>NC_140988.1:82882054-83494554 GCF_052327205.1 Somniosus microcephalus
TCTCCCCATCGCTCTCTCTCTTCCCCCCCGTCGCTCTCTCTTCCCCCCCGTTGCTCTCTCTCTTCCCCCCGTTGCTCTATCTCTACCCCCCCATCGCTGTCTCTTCCCCCCCGTCGCTCTCTCTCTTCCCCCCCGTTGCTCTCTCTCTAACCCCCCGTCGCTCTCTCTCTTCCCCCCAGTCGCTCTCTCTCTTCCCCCCCAGTCGCTCTCTCTCTTCCCCCCCAGTCGCTCTCTCTCTTCCCCCCCAGTCGCTCTCTCTCTTCCCCCCCAGTCGCTCTCTCTCTTCCCCCCCCAGTCGCTCTCTCTCTTCCCCCCCAGTCGCTCTCTCACTTCCCCCCAGTCGCTCTCTCTCTTCTCCCCCAGTCGCTCTCTCTCTTACCCCCCAGTCACACCCTCTCCCTCCCCAGTCGCTCTCTCTCTTCCAACAACAACATGCCCTCGAAAAAGCCTCAGCACCGCCGGGCACTCCAGCTAGTCTATATATATAAATGGATAATCTGTCTGTCTGTCTGTCTGTCTGTCCTTCAGTGTGCGTCTGTCCGTCTATACACTCGAAAGTTATAGAGCGTACCTACGCATGCGTTACTTCAAAAGAAAGCTTACCATTCCAAAACGGTCGTAAGCGTATTTATGTTTCGGCCAGACAAAAATTGCGCCCGCGTTATCCAAAAAACGTTCAAAATTCCGCGCATTAGCATCTCATTATCCGCTCATTAGCAACAGAGTGACCTCGAGGTCGACCAATCGTACGCCGGGATCCTGGCGCGTGCGCGTGGGCCCTCCTACAGTCGAGTGACGGGACGATTGACCAATCCTACGCTTCGGTGACCTGACGGTCAACCAATCGTGTTTGGGCGGGCCTTATCGTTCTGAACCGAGTTGAGTCGCCGCCATCTTGATTCCAAACTTTTCCTTTCTTTTTCCCGCTTTCTGCGTGTTTCTTTTCAAATCTACATTTCCAGCAAAAAAAAAGTTGCTTTTAAAACACAAATTGTTTTTAATAAAAGTTAATTAATTTGTAAATCTTTTCTCTAACCTCTATAATTCTCCTACCTTTCACCGTTTCTCCAGGCCCGGGCCTAGGCTTCTCCAACTGCCAGCAGTGCAACTCTAGAGCCAGGCTCCGGCCTAGACAGAGACAAACACTGGCAGAGGGGAGAGGGTGTGCTGCCTCAGCTCCATTCCTGGGGTCAGCAGGTGGGGAGGCTTCATATGCAACAGGGGTAGGTCGCAAGCCCCGAATAATAATCTGAAGATCCTCTGTTTGCAGCTGAGGAAATTTCTTCTGCTGACAGCCCCAGGTTAACGGCAGCCATCTTTGTCAAGGAGGGCGAAAAGTTTCAGTGCGACGCCATTTTGATTCAGTGTGTAACAGAGTGCATGCGCGGGCATCTTAGTACAGGAACATAGAGCGGGTGGGGCTTCTGTGCTCCAAATCGGGTCCTGGTGACCGAGACAGACAGTCGACTGTGTGGGCGGGGCCTAATCTTTCCAACTGAAAAGCAAGCGGCGGCCATTGTTTGTGATACAACTCACTGAGAAGTGAGCACCCCTTTTTTAATAAAAAGATTGGTGAGGTTGTAAAGTGTATGTTATAGAAAGATTTACCAAAAATGTTTTATAAGTACAGGAAACTTTTTGCTATCCGAAGGTGAGCTATCCGGCAATCTGGAGCCACCGGCAAAAATCAGCAGCCGTTTTTTATTCTTTTTGTTTGTTTTTTTTGCTTTGTTTGAACAGTCAAGCTGTGCAAGGTCTGTAGCTATAGCAACAGCTTTAGCTACAGAACTTCAGGGCCAACCTGAGTATTTAGAAGCTGTTGCTAAGCAACAGTGTTTGTTGTCAAATATGGAGATAAGAATCTCCGTATCTCTCAACATTAACTCTGGAGAGTACGGCACTTTTGAGGCAAGGCAGCAGATCGGTCCGGTGGGTGCCGGATAGCACAAAGTTTCCTGTAGTTTAAGTTTATCTCCCCCCTCCCTTTCCACCCCCCTGCCCCCCACACCCCCCACCCCCACTTTCCCCCCCCCACACCCCCTTCCCCCCACACCCCTTCACCCGCCCCCACACCCCCCTTCCCCCCTTCACCCCCTTCCCCCCTTCGAACCCCTCCCCCCCACCCCACCCCCCTTCGCCCCCAACACCCGCGCACCTCCCCCCCACCCCCAACCTCCTTCCCCTCCCCCCCACTCCTCCCCTCCCTCCCCTCCCGCCCCCTCTCCCCTCCCTCCCTTACCTCCCCCTCCCCTCCCCCCATTCCCCTCCCCTCTTCCCCCTCCCCCTTCCCCACTCCCCTTCCCCCCTCCCCTTCCCCTCCCCTTCCCCCCTCCCCTCCCCTTCCCCCTCCCACTACCCCCCTCCTCACTCCCCCCCTTCCCCCCCTGCCCTCCACTCCCTGCCCCCTCCCCTCCACTCCCCTACTCCCCCTTCCCTCCCCCCTTCCCCCATCCTCCCTCCCCTTCCCCTCCCCTTCCCCCCCTCCCTCCCTTACCCCCTCCCTCCCCCTTCCCCCGCCTCTCTCCCCTCCCTCCCCCTCCTCCTTCCCCTCCATCCCCCTTCCCCCCTGCCTCCCCCGTCCCCCTCCTCCCTCCCCCCTCATCGCCCCCCTTCCCCTTCCCCCACTTCCCCCTCCCCCTCCTCCCCCCCACTCCTCCCCCCCACTCTTCCCCTTCCCCCACTCCTCCCCCTTCCCCTTCCCTCACTCCCCCCTTCCCCTTCCCCCTCCCCCCTCCCCCTTCCCCTCCCCTCCCCTTCCCCCTCCCCTTCCCCTTCCCCCCTCCCCTTCCCCCTCACCTCCCCTCCCCCTCCCCCCTTCCCTCCCCCTCCCCCCTTCCCTCTCCCTCCCCTTCCCCCTCCTCTCTCCCCTCCCTTTCCCCCCTCCCTCCCCTCCTCCCTCCCCCTCCATCCCCCTTCCCCCCTGCCTCCTCCCCTTCCCCCCCTCCTCCCTCCCCCTCATCGCCCCCCTTCCCCATTCCCCACTCCCCCCTCCCCCTCCTCGCCCCCACTCCTCCCCCTCCTCCCCCCCACTCCTCCCCTTCCCCTTCCCCCACTCCTCCCCCCTTCCCCTTCCCCCACTCCCCCCCTTCCCCTTCCCCACTCCCCTTCCCCATCACCCCCTCCCCTTCCCCTCCCCTTCCCCCCTCCCCTTCCCCCTTCCCCCTCCCTCCCTTCCCCCTCCCTCCCCCTTCCCCCTCCTCCCTCCCCTTCCCTTCCCCCCTCCCTCCCCCTACATCCCGCTTCCCCCCCTGCCTCCCCCTTCCCCCTCCTCCCTCCCCCTCATTGCCCACCCTGCCCCTTCCCCCACTCCTCCCTCCCCCTCCTCCCCCCACTCCTCCTCCCTTCCCCTTTCCCCACTCCTCCTTCCCTTCCCCTTCCCCCCACTCCCCCCTCCCCCTCCCCCACTCCCTCCCCACTCCTCCCCCTTCCCCTTCCCCCACTCCTCCCCCACTTCCCCTTCCCCCTCTCCCTATCCCCCCTCCCCTCTCCCCCCCTCCACTCCCCCCTCCCCCCCCAGTCGCTCTCTCTCTTCCCCCCAGTCACTCCCTCTCTTCCCCCCTGTCGCTCTCTCTCTCTCTTCCCCCCAGTTGCTCTCTCTCTCTCTTCCCCCCCAGTCGCTCTCTCTCTCTCTTCCCCCCAGTTGCTCTCTCTCTCTTCTCCCCCAGTCGCTCTCTCTCTCTTCCCCCCCAGTCGCTCTCTCTCTCTTCCCCCCAGTCGCTCTCTCTCTCTCTTCCCCCCAGTCGCTCTCTCTCTCTCTTCCCCCCAGTCCCTCTCTCTCTCTCTTCCCCCCAGTCGCTCTCTCTCTTCCCCCCCAGTCGCTCTCTCTCTTCCCCCCCAGTCGCTCGCTCTCTTCCCCCCCAGTCGCTCGCTTTCTTCCCCCCAAGTCGCTCTCTCTCTTCCCCCTCAGTCCCTCTCTCTCTTCTCCCCAGTCGCTCTCTCTCTTCCCCCCCGTCGCTCTCTCTCTTCCCCCCCCAGTCGCTCTCTCTCTTCCCCCCCAATCACTCTCTCTCTTTCCCAGTCGTTCTCTCTCTTCCCCCCCGTCACTCTCACTCTTCCCCCCCCGTCGCTCTCACTCTTCCCCCCGTCGCTCTCTCTCTTCCCCCCCGTCGCTCACTCTCTTCCCCCCCGTCGCTCTCTCTCTTCCCCCCGTCGCTCTCTCTCTTCCCCCCATCGCTCTCTCTTCCCCCCGTCGCTCTCTCTCTTCCCCCCCATCGCTCTCTCTCTTCACCCCCGTCGCTCTCTCTCTTCCCCCCGTCGCTCTATCTCTTCCCCCCCAGTCGCTCCCTCTCTTCCCCCCAGTCGCTCTCTCTCTTCCCCCCCAGTCGCTCTCTCTCTTCCCCCCCAGTCGCTCTCTCTCTTCCCCCCCAGTCGCTCTCTCTCTTCCCTCCCAGTCGCTCTCTCTCTTCTCCCCCAGTCGCTCTCTCTCTTCCCCCCCAGTTGCTCTCTCTCTTCCCCCCCAGTCGCTCTCTCTCTTCCAACAACAACATGCCCTCGAAAAAGCCTCAGCACCGCCGGGCACTCCAGCTAGTCTATCTATATATATATATAAATGGATACATCTGTCTGTCTGTCTGTCTGTCTGTCCTTCGGTGTGGGTCTGTCCGTCTATACACTCGAAAGTTATAGAGCGCACCTACGCGTGCGTTACTTCAAAAGAAAGCTTACCATTCCAAAACGGTCGTAAGCGTATTTATGTTTTGGCCGGACAAAAATTGCACCCACGTTATCCAAAAAACTTTAAAAATCCGCTCATTAGCATCTCATTATCCGCTCATTAGCAACAGCGTGACCTCAAGGTCGACCAATCGTACGCCGGGATCCTGGCGCGTGCGGGCGGGCCCTCCTACAGTTGAGTGACGGGACGATTGACCAATCCTACGCTTCGGTGACCTGACGGTCGACCAATCGGTGCGTGTTTGGGCGGGCCTTATCGTTCTGAACCGAGGTGAGTCGCCGCCATCTTGATTCCAAAGTTTTCCTTTCTTTTTCCCGCTTTCTGCGTGTTTCTTTTCAAATCTACATTTCCAGCAAAAAAAAGTTGCTTTTAAAACACAAATTGTTTTTAACAAAAGTTA
Organism: Somniosus microcephalus; assembly: GCF_052327205.1. Taxonomy (NCBI): domain Eukaryota; kingdom Metazoa; phylum Chordata; class Chondrichthyes; order Squaliformes; family Somniosidae; genus Somniosus; species Somniosus microcephalus. Next base: position 82,887,130 of record NC_140988.1, read on the forward strand.
ATTAATTTGTAAATCTTTTCTCTAACCTTTATAATTCTCCTACCTTTCACTGTTTTTCCAGGCCCGGGGCCTAGGCTTCTCCAACTGCCAGCAGTGCAACTCTAGGCCCAGGCTCCCGGCCTAGACAGAGACAAACACTGGCAGAGGGGAGAGGGTGTGCTGCCTCAGCTCCATTCCTGGGGTCAGCAGGTGGGGAGGCTTCATATGCAACAGGGGTAGGTCGCAAGCCCCGAATAATAATCTGAAGATCCTGTGTTTGCAGCTGAGGAAATTTCTTCTGCTGACAGCCCCAGGTTAACGGCAGCCATCTTTGTCAAGGAGGGCGAAAAGTTTCAGTGCAACGCCATTTTGATTCAGTGTGTAACAGAGTGCATGCGCGGCCATATTAGTACAGGTACATAGAGTGGGTGGGGTTTCTGTGCTCCAAATCGGGTCCTGGTGACCGAGACAGACAATCGACTGTGTGGGCGGGGCCTAATCTTTCCAACTGAAAAGCAAGCGGTGGCCATTGTTTGTGATACAACACACTGAGAGGTGAGCACCCCTTTTTTAATAAAAAAGATTGGTGAGGTTGTAAATTGTATGTTATAGAAAGATTTACCAAAAATGTTTTATAAGTACAAGAAACTTTGTGCTATCCGGAGGGGAGCTATCCGGCAATCTGAAGCCACCGGCAAAAATCAGCAGCCGTTTTTTATTCTTTTTGTTTGTTTTTTTTTGATTTGTTTGAACAGTCAAGCTGTGCAAATTCTGTAGCTATAGCAACAGCTTTAGCTACAGAAATTTAGGGCCAACCTGAGTGTTTAGAAGTTGTTGCTAAGCAAAAGTGTTCGTTGTAAAATACGGAGATAAGAATCTCCGCATAACTCAACATTAACTCTGGAGAGTACAGCACTTTTGAGGCAAGGCAGCAGCTCGGTCCGGTGGGTGCCGGATAGCACAAAGTTTCCTGTAGTTTAAGTTTATCTCCCCCCCTCCCTTTCCACACCCCCACCCACCCACACCCCCCACACCCCCCACCCCACCTTCCCCCCCACACCCCCTTCCCCCCCCACACCCCCTTCCCCCCACACCCCCTTCCCCCGCCCCCACACGCCCCTCCCCCCTTCCCCCTCACCCCCCCACCACACCTTCCCCCCTTCCAAACCCCTCCCCACCCCCCTTCCCCCCCAAACCCCCTACCCCTCCCCCGCACCCCCCAACCCCCTTCCCCTCCCCCCCACTGCTCCCCTCACCCTCACCACCCCCCCCCTTGCCCCACTCCCCACCCCTCCCCATCCCCCTTCCCTCCGCCCCCCCTCCAATCCCCCCTTCACCTCCCCCCTCCCCTCCCCCCTTCCCCTCCCACTTCCCCTCCTCCCTCCCCCCCTTCCCCCCTCCCCTCCCATCCCCCCTCCCCCCTTCCCTTCCCCCCTTCCCCTCCTCCACATCCCCTCCCCTTGCCCCCTCCCCTTCCCCTCCCCTTCTCCCCCTCAACTTCCCCCCTTCCCCCCTCCCTCCCATTCCCCCTCCTTCCCCCTCCTCCCTCCCCTCCCTTTCCCCCTCCCTCCCCCTCCTCCCTCCCCCTCCATCCCCCTTCCCCCCTGCCTCCCCCTTCCACCTCCTCCCTCCCCCTCATCGCCACCCCATCCCCTTCCCCCACTCCCCCCTCCCCCCCACTTCTCCCCCTCCTCCCCCCCACTCCTCACCCCTTCACCTTCCCCCACTCCTCCCCCCTTCCCCTTTGCCCACTCCCTCCCTACCCCTTCCCCCACTTCCCCACTCCCCCCTCCCCCTCCCCCTCCCCTCCCCCCACACTCCCACCCCACTCCTCCCCATCCCCCACACCTCCCCCCTTCCCCCTTCCCCCACTCCCTCTGCCCCCCACCCTCCCCCCTCCCCCTCCCCCCTCCACTCCCCCCTCTCCCCCTCCACTCCCCCTCCCCCCACCCCCCCAGTCGCTCTCTCTCTTCCCCCCAGTCGCTCTCTCTCTTCCTGACAGTTGCTCTCTCTCGCTCTTCCCCCCCAGTCGCTCTCTCTCTCTCTTCCCCCACAGTCGCTCTCTCTCTCTCTCTCTTCCCCCCCGTCGTTCTCTCTCTCTGTTCCCCCCCAGTCGCTCTCTCTCTCTCTCTCTCTTCCCCCCAGTCGCGCTCTCTCTCTCTTCCCCCCCAGACGCTCTCTCTATCTACCCCCCAGTCGCTCTCTCTCTCTTCCCCCCAGTCGCTCTCTCTCTCTCTTCCCCCCAGTCGCTCTCTCTCTCTCTTCCCCCCCAGTCGCTCTCTCTCTCTCTTCCCCCCCAGTCGCTCTCTCTCTCTCTTCCCCCCCAGTCGCTCTCTCTCTTCCCCCCAGTCGCTCGCTGTCTTCCCCCCCCAGTCGCTCTCTCTCTTCCCCCCCAGTCCCTCTCTCTCTTCCCCCCCAGTCGCTCTCTTCTCTTCCCCCCCAGTCGCTCTCTCTCTTTCCCAGTCGCTCTCTCTCTTCCCCCCCGTCGCGCTCACTCTTCCCCCCCGTCGCTCTCTCTCTTCCCCCCGTCGCGCTCTCTCGTTCCCCCCTGTCGCTCTCTCTCTTCCCCCCCATCGCTCTCTCTTCCCCCCCGTCGCTCTCTCTCTTCCCCCCTGTCGCTCTCTCTCTTCCCCCCCGTCGCTCTCTCTCTTCCCCCCCAGTCGCTCTCTCTCTTTCCCCCCAGTCGCTCTCTCTCTTCCCCCCCAGTCGCTCTCTCTCTTCCCCCCCAGTCGCTCTCTCTCTCCCCCCCAGTCACTCTCTCCCCCCCAGTCTCTCTCTCCCCCCCGTCTCTCTCTTCTCCCCCCAGTCTCTCTCTCGATCCCCGGGCCTCTCTCCCCCCCCAGTCTCTCTCTCTCTCTTTCCCTCTCTCTCTCTCTCTCCTTCCCACACAGACAGACAGGCAGACAAACTCATTTATATATATAAAAATTATTTCTACTTTTTTCATAACAACATGCCCTCAATAAACCCTTGGCACCGCCGGGCACTCCAGCTAGTATCATATTATTTAGTCCCTGCTAAGTGGAGCCACTCTTTTAAAAAGGAGGGAGAGGGAAAACGGGGAATTACAGACCAGTTAGCCTGACATCAGTAGTAGGGAAAATGCTAGAATCGATTATTAAGGATGTGGTAACAGGGCACTTAGAAAATAATAATAGGATTGGGCAGAGTCAACACGGATTTATGAAAGGGAAATCATGCTTGACAAATCTGTTAGAGTTTTTTGAGGTTGTAACTAGCAGAATAGATAAGGGGGAACCAGTGGATGTGGTGTATTTGGATTTTAAGAAGGCATTCGATAAGGTGCCACACAAGAGGTTATTGAACAAAATTAGGGCTCTTGGGATTGGGGGTAATATACGAGCATGGATTGAGGATTGGTTAACGGACAGAAAACAGAGAGTAGGGATAAACGGGTCATTTTCGGGTTGGCAGGCTATAACTAGTGGGGTACCGCAAGGATCAATGCTTGGGCCTCAGCTATTCAAAATCTACATCAATGATTTAGATGAGGGGACCAAATGTAATATATCCAAGTTTGCTGATGATACAAAGCTGGGTGGGAATGTAAGTTGTGAGGAGGCTTCAAGTGGATATAGACAGGCTAAGTGAGTGGGCAAGATCATGGCAAATGGAATATAATGTGGAGAAAATGTGAAGTTATCCACTTTGGTAGGAAAAACAGAAAAGCAGAGTATTTTTTAAATGGTGAGAGATAGGGAATTATTGGTATTCAGAGGGACCTGGGTGTCCTTGTACACGAATCACTGAAAGTTAACATGCAGGTACAGCAAGCAATTATGAAAGCAAATGGTATGTTGGCCTTTATTACAAGAGGATTTGAGTATAAGAGTAAAGACGTCTTACTGTAATTATATAGGGCCCTGGTATGACCACACCTGGAGTATTATGTACAGTTTTAGTCTCCTTACCTAAGGAAGGATATACTTGCCATAGAGGGAGTGCAACGAAGGTTCACCAGACTGGTTCCTGGGATGGGAGGATTGTCCTATGAGGACAGATTGAGTAGACTAGGCCTATATTCTCTAGAGTTTAGAAGAATGAGAGGTGATCTCATTGAAACATACAAAATTCTTACAGGGCTTGACAGGGTAGATGCAGGGAGGATGTTTCCCCTGGCTGGGGAGTCCAGAACCAGGGATTACCATCTCAGAATAAGGGGTCGGCCATTTAGGACTGAGATGAGGAGAAATTTTTTCACTCAGAGGGTGGTGAATCTTTGGAATTCTCTACACCAGAGAGCTGTGGAGGCTCAATCATTGAGTATATTCAAGATAGAGATCAATAGATTTTTGAATATTAAGGGAATCAAGGGATATGGGGATAGTTCAGGAAAGTGGAGATGAGGTAGAAGATCAGCCATGACCTTATTGAATGGCGGAGCAGGCTCGAGGGGCCAAATGACCTACTCCTGCTCCTATTTCTTATGTTCATATGTTCTTATGAAAGGCTAGCTGCTGGCACAAAGCTAGCTAAAAGTACTGTGAGCTGATTGTGTCCATGATTTTCTAGGGTCAACTTATTTGCTGTTCAGCTTTGGCCTCATGTCAGAGCTACCCCAATGGGAGTGGGGGGACCTGGAAAATTGTGGTACAGCTGAATTTTAAAGAAATGCAGGCACTTAAAGTTTAGGATGGCTAAGATTATGTAGGGTGTCTTATAGCTTTTAGAAAGACTCAAAATGCATTTGAACCCACTGGCGGTGTTTTCTAAGGCTCGAAGGGGGCGGTGGGGGTGGGGATGGAGCAGGGCGGGCGGGATGGAGAAGAAATACCAGGTTATATGAAGTGAATGTAAACCAAATGTGGAGGTACAAAATAAAGTTTGTTGTCAAATTATGGAATGGCATAGCATTGTTTTATGGGTGGCAAAGTGAATATTCTGCTTCATGAGATTGATGTGAGGATTGTTCTGTTTGATCTATAAGACATCGTTTCCAGAGGACAGCAGTGCACCATGCCTGCAGCCAGATTCAACGGTCTGTACACTACCTGCAAGATTTGGGAACAGAAGTGGAACATTATCGCATACTTTAAGGAATGCGGCAAAGTAAGACTACCCAATTGCACCATTTACCAGGTAAATAGCCCAAGGTTATATGCCTCAATATGTTGTCTGTAACTATTCCACATTTACTACTCATCCGTGGCAAGCTCTCACATAAAGTGACAGCTCTTTCACTGTGGGGGTGATTTTTGACAGTTCCTTCAGGTGCTGAAGAGCCTCCGAGGTGGCCAAGGTGGGGTCTGGAGCTGAAACGGCAGTTTAACCTGCGTTTAGCACAAGATGTCATCTTGGTAAAGGAATTGAAGCTTGCGCTAGGAACAGCTGCCCGGAGGATCGTTAAGGGGCTATTTGACACTTAAATTGCCTGCTAGCGCTCATTAACGAGGCTGCACGACATTTTGGTGGCTAGCGCTTGATCTAATGGTCTCTACTAACAGCGACCAGCTGATTGGGAGTAAACAAGTCATTGCTGAGGATTTTGAGCCTTACTTAATGGCATATCACCTTTTACTGTTCACTTGCTGCTGGAGGTTTGAAGAGGATTTTGAAACACATCGGGAGACTTCCTGGGGCAGTTTGTCAAGACTTCACCAACACTCTATTAACATTTATTCTGGGAATTCTTTGAGGACTTCACCTAAAAAGAGTAAGTGCTGTGCTTCTCCACCTTATTGGACACCTTATAGGAGTCATCAGTGCTCCACCTAAGCTGTGCGGCTGCGCGAACGCACACGAATCACGAGGTTCCGCGCAGGCCGCTCACCAGCTCCTCCCGCTGGAAGAGATACTGCACATGCAAATTTAAAGGGACTGTGCACAAAAAAAATTACAGGGAACATTAGGAGTCACCAGGAGAAAGGGACTGCTTGGTTATTGGCATCTTGCTAGGGGTCCCCCTTGGTCAGCAGGAGGAACAGAAGGAGGACATGAGGCCAGGCAGAGCAGCACCAGCTGCTGCAGGAGAGAGGGACAGGAGGGCGAGGAGGACTCCTTCCCCCTTGCGGGTACAGGCCATCCCTCCTCCTCTGGATCTCCTTCACCAGGACCTCCAGTGCCACGTCCGAGAACCTGTGCGGCCTCTCCCTCAGTCCCTGAGCTATCCTGAAATCTGCCGCTGTGTGTCTGCCAGCGCACTCCACACTTTCAGTGGAAATTAGTGCACTGAACCCACATATACTGCTCCACAAAAATTGCCTCTAATCAGTGCTTGAGTGCTAAACCTGCAGGTATCGTCTAAGGGTATCACTCCTCAAATCATTGTAACACAACTTAGGTGCACATGGCATAACCACTTACCTACACCCAGGTTAAGCCTGTAGATTGGACACATTGTGCACATTCTCCTTCAACTTACACCTCACGACTACAATTCTGCTTGGACAACAAGAGATCACATAAAGTGAAGGACACAGAACCAAAATGGGAAAAGGCTAACAAAGTACAGACCCTTCACTTCCTTGGAGGAGGCCCCACTGGATATCCTGTCATATCAGATTGAGATGAGGGACTCGGGAAAATTGAAACAGGAGTCCTCTCGCAAGCTCAGGCCAGCAATAAAAGATTTGGATGGCAAGTGCCACATTGGCAAAATTAACGGGAGCATTGGCAAGGGAGAGAGAGCATTGCAAAGTCACTGGGAGCAGCAGCAAAGGGAGCTGTGACATCTATAAAGCCACGAGGGATAGCAGCAAAAGGAGCATAATGAGGATTGACAAAGCCAACAGGAAAAACAAAAGCAGGAGTTGGCTCAGCAGACCAAAAATAGACTTACTGCACTCCTAAACAGCTGGTCTGGGTGCACAAAATAAATTGTCTAGGCATGAAAAAATATTCATTAGCTTGCAAGATCCAACATCAATGAAGAAAAAACAACTTTGGAAATCTTTCAACAAAATAAAGAAACCATACTATAAATAACTAGTTAGGCAAGAACCAGCCCATCGTGCCTGTGCCTGTGTCTCGCTTATGTAAGTTGCTGTAATTTCTTTCAGCATGGATTGTGGCTTAGCTGTACTGATTGGTAACATTCTCTGTGTTGTCAATAAAAGGAGTAATTTTATGAATTTGCTCTCCCTGCAAGCAGGTTTGCTTGTTCAGATTTCTGTCAATTAAAATTACTTTGGCATGGAGTCTCACTTGATGGGAGCGTAGATTGGAGACTCAAACTGCTTGTAGACATGGCTCTGCTGTCGCAATCTTACTTCTTGAGCATTCCTAACTCCTGCAACAATGCCGTTTTAAACTGCTGCAGACCTTTAAGACCTGCAGAATCACACAATTTTATGCCGACTAGTGGATGAGCTGCCAAACCCAAGCATGGCTCAGGCCTGTAGCTCAGCCACATTATGTAAATTAGGCTAAATGCAGAAACTCAGTTGTGTTCAGCTCAGCTGCAGTCCCATGAGCATTATTTTTATTGCACCCGCCTCCCACTTCTTTAAATGAAAACTAGCCCATAGAATGCGACAGCAAAGTAACAGGCCATTTGGCCCATCACGTTTGTGTCAGTGTATTTTTCCAGCTGAGTCACCCAGGCTAATCCGTGCTCACTTCCAATACTCTTTAATATTCCTCTTTTTCAAGCCCTTTCAAAAAGAATTATGGATTCTGCTTCTAAAACAGTTATGGTAAAGGTTTCATATTCCTCTATGTAAAGACGTTTTTACTAGTCTTCGCTTTAATTCTTTTTGTGCTTATTTTAAATTTAACCCTCTTGTTACCATCGCAGCAACCAGCAAAAACAATCTATCACTACTTACCTGATCATAACTCCTCATAATCTTGAGGGCCTCCGTAAGATCATTCCTTAATCTTCTCAGCTCTCGTGAAAAAGGTCCTGTTAAATCCGTGAATCTTGATGTATGGTGTCCTTCAAGAAATAGACAGAGACTGCAGAGGAACAATCAACAGGTGTTTACTGGATGAGGGTTACTCTAAAACTAAAAGTATAGATCCCTATTCAAGGGTTATATACAGGTGTGGTCACTGCCGGTACTACAGTATACAGGAGCTGTAAAAAGTAGTTCTCCCCTTAAAGGTACATACACTACAATTCCTCCCCTTTTAGATTAACAGTACCATAACATTCATTTAACAATTAACACTTTTAACATGCAACATTAACTGAAAATAGTCCATTTATAAATTCAGTCTTTGGGGCAGCTTCCTGACCCTTTCTGGATAGCGCCTTTCCTTAGTGTCTTGCTCTTGGTGCGGAGGCGATTCTGGCCCCCTGTCATCGGTTGGTTCATCAGCTTCCAATGCTACTGTTTCTGGGGTAGATGCTACCTGTATGTCGGGTTCATCACCAGGTGCGTGAGTCATGGGGTTGACTCGTTCCTGTGACTCTAGGATCTGGTCGACATGGCGTCTCACAATGTACTCCCCAACATCCACTGTGTACATTAGTGGCCTCTGCCGTGTGCATATCGTTCCTGGTTGCCATTTCTCTGTTCGGTAGTCGTGGGCCAAGACTGATTGCCCTACATTGAAGCTCCTTGTCGGCTTCTCATTGATGTGCTGGAATTGCTTATTCTCAACATCTCTTCGTACATTTGGTCTGAGCAAATCCAGACGAGATCTCAACCTTCGGTTAAAGAACATCATGGCCGTGGTCTGGTTGGTGACTGCATGTGTCGCATTTCTGTAGGCTAACAGGAATTTGACCACCTTATGCTGCAGTGGAATGTCGTCATCGCACATGGTCCTTACTGCCTTTTTAAAGGTTTGTACGAACCTCTCAGCCAATCCATTTGTGGCTGGATGATACGGGGCGGATGTGTAATGCCTTACCCCATTCCTTTTCATAAATTTCCGAAAATCTTTGGACACAAACTGTGGTCCGTTATCAGAGCAAATCTGCTCTGGCAAGCTGTTCCTGGCAAATATGGTCCGTAGGAATGCAATCGTTTTCTCCGTGGTGGTGGAGGACATTTTGATCACCTCAGGCCATTTCGAGTGCGCATCCACGGCTATTAAAAACATTGAGTCCATGAATGGACCAGCAAAATCAATATGCACCCGTTGCCATGGAGAGGAGGGCCACTCCCATGGGTGTAGAGGGGCATGTGGTGGTGCATTTTGGACCTTCTGGCATCCTGAGCAGCTCTTTGTCAGGTCGTCGATTTGCTGATCGATCCCCGGCCACCACACATAAGCCCTAGCAAGGCTTTTCATTTTCACCCCTCCCAGATGGCCTTCGTGGAGCTCATTGAGCACTCTCTCCCTTAACTTGGGTGGAATTACCACTTGATATCCACACTTCAAGGTCCCCTGGCATACTGACAGCTGTTCTCTTCTGGATGAGAATGCTGGCAATAGTGAGTCGCCATGTGTTGGCCATCCCTTCACCGTCAAGTCATATACCCGAGACAGTGTCGGGTCATTTCGGGTCTCCTTCTCTATATCCGCGTTAGTTACTGGCAAGCGTTCAATTATAGTCGAATAAAATATTTCGACAGGGTCCACTGCTGGTGCTTCCTCCGCAGTAGGCAGTGGCAGGCGTGATAGCCCATCAGCGTTTCCATGCTGTTTTGTGCCCTTATACTCTATTTCATATTGGTTCGCCCCTAGAAACAGGGACCACCTTTGTAGCCGTTGCGCAGTCATCACCGGAACGCCCTTCTTTGGATTAAAGATGGAGACAAGTGGTTGGTGGTCGGTCAGCAAGGTGAACTTCTGCCCGTGCAGATAGTGGTTGAACTTTTTCACTCCCCACACTAGGCTGAGGGCCTCCCTGTCAATGTGGGTGTAGTTACGCTCGGCTGAGGTTAGTGACCGAGACGCAAAGGCTACTGGCCTCTCTGAGCCGTCCGGGAATTTGTGCGACAGCACCGCTCCAATACCATAGGGTGATGCATCACACGCCAACCGAATTGGTAGTGCTGGGTTGAAATGAGCCAACACCTCTTTTGATGTGATCAATTCTTTGCACTTCTGGAAAGCTCCTTTACATTCGTCATTCCACTTCCATGGTACCCCCGTTTGCAGTAGGGTGTTCAGTGGGTGTAGTTCTGTAGACAAATTCGGCAAGAACTTATGGTAGTAGTTCACCAGCCCGAGGAACGACCTCAGTTGTGACACATTTTCCGGTGCTGGAGCCTTGACTACTGCGTCAATCTTTTCAGGGGACTTATGTAACCCCTCTTCATCAATAACGTGGCCACAATACGAGATCTGCTTCTGGAAAAACTCGCATTTGTGGCGATTAGCTCGGAGCCCATATTCCTTCAATCTAGTGAGCACCTTCTCCAGGTTGGCGAGGTGATCACTCTCATTTCCGCCCGTGACCACGATGTCATCCAAATAACACTGGGTCCCTGGAATCCCTTGCAGGACTTGATCCATTGCCCTTTGCCAAATAGCCAGAGCTGATGCCACCCCGAACACCAGCCGGTTGTATTGGTAGAGACCTTTATGAGTGTTGATCGTGAGGTACTGTTTTGAGGCTTCTTCTACCTCCATTTGCAGTTACGCCTGGGCCAGATCAATCTTAGTGAAGCGTTTTCCTCCAGATAGCGAGGCGAAAATATCTTCAATCCGCGGAAGCGGATATTGTACCGTGTGAAGGACTGGGTTCACTGTCACCTTAAAGTCCCCACAGATGCGAACCTTCTTTGGTTCCCCGGGCGTATTACTCAACGATCTCTTCATTACAGGAACGATGGGTGTAGCCCACTCGCTCCAGTCCACTTTGGACAGTACTCCTGAACATTCCAAACCTTCCAGCTCTGCTTCGACGGCTGGGCGGATCGCATAAGGTACCGGTCTGGCCTTAAAAACTTTGAGCTTGCATTTTCCTCTATTTTGATCGTCGCTGTTATGCCTTTTAGTGTTCTGAGTCCCTCCTGGAACACTTCTTGTGCGTCAGTTAGCATTTTTGACAGTCGTCCAGGTGTGACGTCGTCATCCTTTTTGGCATCTACAGTCAGTGCTTGTATGGAATGCCAATCTAGCTGTATCTTCCGGATCCATTCACGTCCTAGTAGTGGTGGTCCTCCATCTGGCAATACATATAGGTCCATTTTTGGTGTTTCCTTGCCGTTATATATAACGTTCACCCTTATTTTTCCTTTAGGGTAGACTTTTTTGCCCCGTGTACATCTTCAAGACAATCTCTGTATCTCTCAATGGTATATGTGAGAATAGCCGCTTGTAGTCCCTTCGGTTTATGACTGTTAGGGCTGATCCTGTGTCCAATTCCATTTTCACTTGGACTCCGGCTATCTTGAGCCTGACCCAGATAGTTTGGTGATCCTCCATTTTGATTACATTATGTAGTTTCAGACAACCCAGCTCCTTGTTTCCGGAGTCTGTATCACTTTTCTGTTCGTCTGAACTACTCTCCGTCACCTTATGTACCTTTATGTACTTCTCCTGTGGAGATTTCTTGCTGCTGGTTTTCTTTCCTGACCTGCAGACTCTTGCTATGTGTCCTACTTTTCCACACTGTCTGCACACTTGGTCCTTGAACCAACAATCCTTATGGTCGTGTGTTGTTCTGCCGTAGCGATAACACTTCACTGCTCCATATGACATTTCATTTGTGCCATATTCTTGCGGTCTCCGTTGTATCTCTGCAACGCCCCGTGCGGCTGCTTCCTGTGACACTGCCATGCTGAAAGCCTTGTCCAGCGTAAGATCCTTTTCTGATAGAAGCCGTTTCTGGGTTCCTTCACTTTGAAACCCACACACAAACTTGTCTCTTAAAGTATCTGCTAGTCCCATTCAAAACTGGTAGTGTTTCGATAGCTTGCGCAGTTCCGTTAAATACTCAGCATTACTTTCGTCTTTATGCTGGTTCCTTTTGTGGAACTTAAATCTTTCTGCTATCAGCAGCGGCGTGGGGTTTAAGTGGTCCTGTAGGATTGCCACTATGCTTTCAAAATCCTTTTCCACTGGCTTCTCTGGGTTTACTAGGTTTTGCAGTAAGCCATACATTTTTGCACCCATGGAATTCAACAATACCAGTGCTCTCCTGGCATCTGGCACTTCATTCGCCTTGCAGTACACTTCTATGCGTTCTACATATGGTGCCCAATCTTCGACTTCATTGTCGAACGCTGTGACACTGCCACTCTTCGGCATCCCTGGGTGTGGTTAGACTGGCTAAAAATGGCGTCTCCTGCGCTCTCCCTTCTTCTCCGCTGGCTCAAAATGGCATCTCCCGCACTCTCCCTTCTTCTCCGCTGCGGCTCAAAAATGGCGTCTCCCACGCTCTCCCTTCTTCTCCGCTGCGGCTCAAATGGCATCTCCCGCGCTTTCCTTTCTTCCCCTGCGGACGCTGCTCAGCCCTTGAACACCGGCCGTGCTCTGTGCATTTTCCTGCATGCCTCTCTCGTTGACGCCGCTCGGTCCTGAACCCCGGCTGCGCCCCGTGCGCTCTACCCTCTCTCTCTTTTTTCTTTTTTTTTTTCCGTCGACGCCGCTCGGTCTTCAACCCCGGCTGCGCCCTGTGCACTTTACCCTCTCTCTTACCCCATTGACGCTGCTCGGCCTTCCCCTGTGCCGTCGGTTGGCTCCAGCCGCCGCCGTCCGGGAAGGGTCTGCGCCATACCTGCTGCCAGCCCATCTCGCTGGAGTCTCCGCCGGATGGTCGACGCCCATGCCCCTGGAATCGGCCTTCTTCTGCAGAGTTGCAGGTTGGTTCGAATCGACTCGTCGCCAACGTTAAATCTGTGAATCTTGATGTATGGTGTCCTTCAAGAAATAGACAGAGACTGCAGAGGAACAATCAACAGGTGTTTACTGGATGAGGGTCACTCTAAAACTAAAAGTACAGATCCCTACTCAGGGTTATATACAGGTGTGGTCGCTGCCGGTACTACAGTATACAGGAGCTGTAAAAAGTAGTTCTCCCCTTAAAGGTACATACACTACATGTCCTAACTTCTCAAGTTGCTTATCATAACTGTAACCCCAAACCCTAATAACATCCTGGAGAATCTACACTGCACTTTGTACATTGCTTTCTTATTCAGATCAGCCATGACCTTGTTGAATGGTGGAACAAGCTCGAGGGGCTGAATGGCCTACTCCTGTTCCTATGGTTCTCCCTGTAATGAGATACCCAAAACCACACATAATATTCCAACTGCAGTTTAGCTAAGGTCTTGTACAAGTTCAATATTGCCGCCTTGCTTTGGTATTCCCTTTCTCTAGATGCAAAACCATTTGCCTTTTGCCTTTTTTATGGACTTTACCTATTTGTTGCTATCACCTTTAATTACCTGTCTATCTGCAGATGAATGTCTCTTTGCTCCTGTATTCCATTTAAAATGTTTCCTTTCCCTATTCTTACTTACAAACTGTATTACTTCACATTTTTCTACATTGAACTGGATCTGCCACCTACCTCCTCCTGCAGTCTTTCACAATCCTTGTCACAATTTGCCATACCTCTCCAAGTCCCGTTCCCGTCAAAGTCGGACCTGCTGCCATTTTGTAGTGGTACATTAAACAGGCATCCAACACACCCACCCAAAACAGACAGGAACCTCATTAAGTTATGCAAATTGGAATGATGGACATAGGACCTCGATGCAATTTCCATGATGTCATGTGCAGCACGTACCCTGCGAAAGTCCCACTCAGTGGAACTGAACATAAAGCAACCAAACTACCAGTCCTTAAAGGGAGTGCTGGAGGTCTCTCTAAAAATGCTCTGAGGGAGCTTTTTTTTAATGTAAATCTTCCTGCCTGCTGTTGGACCTACTGAGGCCTCCCCCGTTATTGCCTGACCCTTTCCTATAACACCAATCAGCCAACTTGGCTCCACTGAGGAGCCAACAGATTTCCCATCTACCCCGATCGGAAAGCTACCTTGTAGTGCTTCAAAAACACAGGCAGCTCGCCGATATTATTCAAAAGAGGCGTGACTGTGAAAATGGTTCCGTTGAAGTTCACTGCGTGGGTGATGGGCTCATTCTGCCCATCATCCACCGATGAATGAGGGCACTCAAAAATCGCTGTGCAGGTCTTTATCTGGGACTGTATTAATGAATGACTTACTTTCCTGTCCCCACATTATTACCTCTGGAATTACCCAAGGATCCGTACTTAGCCTGCTTCACTTCCTCATCTACATGCTACTTCTTGGTGACATCATTCAAAGACATGGGGTCACCTTGCAACTGCATGCTGACAACACCCAGCTCGACCTCTCCACCACCTATCTCAATCCCAAAATCCAGTCCTGGATAAGCTGGAATTTGCTCCAGTTAAACACTGGGAAAATTAAAGTCATCACCTTCGGCTCTCGCCACAAATTCCGTAACCTCACCACTGATTCCATCCCTCTCCCGAGCCACTGTCTCAGGTTGAATCAGATTATTTGCAACTCAACATCCTTTTTGACCTCGAGCTGAGCTTCTGACTCCATATCCTCTACATCATAAAGACTGCCTACTTCCATAACATCCTCCACCTCTGGCCCTGCCTCAGCCACCCTGCTGCTGAAACCCTCATCCAGGCTTATCTATTCCAATGCACTCCTGGCAGACCTCCAATCCTCCACCCTGCATATGCATTAGCTCATCTAAAACACTGCTGCCCATATCCTATCCCGCATCAAGTTCTGCTTACCCATTACCTCTGTGCTTGCTGACTTACATAGGCTGCCGGTCCTTGAACGCCGCGAATTTATGAATATCTTTCTCATATTTAGATCCCTTCATGGCTTCACCCCTCCCTATCCCTGCAATCTCCCCCAGCCCTACAACCCTCTGAGAATTCTATGTTCCATTGTCTCTGGCCTCATGTGCACTTTCTCCTCCCTTCCACCCACCATTGGCGGCCATGCCTTCAGCTATGTAAGCCCTATGTTCTGGCATTCCCTCCCTAAACCTTTCCACTTCTCCACCTCTCTCCTCCTCTAAAAACCCTCCTTAAAGCCCACCTCTTGATTAAGCTTTAAGTTACCCCTCCTAATATCTCCTTCTTTGGATCAGTATTCATTTTTGTCTGATTACACTTCTGAGAAGAGCGTTGGGATGTTTTTCTATATTGAAGTTGCTATTCAAATACATGTTGTTATTGCTGTTATTGTTCAATGGAAAACTAATGGGTTGTACGTTCTTGAATTCCTGATATATGCTCCCGGTGGGCGAAGCTCCCTGCTGGGATTGCAATTAGGTAAAATTGGCCCTAATTAACATTTTGTTGATTTTACTGCTGAAGGCAAATGACATACCGATATTCAAAAATGGGTGACACATCAAACCCAGGTAACTACAAGCTCATCAGCCTAATGACAATGACTGGTAAAATTATGGATCTATTCTAAGAAATAGACTGAAAGGGTACTTCAATCGAAATTCCACCATCTACAAGGCAAAAGTCAGGAGTGTGTTGGAATATTCTCCACTTGCCTGGATAAGTGCAGCTCCAGTAACTCAAGATGCTCGATGCCATCCAGGACAAAGCAGCCCGCTTGATTGGCACCCCATGCACCATCTTAAACATTCACCCCCTACACCACTGGCATACCGTGGCTGCAGTGTGTACCATCTACAAGATGCACTGCAGCAACTCACCAAGGCTTCTTCGACAGCACCTCCTAAACCCGCGAGCTCTGCCACCTAGAAGGACAAGGGCAGTAGGCACATGGGAACACCACCACCTCCAAGTTTCCCTCCAAGTCACACACCATCCTGACGTGGAAATATATCGCTGTTCCTTCATCGCTGCTGGGTCAAAATCCTAGAAATCCCTCCCTAACAGCACTGTGGGAGTACCTTCACCACACGGACTGCAGTGGTTCAAGAAGGCGGCTCACCACAACTTTCTCAAGGACAATTAGGGATGGACAATAAATGCTGGCCTTGCCAGCGATACAGACATCCCATGAACAAATTTTTAAAAATTGTTTAATAAGAAAGAGGTGGCCATTGTGTGGCCCTCGTGGTCCACTGGAGCCCCTCTTTACTTGTTCAACCCAAGCGTGAATGCAGTTCTAGCATCAGTGTAAAAAAAAATGGGCCCAGTTGCTGAATGACATAATTGATGACTGCATATTCCCCTTCATTCACCTAGCATAATTGTAAACAAGTTTGCTTTGGCATTGAGCCTTCAGTAATATTCCCCATTCAACTGACTGTCACCCCTTGTCCCCATTCATAATAGAAACATAGAAGATAGGAGCAGGAGTAGGCCATTCGGCCCCTCGAACCTGTTCCGCCATTTAATGAGATCATGGCTGATCATGCAAATTCAGTACCCTGTCCCTGCTTTCTCCCCATATCCCTGGATCCCATTAGCCTTAAGAAATATATCTAACACCTTCTTGAATATATTTAATGAATTGGCCTCAACTGCCTTCTGTGGTAGAGAATTTCACAGGTTCACCACTCTCTGGGTGAAGAAATTCCTCCTAATCTCAGTCCTAAATGGCTTACCCATTATCCTTAGATTGTGACCCCTGGTTCTGGACTCCCCGGCCATCAGGAACATCTTTCCTGCATCTAGTCTGTCTAGTCCTGTTAGAATTTTATAAGTATCAATGAGATCCCCTCTCATTCTTCTAAACTCCAGCGAGTACAAGCCTAATCGACCCAATCTCTCTTCATACGTCATTCCTGCTATCCCAGGTATCAGTCTGGTGAATCTTCGTTGCACTCCCTCCATGGCAAGAACATCCTTCCCCAGATAAGGCGACTAAAACTGCACACAATACTCAAGGTGTGGTCTCACCAAGGCCCTGTACAACTGCAGCAAGACATCCTTGCTCCTGTACTCGAATCCTCTCGCTATGAAGGCCAATATACCATTTGCCTTTTTAACCGCCTGCTGCACCTGCATGCATACCTTCAGCGACTGGTGCACAAGGACACCCAGGTCTTGTTGCACTTCCCCTTTTCCCAATCTATTGCCATTCAGATAATAATCTGTCTTCCTGTTTTTGCCACCAAAGTGGATAACCTCGCATTTATCCACATTTACTGCATCTGCCATGTATCTGCCCAATCACCCCACCTGTCCAAATCATACTGGAGTTTCTCTGCATCCTCCTCACAGCACACACGCCCACCCAGCTTTGTGTCATCTGCAAACTTGGTGATATTACATCTAGTTCCCTCGTCTAGATCATTAATATATATTGTGAATAGCTGGGGCCCTAGCACCGATCCCTGCGGTACCCCACTTGTCACTGCCTGCCACTCAGAAAAAGACCCATTTATTCCAACTCTTTGCTTTCTGTCCGCCAAGCAGTTCTCTATGCAAGTCAGTACCTTAACCCCAATCCCATGTGCTTTAACTTTGCATGCTAATCTCTTATGCGGGACCTTATCGAAAGCCTTCTGAAAATCCAAATACACCACTTCTACTGGTTCTCCCTTATTTTTCCTACCAGTTACATCCTCAAAAACTTCCAGCAGATTAGTCAAGCATGATTTTTCTTTTGTTAATCCATGTTGACTTTGTCCAATCCTCTCACTGTTTTCCAAGTGCTCTGCTATTACATCTTTTATGATCGACTCTAGCATTTTCCCCACTACCAATGTCAGGCTTACCGGTCTATAATTCCCCGTTTTCTCTCTACCACCTTTTTTAAATAGCAGGGTTACATTAGCTACCCTCCAATCCTAGGGAACTGTTCCAGAGTCTGTAGAATTTTGGGAGATGACCAGCAATGCATCTACTATCTCTAGGGCCAGTTCCTTAAATACCCTAGGATGTAGATTATCAGGTCCTAGGGATTTATCGGCCTTCAACCCATCAGTTTCCCTAACACCATTTCCCTACAAATACTGATTTCATTCAATTCCACCCTCTCATTAGACACTATGTTCCCCGACATCTCTGGGAGGTTATTTGTGTCCTCCTTTGTGAAGACAGAACCAAAGTATGTATTTTATTGGTCAGCCATTTCATTGTTCTCCATTATAAATTCCCCTGATTCTGACTGTAAGGGACCAAAGCTTGACTTCACCAATCTTTTTCTCTTTACATATCTATAGAAGCTTTTACAGTCAGTTTTTATGTTCCCCGCAAGCTTACTCCCATATTCTCTTTTCCCCCTCTTAATTAATCCCTTTGTCCTCCTTTGGTGTATCCGAAACTGCTCCCAATCCTCAGGTTTGCTGCTTTCTCTGGCCAATTTATTTGTCCTCTCCTTGGATCTTATGCTATCCCTAATTTCCCTTGTTAGCCACGGCTTGGCCACCTTTTCTGTTTTATTTTTATGCCAGGCACTGGATGAACAAATTCTGTAGTTCATCCATGCGATCTTTAAATATTTGCCATTGTCTATCCACCGTCAACCCTTTAAGTAACATTCCCCAATCCATCCTAGCCAACTTGCGCCTCATACCATTGTAGTTTCCTTTATTTAAATTCAGGACCCTAGTCTCTGAGTCAACTACTTCACTCTCCATCTTAATGAAGAATTCTATCATATTATGATCGCTCCTCGCCAAGGAGCCTCACACAACAAGATTGCTAATTAATCCTTTCTCATTACATAATACTCAGTCTAAGATGGTCTGATCTCTGGTTGGTTCTTCAACATATTGGTCCAGGAAACCATCCCCTATACACTCTAGGAATTGCTCCTCCACAGTATTGTTACTAATTTGGTTAGCCCAATCTATATGTAGATTAAAGTCACCCATGATAACTGCTATGCCCTTATTGCACGCATCTCTAATTTCCTGTTTAATGGAATCCCCAAACTCAGCATTACTGTTTGGGGGTCTGTATACAACTCCCACTAACATTTTCTGCCCCTTGGTATTTCTCAGCTCTACCCATACAGATTCCACATCATCAGAGCTAATATCCTTCCTTGCTATTGTGTTAATCTCCTATTTACCCAGCAATGCTACCCCACCTCCTTTTACTTTTTGCCTGTCCTTCCTGAATATTGAATAACCCTGGATGTTGAATTCCCATCCTTGGTCACCCTGGAGCCTGTCTCTGTAATCCCAATTATATAATATCCATTTACATCTATTTGAGCAGTTCATTGTGTGGAGATGCCGGTGTTGGACTGGGGTGGACAAATGTAAGAGGTCACACAACACCAGGTTATAGTCCAACAGCTTTATTTGAAATCACAAGCTTTCGGAGCACTGCTCCTTCATCAGGTGAAGTGGAGAAATGCATAAAGACACAGCTTATATAGTCAGAGAATAATGTCAGAAGCTTACAGGTAATCTTTCTAACTGCCATTTATCACACCTCGGCAGAGAGATAATCACAGCAATCAAAGGTGTGAATGGCGTCCAAACCGGTCAGTCAGGAAAACATTACATCAAAGAACAATGAGGTGGGGTCACAAGGGGTCAAATGTTGCAGATGCTGGGGTCTGTATGAAAAACAAAAAACACTTTTTTTGCTGGAAATCACATAAGCTGAGAAATACCAAGGGGCAGAAAATGTTAGTGGGAGTTGTATACAGACCCCCAAACAGTAATGCTGAGTTTGGGGATTCCATTAAACAGGAAATTAGAGATGCGTGCAATAAGGGCATAGCAGTTATCATGGGTGACCTTAATCTACATATAGATTGGGCTAACCAAATTAGTAACAATACTGTGGAGGAGCAATTCCTAGAGTGTATAGGGGATGGTTTCCTGGACCAATATGTCGAAGAACCAACCAGAGATCAGACCATCTTAGACTGAGTGCAAAACGTTCAGTTTGTACTGGTTCCACCTCCCCCAGAACTGGTTCCAATGTCCCAGGAATTTGAATCCCTCCCCCTTGCACCATTTCTCTAGCCACGTATTCACCTGAAATATCCTTCTATTTGTACTCTGTCTAGCATGTGGCACTGGTAGCAATCCTGAGATTACTACCTTTGAGGTCCTATTTTTTAATTTAACTCCTAACTCACTACATTCAGCTTTTAGGACCTCATCCCGTTTTTTACCTATATCGTTGGTACCTATATGCACCATGATAATATTTTTCTTCTTAGCTGAGAAGCCTCAGCTCACCCGCAGCATGTTAGATTAATTGATTAAAAATCATTGAAGTCAATTGTGCTCATACATTGCATGGGAAATGTCCTAAAATGTCTCCCTGAATGCGATATTTGTGCTTTCTTTATGCTTGGCTTGAACTAACCAGAACCATGAGCAGTTGTTCCGAGGAAGGTAGACTGAGATAATATAAATTTGGCATTTGTGACATTGAGCATATCTGGTTTATTTTTATCACAGTTTGGCATTCATAATGTTAGCATCAGGTTTTCTGGAAATCAAATACTTGGTTCAAACACAACTGGCTTAAATCTTGGCAAGAAAAATAGCAGGCCTGTAAATATATTCTTCATATTCACTCACACATTGCTGTAATCTGTATCCATTTTCTCTTTGTGTTCTATTATCAATGCACTACAGCCACCATAACTATTATTGATGCTTATGAATGCATTCAGCACACAATTAATTTGCATTGACGTGAGATGCAAGTTATGTGAGGGCACAGAATTTACTAGTTGAAGTCAGCAATCCATTTAGCAATGAACTGGACATGAAAAGAGCAATCAAACAACATAAAGCACTCAGCGTTAATTAATGTGGGCCTTCAGGGAGGAAACAATTGGGAACCAAACAATGAGTGGTACAATTTATTGGAGCACTGTTCTTCACCTGTGGTAGCTGTTCCTGTAAGATAGCTTTCTGCTCTCTGATGGCATTATGGACATTAAGCAAAATCCTTCCAGTCTAGCTCAGTCCAGTCCCCTACAGTCTCAAAGGCACAAAACTGCTTCTTAAATTTAACAACACTCAAGCTGACATCGACTTATCAACGTCACGCAGAAGCATTACTGGGGTGGGGGCAGGGTGTGGGGTGATTTTACCCTCAAGAGGAGTGCCGGGCTGGCAGATCATGGCACGGACCCCACATTCAAAGAGGCAAAGGGCCACGACGAGTAAGCTGGCCGATTTTTTTGTTTCCCGCCCGCCACCTCCCCTTTGCTTATTGCCCCACCAACCCCTGCCTCTCCGTTCCTGTCCCCTGAATTGGTCGCTGTCATTGCCCAGCACGGATTCAAGGGGCATGGGCCAATCTTGCAAGTGGGGCGAAAACAGGGCATTGCGCACGGTGATGACATCCTCATCGCCTGCGCAGCAGAGCGGGATGCTACTGATTACTGCCGCCGCTAAACTGCCGCTGAATTTAGTGGGATTCGTTAGCAGCGCCGCACCCAGGTGAAAAGTCATTTGCACCCAATTAGCGTCCCACCCTGGGGTGCTAACGAGAGGGCAAATGCAGCGAATTTCTAGCCCTAAGTGTAGTATTCAGGAGAAGCAGGACTAGTAGGTGGGGGATAATTTGACTCAGGAAAGGAGAGGAGAGAGAGGTGAGGAAGGGAGGGAAGGTAGGGCAAGGAAAGGGGAGGGGAAAGGAGAGAGAGGTGAGGAAGGGAGGGAAGGTAGGGCAAGGAAAGGGGATGGAAGAGGGAAGAGGGGAGAAAGGTGGGGAAAGGAAGGTTAGAGGATGGAGAAGGAAGAGGAGGGGAACAGAAAGGAGAGGAAGTGAGAGAGGAAGGGAGAGGAGAGGGAGTGAGGGGTTGGCACAAAGGTAGCAAAATTATTATAGCAGTCATGGTCAGTCCAGATTTTGATCTGAATTTGGTGAGTGATTAAACCTTCCCTTCCCTGACCTTGAAATCCTTATATGGGGTGGGGGGAATGTACTTCAGAGCTTCCTTCACAAAAAGCTCTTTCTGGAGGGAGGGTTTAAGGTGAATTAAACTTTACCTATGTCAAGAGCTCCACATTCCATGCCCTCAGTGGGACCTAGCGTAGTGTCAGCAAAGGTTTACTCAGGCAGACCAAATATACCTTCCTGACCACTGGTGGAAGAGGGACCCACCAGTGGGTCCAGACTGGATCATAGCCTGGACCCTGAAAGATTTGAAGGGCAATTTTATTTTGATATTTATATTGTCTCCATTACAAGGGGGCCTGGGGATAACACCTAATTCTTTCCGGGAGGGACGCTGCACCTTCCCACACCAGGCACTCTTTGGCCGGATGTCTCTGTCCCTCCTGGTATGGCGGGTGGCCCAGATGCAGCTCTAGTTGTGAAGGCACTCACCATTGGAAATTATGGAACTTCGAAACTTCCACAGGAAGTCTGCCGGGATCAACGGCAAAGGCTTCCTTCCAGTAGGCACACCTCGGCACTTACACTGAGATGGAATGCTATTTGCTCAATGTACTTACTTCTCCAGAGAAATGAAAATGTCATGTCCTGGTTACTTTTAAACAACTGTTTATTTACAGTAAAATAAAAATAGTCAGACTACAGGATATAATGAAAGTGAATACATTTTATGAAGCTGTCTACTGGTAATGAAATATGCTGTAGTCGTAGTATGGCCCAGACATTCGGGTGCCTGCATGAGGGTGCATAGGGTACATAAGGTGAGGATCGAGACAGCCCTGATATTGGACCTGGACCTCATTGCAATGGAGCCGGTGGGGTGCAACAGCCCGCTGGCAAAGACTAGTGAGGAGCGTCACATTGTTCCTCAGGTAAGTAGGTCCGAGGGTCAGGTTGGAGATCGGGGTGGGGGGGGCAACGGTGGTGGAGCGAGACAACTCAGAGCCGGAGGTCGGAACTGAGGGTCGGGGGCACAAGTCAGCCTAGACTCGGGGGGCCTGTAGTCACGGGAGCCGGGGATCAAGAGCAGGTTGGGAGGCCTGCAGTCATAGGAGGGGGCAGGAGCATGGGTGATAGGAGCCGGGGGGGAGGGATATCGAGGTGGGAGGGGTCTTGGGGCTGGAGGTCGGGAATGCCGGAAGCATGAGAAATCGAGTGTTGGGGCTGGGAGGTTGGGGGGTCGGGGTCAGGAACATAGCTATCGGGGATTGAGAGAGAAAACTGGCGGGTCCACAATCAGGGGTCAGGAGAGGAGGCCGGTGGGAATTGATGGTCTGGAAAAGCTGCGATAAGGAGGGTGGTTCAATGCACTCCTCTTCCTCCCTGCTCCACATTCAGTCAAGTTACCTTCTTTGTTGTTCTAGGGCTGGTTTCTCAGCATATGCAATAGGCCTAGAGCCTGCTTCAGGCATGTATAAGGGATGCCTCTGGTTTGTCCTTATCCAAAATGGTGAGCAGCACATCTCTGGCTGAAGGTGCACGTGTGTTTCCTGTCCACCATTTTGGGGCCTTAGGTGCCCCAATTTATAGGCCATTGGGGGAAATATTTGGTTGATTAGCGCCTCCCGTTAGCACCCGAAGAGGGTGCTAATGGGGCGCAAAGCAACTAGTGCCCGGGCACGGCGATATTTGCGCCGCTCGCGAAATTGACCAGACATTTTGCGGCGGCACAAAACACTACCGCCACGATCTCCTGCGCCCGCAGATCATGACATCAGATGAGCGTGCAACGCCCCGGTGGCGCCTCGGACCAGATATTGAGCGGCGCCCCCTGCCTTTCCGCCTGCCGCTAGCAACGACAGGTAGAGGGGAATGTTTTGCAGTCAGGAAGGGACTGGGGGAGCGCTATTTAAAGGCGGCCACTTCCTGCCTTTTATTGTCGGCGACATTTTTGCACCACGCATTCTGAGAGAGAGAGAGAGACTTCTGGAGAGATTCAATGCTGTGTGAAGGAGTTTTGGGTACTGAGCAGCACTCTGCAGATTCATTTTGATTTGACCATCATTGCATCGATTTAGAAGAGTCTAAGGGGACTGCACTCTGAGCTCTTTCCCTGGGCCTCTCCATTGTTTTTTCCAGCAGATTTGATGTACAGGTCTCTCCAGGCCGAGATTCAAGGCTGCAATGAGCAGGGTGTGGCTGGAGAGCAAGATCGACCCTCCCCTTTAAGAACTGGCTGCCAGTGTGTCTGTGTTCCATTGCTGACTGACATCCCATGAGCTTTGCCAGCGCTCTGAGGTAGCGCCTCGTTCCTTGGCATTAGCGCCTTAATCGAGGTGTGTAGTGCCTGATTTAGCACTCCAATCACCTCCAGGGGCGATAGAGGCCAATTTTGCAGTCGAAGGCGATAATTAGCGCCAGGCGCTAAACTTTGCGCCCGGCTGATAATTGCGCCCCAAACGGGGCGATACCGAATTTCTCCCCCTTTATCTTTTAATATTGTTAAACACTTATGTTGTGATAATTCCCTGTAACATTTTCAGGTGCTACTGAAAATAAACCATCTCCAATTTCAAATAAAGATGCAGCGAAGACTATGCTAAGTACAAACATAGATGTTGCCAATTCTTATAACCTCTTATATTGTTGTGCTACAATCAGTTGTAACTGTTAACAATTCTCTTTAAATGAACTGCAAAGCCTTCATTGCAAAAATGACTAATTTCTTGCATCGTGATTTTAATCCACATTGAACATTTTTCTGAGGAAAACTATATAATATTGGATAAAGAAAAGTTACTTTTTCTTCACATTTCTTGCCACTTTTTAGGATAGCAAACTCACAGTAACATAACATAGGAGCATAGGAACAGGAGTAGGCCATTTAGCCCCTCGAGCCTGTTCCACCATTCAATGAGATCATGGCTAATCTGTGACCTAACTCCATATACCTGCCTTTGCACATATCCCTTAATGCCTTTGGTTAACAGAAATCTATCATTCTCAGATTTAAAATTAACAATTGACCTAGCATCAAATGCCATTTGCGGAAGAAAGTTCCAAACTTCTACCTCCCTTTATGTGTAGATGTGTTTCCTAACTTTACTCCTGAAAGGCCTGGCTCTGATTTTTAGACTATGCTCCCTAGTCCTAGAATCCCCAACCAGCGGAAATAGTTTCTCTCTATCTACCCTATCAGTTCCCCATAATATTGTGAAAACTTCGATCAAATCATCCCTTAAGCTTCTAAATTCAAGAGAATATAACCCCAGTTTTTGTAATCTCTCCTTGTAATTTAATCCTTGGAGTCCAGATACCATTCTGGTAAATCTTCACTATACTCCCTCCAAGACCAATATATCCTTTCTAAAGTGTGGTGCCCAGAACTGCTCACAGTACTCCAGGTGTGGCCTAACCAGCATTTTGTATAGCTGTAGCATAACTTCTACCCCATTGTATTCTAGTCCTCTAGATATAAAGGCCTTTTTGATTATTTTCAGTACCTGTCCATGACATTTTAATGATCTATGTATCTGGACCCCCAAGTCTCTTTGGACCTCCACTGTTTCTAGCTTTTCACCATTTAGAAAGTACACTGTTCTATCCTTTTTAGGTTCAAAGTGGATAACCTCACATTTCACTGCATTGAAATCGATTTGCCACTCTTTTGCCCATTCGCTTAATCTATTAATATCTCTTTGTAATTTTATGCTTCCATCTATACTGCTTACAATGCCACCTATCTTTATGTCATCGACAAACTTGTATATATGGCTTTCTATCCCATCATCAAGTCATTAATAAATATTGGCCCAGAAATTCGGGTCTCCACAGGTGAGTACGCACGGGGTACTCACCCATAAGCCCAATGGAAGTGCCGGTTTCCTGCATGCACTGCGCATGCGCAGGAAACCGGCACTTCCGTTCCCCTGAAAGAAGGGGTTCAGAGGTCGAACGCGTGCACAGGAGAGGCTGCGCGTGCGCATCGAACTTGCGTTTTTTTTACAGGTTTTCCCGGGAAGGTAAGTCTCCAGAAGTTAGACATGTAAAAAGCAGTCACAAGGCCTGCTTTTTACAAGGTAAGTGGTGAATTAATATAAATTAAAACATTTTTTCCACAGGTTTATTATTTTTAATACTTTAAAGAAAGGTAAGTTTATTTTTAGCCCCGTTAGAAAATAAAATTATTTTTTTCAAAAATTTAAATTATTGTTTAAAATAGTTATTTCATGTAATTTATAGTTTATTTAAAAAATGTAATTAAAAAAAAAAATTATTTGAAGATTTAGTGATGTTTTGGGGCTTATAGTATTTATAAGTTTGACAGCCTTTCCTGTCAAACTTATGAATGGAGCATTCCCTGCTCCGATTGGCTCCCCATGGCCCACGTGATCCCAGGAGATGCATCGAAATAACTGCGCCCCTGGGATACGCAAGCACTGCGTGCCGGCAGTTGGAGGAGGCCCAGGATCACAATTCCACGGGGGCCCACAGCACAACGGCCGGCGCGCAAGGTAAGTGCATGTCGGGGGCTTACACCCGCGGGAAGCCCTTGACCCGAATTTCTGGGCCATTGTGACTAGTTGAGGCCCCAACACAGATCCTTGCTTGACACCACTAGTCACCTCCTGCCAATTTGAGTACCTGCCCATCATCCATACACTTTGTCTCCTGCTGCTCAGCCACTCTGTGACTAAACATTCCCATTTCACAATAATCACATTTTATTATCACATTACATCTAACTAACCAGGTTTCTGTGTCTCCTTTTATGTTTTCACTTTTAATGCCAATATTACTCTGCAATAATTCAGCTGCAGCAGGGGCATGTGAATGTTCATAAACTATTTATCTCCTGAGTGCAAGGCTGCTGTTCAATGACTGTGGAAAAACTGTACAGTTCACAGCATACATTATTCAGGAAGATGAATTTCATCATCAGTGACTTTTATTTTTGTGAATGAAGAGCACGTTGTACTCATTTTACAATTCAGTAGGTTTAAAAAAATCAATAGTAATACTTAAACTCGATATATGGCAACAAGTGAATGAATATGTGTATGTATATGCCTAATGAACTAGAATGTCACACTTTAAATATAGTGGACCATCTCTGTAATGCGGTCCTTGGGAGCCATACAAAAGTCGTACTTGAGCAGGAGCTATGTTATTGAGAAAATATTTTATGTGTTTTTCCTATTAACGAGGGAGCCATAAACAGCACTTATCAGATATCTGAGGTCACAATATATCAAGGTTTGTTACAGCGTTAGGCTACAGTACATTAGTTCAATGAAATAGCAGATTTTATTGGCAAGAATTTTTTTTCTAAAAATGTGGTAATTGACTTCACTTCTACTGTTACTGTTAATTCAATTTTAGATCAAAGACTGAAATGTGTGGCAGGAAAGTAATGGGGAAAATAAATAGCATATTACAGACTTCGTAGTGACTGTGAAAACATCAAGATGAGAGTTAACAGTGTTGGCGAATGGAATATTTTCTTTTGGCACTAAATGCTAGCAATGAGCAATCCCAAGTCATGTACAGCCTGCAAAATAAAGCTCTATCTATTCTGCCCCAACAATGTGCATTGAGTCAAACCTTGGAACAGTGCTTCTCTACTACACCTCAGTGACATTTCTATTTCTGTCACCCTTAAAGCCTATATACGTAAGTTAGCTACTGCCATGGCTGCACAGCCTATTGTTTCTTGGTAGACCTGCAGCTCATTCAGTGGTCGTTCTCGCCATCACTGCTTTGTACCCTTACAAACATTATTTTCATCACTGCACCTCCCCCTCTGTCAGTCAGTGGCCTGTTTTTGCTGATGGTGCTGTCTGTCACCCAGACAACCAGGAATAGAGAGGACAGGCGAGTGAGAAGGAAGGGATGATAAATGCGCTGTGGGCTATTCCACCACATTCTGTAACCTCATGGCCCGGCATATCCCTCACTCTACCATTACCATCAAGCCAGGGGACCAACCCTGGTTCAATGAGGGGTGTAGAGGAGCATGCAAGGAGCAGCACCAGGAGTACCTAAAAATGAAGTGCCAACCTGGTGACACTGCAACACAGGACTACATGCATTCTAAACAGCGGAAATAGCATGCTATAGACAGGGCTAAGCGATCCCACAAACAACGGATCAGATCAAAGCTCTGCAGTCCTGCCACATCTAATCATGAATGTTGTTGGACCATTAAACAACTAATGGGAGGAGGTGGCTCCATGAATATCCCTATCCTCAATGATAGCACATGAGTACAAAAGACAAGGCTGAAGCGTTTGCAACCATCTTCAGCCAGAAGTGCTGAGTGGATGATCCATCTCGGCCTACTCCTGAGGTCCCACCATCACCGTTGCCAGTCTTCAAACAATCTGATTCACTCCATGTGATAGGAAGAAACCGCTGAGCTTACTGGATATAGCTAAGGCTACAAGCCCGACAAAATCCCGGCTATAGTACTTGTGCTTCAGAACTAGCCGCGCTTCTAGCCAAGCTGTTCCAGTATAGCTACAACACTGGCATTTACCCGACAATGTGGAAAATTGTCCAGGTATGCCCAGTCCAAAAAAAGCAGGACAAATCCAATCCAGCCAATTCCCGCCCCATCAGTCTACTCTCAATCATCAGCAAAGTGATGGAAGTGGTTGTCGACAAAGGCTATCAAGCGGCACTTACTCACCAATAATATGGTCACTGCTGCTCAGTTTGGGTTCTGCCGGGACCACTCAGCTCCAGATCTCATTACAGCCAGGGTCCAAACATGCACAAAAAAGCTGAATTCCAGAGGTCAGGTTAGAGTGACTGCCCTTGACATTAAGGCAGCATTTGACCGAATGTGTCATCAAGGAGCCCTAGTAAAACTGAAATCAATGGGAATCAAGGGGAACACTATCCACTGGTTGGAGTCTTACGTAGCATACAGGAAGATAGTTGTGGTTGTTGGAGGCCATTCATCTCAGCCCAAGGACATCACTGCAGGAGTTCCTCAGGGCAGTGACCTAGGCCCAACAATCTTCAGCTGCTTCGTCGATGACCTTCCCTCCAACATAAGGTCAGAAGTGGGGATGTTTGTTGATGATTGCACATGATCAGTTCCATTCACAACTCCTCAGATAATGAACCAGTCCATGCCCGCATGCAGCAAGATCTGGACAACATTCAGTCTTGGGCTGAGAAGTCGGGCCACACAAGTGCCAGGCAATGACCGCCTCCAAGAAGAGAGGGTCGAAACACTGCCCCTTGAAATTCAACAGCATTACTATCATCAAATCCCATACCATCAATAGCCTATGGTTTACCATTGACCAGAAAATTAACTGGACCAGTCACATAAATATGGTGGCCACAAGATCAGGTCAGAGGCTGGCTGAGTGAGTGAATCACCTCCTGATGCCCCCTGCAAAGCCTTTCCACCACCTACAAGGCATAAGTCAGGAGTGTGATAGCATACTCTCCACTTGCCTGAATGAGTGCAGCTCCAACAACACTCAAAAAGCTCAACATCATCCAGGATAAAGCAGCCAGTTTGATCGGCATGCCATCCATCACCTCACTCCCTCCACCACCAGTGCAATGTGGATGCACTGTGTACCATCTAAAAGATGCACTGCAGAAACTCGCCAAGGCTTCTGCAACAGCACCTCCCAAACCCGAGACCTCTACCCCTGAGAAGGAGAAAAGCAGCAGTCATGGTGTGGAGATGCCGGTGTTGGACTGGGGTGGACAAATGTAAGAAGTCACACAACACCAGGTTAAAGTCCAACAGCTTTATTTGAAATCACAAGCTTTCAGAGCGCTGCTCCTTCATCAGGTGAAGTGGAGAAATGCATAAAGACACAGCTTATATAGTCAGAGATTAATGTCAGATGTTTACAGGTAATCTTTCTAACTGCCATTTATCACACCTCGGCAGAGAGATAATCACAGCAATCAAAGGTGCGAATGCTGTCCAAACTGGTCAGTCAGGAAAACATTACATCAAAGAACAATGAGGTGGGGTCACAAGGGGTCAAATGTTGCAGATGCTGGGGTCTGTATGAAAAACAAAAAAACAGACAAAAAGCATTTTTTTTTGCTGGAAATCGCAGCAGGTCCGGCCGCATTTGTGTAGAAAGAACAAGCCAATGATGACTCGAGTCTGGATGACACTACGTCAGGTGGGGTTACATGTAGCGTGACATGAACCGAAGATCCCGGTTGAGGCCATCCTCATGGGTGCGGAACTTGGCTATCAGTTTCTGCTCGACGATTTTGCATTGTCATGTGTCTCGAAGGCTGCCTTGGAGAATGCTTACCAGAAGATCGGAGGCTGAATGTCCTTGACTGCTGAAGTGTTTCCTGACTGGGAGGGAACACTCCTGCCTGGCGATTGTTGCGCGGTGTCCGTACATCCATTGTCGCAGTGTCTGCATGGTCTCGCCGATGTACCATGCTCCGGGGCATCCTTTCCTGCAACGTATGAGGTAGACAACGTTGGCCGAGTCACATGAGTATGTACCATGCACCTGGTGGGTGGTGTCCTCATGTGTGATGATGATATCTGTGTTGATGATCTGGCATGTCTTGCAGCGGTTGCTGTGGCAAGGTTGTGTGGTGTCGTGGTCGCTGTGTTCCTGAAAGCTGGGTAATTTGCTGCAAACGATGGTCTGTTTGAGGTTAGGCGGCTGTTTGAAGGCAAGTAGTGGAGGTGTGGGAATGGACTTAGCAAGGTGTTCGTCGTCATCGATGACATGTTGAAGGCTGCGAAGAAAATGGCGTAGTTTCTCCGCTCCGGGGAAGTACTGGACGACGAAGGGTACTCTGTTGGTTGTGTCCCGTGTTTGTCTTCTGAGGAGGTCTATGTGATTTTTCGCTGTGGCCCGTCGGAACTGTCAATCGACGAGTCGAGCGTCATATCCCATTCTTACGAGGGCGTCTTTCAGCGTCTGTAGGTGTCCATCGCGTTCCTCCTCGTCTGAGCAGATCCTGTGTATTCGCAGGGCTTGTCCATAGGGGATGGCTTCTTTAACGTGTTTAGGGTGGAAGCTGGAGAAGTGGAGCATCATGAGGTTGTCCATGGGCTTGCGGTAGAGTGAAGTGGTGAGGTGCCCGTTTTTGATGGAGATTCGTGTGTCCAAGAATGAAACCGATTCTGAGGAGTAGTCCATGGTGAGTTTGATGGTGGGATGGAACTTGTTGATGTTATCGTGTAGTCTTTTCAGTGATTCTTCGCCGTGGGTCCATAGGAAGAAAATGTCGTTGATGTATCTGGTGTATAGCGTTGGTTGGAGATCCTGTGCAGCGAAGAAGTCTTGCTCGAACTTGTGCATGAAGATGTTGGCGTATTGGGGTGCGAATTTGGTCCCCATGGCTGTTCCGTGTGTTTGGGTAAAGAACTGGTTGTCGAAGGTGAAGACATTGTGGTCAAGGATGAAGCGGATGAGTTGTAGGATGGCGTCTGGAGATTAGCTGTAGTTGGTGTTGTGTACTGAGGCTGTCGCAGCAATGCCGTCATTGTGGGGGATACTGGTGTAGAGTGCCGAGACGTCCATCGTGGCGAGGAGTGTTCCTGGTTCAACTGGTCCATGGGTGCTGAGTTTCTGTAAGAAGTCTGTAGTGTCGCTACAGAAGCTGGGGGTTCCCTGTACGATGGTTTTCAGGATGCCCTCGACATATCCAGAGAGGTTCTCACACAGGGTTCCGTTGCCTGATACGATAGGACGTCTGGGTGTGTTGGCTTTGTGTATCTTTGGGAGGCAGTAGAAGTCTCCCATGCGGGGAATACGTGGGATGAGAGTGCGTAGGATGCTTTGAAGGTCTGGATCGAAGGTCTTGATCAGTCTGTTGAGTTGGCGGGTGTGTTCTTTGGTCGGATCTGCGGGTAATTGTTTGTAGTGTTCCTGGTTGTCCAGTTGTCGGTATGCTTCTTTGCGATAGTCCGTTCTGTTCTGTATGACGATGGCTTCTCCTTTGCTGGTTTGATGATGATGTTGCGGTTGGTCTTGAGAGCGTTGTTGGCGTTGCGTTGTGCTCGGGTGACATTCTGGACTGTCTTGTGAGTGCGGCTGATGAATCTGGCGTTGATGCATCCCCTGACTGCTTGAGCATACATGTCAAGCTTAGGGCAGCGACCCTCCGGAGGGGTCCAATTTGACTCTTTCTTCTTCGGTTGCTGCAATGCGGATCCCTCTGTCTGCTGTTCTGGATCATTGATTGTGTCATTGGGTTCGCTGCTGACATCTTGGGATTTGTGGGAGAATTCCCAGAGCCTCATTCTCCTGATGAATTCCTCTGTGGCTGCCGCGAGACCGATGGGGTCCATTTTGGTGGTGGGGCAGAAATTGAGCCCTCGGCTGAGAACTTCAATTTTGTCTGGTTGAAGGGTGTGGTCAGACAGGTTGATAATGGACTTCCTTGTGGTTTCTACCATGGTACCGGGGGAGGTTTGGTTGCTGCTGCTGGTGATGCCAAGATTCTCAAGCTTCCTGTTCTTGGTGTGCATGTAGGCAGCGTAATTCCGTTGCCTCGTCGGTTTGGCAGTGTCTCATAGCTGGTCTGCTGTGTCCTGAGCACAGGCTGAGAAGATGGACTCCATCTCGGTTTTGAGGTTGCAGCGTCTGCTGTAGAGCTGGTGTACAAGATGGTTGAGGAGTGTGCGAGAGGTACGACGGCAGAGTCTCTCAGCGTAGTCTGTGTTGTAGGTCGACTTGAGTGGGTTCATGATCTGTAGTCCTTTCGGGATCTTGTCTGCTTTCTTGCATCTCTGTAGAAACTTGATGTCTGTGTCGATATGCGTGATCCTCTTGGAGATCCTCTCCACTTTGAGCCGGCAGTTTGTGGTGTCGATAGTAGCCATGGTGTGGAGATGCCGGTGTTGGACTGGGGTGGACAAATGTAAGAAGTCACACAACACCAGGTTATAGTCCAACAGCTTTATTTGAAATCACAAGCTTTCGGAGCGCTGCTCCTTCGTCCGGTGAAGTGGAGAAATGCATAAAGACACAGCTTATATAGTCAGAGATTAATGTCAGATGTTTACAGGTAATCTTTCTAACTGCCATTTATCACACCTCGGCAGAGAGATAATCACAGCAATCAAAGGTGTGAATGGTGTCCAAACCGGTCAGTCAGGAAAACATTACATCAAAGAACAATGAGGTGGGGTCACAAGGGGTCAAATGTTGCAGATGCTAGGGTCTGTATGAAAAACAAAAAAACAGACAACAAACATTTTTTTTTGCTGGAACTCACAGCAGGTCCGGCCGCATCTGTGTAGAGAGAACAAGCCAATGACGACTCGAGTCTGGATGACCCTACGTCAGGTGGGGTTACATGTAGCATGACATGAACCCAAGATCCCGGTTGAGGCCGTCCTCATGGGTGCGGAACTTGGCTATCAATTTCTGCTCGACGATTTTGCGTTGTCGTGTGTCTCGAAGGCCGCCTTGGAGAATGCTTACCCGAAGATCAGAGGCTGAATGTTCTTGACTGCTGAAGTGTTCCCCGACTGGAAGGGAACACTCCTGCCTGGCGATTGTTGCGCGATGTCCGTTCATCCGTTGTCGCAGTGTCTGCATGGTCTCGCCGATGTACCATGCTCCGGGGCATCCTTTCCTGCAACGTATGAGGTAGACAACATTGGCCGAGTCACATGAGTGTGTACCATGTACCTGGTGGATTGTGTCCTCATGTGTGATGATGGTATCTGTGTTGATGATCTGGCATGTCTTGCAGCAGTTGCTGTGGCAGGGTTGTGCAGTGTCGTGGCGGCTGTTCTCCTGAAAGCTGGGTAATTTGCTGCAAACGATGGTCTGTTTGAGGTTAGGCAGCTGTTTGAAGGTGGGTAGTGGAGGCGTGGGGATGTCCTCAGTAAGGTGTTCGTCGTCATCGATGACATGTTGAAGGCTGCGAAGAACATGGCTTCGTTTCTCTGCTCCGGGGAAGTACTGGACAATGAAGGGTACTCTGTTGGTTGTGTCCCGTGTTTGTCTTCTGAGGAGGTCGATGCGATTTTTTGCTGTGGCCTGTCGGAACTGTCGATCAACGAGTCGAGCGTCATATCCCATTTTTACGAGGGCGTCTTTCAGCGTCTGTAGGTGTCCATCGCATTCCTCCTCATCTGAGCAGATCCTGTGTACTCGCAGGGCTTGTCCATAGGGGATGGCTTCTTTAACGTGGTTAGGATGGAAGCTGGAGAAGTGGAGCATCGTGAGGTTGTCAATGGGCTTGCGGTAGAGTGAAGTGCTGAGGTGTCTGTCTTTGATGGAGATTCGTGTGTCCAAGAATGAAACCGAATCTGAGGAGTAGTCCATGATGAGTTTGATGGTGGGATGGAATTGTTCATGTTATTGTGTAGTCTTTTCAGTGATTCTTCGCCATGGGTCCATAGGAAGAAAATGTCGTCGATGTATCTGGTTGGTTGGAGATCCTGGGCAGCGAAGAAGCCTCGCTCGAACTTGTGCATGAAGATGTTGGTGTATTGGGGTGCAAATTTGGTCCCCATGGCTGTTCCGTGTGTTTGGGTACAGAACTGGTTGTCGAAGGTGAAGACATTGTGGTCAAGGATGAAGCGGATGAGTTGTAGGATGGCGTCTGGAGATTGGCTGTTGTTGGTGTTGAGTACTGAGGCTGTCGCAGTGATGTCGTCATCGTGGGGGATACTGGTGTAGAGTGCCGAGTCGTCCATCGTGACGAGGAGTGTTCCTGGTTCAACTGGTCCGTGGGTGCTGAGTTTCTGTAAGAAGTCTGTAGTGTCACGACAGAAGCTGGGGGTTCCCTGTATGATGGGTTTCAGGATGCCCTCAACATAACCAGAGGGTTCCGTTGCCTGATACGATAGGACGTCAGGGTGTGTTGGCTTTGTGTATCTTTGGGAGGCAGTAGATGTCTCCCACGCGGGGAGTATGTGGGATGAGAGCACGTAGGATGCTTTGAAGGTCTGGATCGAGGGTCTTGATCAGTCTGTTGAGTTGGCAGGTGCGTTCTTTGGTCGGATCTGCGGGTAACTGTCTGTAGTGTTCCTGATTGTCCAGTTATCGGTATGCTTCTTTGCAATAGTCCGTTCTGTTCTGTATGACGATGGCTCCTCCTTTGTCTGCTGGTTTGATGACGATGTTGCGGTTGGCCTTGAGAGCATGGATGGCATTGCGTTGTGCTCGGGTAACATTCTGGACTGTCTTGTGATTGCGGCTGATGAATCTGGCGTTGATGCATCTCTTGACAGCTTGAGCATACATGTCAAGCTTAGGGCAGCGACCCTCCGGAGGGGTCCAATTTGACTCTTTCTTCTTCGGTTGCTGCACTGCGGATCCCTCTGTCTGCTGTTCCGGATCATTGATTGTCTCATTGGGTTCGCTGCTGACATCTTGGGATTTGTGGAAAAATTCCTGGAGCCTCATTCTCCTGATGAATTCCTCTGTGTCTGCCGCGAGACCGATGGGGTCCATTTTGGTGGTGGGGCAGAAATTGAGCCCTCGGCTGAGAACTTCAATTTCATCTGGTTGAAGGGTGTGGTCGGACAGGTTGACAATGAACTTCCCTGTGGTTTCAACCGTGGTACCGGGGAACGCCATCCTACAACTCATCTGCTTCATCCTTGACCACAATGTCTTCACCTTCGACAACCAGTTCTTTACCCAAACACACGGAACATTCATGGGGACCAAATTCGCACCCCAATACACCAACATCTTCATGCGCAAGTTCGAGCAAGCCTTCGTTGCTGCACAGCACCTCCAACCAACGCTATACACCAGATACATCGACGACATTTTCTTCCTATGGACCCACGGCGAAGAGTCACTGAAAAGACTACACGATAACATCAACAAGTTACATCCCACCATCAAACACACCATGGACTACTCCTCAGAATCGGTTTCATTCTTGGACATACAAATATCCATCAAAGATGGACAGCTCAGCACTTCACTCTACCGCAAGCCCACGGACAACCTCACGATGCTCCACTTCTCCAGCTTCCACCCTAACCACGTTAAAGAAGCCATCCCCTATGGACAAGCCCTGCGAATACACAGGATCTGCTCAGATGAGGAGGAACGCGATGGACAACTACAGACGCTGAAAGACACCCTCCTAAGAACTGGATATGACGCTCGACTCGTTGATCGACAGTTCTGACGGGCCACAGTGAAAAATCGCACAGACCTCCTCAGAAGACAAACACGGGACACAACCAACAGAGTACCCTTCATCGTCCAGTACTTCCCCGGAGCGGAGAAACTACACTATGTTCTTCGCAGCCTTCAACATGTCATCGATGATGACGAACACCTCACTAAGGCCATCCCCACGCCTCCACTACTCGCCTTCAAACAGCCGCCTAACCTCAAACAGACCATCATTCGCAGCAAATTACCCAGCTTTCAGGAGAACAGCGACCACGACACCACACAACCCTGCCACAGCAATCGCTGCAAGGCATGCCAGATCATCAACACAGATACCATCATCACACGTGTGGACACCACCCACCAGATACATGGTACATGCTCATGTGACTCGGCCAATGTTGTCTACCTCATACGTTGCAGGAAAGGATGCCCCGGAGCATGGTACATCGGCGAGACCATGCAGACACTGCGACAACGGATGAACGGACACCGCACAACAATCGCCAGGCAGGAGTGTTCCCTCCCAGTCGGAGAACACTTCAGCAGTCAAGGACATTCAGCTTCCGATTTTCAGGTAAGCATTCTCCAAGGCGGCCTTCGAGACACACGACAACGCAAAATCATCGAGCAGAAACTGATAGCTAAGTTCCGCATCCATGAGGACGGCCTCAACCGGGATCTTGGGTTCATGTCACACTACATGTAACCCCACCTGATGTAGGGTCATCCAGACTCGAGTGATCGTTGGTTTGTTCTCTCTATACAGATGCGGCCAGACCTGCTGTGATTTCCAGCAAAAAAAGTTTTTTGTCTGTTTTTTTGTTTTTCATACAGACCCCAGCATCTGCAACATTTGACCCCTTGTGACCCCACCTCATTGTTCTTTGATGTAATGTTTTCCTGACTGACCAGTTTGGACAGCATTCGCACCTTTGATTGCTGTGATTATCTCTCTGCCGAGGTGTGATAAATGGCAGTTAGAAAGATTACCTGTAAGCATCTGACATTATTCTCTGACTATATAAGTTGTGTCTTTATGCATTTCTCCACTTCACCTGATGAAGGAGCAGCGCTCCGAAAGCTTGTGATTTCAAATAAAGCTGTTGGACTATAACCTGGTGTTGTGTGACTTCTTACAAAAGCAGCAGTCGTATGGAACATGACCACCTCCAAGTTCCTCTCCAAGTCACGCACCATTTTGTCTTGGAAATATATCGCTGTTCCTTCATCGTCGCTGGGTCAAAATCCTCAAACTCCCTCCCTAACAGCATTGCGGGAGTGCCTTCACCATAAGGACTGCAGCAGTTCAAGAAGGCAGCTCACCACCACCTTCTCAAGGGCAGTTAGGGATGGGTAATAAAGGCTGACCTTGCCAGCGACGTCCACAACCCATGAATTAATAAGTTGTAAACAAATTAAATAATAGACTTGTAAGCAAAACTAAAGTCCATGGGATTAAAGGGACAGTGGCAGAGTAAGTATACAGGGCAAAATGTTAATGTTTGCAGATGATACGAAATCTGGAAATGTCGTAAACAATAAGGAGGATAGTAACAGACTCCAGGAGGACATATACAGACGGGTGAAATGGTCTGACCATGGCAGATCAAATTTAACACAGATAAATGTGAAGTTGTGGCGGAGCCACTGAATGATTCTGGGCAATTTTAACGATGTTCTAACACCAGCCTAAGCCTGTACCATTGTGTTAGACATTACTGTGTTTTGTATATAGTGTTTTTATGCACGGGGCGTGGCCCCTTTAAGAGCGTGGGAAAACGCGGGCAAATGCGATGACGTCACGTCGTAAACCACGTGACTGTCCAGTCAGTCCTCGTGGAATCTCCATCTTGCTAAGACATGTTTTCGTGGTTCTCCTGTATGGATCTCAACAAACTGTTTGAACTCGTTTAGTCTTACATTAAAGATCTGTTTGATTGATCTCCTGAGTCGACCTTAGTTATTGCTTAGGAATTCGTCAATTCCTACAAAGTGAGACATTTTGATAGGAAGAATGAGGAGAGGCAATATAAACTAAATGTTACAATTGTAAAGTGGGCGCTGGAACAGAGACC
Source organism: Somniosus microcephalus (assembly GCF_052327205.1). Taxonomy (NCBI): domain Eukaryota; kingdom Metazoa; phylum Chordata; class Chondrichthyes; order Squaliformes; family Somniosidae; genus Somniosus; species Somniosus microcephalus. The sequence goes on from NC_140988.1 coordinate 82,924,895, forward strand.
TGGGGGTGCACGTACACAAATCCTTGTTGGTGGCAGGGCAGGTTGAGAAGGCTGTTAAAAAAGTGTATGGGATGCTTGGCCTAGAAATTAAAGAATGTTAAAAAAAACTGCCGCAGCCACCGCAGGCCGGAGTTAATGACCGCTGAAAATGATGGTGTATACCAGCGCTAAACTTACCGTGCAGCGGCGTTAGTCCCGGCAGGAGGTCCCAATGTAGCATGGCCGTAGCGTCATTGCAGCAAGAACAGCCTTCTCTTAAAGCAAGAATGTCATCTCGGAAAGCAGTTCGGTCCCTTAAAAGACTTCTGAAATGAAAAAATAAAAATCATGTAAAAATAGGCAGTTTTAAGCCCTTACAGCTCATAGAAACATAGAAACATAGAAGATAGGAGCAGGAGTAGGCCATTCGGCCCATCGAGCCTGCTCCGCCATTCAAGGCAATCATGGCTGATTATCCAAATTCAGTACCCGATATCTGCTTTCTCCCCATATCCCTTGATCCCTTTAGCCTTAAGAAATATATCCAACTCCTTCTTGAATATATTTAATGAATTGGCCTCTACTGCCTTCTGTGGTAGAGAATTCCACAGGTTCACCACTCTCTGGGTGAAGAAATTCCTCCTCATTTCTGTCCTAAAAGGCCTACCCCTTATCCTTAGACTGTGACCCCTGGTTCTGGATTCCCCGACCATTGGGAACATGCTCCCTGCATCTAGTCTGTCTAGTCCTGCCAGAATGTTATAAGTTTCAATGAGATCCCCTCACATTCTTCTAAACTCCAGCGAGTACAAGCCCAGTTGACCCAATCTCTCCTCATACGTCATTCCTGCCATCCCAGGTATCAGCCTGGTGAATCTTCGATGAACTCCTTCCATGGCAAGAATATCCTTCCTCAGATAAGGCGACTAAAACTGCACACAATACTCAAGATGTGGTCTCACAAAGGCCCTGTACAACTGTAGCAAGACATCCTTGTTCCTGTACTCAAACCCTCTCGCTATGAAGGCCAACATACCATTTGCCTTCTTAACTGCCTGCTGCACCTGCATGCCTACCTTCAGCAACTGGTGCACAAGGACACCCAGGTCTCATTGCACTTCCCCTTCTCCCAATCTATTGCCATTCAGATAATAATCTGCCTTCCTGTTTTTGACACCAAAGTGGATAACCTCACATTTATCCATGTTATATTGCATCTGCCATGCTTCTGCCCAATCACTCAACCTGTCCAAATCATCCTATAGTTTCTTGACATCCTCCTCACAGCACACATACCCACCCAGCTTTGTGTCATCTGCAAATTTGGAGATATTACATCTAGTTCCCTTGTCTAGATCATTAATATATATATTGTGAATTGCTGGGGTCCAAGGACCGATCCCTGCGGTACCCCACTAGTCACTGCCTGCCACTCGGAAAAGACCCAGCTATTCCAAATCTTTGCTTTCTATCTGCCAACCAGTTCTCTATCCAAGTCAATACCTTGCCCCCAATCCCATGTGCCTTAACTTTACATGCTAACCTCTTACGTGGGACCTTATCGAAAGCCTTCTGAAAATCCAAATACACCACATCCACTGGTTCTCCCTTACCTATTTTACTAGTTACATCCTCAAAAAATTCCAGTAGGTTAGTCAAGCACGATTTACCTTTTGTAAATCCATGTTGACTTTGTCCGATCCTGCCACTGTTTTCCAAGTGATCTGCTATTACAACTTTTATAATGGACTCTAGCATTTTCCCCACTACCAATGTCAGGCTGTAATTCCCCGTTTTCTCTCTACCACCTTTTTTGAATAGTGGGGAAACATTAGCTGCCCTCCAATCCATGGGTACTGTTCCAGATTCCATCGAATGTTGGAAGATGCATCTACTATTTCTAGGGCCACTTCCTTAAGTACCCTTGGCTGTAGATTATCAGGCCCTGGGGATTTATTGGCCTTCAATCCCATCAATTTCCCTAACACCATTTCCCTACAAATACTGATTTCATTCAGTTCCTCCCTTTCATCAGACCCTATGTTCCCCGACATTTCTTGGAGGTTATTTGTGTCCTCCTTTGTGAAGACAGAACCAAAATATGTATTTAATTGGTCTGCCATTTCTTTGTTCCCCATTATAAATTCCCCTGATTCTGACTGCAAGGGACCTACGCTTGACTTCACCAATCTTTTTCTCTTCACATATCTATAAAAGCTTTTACAGTCAGTTTTTATGTTCCCTGAAAACTTACTCTCATATTCTATTTTCCCTTTCTTAATTAATCCCTTTGTCCTCCTTTGTTGAATCCTAAACTGCTCCCAATCCTCTGGATTACTGCTTTTTCTGGCCAATTTATAAGTCCTTTCCTTGGATTTTATGCTATCCCTAATCTCTGTCATTAGCCACGGTTGAGTCACCTTCTTTGTTTTATTTTTATGCCAAACTGGGATGAAGAAATTCTGTAGTTCATCCATGCGGTCTTTGAATGTTTGCCATTGCCTATCCACCGTTAACCCTTTGATTGGCATTCCCCAATCTATCCTACCTAATTCGCGCCTCAGACCATCATAGTTTCCTTTATTTAAATTCAGGACCCTAGTCTCTGAGTCAACTACTTCATTCTCCATCTTAATGAAGAATTCGATCATATTATGATCGATCTGACCCAAGGTGTCCTATACAACAAGATTGCTAATTAATCCTTTCTCGCTACATAATACCCAGTCTAAGATGGCCTGATCTCTGGTTGGTTCCTCGACATATTGGTCCAGGAAGCCATCCCGTAAACACTCCAGGAATTCCTCCTCCACAGTATTGTTACTAATTTGGTTAGCCCAATCTATATGTAGATTAAAGTCACCCATGATGACTACTGTGCCCTTATTGCACGCTTCTCTAATTTCCCTTTTAATGCCATCCCCAACCTCCGCATTACTGTTTGGAGTTCTATATACCACTCCCACTAACATTTTCTGCCCCTTGGTATTTCTCAGTTCTACCCATACAGATTCCACATCATCAGAGCTAATATCCTTCCTTACAATTGTGTTAATCCCTTCTTTAACCAGTAATGCTACCCCACCTCCCTTTCCTTTTTGCCTATCTTTCCTGAATATTCAATACCCCTGGATGGTGAGTTCCCAGCCTTTGCCACCCTGGAGTCATGTTTCCGAAATCCCAGTCAAATCATATTCGTTTACCTCTATTTGCGCAGCTAATTCATTCACCTTATTACAAATGCTCCTCGCATTAAGACACAAAGCCTTCAGGCTTGTTTTTTTAACGCGCTTAGGCCTATTAGAATTATTATTTACTGTGGCCATGTTTGATGTAAAACCTTGATTTCTCTGACTGCCACTTTTGTTTTTCTCCTTCCTATCTTTTGCCTTTATCCTCGTTTCCCTTTCCTCTCACCCCCTGCTCAGGTTCCCAACCCCCTGCCATTTTAGTTTAAACCCTGCCCCAGAGCACTAGCAGACACTCCCCCTAGGACATCGGTCCCGGCCCTGCCCAGGTGCAAACCATCTGGTTTGAACTGGTCCCACCTCCCCCAGAACCGTTCTAATGTCCCAGGAATTTGTATCCCTCCTCCTAGCACCATTCCTCTAGCCACATATTCCTTTGAAATCTTCTTCTATTTCTGTGATAAATCCATGTAGTGGAACAAGAACTCGAAGAGGCGATATCTTGTAACTAGTACGAGTATTTTATTAAACAAACAGAGTAACAAACATCATGCCTGCTTCCTGGCATTCCACCTTTGCTGATCTTGAAAGGAAGCAAACCTCTGACCTTAGCAGCAAAATTGGCTACAGCACCACCTGGTGGATAACCTTAATCATAACATCCCAGATTACTATATCCCTCCTCCCTTAAGATTTCAGTATGAATTTCTTAACAGACAACCATTCCTGAGGGTCACATAAGGAGTCTCCATTCATCATGTTCCATACTTGACGAATCTAACAGTTCAGCATCAATCTCTCTGGTGGCTTGCGAGTCCTTTGTAAATGTCCAACAGTAAAGTCCCTGCTTGTTTGTGGTGAAGCCACCAGCTGCTCCTGAGCAGTGCTCAGAGTATCTGACTCTGCAACGATGGTTTCCTCTTGACGAATAGGTTCCTGTGGAATTGTCTCTGTCCCTGCGGGTGGCACCACAGATGCACTTGGATAACTGGGGGCAACCCTGTCTTCAGTCATTGCATCTGGAACCTTCATTTCAATTTCCCCTTGTCTGGGAAGTATCTGATCTACATGTCTGCGTACTACCCTACCATCTCCCAACATGACCTTGTATGATACTGGACCTGTCATTGAGTCTATGAAGCCAGGAATCCACTTTGGTCCATAACTGAAATTCCTGGTAAGGACCGCATCTCCTTCTCCAAAACTTCAGCTCTTTGTTCTTTTGTTATGGTTCTCTTTTTGTTTGTTTTGTCTGTTTTCCATTTTCCTTTTTAGGTCTGGGTGGACAAGGTCAAGAGTGGAGTGTAGTCTATGACCTAATAACATCTCAGCAGGAGAGAGTCCTGTGGTGGATTGAGGTGTTATTCTGTAGCTGAACAGAACCCGTGACACTTTGGCTGCTAAACTCCCTTCTGCAATTTTTTCATCATCTCCTTAAATGTTTGTATGGCTCTCTCCGCAAGTCCATTCGAGGATGGATGATATGAAGCCGAGGTCACCTGCACTATGCCATTTTTTCTCAGGAACTCTTCTGTCTCTGTACTCACAAAACAAGTGGCATTGTCACTCACCATGATCTCCGGTAGCCCTTGATTACTGAAGCTCCGACGCAGGCAGTCTATAGTAGTAGTGGCAGAAACAGAATTTACAGGATAAACATCCATCCATTTGGAATGTGCATCAATGATTATGAAGAACATCTTCCCCATGAATGGACCCGCATAATCTAAGTGCAACCTTCTCCATGGTTTTTCCGGCCACTCCCAGGGGTGGAGAGGAGCCGCTGCTGGTGCCTTCCGGTGTTCCTGACAAGTGCTGCATGTCTTGACTAGATTTTCTATCTCCTCATCTAGCTTTGGCCACCACAAGTAACTCCTAGCCAAGGCTTTCATACACGAGACCCCTGGATGACACTGATGTGGTTGCTTTAGGATAGACTGTCGTGCTGGCTGTGGAATAATCACTCGTGCTCCCCAAAACACGCAACCATCCTGCACACTCAGCTCTGTTTTCCTGACACTGTAGGGTGTGAAGGCAACCCCTTCTGGATGCCGTGGCCATCCCCTCACCACATGTTCTCGAACTCTAGACAGTACTGGATCTTTACCTGTCCATGTTCTTACTTGCTCTGCAGTCACAAGTGCCGTGTCAGTGTCCTCCAACATCAAAACTCAGTCCTCTGGAGCTGCACAGATATGTGTGCCTGGCAGTGGAAGACGGCTCAAGGCATCTGCGTTCCCATGGTACTTGCCCGCCTTGTAGACAATGACATACTCATATGCCCTCAACGTCACTGCCCACCTCTGGATCCGGGGTGACACCATCTGTGGAACCGCTTTCATTTCATTGATAAGAGAGAGAAGAGGTTTATGATCGGTGCATATGGTGAACTTACTGCCATATATGTACTTGTGGAACCTCTGTAACCCAAACATTACTGCTAACCCCTCTTTGTCTAACTGGGAATAGTTTTATTCCGCTGGTGTTAGAGTTTGGGACATCAACCCTATTGGTCTTTCAGTTCCATCTTCCATGCATTGTGAAAGAACTGCCCCCACCCCGCAAAGTGAAGCGTCACAAGAGAGAATGGTGTCTTTCTCTGCATTGTAGTGAACCAGCACATCCGACGACAGCATCATGTTCTTTGACTGTTCAAATGAAACCCCCTGCTTCTCTCCCCACTGCCACTGTGTGTCCTTGCGCAGTAGTTTGTGAAGAGGTGCTAACACAGTTGACAAGTTTGGTAAAAATCTGTTATAATAGTTCAGCAGTCCCAGGTAAGCTTTTAACTCAGCCACATTTGTAGGAGCAGGGGCGTCCTGCAGTGCTTGTACCTTCTCCTTGAGTGGATGGAGCCCAGTGGCGTCCACTCTGTGTCCCAGGAACACTGCCTCATTCCCCAGGAAAGTGCACTTACTCGTCTTGAGCCAGAACCCTACCCTCTCCAATCTCTGTAGTACCTCTCTCAGAGTGCTCAGATGCTCCTGGTCGGTTCTTCCCGTCACCAGAATGTCATCCAGATAGATGGAAACATGTGGAACCCCTTGCAGTACACCTTCAATTGTCCTCTGGAAGGTAGCTGGTCTAGATGAGACACCAAACGGTAAGTGGTTATATGTAAACAAGCCCTTGTGTGTATTTATGGTGACACACTTTGATTCGTCATCCAGTGTAATCGGCAAGTAGGCATGACTCATATCCAACTTTGGGAATTTCTTTCCTCCAGCCAGGTTTGCAAAGAGATCCTCTGTTTTGGGAATCAGATACTGCGCTAGTTTGGACACCCAATTGAATGTCAATTTATAATCTCCACAGAGTCTTACCGAATTGTCCAGTTTCTAAACAGGTACTATGCGAGCTGCCCATTCCGAACATTTCACTGGCTCCAGTATATTCTCTCTCAATAGATGGTCAAGCTCAGTCTCTACCTTTGGCTTCATGGCATAAGGCACAGGTCGTTGTTTAAAAAACCTTGGCGGTGCCTCCTTGTCCACATAAATCTTAGCTGGGGGGCCATTAAATGTGCCAAGTTCCTCCTTGATCACATTCTCATGTTCACTCAACACTTCTTGCAAAGTCAACTGTTTGCCCGCATCTATTTGATGTACTGCTCCCCAGTCTAATTTAAGTTATTTTATCCAGCCCCGACCTAACAGATTTGGTCTGGTACCAGATACTATAACTACAGGTAGCTGTTCCACTGTGTCCCTGTGTTGCACAGTTACATTAGCTGTACCTAATGTCACTACTCGTTCACCTCTATATATTTTATGATGCAGGGAGCAAGGCTTTAACTCTGGAACTTTTGCACGGTTCCACAATTTTGAGTACTCTGCCTTGTTCATTATGGTCATGCCGCACCCTGTATCCACTTCAAAGTTCACCTTAGAGTCATTAACTGTCAGTTGCAATGTGATAGGAGCCACTTTTGGAATGTTCTCTAACATTCTATACATTATGAACATGTCCTCGTCTTCCTCAGCTTCCCCGCTGATGTGGTGTGCTCCATGTTTTTTCACTTCTCTCCCTTGGTTTTGCTGTCCTCCCCCTTTTGGTTTGGATTCCTCCACAGGTGATTTCGCCCTGCAAGCTTGTTTTATGTGTCCTTGTTTCCCACACTTGTAGCACTTTTCCTCCAGAAACCGGCATTCACTCACCAGGTGATCGCCCTTGCATCTATAACATGCCTTCACATGCTCACGTTGTGGTTTCTGACGCATGTTCAACTTGTGCACAACAACCTGACCTGCAACTTGCATAGCATTAGCCCTGTCTGAACCCTGTATTTCTTTTACATCTCGGTTCGCTGTCTCTATGGCTTGAGCAAGTTCCAATGCTTTTTCATAAGTAAACCCAGTCTCGGATAATAATCTACGCTGCATTCGGTCATCCATAATTCCGCAAACTAGCCTATCTCGCAGCATTTCCTTCAGGTTGTTCCCATAATTGCAATCTTGTGCTAATTTACACAACACCACTACATAGTCCATTACGCTCTCTTCCTCTTTCCTGTTCCTTGAATTAAACTTGAACCGCTGTACAATCTCACTAGGCTTAGGGTTGAAATGTTCTTTTAGCAAAGCCACTAAGTCAACAAATGATTTGTCTCCAGGCTTTTCAGGACTGAGCAGATTCCTCATCAAACTGTTGGTCTGGCTTCCCACTGAACTAAGCAGAATGGCTGTCCTTTTTCTGGCATCATTTATTTCATTTGCTTTGAAAAAATAACCCAACATTTCACAGTATTCCTCCCAGGTTTGTGCTTGACTATCAAAAGCGGAAACCGTTCCTATCATGGCAGCCATGCTCTCTTCCAACTGGTAGCTAACTTCAGCTCGTGATTTTGTTGTTTAAAAGTCCTGGCAGACTTCTCTTCTTTATCCAGGGTCCTTTTTACCTCGTCGCCAAATGTGATAAATCCATGTAGTGGAACAAGAACTCGAAGAGGCGATATCTTGGAACTAGTACGAGTACTTTATTAAACAAACAGTGTAACAAACATCATGTCTGCTTCCTGGCATTCCACCTTTCCTGACCTTGACAGGAAGCAAACCTCTGACCTTAGCAGCAGCATTGGCTACAGCACCACCTGGTGAATAACCTTAATCATAACATCCCAGATTACTATAATTTCTACTCTGACTAGCAAGTGGCACTGGTAGCAATCCTGAGATTACTACCTTTGAGGTCCTATTTTTTAATTTACCTCCTAACTCCCTATACTCAGCTTTTAGGACCTGATTCCATTTTTTACCTATATCGTTCGTACCTATACGCACCACGACAACTGGCTGTTCACTCTCCCCCTCCAGAATGCCCTGCAGCCACTCTGAGACATCCTTGACCCTTGCATCCTGGAGTCTTGTTTGCAGCCGCAGAAACGCCTTTCTATTCCCCTTACAATAGAATCCCCTATTACTATAGCTCTACCCCTCTTTTTCCTCCCGTCCTGTGCAGCAGAGCCACCCCTGGTGCCAGGAAGTTGGCTGCTGCTGCCTTCCCCTGGTAAGCCATCCCCCCCATCAGTATCCAAAGCGGTATATCTGTTTGAGAGGGGGATGGCCACAGGGGACCCCTGCACTACCTGCCTGTGCCTAGTACTCTGCCTGTTGGACACCCGTTCCCTTTCTGCCTGTGCCACCTTTACCTGCGGTGTGACCAACTGATTAAATGTGCTATTCACGACGTCCGCAACATCGCGAAAGGTCCAGTATGTATCCACTCGCTGCTCCAGCACCGCAATGCAGTCTGCCAGTAGCTGCAACTGGACACACTTCCTGCACACATGGTTGTCAGGGACACAGGAAGTGTCCCTGAGTTCCCACATAGCGCAGGAGGAGCATACCATGGCACCGGGTTGTCCTGCCATGACTTACCATTTAATTATTTTAAATTAAATTAAATCAAACCAATCCCACCAATTACACTACAGTTAAATGGTATATTTAAAGGCCCTGGTTTATAAACAGTCCCTGCTACACCACAGAGACTTTCGAAACTATAAACCACAGAGTTAAAGTTTAAAAATGAGAGAAATACTCACCAAGCAATCACTTACCTGCTATCAGGCGACGTCACACTTAGATTATTTTTTACTTCTCTCCTTCCCTCTGAGTTCCGAGATTGGAGACTGGTAAGCCTACCTGGTCTCTTGGAGTCTTTTATACTCACTCCACCGCTCCGAGATTCCCGCCAACTCGCGCTCCGCACTGAGGCCTACCTGGTCTCTTGGAGCCTTTTATACTCACTCCACCGCTCTGAGATTCCCGCCGACTCGCACTCCGCACTGAGGCCTACCGGGTCTCTTGGAGCCTTTTATACTCACTCCACCGCTCCGAGATTCCCGCCGACTCGCGCTCCGAACTGAGGCCTACCTGGTCTCTTGGAGCCTTTTATACTCACTCCGCCGCTCTGAGATTCCCGCCGACTCACGCTCAACTGCCTTCTGAAAAAAAAATTAATGTTAAAAAGAATTCCCAAATGGGAGTTTTCAGCGCTTAAAGCTGAATTGCCTTCCACACCTAAAAATATGCTAAAGGTGCTTCAGCACCACCAAATAGCTCAGCAAGCCAGGGAAGAGGCACCCAGGATCTCGCACGCAGAACTCCAGCTTCATGCAGGGGGGTCAACACCGCAAGAGAAGTCCCCTACCCACAGGGGCCAGGAGGCCCTCATGATAGAACGATGTGGGACCAGATCACCGAGCCTATTACTGCCAGCAGTATTACCCCCAACACCTGGCTCCAGTGCCCAAAGAAGCTTCATGACCTCAGACCAGCGGTCAAGGACAGTGAATGCATCTTCAAAAGCCATCTCCTACCAACTGCACCACTAGTCTCACACACTGCTCAATGCACGACTCCCCCCAACCACCGCCAATCACTCACCTGCCAACAATCTATAACAAACACAAGACACGCCGCACATTCCTAGCTTCACCTCATCCCCTTGTAGGAGGTGGTGCTGGCCATTCTTGACAGTGGCATGGCTGAGCCCTTGGCCAGCGGCAGGTCTGAAAGGATACAAGATGCTGGTATCCTCATACGTTATCCTCCTTCGTGCATGCACCTCTTGCTTTCCCGTCCTCTCCTCATCACAAATTCACCCTTGTGCCATTCTCATTTTATACACCCAAGAAATGCAGCCTTCCCAGCCAGTGGTTGACAAGAAGAGGGAGAGGAGAGTGAAGAAGAAATAGCAAAAAAACAAGATGAAGAAGAAGAAACAGCGTCACTTGATTTCACACTCCCAGCCACCAGCTGCTCAAGGTCGACCAGCAAGGTCATCTGCAGTCCCCCCCACTGAAAGTCAGCAGCCTTCCACCAGTCAAGCTGCAGCCACTGGGGTAGCACTGTGTGACATCAGTAGGATAGGCAAAGGCACACACAAGACAGTCACTAAGAGAATGCATAAGTGTGATGAGTTGATTTATTGATGGCAGATTGGACGAATAGATGTATAAAGTTGGATTGGAAAGTTTGCTTTGTGGTGGCTTTTATTTCAGCATTGTGGCCAAGAGGACGCTATGATGGTCAGTAACAGAGGGAAGGTAAGATGTGGGACTAATGTTGAAAGGGTAATTGGGGTTCTGGTCACTGGTACTGCAGGTGGATGATTCCATCCCGGATATCCTGGCCAGAAAGGGGCTTTCTGGGTTGCATCCTTCCTTCTGCTTCCTTCTCTTCTGCTTCCTCCTCTTCTGGATCTTTCACTGCTGCTTCCTCCTCTTCTACGTCTTCCTCTTCCCTCTGCAAGGGGATCTGAAATAAAATCATAAAATACTGGAAATACTCAGCAGGTCAGGCAGTATCTTGACCTGAGATATGAACTCTATTTCTCTCTCCACGAATGCTGCCTGACCTGCTGACTATTTCCAGCATTTCCTGTCTACTCAGAAGCCTTCCTTTACCATCTGATGCCTTGCAAGCATCCAGCAGTACTCCTTGCACTCTCTGCACACTTAAAATTACTTTTAACATGTATTGCACCAAGCCACTACTCAAATAAAATTTTAAAAATCCAGTCCAATTGCGTAAATGCAAACTTACTTGAAAGATGTGTGTGTCCCTTTAAGAAGCGCAGACAGTGTTTCCGTCAGTCTGCTCCACGCTCGCGTTTTAGTGAAGATTATGACCCAGTGCTAAACTTAGAGCTAAGGTCAAAGTTCGCATAGCATGATGTTAACGTCGTGGTCTCAATTGTTGCATCTCCAGGGCCAGCAGTGCTAAGGCCCTCACCAAAATGGCGACCGGCGAGTCCGGCGCCAGAGAAGGGTGTTAGGGTAGCACCTGCCATGTTTTGCCAGGCTAACTCGTGGTGGTAAGTAGCCCAATTTCTGGGCCTCCGTCTTTATTAATAGAGGCATAGAGTATAATAGCAAGGAAGTTATGCTAAACCTTTATAAAATACTGGTTAGGCATCAGTTGGAGTATTGGCCCAGAAATTCGGGTCGGAGGCTTCCCGCGGGTACAAGCCTCCGACCTGCACTTACCTAGCGCGTGGCCGTTGAGCTGTGGGCCCGCGTGGGATTCTGATCCTGGGCCTCCTCCAACTGCCAGCACGCAGTGCTTGCGTATCCCAGGGGCGCAGTTAGTTTGATGCGTCCACTGGGATCACATGGGCCACGGAGAGCCAATGGTAGCAGGGAATGCCCATTCATAAAATTGACAGGAAGAGCTGTCAAAACTATAAATACTATAAGCCCCAAAACATCACTAAAACTTCAAATACATTTTTTTTTAAATCACATTTTTAAAATAACTATAAATTACATAAAATAACTATTTTAAACAATAATTTAAATTTTTGAAAAAATTAATTACATTTTCTAACGGGGCTAAAAATAAACTTACCTTTCTTTAAAGTATTTAAAAATAATAAACGTGTGGAAAAAATGTTTTAATTTTAATTAATTCACCACTTACCTTGTAAAAAGCAGGTCTTGCGACTGCTTTTTACATGTCTAACTTCTGGAGACTTACCCTCCCGGGAAAACCTGCAAAAAAACATAAGTTCCAGGCGTACGTGCTGTCTTTCCAGCGTATGCGTTCGACCTCTGAACCCCTTCCGTTGGGCCTACGGGTGAGTACCCCATGCGTACTCACCCATGGAGACCCAAATTTCTGAGCCATTGTGTTCAATTCTGGGCACCACACTTCAGGAATGGTGTCAAGACCTTAGAGTGGGTTCAGAAGAGATTTACTAGAATAGTACGAGGGATGACGGATGTCAGTTATGTGGAGAAACTGGAGAAGCTGGGGCTGTTCTCCTTTGAGCAGAGAAGATTAAAAGGAGAATTGATAGAGGTGTTTAAAATCATGCACGGTTTTGATAGAGTAAATAAGGAGAAACTGTTTTCAGTGGCAGAAGGGCCTGTAGCCAGAGGACAGAGATTTAAGGTGATTGGCAAAAGAACTCGAGGCGACATGAGCAAAAAATAATTATGCAGCGAGTTGTTGTTTTCTGGAATGCACTTACTGAAGTTTGGTGGAAGCAGATTCAATAGTAACTTTCAAAAGGCAATTGGATTAATATTAAAGAGAAAAAAATTACATGGCTGTGGGGAAAAAGGTGGGGAAAATTCAGTATCGCCCTGTTTGGGGCGCGATTATTGGCCGTGCGCAAAGTTTAGTGCCTGGCGCTAATTATCGCCCCCGACGGCAAACTTGGCTTTTATCGCCCCTGGAGGTGATTGGAGCGCTAAATCAGGCGCTACACAACTCTCTTAAGGCACAAAGGCTGAGGAGCGAGGCGCTACCTCAGAGCGCGAGTGCAACGCAGGTGCTGTCAGTTAGCCATGGACACAGACACATTGGCGCCAGACAGTTCTTAAAGGGGAGGGTCGATCTTGCTCTCCAGCCACACCCTGCTCATTGGAGCCTTGAATCTCGGCTTGGAGAGACCTGTGCCTAAATCTTGCAGCCAAGGACTATGGAGAGGGCCAGGGAGCGAGCACAACGCTTCAGTGAGCGGACCTTGAAGGCTCTGGTTGGCGCGGTGGAGCGCAGAAGATCAACACTGTACCCAAATAGTGGCAGGAGGCCTTTGTTGCGCGATTACAGAAGAGTGTGGAGGGAGGTGGCACAGAGCATCTCCTCCAGGAGCATGGTGTCCAGGACCCATATCCAATGTAGAAAAATGTTCAACGACCTCACTCGGGCATCAGGGTGAGTGGCTTTTTTTCGATACCTCTCCATCCCGCCATCTCAAACTCACTCTATGGCCAGAGGGTCATTAAAACCCCAATGCCCAACACTCATCCAACACCTATGGCCCTCTCATGAAACACACATGCACATTCCACACTTTGCATACAGTACGGGCTATTCACCTATGGGAGGCACATCAGGCAAGACCATGGCTGCATTCAGTAAGGGCTATTCACCAAGGGAGGCACATCAGGCAAGACCATGGCTGCATATTTACTCAGACGACGTCCTTTTTCTTGCAGGCCAAGCTATCTCATAATAGGAGGCAGCAGCAATGGACGGGTGGAGGGCGGCCTCAGCTGCAACCCCTCAGCGATCTTGAGGAGCGCGTCCACAGGATTGTGGCAAGCCGGGTGATCAGTCCCATCGCCACTAGAGAGGCCGACCCCGTTCTGGACAGCAATGGTAAGGTCATCACCTTTTTGTCCTCGCTCCTTCTACTTGTACCTCAGAACACCAGCCTTTGACACTTTCAATCCAACTTACTAAATCGCTGCACTCATTCCTCCCTTACTGCCACCCTGTCCTCACACTAAAGCCACTCTAGTATCTCCCTGCTTTCAGATGGTGATTCACCAGCTGAGGAGACGGGCCCTCAAGCTGCCAGTGGGAGTGAAGCTGTAGGCGAGGAGGAAGATGAAGCCGGAGCATCAGCGCCACCCTCTCCCAAGGAAGTCCATGCCCACACTGGGAACACGCCCTCCCTGCAGGGGAGCAGGGGGGAAGGGTCTGATGAGGGTGAAGCTCCAGGACCCAGCGGGCTGCAGCAACGCGATGGGGGTAGGTAAGCTCGAGGACCTTCTCCCCGGAGGGAGAGTATGTCAGCGAGAGGAGGAGCGGCTGACCGCTGAAATGAACACCCAGGCGATGGACATGCACACTGAGCTCAAGGGTGCAGTGGGAAGGATGCCTGAATGCATTGAATCACTGGCAAGGAGTGTGGAGCACTTCACTGTAACACAGGCAGATGCCGCGCAAATGTTTAGTGCTGCAATTCAGTCACTGGCTACCATGACCCCATTTCTGACTGCTCTCATGCAGACTCAGATGAGGCCACGCGAGCACTGACTGCTGCCATCCTCGCTGGTTCGGACACATTTCCCCGGGGCTCTCACTGTGCCGCAGCAGGCCAGCAATCTGTGCTCCAGCAGATTGCTCCGGATGCTGAAGTGCTGCCTCATGGGAGTGCCAGTGTGTCGGTTGAGCAGGGAGTTGCTGTCCTCTCTCAAGATGACAGCATTCCTGCTGCCACCACTGTCACTTCTCCACTGCACTTCCCACCGCCTGTAGGACTGACTGCTGCCGCCCATGCAGAGTTGGTGCAGTCCGCAGCCGGGCCCTCCAGGCCCAGAGCAGGTCGAGGCCATCCTTCAAGGGCATCTGCAGTCTCAGGTTCTGACAATCAGCAGCCTTCCACCAGCCTTGCTGCAGCCACTGGGGTCTCATTACTGAGGAGCAGTAGGGTGGAAGGGGGGAAGTGCGCAAGGGAAGGAGATCACCCTCGAAGGGCAAAAAATATGTGGTGTGACAAAATGTTGGTCATTTTTTTATTAAAGGCCGAGGTTCGTGGTCAAACTTTTGTTTAGTGTTTTGGACATTATCTCCAGGTTGTGAGAACCAGTTATGTTAATGACTATATTTTTGTGTTTCTTTCTTTCTCTTAGTTTGACATGAGGAAATGACACACACAGAGTTTGTAAAATAAATAAGTTTTTGTATACAAAATGTACATATTTGCAATCATTGCTGCCTTGGCTGGCTTAAGGTTTGTGGGTTGGTTTCATTCACGTTGTACTCAATGGCAGAAGCCATTTCCTCAGCAGGGGCCTAGAAGCGGCTTGCTATCAGCCATTGACGGATGGCCCTTCCATTTTCTACATTGTGGGCCTCCCTCCCGCCTTGGTGCTGCTGATGATCATCCTCCTCATCTTCCTCCTCCTCTTCCTCCTCTTCCTCTGGTGGTGCTCCAAGGCTTGGTGGCATTGGCTGGGCCCTTAGGATTGCCAGGTTATGCAGCATGCAGCACACAACAACGAAGTGGGAGACTCACTCAGGCGAGTACTGCAGGGCTCCTCCAGAATGATCCAGACAGCGGAACCGTTGCTTGAGCACGCCGATTGTGTGTTCAACGATGTTCCTGGTAGCTTGATGGCTCTCGTTGTACTGCAGCTCAGCAGGCGTGTTGGGCGTACTGTAGTGTATGTATCCGTCTACCTTTAAGAAAACCATTGTATGTAACCGTTCACCTTTAAGAGAACTATTTTAGGTGTGGCACTACTTTGTTGGCTTCTGTATACTGTAATACCGACGGTGACCACACCGGTATATAAGTGCTGTGTCAGGATTTATTTGGCAGATTCGCCCTGACCTTCGAATAGTAAAGTCCTGTTTTAAGTTACTCTGGTAGTCTGTGTATTAATTAACTAAACAACTCACAGACTTTACAGTGGCGACGAGTCCGATCGTACCCTGCGGCAACAATACTTCCGAAGCAGTTAACGAGTGTCGAGAAGAGGCAACCGCCCTCGTCATTCTGCTGGGAGAAAACTCGAGGCTGCAGAACTAGAAAGGAAGAAGAAGTTAGAGACAAAGACTTCCATCAGCAACAGGCACTGACTGTCCCTTCTGCCACGGTGAGGAGTGAGCCGATCAGCACGAGAAGCAAGGCGGCCACGGTGACTGTGAGTAAGGGAAAGTAAAAAGAATAACCGGAGGATAAGGGCGGTGCACTCGACCACGGTCGAGGGGGAAAGGAGCCGGACAGAAGTCGGGTCCAGAGGCGCTGAGACTGGGGCGGCGTGGAGCAAGGAAGCCGCGGTACAGACAGGCTGGGGGACGCAACGGCGTCGTGAGACAGCTAGACCGCGACCGGCGAAAAAGGCCGGGCAGCGACCGAAGCCACGAAGCGCTGCGACCGGGTGCGTAGGCGCGGGAAGAGATAAACTCAGCCGCAGCCGGGGAGGGAAGCACCGGGCTGCGAGAGGGCTGGGAGGCGCGATTGGGAGCCGAGTGAGCGGGAGAGGCAGAGCCGACCAAGGGGGAACTGAGCGAGAGCCAGTCCAGCGGCTGAAACTGTTATCCGTCAACGGGGTGTACCCAGCGCCGGTAGAGCCGAGCGAGCGGGAGAGAGACAGAGCCCGAGCAAGGGGAACCGAGCGAGAGCCAGCCCAGCGGCTGAAACTGTTCGCCGTCAACGGGGTGTACCCAGCGCCGGTTGCCCTGCCGAGAAAAGGGAAAGCCCTGAAGCCGACGCGCAGGCTGTGAACCTGAAAGCCAGCGGCCGTCGCCCGTGGGGAAAGTGTACCCCTCCCGCTAGGGAAGAAACGCGGGAAGCCGCCATTAGGCGGGGAAGAAGACAGAAGCGGGAAACCGCCATTGAAGTGGGCGGGGAGAGAAGATAAGCGCGGGAAACCGCCATTTTCGCGGGAACCGCCATCTTGGAAAAAAAAAAGAAAAGAAAATTTAAAGAAATAATTCGTGGTGTTATCAGGAAGAGAGGAAGATGCCTAAGTGTGGTAACATCGACGATTTTAATTCCGAGGTAGAAGACTGGGCCACGTATGTGGAACGCATTGAGATCTATTGTGAGGCCAATAAAATAGAAGAAGATGACAAAGCTATAACCTTGCTAAACTCGATGGGCGCGAAGACATACAGGCTCTTGAAGCATCTACTAGCACCAGCTAAACCGACGGATCAGACTTTCGATGATATTGTGACTGTTCTGAAGGATCACTTGAACCCCACACCGTTGATGTTGGCGGAACGATTCAAATTCTATGCGAGAACGCAAAGGAAAGACGAAAGCAATGCAGAATACTTGGTCGAACTGCGTAGACTAGCGAAACACTGCCAGTTTGGAGGGAATCTGACAGAGGCATTGCGAGACAAGTTTGTGTGCGGGTTGTCAAAGGAAGGAACGCAAAAGCGACTACTCGAAGAGAACGACCTTACACTTGACAGGGCTGTCCTTATTGCAGCATCGCACGAAGCCGCAGCGAAGGGAACTGCGGAAATGCAGCTAAAGGCAGCGGCACTCAGTGTGGATCAAATTACCTCGAGTACAACAAAATGCTATCGTTGTGGGAAGACAACACACGACCAGAACCAATGCTGGTTTAAGAACCAGGAATGTAGGAAATGTGGCAAACTGGGTCACATAGCTAAGGTATGCCGGTCAGGGAAGAAGACCAACAACCAAAGGAAGCCATCACAGGAAAAGTACAACAAGGTACACAAGGTGGCTGAGAAGAGTTCAGACGAACAGAATTCGGACTCAGACCCAAACGGCCAGGAGCTGGGCAGTCTGAGAATTCACAATGGGAGTAAGGAAGCTGACCTACAAACTATCTGGGTCATGCTAAAAATAGCTGGAGTCCAAGTGAAAATGGAGTTGGACACTGGATCAGCTCTATCAGTCATAAATCGAAGGGATTACCACCGGCTATTCTCACATATACCCTTAAGAGATACCAAGTTCGTATTGCAGACATACACGGGGCATAAAGTATACCCCATGGGGAAGATAAGAGTCAAGGTGAGAGATGGGGGTAAAGAACACCCAAGAATGAACTTATACGTACTACCTGAGGGAGGACCACCACTTCTGGGATGGGAGTGGATCAAGAAAATAGACATGGAATGGCACTATCTAAAAGCCATAACGAGTGAGGACTCAGTGCAGACAATCAGCTCAGATTCTGAAACGGATGACGATAAGACCAACCCAAATATGAAAGACAAGGCTAAAATGGACTTGCCGACTAAGGTTGGAAGAACGAAGGCATGCATAAAGGCTTATGCTCCAGAGAAGAACAAAGTTTCAGAACAGAACTCCACCGAACAACGACAACATAGTTTGACAGAGAATTCTGAGTCTGTTCAGTTTACGGACATATCCATGACTGACGAACACCGAGCTCGGACTCAACTTTATTTCAAATTATGACAGCAAGTAGAACAAGTGAGTTACTGTCTCGAACAAGAGATGAAAACAATGAAAAAGTTCTATGACACCGAATGGGAGAATCTGGAAAGACAACAGAAGCAGCTAGCTCAAGCAGAGAGCGACCATAGAGCCATTGTGACCAATTACCGATCACATCTCCCTTATGCTGTTCAGGAGTTAGAATATTTGCAGGAAGGAGCAAATGAAGAGGAATCTTCAGGAAGCCAGGATTTTATTCCCGTTCTTCTCTACGACTCCTTACAAGCAGAGTTTGAGAAGTTGAAGGAACAGTATGAACAGGCCCAGGCTACAATCCTGGAGGGGATTAACTCGGCAACCTCCGAAAAGCTAGTTTCAGTAGAAGCATATGAGCAACTAAAGGTTGAACATGAGCAAGAAGTCCAAAGGCTGCAGGAAATTCTTGATGAGCTCAAGGCCAAGACAGACTCATCGGTAGAAGTTCCATCCATAGATGAGAAATTAGAGGTGAAAGACATGGCAGAACATGAAAGACAAGATGTCCAAGAACTCATAAAAATATTGAAGGAAACCCAAGACAAATATGAGGCGGCAATGACTGAGGTTCAACAACTTGAAGAACAGATTCAACTGGGAATCCTTTCAGTGGAAGAAAAGGAAACTATAAGAAACACAGAGACTGTAAGAATGGCCCCTGAACATGAGCTAGAGAGCATCAAGGCGCAACTTCTCCGAGCGCTGAAAGCCAAAGTACAAGAGGAAAAGAAGGTGAAAGCATTGGAGGAAAAGGTGGATGAAATGGAGAAGACTCTGATCCACAGTGTTCCCGTGGAAGAGTTAACGGTCAGCCAACTCCTTCATATGCTGAGGGACAAGACTCTGCAATGGGAACAATCTGAACATGAGCTTCAATCTTCAAAGGGAAGGAGTTCGGAGCTCTCAAAAGTTATGGAAATAGCTGAGGTTGCAACACAGATTTTACTGGGATGCCAAAAGTGCACTGAATCACGTCTATGTGAACAACAGAATGTTGAAACAGCTGCTCCAGTAGAAGGATTGAATAGCCCGATCAATCAATCCCCGATGGAAGGGGAAGTGTTGAAATCACAAATGAGGTCATTAGTGAAGGATTTGCAGGAAACCCAGGAAGAGCGGGATGAATATGAACGCATGAAGAAGTCTCTTCAGGAAAGATGTCTAGGGAGGGAACAACAGTTGGCTAACGTCCAGTTGGGTAAGGAAGAAGTAGCAGGCCCTCTCGCTAGACTAGTTCAGGACGACACCGAATATTACCATGACCTGTTGAGTGACACAGAATATTACGAGGACTTGGTCTGCCCAGCTTGTGATGAAAACTCCCAAAGTGCAGAAATCAGGATGAAGCACTTAAAGTCTAAGGAACATAGGGAGATGGTGGCGCTACAGCTGGCAGCTGATAAGGGAGCCCCGAGAGTCTCCAAGAAGCAGAAAAGAAAAAGACGAAGCAGAAGGTGATAACCATCTAAATCATTATCACTTCTACCAGATCATGTACGTGGGCCCTACGAAGGGAGCCAAATCAGTTGGCAAGTAGGAAAAATTACCAAGGCAGTCCAGCGGTTTGTAAAAGTCAGCACTGCTGGTTCAGCAGGACGGAAGTTCAAGCTGTTAAGTCAAGGGAAAGACTATTGGAGGAGTCACGCTAGCGATGTGAACCGGCTACACCACAGAGATGTTGTTCGGACCGAGTCAAGACCAGAGACTGAATCTGTGAACTGTTCCCGCAGAGACTGAATCTGTAAACTGTTTCCCGCATAGATTATACCTGTGAATTGTTTTACAAGAAGTTGAATATATGTTATGTTTAATGGGGGACTAAGTATGTTGTAAGCTAAAAAGGGAGGATTGTAGTGTATGTATCCGTCTACCTTTAAGAAAACCATTGTATGTAACCGTTCACCTTTAAGAGAACTATTTTAGGTGTGGCACTACTTTGTTGGCTTCTGTATACTGTAATACCGACGGTGACCACACCGGTATATAAGTGCTGTGTCAGGATTTATTTGGCAGATTCGCCCTGACCTTCGAATAGTAAAGTCCTGTTTTAAGTTACTCTGGTAGCCTGTGTATTAATTAACTAAACAACTCACAGACTTTACACGTACGAAGCGGTGTCATCAGCCAGGTGCACAGTGGGTATTCCTTATCCCCGAGAAGCCAACCACCTGGGTGCTGCAGTGCCTGGAAAAGTTCTGCCACAGTAGTCTGGCGCAGGATGCTGCCAGGATAACAGGCATTGACAGCGAGTATCAGCTGTCTGTGGTCACAGACCAACTGCACGTTTAAGGAATGGAACCCCTTTCGGTTGCGGAAACCCTCGGCATTCTCATGCAGAGCGCGCAAAGCCACATGCGGCAGTCAATGGTGCCCTGCACCAAGGGGAAGCCCGCTAATCCTCGCAAAGCCCGTAGCACGTTCATGCTGCTTGTCCGGGGTCATGGGGACAGAGATGTACTCTCATCTCCTTTTATAGAGAGCATTTGTGACCTGATGTATGCAGCAATGGACCGCGAACTGGGAGATATTGGTGATGCCCCCAGTGCGGCATCAGCAGCGGGTGGAGGCGGAGCAGCGCGGCAGAGCGACTACAAGAGGCCCCAGAGGCTCAGGTAGGCCTCAGTGCGGCATCGGCAGCGGGTGGAGGCGGAGCAGCGCGGCAGAGCGACTACAAGAGGCCCCAGAGGCTCAGGTAGGCCTCAGTGCGGCATCGGCAGCGGGTGGAGGCGGAGCAGCGTGGCAGAGCGACTACAAGAGGCCCCAGAGGCTCAAGTAGGCCTCAGTGCGGCATCGGCAGTGGGTGGAAGCGGAGCAGTGCGGCATAGCAACTACAAGAGGCCCCAGAGGCTCAGGTAGGCCTCAGTGCGGCATCGGCTGCGGGTGGAGGCGGAGCAGCGCGGCAGAGCGACTACAAGAGGCCCCAGAGGCTCAGGTAGGCCTCAGTGCGGCATCGGCAGCGGGTGGAGGTGGAGCAGCGCGGCAGAGCGACTACAAGAGGCCCCAGAGGCTCAGGTAGGCCTCAGTGCGGCATCGGCAGCGGGTGGAGGCGGAGCAGCGCGGCAGAGCGACTACAAGAGGCCCCAGAGGCTCAGGTAGGCCTCAGAGCGGCATCGGCAGCGGGTGGAGGCGGAGCAGCGCAGCAGAGCGACTACAAGAGGCCCCAGATGCTCAGGTAGGCGTACCAATCTCCAATCTCATGCAAGGAGAGAGGTAAAAAGTATTCAAGGTGTGACGTCACCACAAAACAGGTAGGTGATTGGTTGGAGTATTTCTCTCGTTTTAAAACTTTAAGTCTGTGGTTTATAGTTTTTAAGGTTGCTGTGGTGTACCAAGGCCTTTCTGGTGCAGAGTGACTGTTGGTAAACCATTTAACTGGTGTAACTAGAGGGATTGATTTAATTTAAATCCAATTAATTAAAGGGGAAACTAGCATCTAAAATCGGGCAGAGGGTGTCCATAACTAACAATAAAAGATTTAATTAATTACATAGAATGGAGCAGGTGATGTGTTACTGTTGCGAGATGTGGGAGCCGGTAAACCCCATTGAGGCTCACGGTGATTATGTCTGTGACAAGTGTCTGCTGCTACAGGAACTCCAGCTCCGTGTTGATGAGCTGGAGTCTGAGCTTCAGACACTGCGACACATCAGGGAGGGGGAGAAGTACCTGGACTCTGTGTATCAGGAGGTGGTCATATTATGTCCGTGTATAATTGAGACACGGACTGCAGGAGTTGATTATAACAGGTCTTTACTGAATGGAGACAACCTGGAACTGAAACTACAGAAGCCTGCTAGGGCCTTTTATACAGGGGTGGTCACTGCCGGTACTGCAGTCTAAGACCAGTTATTCCCTTAAAGGTACATGCACAACAATTCCTCCCCTTTTAGATAAACAGTACATAACATTCATTTAACAACTAAATAATAACTAATTACAATTACAATTACGGTTGCTAGATACATTGGTTGAAGTTAAGCAATTAAAAGTTCAGTCTTTCAGGAGGCTTCCTGATTCTGTCTGGATAACGCCTCTTTGGGGTATCAGGTTCTTCTGGCAAAGTTGAGTCGGGATCAATGTTGTTGTTTGGTTCGTCTGCTTCCAATATCACCGATTCTGCGGTAGATGCAATTGGTACTTTGGTTTCATCGCCAGGTGTATCAGATCGTGGTGTGGAGTTGACGTTTTCCAGTGACTCTAGAATCTGGTCAGCATGGCGTCTTACAATGCTCTCTCCAAAGTCCACGGTATACATTAGAGGTCCTTGCCGTGTACAGATCATTCCTGGCTGCCATTTGTCTGTATGGTAGTCCCGGGCCAAAACTGGTTGACCTATCTTAAAACTCCTGGTCGGCCTTTCATTCATATTCTGAAACTGCCTGTTCTCCACATCTCTTCTCATGTTTGGCTTAACCAAATCCAAGCGGCATCGTAGTCTTCGATTGAAGAACATCATGGCTGGAGCTTGGTTGGTAACCGCATGTGTCGCATTCCGGTAGGCAAACAAGAAGTTATCCACCTTGTGTTGTAGGGGTATATCTTCATTACACGTTGCCTTGATAGCCTTCTTGAATGTTTGAACGAACCTCTCGGCCAATCCATTAGTGGCTGGATGATATGGGGTGGATGTGTAATGCTTAACACCATCGTTCTTTAAGAACCTCCGAAACTCTTCAGACACAAACTGTGGTCCATTGTCGGAGCAAATCTGTTCAGGCAGCCCATTCCTGGCGAATATGGTTCGTAAGACTGTAATAGTTTTTTCTGTGGTGGTTGAGGACAATTTTATTACCTCTGGCCACTTTGAATGTGCATCCACCGCAATTAAAAACATAGGCCTAGAAATTCAGTATAGCCACTTTTGGGGCGGTAAAGTCGGGCGGGCGCTAAAGTTAGCGCCCGCCGGAAAGTGGAGGCCACTTCGCCGATATTCAGTAGCTTTGGCCAAGGAGTTTGCGCGAGCGCTGAAACTGGCGTTGCACCCCTATCTTTAGGCGCTAAGCCGGCGGTGCAGAGTGATAATGCCGAGGCCGGGCGCAGCGCAGGTGCGGTCATGTTTTGATTGACAGCAGACCCCCTGACGCCGGCCAGCTCTTAAAGGGGGAAGGGTCGACTTGGTCTGCTGCCACGCCCTGGATAGTGGAGCCCTCCAGCTAGGCCTGAACACTGCTGCTGGACCCAAATAGCGCCTGAAGCCATGCAGAAGGCCCGTGAACGAGCGCAGCGCTTCTCAGAGCATGCTTTGAGGGTGCTGCTTAGGGGTTTGGAGAAGAAAAGAGATATCTTGTGCCCGGACAGTGGCAAGAAGGCTCCCAAGAGGCTGTACAGGAGAGCCTGGAGGGAAATCGCCCAGAGGGTCACAGCCAACAGCGATGTCCCCAGGACTGGTGACCAATGCCGCAAGAAGTTCAACGACCTCACTCGGTTGGTCAGGGTGAGTACCCTTTCCAGTGTCCTCCTCATCCTTGCATGTGCACCTCACATTATGGGCAAAGGGACCTCAAAGGCCTAATGGCCAGCCCTCCTCCGGCAGCTATGGCACTTGCATGATCATCAGTAGCACTTTCTGCACTTGACACACTGGCCAAGCTATTCGACCATGGGAGGCAGTGCACACAACAACAGGGCACCACACTGGCCAAGCTATTCGACCATGGGAGGCAGTGCACACAACAACAGGGCACCACACTGGCCAAGCTATTCGACCATGGGAGGCAGTGCACACAACAACAGGGCACCACACTGTACTTAGAGGCCGTCCTTTCTCTTGCAGGCCAAGCTGGCGCAGAATCTGAAGAGCCGGACTGTCACCGGGGGAGGCCGTGTCCAGTTCCAGGAGCTCAGTGACCTGGAGGAGCGCGTGGCTCGACTCATGCGTGCCCGGGTGATTGGCCCCGTTGCTATTGGAGATGCCGACCCTGTGCTGGGCCCCAATGGTAAGGACATGACCGTTTGGACCTCTCTCGTTCCCCTTGCGCTTCAGATCTACATCCTTTGCCACTGTCCCACCAATGCGCATAATGCCACCACTCATGCCTCCCTCGCTGACGCCCTGTCCTCACTCTAAAGCTACTCTTGCGCCTTCCTGCTTTCAGCTGGTGAGGAGGAGGTCCCTGAAGCTGCGAGTGTCAGTCCCTCGGAAGAGGAGGACGACGAGGACCAAGAGGAAGGCGGCACATCGGGGGAACCCTCATCCGCGCCAGGGGATGGCAATGGAGGGGACACGTCTTGCCTGGAGGAGAGCCAGGGGGAAGTGTTGCAGGGGGGTGTAGCTCCTGTGCCCAGTGGCGTCCAGCCACGCAGGAAGGGTCGGGCAGTACGGCTGCCTTCTCCCCAGAGGGGGGAAGTGTTGCAGGGGAGGGCAGTTGCTGGGCCCAGTGGCGTCCAGCCACGCGGGAAGGGTCGGCCAGCTCGGCGGCCTTCTCCACAGAGGGAGAGTCCGGCCTCCAGTCCGGAGACGGTCCTCGCCCAGGAGGTGCGCCTCCTTGATCAAATGTCCGCGGATTCGGAGCGGCGCCACACCGAGTTCATGGGGGTTGTGGGACAGTTGCTTCAGGCCATTGAGTCCCTGGCTCATAGTGTGGCCGATTTTGGGGACTCACAGGCCAGGGGTGTCGAACAACTCGCGGCAGCACAGGACGCGAGTCGAGAGTTCATGAGTGGTGCCGTGCAGACACTGGCTGGTCTGATGCGGGCACAGACCAGGGCAGTACGGGCACTCACTTCTGCCACACTCGCTGTGTCACGAACGAATCGCCAGGGCACCCGCCGCGCTGCTGCAGCACAGCGGTCTGGCCTTCACCAGATTGCTGCGCTTGCTGCAGTGCCAGCCCGGCCGAGTGCCAGTGTCTCTGGCGACCAGCGAGCGCCTGGCATCAGCCAGCTTGCCCCCATTGCTGCAGCCGCCACTGCCACTCCCCCAGCAAAGCTGCGACGAGCTGCTGGAGAGACTGATGCTGCCCAGCCACAGCTGCAGCAGTCAGCAGCCGGCCCCTCCAGGGCCGGACCTCGTCTAGGCCGACCCCCAAGGGCATCAGCCGTCACGCTTTGTGCCCCTCAGGAGCCTTCCCCCAGCCTTGCAACACCCACAGGGCCCAGGTTGAGGCGGAGCAGCAGGTCGGGCAGGGGCCGGAGAAGCCTGCACAAGGACTCGCCCTCTCGGCACACCAAGTAGAGTGTGTTGCCAAATGTTTTTTTATATGGGGGTGTTTGTATTCTGTATGGGGGGGGTTTATTTTGGTATGGCCGAAGATGATGGCAAATGTTTTTTTAGATGGGGGTGTTTGTGTTCTGTATGGGGGGGTTTGTCTTGGTAAGGCCGAGGATGAAGGCCAATTGGATGGACAAGTTTTGTTATTCCTCCCCAGGTTGTGGGAGTGACATATGTTTTTGACTGTTTTTTGGGGGTCTTGTCTGTTTTTGTGTTTCATGTGGGAAGGGCCCTGAGTTTGTTAAATAAAGCTTTTTATTTATTCAGCTTGTCCATGTGTCATGTTTCAAGTGGTTGTTGCGTTAACCGGCTGAGGGCTTGCGGAGCGGTTGCATTCAGGTGCGTTCATTGCCACAAGCCATTCCCTGACAGGGGGCCTAGAAGTGTCGTTCAATAAGCTGCCGGCGGACGGCCCTTGGACCTTGTGGCTCCCTCCTGGGCTGGTACTCCTCCTCCTCCTCCTCCTCCTGCTCCTCCTGCTCCTCCTCCTGAGGTGGTGGTCCAACGTGAGGTGGCAGTGCCTGAGTCCTGCGGATAGCCAGGTTGTGCAGCATGCAGCAAACGACGACGAACTGGGAGACTCTATCCGGCGAATACTGTAGAGATCTGCTGGAACGATCCAGGCAGCGGAACCGTTGCTTGAGGACGCCAATCGTTTGCTCTATGATGTTCCTTGTGGCTTGATGGCTTTCGTTGTATGCATCCTCAGCAGGGGTCCTGGGCGCGCGGTGCGGGGTCATGAGCCATGTACACAAAGGGTAGCCCTTGTCCCCGATAAGCCATCCCCTTGGGGGAGGCTGTGCCTGGAACATGTCAGCCACAGTAGTCTGGCGCAGGATAAATGCATCGTGGCTGCTTCCTGGAAAGCGGGCATTGACAGCTAGGATGCGCTGCCTGTGGTCACACACCAGCTGTACATTGAGGGAATGGTAGCCCTTCCGGTTGCGGTAATCCTCGGCATTGTCGATAGGTGCCCGCATAGCCACATGCGTGCAGTCAATGGCGCCCTGCACCATGGGGAAGTCGGCGATCCTGGCAAATCCGACTGCACACTGCTCCTGCCTCTCTAGGGTCATGGGGAAGGAGATGAATTGGTGTCTCCTTGCTAAAAGGGCATCGGTGACCTGCCGGGTGCAGCGATGCACGGCGAACTGGGAGATGTTCGCTGTGTCCCCAGCAGCGGCTTGGAAGGAGCCGCTTGCATAAAAGTTTAGAGCCACCGTGACCTTCACTTCCACCGACAGAGATGTCCTGCACATCAGCTGTGGACGCAGATCTCTGTGAAGCAGCTGGCAGATCTCTGCAACCACCTCCCTTCTGAAGCGCAGCCTCTTCACACAATGCGCGGCAGTCATGGTGAGATAGGACACCTGCTGCCGGTATTCCCTGAGTGGGTAAGGCCTACGTTGACGACGCCTGATGGCCCCTCTGCATCTAGGCATGGCTGCCCCTCTCACACAGCGTCTGCGAGCCCTTCGCACATAATGCTGGAACTGAGGGTTGGAGCCCCATGCAGCCCCCATAATATACTTGCAAACAGTCAAATCACAATGAGTCAAATTTCCAAGCTCTGGCCAGAAGCCAAAAATACCTCTCCTATGTTGTCCCAAATCAGTAAGGTCTGTTCCTTGGTCTCTGTCCAGAAATCCAAAGCACTAAAGTCATTGCAGCAAAATGGCTGGCCTTTATACCTCAGTCTAAGTGCCCTTTAATTAGCGCTCCCCGAGGCCCGCAGGGCCTCTGCTGCGTTCCACTTCACAGTTCTTAACAGCGCCACGCCCACATTGGGCGGGCGCCACTGAAGTTCCGGTTTGGGGCGCACAAACGGCGTTGCACGACGAAATGACGTCATAAGGTGCGCGCGCAGCTGAGCGCGCGCAAACACTTTGCGCCAGCGCAAAATGTCAACTGAAGTTGGGCGTAGGCGCAGATCGCTCTGCGCCCGGGCGCAAAGTGCCTAGCGCTCGAAATCTACTCCTCTTATGGCGCTAACGGCTGGCGAACGCAACTGAATTTCTAGGCCATAGAGTCCATAAATGGACCAGCAAAATCAATGTGCACCCTTTGCCATGGAGATGAGGGCCACTCCCATGGATGTAGAGGGGCTTGTGGTGGGGCGGTTTCGACCTTCTGGCATCCTGTATAGCTCTTGGTCATCTCTTCGATTTCTCTATCGATTCCCGGCCACCACACAAACGCTCTGGCTAAGTTCTTCATTTTTACCCCTCCCAGATGACCCTCATGAAGCTCATTGAGCACTCTATCCTTCAATTTGGGTGGAATTACTACTCTGGATCCACACATCAAGGTTCCTCTGCACACTGACAGCTGTTCTCTTTTCGGCGAGAATGCTGGCAGCAGTGGTTCGCCATGTGCTGGCCATCCCTTCACCGTTAAATCATAGACCCAGGAGAGTGTCGGGTCATTTCGTGTATCCTTTTCTATGTTTGCATTCGTCACAGGGAGACATTCGACTATGGTCGAGTGGAATATCTCCACTGGATCCACTGCAAGTTCTTCTTCCACCGTCGGCAACAGTAGGCGCGACAATCCATCAGCATTCCCATGCTGTTTAGTTCCTTTGTACTCAATGTCATATTGGTGTGCCCCTAGGAAAAGGGACCACCTCTGTAGCCGTTGTGCTGTCATTATCGGTACGCCCTTCTGAGGATTAAAAATGGAGACAAGAGGTTGATGATCAGTTAGTAGAGTAAATTTCTGACCGTGCAGGTAGTGATTGAACTTCTTCACCCCCCACACCAGGCTGAGGGCCTTTCTGTCAATCTGGGAGTAGTTACGCTCAGCTGAAGTTAACGAGCATGACGCAAAAGCTATCGGTCTCTCTGAACCATCAAGGAATTTATGTGACAGTACCACCCCTAATGCCATAGGGAGATGCATGACGCACCAGTCTTACGGTAGTGATGGGTTGTAGCGAGCCAATACTTCTCTTGAAGTGATTAGGTCCTTACTCTTCTGAAGGGCCCGCTTACATTCATCGCCCCATTTCCATGCTGCTCCCGTTTGTAGTACGGCGTTCAGTGTGTGCAGAATTGTAGACAAATTCGGCAAAAACTTATGATCGTAATTCACCAATCCAAGGAATGACCTCAGTTGCGACACATTTTCAGGCGCTGGAGCCTTAACTACCGCCTCAATTTTGTCAGGGGACTTATGTAACCGCTCTTCATCAATCACGTGGCCACAATACGATATCTGTTTCTTAAAAAACTCGCACTTGGGGCGATTGGCTCGTAGCCCATGTTCATGTAGTCTAGTGAGCACCTGCTCTAGGTTGGCAAGGTGTTCACTGTCATCTTCACCTGTCACTAGGATGTCGTCCAAGTAATACTGAGTCCCCGGAATCCCTTGCAGGACTTGTTCCATCGCTCTTTGCCATATCGCCGGAGCTGATGCTACTCCGAATACCAGTCGATTGTACTGGTAAAGACCTTTGTGAGTGTTTATCATGAGATACTTCCTAGAGGATTCTTCAACTTCCATCTGCAAATATGCTTGTGCTAGGTCAATTTTTGTAAAACGCTTCCCTCCCAATAGTGAGGCGAAGATATCTTCTATCCTTGGAAGAGGATATTGTACTGTGTGAAGGATTGGGTTCACCGTCACCTTGAAGCCCCCACAGATGCGAACCTTCCTTGGCTCCTCAGACTTATTGTTTAACGTTTTCTTCATGACAGGAATGATGGGTGTCGCCCACTCGCTCCAGTCTACCTTAGATAACACGCCTGCATTCTCCAGATTCTCCAGCTGTGCCTCGACGGCTGGGTGAATTGCATACGGTACCGGTCTTGCTTTGAAAAACTTGGGAATTCCATTCTCTTCTATTTTTATCGAGGCGGTTACGCCTTTAAGAGTGCCCAGTTCTTGTTGAAATACCTCTTTGGTGTTAGCTAAGATTGTTGACAATCGTCCAGGAGTGACGTCGTCATCCTTTTTACCAGCCACCGTCAGTGCCTGAATGGAGTGCCAGTCTTAACTTATCTTTCTGATCCATTCACGTCCCAATAACGGTGGTCCACCATCTTGCAGTATGTAGAGATACAATTTCCGTATTTCCTTGCCGTTGTATTCGACAGGCACCTTTATTTTTCCTCTGGGGTATACTTTTTGCCGCTTATACGTCTTCAAGACAATGGATGTCTCTTTCAAGGGTATGTGTGAGAATAGCCGCTCGTAGTTTCGTCGATTCATGATGGTTAGAGCTGATCCTGTATCCAATTCCATTTTGACTTGAGACCCTGCTATCATGAGGGTGACCCAAATGGTTCGGTGATCCTCTTTTGTGATTACGTTGTGATGTTTGAGACAGCTTAGTCTCTTGTTCCCGGATTCACTATCGCTCATCTGGTCTTCGGAACTACTGTCCGTCATCTTTTGTACATTCCTGTACGGTTCCTTAGTAGCCTTTTTGTTGTCGTTGGTCTTCTTCCCAGACCTGCAAACTCGTGCAATGTGTCCCATCTTTCCGCATTGCCTGCATATTTTGTCCTTGGACCAGCAGTCCTTCTGGTCATGGGTTGTTCTGCCACAGCGATAACATTTTGCAAATCCCAGTGTCATTTCGTGGGTGCCGTATTCCTGTGGCTTTTGCTGTATTTCCACAGCTCCCCTTGCTGCTGCTTCGTACGATACTGCCACGCTGAAAGCCTTATCTAGCGTCAGCTCTTTCTCTGAAAATAACCTCTTCTGGGTTCCTTCACTCAGGGGTCCACAGACAAATTTGTCCCATAGGGTATCTGCCAGTCCTGCTCCAAACTGGCAGTGCTTTGATAGCTTGTGTAGTTCCGTAAGGTAATCAGCATTGCTCTCATCTTTATGCTGATTTCTCCTGTGGAATTTAAATCTTTCTGCTATCAGCAGCGGTGCAGAATTTAGGTGTTCCTGTAGGATAGCAACAATTTCGTTAAAACTCTTCGCCTTCGGTTTGGCTGGAGTAATCAGGTCCCGCAATAGGCTGTACGTTCTTGTGCCCATTAAGTTTAGCAGTACCGATGCCTTTTTCTCATCGGCTACTTCATTTGCCTCGCAATATACCTCGACTCTTTCCACATACGTGGTCCAGTCTTCGATTGCATTATCGAAGGCAGTGATATAGCCAGCCTTCGGCATCTTGGAAATCTAAGATGGTGCCTCCCGCGCTTTGCCTTCTTCCCTGATTTAACAAAATGGCGCCTCCCGCGCTTTGCCTTCTTCCCCGCTGGATTAAGATGGCGCCTCCCGCGCTTTCTGTCTTCCCCGCTGTTGCTAGCGCTGTTGCTGCCGTTTTATGCCTTGATGGTGACGCCCTATGGTCTTCGCGCACTTCCCCCCGTGCTGCTGCTAACGCCGCTCTCCACGGTTCCCATGGCAAACTGCAGCTCCTCGCGGCTTTCTGCACGTTTAATTTTTTTTATTATTTCCCCGTCGTCGGAACAACCCTGCGGGACTCTTGCCACCCTCTACTCGGGTCTGTACGCTGCCCGGCTTCGTAGCACCGGCCACGCCCTGTGTGCTCCACCCTCTCTCTCTCTCCTCTTCCCGACAATGCTGCTCGGCCCCATTGCAAGCCACCCGCTCGAGCTCTAGACCGCCGCAGCTCAGGAAGGATCAGTGTACTACCTGCCACCAGCCCGATTAGCTGAAGCACCATCGACAGGATAACCAAGCCCCGCTCTCGACAGCCTCTCCTGCAAATCTTCAACTCCGCTGATTCAGAGGCGGATGCCCACGGTCGACGCCCGTTTCTACTGTTTCTTTCTTCCTTCTGGCCTCGACCTCTGATAACTTCACTTCAGGGATGGATCCCCATGAGGTGGTGCAGACTGTAGGTAAGTTCGTATCTGCTCGTCGCCAGTATTATGTCCGTGTATAATTGAGACACGGACTGCAGGAGTTGATTATAACAGGTCTTTACTGAATGGAGACAACTTGGAACTGAAACTACAGAAGCCTGCTAGGGCCTTTTATACAGGGGTGGTCACTGCCGGTACTGCAGTCTAAGACCAGTTATTCCCTTAAAGGTCACACCTATGAAGTTAAGTAATTCAGATGTAGCTCATGGTCAGGGACAGGACGATGTGACTACGAGTGAGGCAGGTACGGGGATCCAGGAGGTAGAGCTGGAGGAGCCGCAGCCCTTGCTCTTGACCAACAGGTTCGAGGTTCTTACTCCCTGTGGGGACAGGAGCAGGGATTGCAGGGAGGATGAGCAACCTGGCCACAGCACCGTGGAACGGGGGGCCATTCAAGAGTCGGGAGTAAATAGAAATGTTGTAGTGGTAGGGGATAGTATTATTAGGGGGATAGATAGAGTTCCCTGCAGCCGAGAGCGAGAGTCCCGAAGGCTGTGTTGCCTACCCGGTGCCAGAGTGTGGTAAACCACTTTTATCGTTCACTATCGTTACACTATAGTTATCACTGTTATATCGTTACTCTATGGTTATCACTGTTCACACTGTTGTATCACTATACGAGGTCGCCTCTTGTCACGCTGCTATACCTGGGCTGACCACTGCTGACTCCGCCCATGACTCCACCTACCTGCCCAGGTATAAAGGTAGTCGACTGGCTGGCATTCCTCCTTGTTGTATCCGATCACCCACGAGGGTGGGCTCTGTTATTTAGCCAATAAAAACCTATAGTTACTTTCTTAACTCGTCGCTTTTCATTGGATGAATTGATAGGTATATCACAGAGTTAAGGACATCTCCTCTGGGCTGGAAAGAAACTTGCAGTGGGAGGGGGTGGATCCAGTTGTCGTGGTCCATGTTGGTACAAACGACGTAGATTGGACTAGAAAGCCGGTTCTGTTAAAGGAGTATGAGCAGCTAGGGGTCAAATTAAAAAACAGAACCTCAAGGGTACCTGAGCCACGAGCGAATTTGGCTAGGACAAATAAAATTAGAGAGTTAAATGCGTGGCTCAAAGACTGGTGTGGGAGAAATGGGTTTTGCTTCCTGGGACACTGGCACCAGTACTGGGGCAGGAGGGAGCTGTTCCATTGGGACGGGCTTCACTTGGCCAGTGCTGGGACTAGAGTCCTAGCAGATCATATAACTAGGGCTGTAGAGAGGGCTTTAAACTAACTAGTCGGGGGGGGGGGCGGTTCCTCGAGAGCAAATAATAAAAATGACAACAGAGAAGGTCATAGACTTAGGTAGCAGTGGGGAAATTAAAAACCAGAGCGTGTCAGGAAGGGGCAGAAGGTATGGAGTAAAAGGTAAAGTAATAAAAAGGGCAAAAGCAGGAACTAAGTGTCACAAAACATATTTGAAAGTTCTCTATCTGAATGCACGTAGCATTCGTAACAAAATAGACGAGTTAATGGCACAAATAACTACATATGGGTATGATCTTGTGGCCATTACAGAAACATGGCTGCAGGGTGACAATGCCTGGGAATTAAACATACCAGGATATTTAACGATCAGGAAGGACAGGCAGGAAGGAAGGGGAGGTGTGGTGGCTATGTTAATAAAGGAAGGAATCACTGTAATATAGAGAAATGATATTGGGTCAAAAGATCAGGATAATGAAACAGTTTGGGTGGAGGTAAGGAATAATAAGGGGGAAAAAACACTAGTGGGCGTAGTCTATAGGCCTCCGAACAGTTGCACCTCTGTTGGACGGAGTATCAATCAGGAAATAGTTGAGGTTTGTAATAAGGGAGCATCTATAATTATGGGGGATTTTAACTATCATATTAATTGGACAAATCAAATTGGGCAGGGCTGCTTTGAGGATGAGTTCATTGAGTGTATTAGGGATGGGTTTCTTGAGCAGTATGTAACTGAACCGACCACGGGGCAAGCAACCTTAGATCTGGTCCTGCGTAACGAGACAGGATTAATTTAAAATGTCCTAGTAAAGGATCCCCTTGGAATGAGTGACAATAACATGGTTGAATTCCATATTCAATTAGAGGGTGAGAAGGTTGGATCTCAAACAAGCGTGCTAAGCTTGAATAAAGGAGACTATGAAGGTACGAGAGCGGAATTGAGTAGAGTGGATTGGGGAAATAGATTAAAGGGCAAGACGATACATGATCAGTGGTGTACATTTAAGGAGTTATTTTACAACTTCCAAAAAAAATATATTCCACTGAGAAGAAAAGGGTGTAAAAGAAAAGACAGCCATCCGTGGCTAAGTAAAGAAATTAAGGATAGTATTTGACTAAAAACAAGGGCATATAAGGTAGCCAAATCTAGTGGGAGGATAGAGGATTGGGAAAACTTTAAAAGACAGCAAAATATAACAAAAAGGTTGATTAAGAAAGGGAAGATAGATTATATGAAAGTAAATTAGCAAAAAATATAAAAACAGATAGTAAGAGTTTTTATAGTTATATAAAAAGAAAAAGGGTGTCTAAAGTAAATGTTGGTCCCTTAGAGGATGAAACCGGGAAATTAATGGTGGGAAATATGGAGATGGCAAAAACACTGAATGAATATTTTGTATCAGTCTTTACAGTAGAAGACACTAAGAATACCCCAATACTGGACAAACAGGGGGCTATAGCGGGGGAGGAGCTAAACACGATCAAAATCACTAAGGAAGTGGTACTCGGTAAAATAATGGGACTCAAGGCGGATAAATCACCTGGACCTGATGGCTTACATCCTAGGGTCTTGAGGGAAGTGGCGGTAGGGATTGTGGATGCATTGGTAATAATTTTCCAAAACTCCCTGGACTCAGCAAAGGTCCCGGCAGACTGGAAAACTGCTAATGTAACGCCCTTATTTAAAAAGGGCAGTAGACAGAAGGCTGGAAACTATAGACCGATTAGCCTAACATCTGTGGTAGGTAAAATATTGGAGTCTATTATTAAGGAGACAGTAACAGGACATTTGGATAATCATAATTTAATAGGACAAAGTCAGCATGGTTTTATGAAGGGGAAGTCATGTTTGACAAATTTCCTGGAGTTTTTTGAGGAAGTAACATATAGGGTGGATAAAGGGGAACCAGTGCACGTAGTGTATTTAGACTTCCAAAAGGCATTTGACAAGGTGCCACACAAAAGATTATTGCTTAAGATAAAAAATCACAGGATTGGGGGTAATATTCTGGCATGGATAGAGGATTGGCTATCTAACAGAAGGCAGAGAGTTGGGATAAATGGTTCATTCTCGGACTGGCAATCAGTAACTAGTGGTGCTCCACAGGGGTCAGTGCTGGGTCCCCAACTCTTTACAATCTATATTAACGATTTGGAGGAGGGGACCGAGTGTAACATATCAAAGTTTGCAGATGATACTAAGATGGGAGGAAAAGTAGTGAGTGAGGAGGACATAAAAAACCTGCAAAGGGACATAGACAGGCTAAGTAAGTGGGCAGTGATTTGGCAGATGGAATACAATACTGGAAAGTGTGAGGTTCTGCACTTTGGCAGGAAAAATCGTAGAGGAAGTTATTATCTTAATGGCAAGAAACTGCTAAGTACTGAAGTACAAAGGGATCTGGGGGTCCTGGTGCACGAAACTCAAAAGGTTCGTATGCAGGAGCAGCAAGTGATTAAGAAGGCCAATGGAATGTTGGCTTTCATTGCTAGGGGAATAGAATATAAAAATAGGGAGGTATTGCTTCAGTTGTACAAGGTATTGGTGAGACCGCACCTGGAATACTGCATACAGTTTTGGTGTCCATACTTAAGAAAAGACATACTTGCTCTCGAGTCAGTACAAAGAAGGTTCACTCGGTTAATCCCGGGGATGGACATATGAGGAGAGGATGAGTAGATTGGGACTCTACTCATTGGAGTTCAGAAGAATGAGAGGCGAACTTATTGAAACATATAAGATTGTGAAGGGGTTGGATCGGGTGGATGCGGGGAGGATGTTCCCGATGATGGGTGAAACTAGAACTAGGGGGCATAGTCTTAGAATAAGGGGCTGCTCTTTCAAAACTGAGATGAGGAGGAACTACTTCACTCAGAGGGTGGTAGGTCCATGGAATATGCTGCCCCAAAAAGCTGTAGAAGCTATATCATTACATAAATTTAAAACAGAAATAGACAGTTTCCAAGAAGTAAAGGGAATAAAGGGTTATGGGGAGCGGGCAGGAATTTGGACATGAGTCTAGGTTTGGATCGGTCATGGCCCTATGGGTAGCGGAGCGGGCCCAGGGGCCGTGTAGTCTGATCCTGCTCCTATTTCGTGTGTCTAATTCTGTTAGATTCAGGAGATGGTTCTGTGATAGTAGATTGGCGGTTAGGATCAGATCAGCCATGATCTTATTGAATGGCGGAGCAGGCTCGAGGGGCCGATTGGCCTACTCCTGCTCCTATTTCTTATGTTCTTATGTTCTTATGATTGAAATGAACCGGTGGCATAAAAGTTGAGAGCCACTTCTTATGTTCATTAATAAATAGACATTCTTATTATGAACACACATAGCTTTTGCTCGTTACTTTATTGAGCACATGTGGACTGGTACAGTATCTGTAGAGGCTTCCATCTTGACTGCTGCCTTGTGGGTAGCCTAGTGCCTCATGGGTAATGTAGTCTTAATATATATACAGCTGGGTAGTGTAGTCTTGTACATACAGCTATATCCAGCCCTACACAGCTCTACGGCTCCACCTAGTGCCCACTATAGAATGACATGTTATTGGTCATTACATCCCCCTTTCTTTGAGGTTTAACAAAA
Source organism: Somniosus microcephalus (assembly GCF_052327205.1). Classification (NCBI taxonomy): domain Eukaryota; kingdom Metazoa; phylum Chordata; class Chondrichthyes; order Squaliformes; family Somniosidae; genus Somniosus; species Somniosus microcephalus. Next base: position 82,961,090 of record NC_140988.1, read on the forward strand.
TCAATATCAATCAACTTTCAAGAAAACAATAAAGATAATATCAGTAACATTTTTGTTAGTGCTCTATAAACATAAACATTTTCAAAACAGTCGACACATTTTCAAAGCTTTACATTGTACTCAAAGATTAAGTCTATCAGGCTCTTTTACTTCACGTGTGGATCTTCTCAACACGGGTAAGTCTGATGTGTCTTCATGAGATTGTTCTGGTGGTGAATGACAAGATGCAGTTGCGGCATTGTCATCAATCTGCTCTTGTATAGATCGAGGTCTCCTTGCGATCTTTGCTTGGAAAGGGTTTCAGTGTTTCCTTCAGCCTTCATGCCATAACTCTCAATGTATTCAATGCACTCTCGAAAAAGTGCTGGCAGCTGGATCCCATCATACAGCATAGTCCTCTCAGCAGCCTCGGCTAATGGAACACCAAAGATTGGCCTGAGGGAAGAAAGAGTATCCACCGGAACTGCTTCCTGCTCTGGTGCAGGCTTCTTCTTTTACTTTTTCTCTTTCCACTGCTTAACAACATCTGCTACGGTTATATCTTTGGACTTTTTCTCCTTGTGTTTTTCCTCTTTGTGCTTTTCTTCCTTTGGCTTCTCTTTGGCCTTAAAGTCTTTTTCTTTCTTCTTGGAGAAACTAGGCTTTTTGAAGACATGGATACCCTTTGACCTTTTCATCCTTGATGGGCTCTCTGCTTCATCACCTGAGTCATCTGGTCTGCTTATGGCACAGTTTATACGGTAGACTCTCTTGACCAGTTCTAAGTCTTCACAAGCTTTGTCACCTAGTATCGAATCAAGTCTTTCAGCCACAACAGAAAACATGAGATGATGCACTTTGTCTTTGACTGTCACTTTAAGTCTGCATACACCTAAGCTATCTATTTTCTGTCCATTATAGCTCTTCAGTAGTACTGACTTTTTCTGTATTTTGGGCTTTTCTTTCATATTTTTTATGTCACTCATACTGATTAAGTTTGCTTTTGCCCCTGTGTCCAGTTTCAATGTAACTAATGCTCCATTTATCTGCAGTGGGATCATCCATTTGTCCACTTTTACTGCATTGACTTTATGTTCAGCATTGTCCATTTCTGAGGGCTGCACATTTTCTGTATCTTTTTTGATATTGTCACATGACACCATTCCTACAAAAAATGTCTCACTTAAATCAGTGTCCTCAATTACATTAACTCGTTGCCCTTTCTTAGTTTGTACTTTTGAAAAGCATTGTTTGGCAAAGTGATTCTTTCCATTACACTTTGTGCACATTTTTCCAAATGCTGGGCATTGTCTTAACTGGTGTTTGTAACCACAGCGTTTACAATTAAAAATGTCATCCTCCGATTGCTTTTCATTTCTGTTCTGCCCATGTTTCTTCCCCTTATAGGACACAGCACCGACAGCAGCATTATCACTCATTACAATCGCATCATTATTGATTTCACTGAAAGTCTTCGCGTGCTTTCGAGCTAGCTCGCTGGCTTGGCATATTTTCACCGCATTTTCCAAATTTAGTTCGGTTTCTCTCAACAGACGTTCCCTGACTTTTTAATCATGAATCCCAAACACAATCTGGTCATGAATCATGGGTGCTTTGAGCTCAGAGCAATTACATGTCTGTGCTTTCAGTTTTAGATCAGTTATAAAGCTATCAAAAGTCTCATTTTGCTGTTGTGTCCGAGAACAGAAGATGTATTTTTCATAGGTCTCATTCTTTTTGGGAGAGCAATGTGCATCAAATTTTTTTAGCACATCTTCTAATTTTTCTCTGTTCTCCACCGGATTAAATACAAATGTATTAAATACCTCTATCGCCTGTGGGCCTGCAACCGTAAGCAGCAACGCTATCTTCCTTGCGTCTGGTTTCATACCGAATCCGATGGCTGCAATGTAGAGTTCGAATTGTTGTTTAAAAATCTGCCAATTGTAGTCGATTTTTTCCTCGAGATTCAAACGCTCTGGTGGCTTCAAATTCTCCATGTCGCTTTTCACAATTTTCAGCAGATCTTCACCACCCTGGTACCATGTTATGTTCATTAATAACTAGACATTCTTATTATGAACACAGCTAGCTTTTGCTAGTTACTTTAGTGAGCACATGTGGACTGGTACAGTATCTGTAGAGGCTTCCATCTTGACTGCTGCCTTGTGGATAGCCTAGTGCCTCATGGGTAATGTAGTCTTAATATATATACAGCTGGGTAGTGTAGTCTTGTACATACAGCTATATCCAGCTCTACACAGCTCTACGGCTCCACCTAGTGTCCACTATAGAATGACATGTTATTGATCGTTACACCACTGTTATCTTCACTGCCACCGACAGAAGCTTCCTGCTCCACAGTTGAGGCTGCAGATCTGGCTGCAGCAGGTGGCAGAGCTCAGTGACCACCTCCTTGCTGAAGTGCAGCCTTCGCAAACACTGCTCCTCAGACTTTTTATTTTTTGAGAATTGTTGCCGAAATACCCTGGGAGGGTAAGGTCTCCTGTACAGAGGCCTGTTGGCCCTCCTCCGTCTGGCCATGATTGCCACTCTCTCTCTGCATCTATGTGGCCTCCGAATCTGGTGGTGCAGGAAGACGCCCCCAATTAGTGCAGCCCCCATAGTCTCTTGGCAATCAAGGTAATGAAGGCCAAAAACCAAAGTACCTGAAAAGTTATGGTCAGAAGCCAAAACTACTTCAAACAGTGTTGACTCAATGCAGAAGTCTCTCTGTCTCTCTCTTTCTCAAAATCTCTCTCTCGGTCAGAACGAGTGGTGCAAACATGTCTACCACACAAAAAGCCAGGAAGAGGCCACCTTTAAATAGCGCCCCCCCCAGCCCCACAGCGACTGGGAAGCATTCCAGTCTTCCAGTCTACCTGTCGTTGGTTGTGCCAGGCGGAAAGGAGGGGGGCGCCACTCAATTTCCGTTCCGGGGCGTCACAAGGGCGATGCACGCTCGAATGATGTCAAGATCTGCGTGCGCAGGAGATCGGGCGGTATTGTTTAGCGCCGCCGCAAAATGCCCGGTCAATTCCGCAAGAGGTGCAGATATCGCCTCGCCCAGACGCTGGCTGCCTTACGCCCCATTAGCACCCTCTTAAGGCACTAACGGGAGGCGCAAACCAACTGAATTTTTCCCCCAAGGGCTCTTTCAAGAGCCGAAGGGCCTCCTTCTGTGCTGTATCATTCTCTGATTCTAAATATGGGCCTAGAAATTGAGTGGGCTTTGCGCCCATTTTGCGGCGCTAGAGGTCATTGCGCTGGACTTACAGCCGGTTCAGAAATTCCCTGGGGCCCTACCATCGGCGGTAGACCGGTTGTGCTGCGCCGGCACCGATGACGTCATCGGTGTGCGCAGCGTCCCGGTTGCCGTGGTGACGGGCCCCAGCGCCGAAATTGAGTTGCGGCCGCCTCGCCCGTGGCAGCCGCAACTAAGACTCTGGCAACCGAGTCTTACAGGAGTTTGCGCCGGCGCATTAAGGTCGCGCGGCGGCCGGCCGCTTTCCCGCCGGCCGCCTGCCCGCACCTCCCTCCCCAGACTCCTCCACACCCCCCCGCGGAACAGATGCTTCTGGGCTGCGAGCCCGAGCCCGGCACTTCCCCAAGGTGCCGGGCTCATTTTTGTGAAAATTTTACCGGCCAGCGGGCGGGTGCAGGCAGCTCCTCCTTAACTGAAGGAGGAGGCCTGCACTTCCCGAGCCTGCCGCACCGCATCGGGCGCTGCAGCGCCGGAATAGCGCCGCAATGCGGCAGGTAGCGCCCATTTTCAGGCGCAAACACCCTTCAGTAGCGCCGGCAGCCGTTTGGGCGCGGCGCTACTGAATTTTTGGCGCGCGCAGGGGGACTTAGCGCCGGCGCTAACTTTCCGGCGCTAAAGCCCTGGCGCGGCGCCAACTGAATTTCTAGGCCATGATCTTCAATCGAATTTTGTAAATGTATTCCCCTCTTAGTGCTCCTACCCTGCTTTCACATTCCCCTGCACTTGGTAAAGGCAGAGGTTGCTCAGTATTACTGTTACTGCCGTGGCTCTTTGTTATTTGAGGGAGTGGGTGATTGAGAGATATTAGTTTTGAGATGGGCTTGTTATTTTCAGAGCCTTTTCACAGCTCTGTACATTCCTCTTCTCCTTTGTGCTGCTAACATTAAACATGCTGGGCCCTGAGGCACAGCAGACAGTGTCACTCTTTCCACTCCAGTGCAATGACCTGCTGTTTCTTTGAGCCATTCTCGTTAGTGACTCTGTTGAGAACTGACAATCCTCATCATACGCAAGGATGGCAGATTCTAGCATCAGGAAGCCCTGGGGTTCCAAAGGATGAGTACAGTAGCAAAAACTAAGTTCCTATTTAACTCTTAGCAGCCTGCAAAACCATTTCTGAACCAAAGCAAAAAGAAAATGCAGCAAAATGAAAATACTTTAACCTAAACTTTTCACGGAGCCCTTTAAAGGGACAGATTTGTGACAAGCAAGGACCTCTGCCCATCGCTTTTCCCTTCCATTTAACCCACCCAAAATCCCAGGCATTAGGCCAATTAAATATTCAGGGTCGGCACCCACACCTGCAATATCGTAACAAGGGTGCCTGCCTGCCCCACTGAGGAGGCGGAACTCAGAGTGACATCCTGCCACTCCAATAGGGGCCACTGAGCCCCCCAAAAAATGGAAAATATAATTTCTTCATTCTCCTCAGGGAAAGTAAGTGCAGGCATAGGTTCCATTGACCTAACAATGACAAGCTAAGTTGAATTACCAGGGTAGCCCAGGAACATCCCAAGGCAAGCCCCCAAAACCTGATAATTGATGTAACAGGGGCAGGCCTTAGAAGTACCTACATCTCTGGAACACTATTTACTGTGCCAGTTGGAGGGGTGGAAGCCTAGCAAATCTGGGTTATGCTCCAAATTGCAGCCCACCCCACCTTGACCGGAGTTTCTATCCTTTTGTCCTGATCAGAAATGCGATGGATTATGTACTATTGTAGGAATCAACGGATTCCTATCTAAATCACTGAGGTCGAGTCAGTTCAGTAAATTAACCGAATTTAATTAAACTGGTGAACAAAACAAAAACATGCAGGAGCAACAGCAAACAGGTCTATACAGTAGCTTGTTCCATGAGGTCTGAACTCAGAACCTCCCACCTCTGACGTCATGACGTCATCACATTTCCCGCCACTCAGGGCACCACGTGACCAACGTGATGACGTCATCGCGTTGTTTCAGGGTTTTTACAGAAAGCTTGTTTACACTCAGCAAACAGACATAGGTGCTGTAACATTGCTTTAAAGACAGTTATTCATTTGTACAGGAGTTCATTGGTGGTTTTACGACACTATCATAGTAATGTGGTGCTGTAGATCTCTTCAATTTATCTCTTCAATTCTACTTTCAGATATTACTCATCACTAACCTCAGATGTAATACTATACAAAACATGTCCATATACATTTGCATAAAACATTTGTGTCTCAAAAGTAATGGACTGGTTTAAGGATTTAATTTTTCTTTTAAGCAATGCACCACACAATGCATTTATCTAACAACTTTTGATCCAGATTTTGCTTGTGCTATGTTTTGTACTACATCGCATTCTACTTTTAAACTCTGATTTTTACTCGGGGCACGAGTACAGCGTATGGTGGGGCCTAGGAATGACAAGCTCACACAGCTTTAACACAGCGTGAAGCCCGGTCCATTTTCAACCGAGACCTCAGTACAATTTTTCCAGTGAGTCTCCCGCCTGATCCCACCATGAATCAGGAGGAGGCCAATGGGCAGAAGTGTGATTTCGGGCAGTAGAAGGTGGTTCTTGGGCACAGTGCCCAGCACTAAGGTAAGTGTTGGGGTTAGGGTTAGGTGGTGGGCAGGCGACCGCAGTCGGGTGGGGGGGTGGGAAATTCTGGGGCTCGGTCTCCTCCTGGCCCACAAGGAAACCATTAACAACTCACTAAGATTTATCTTGCTCAGGCACAGAGGATTAATCTTTAACAGTAGACAATACCACCCGGTGCTGCTTAATCCGCGCCTACTAGGGGCCTCGTGATCCCCGGCGACTCGCGCTCCTGGGCCTCTCTGGGTACCCTCGGGTAAAGGCCCACATATCCTAGGCATGCAGGTGGTTCACAAATGCCCCAGTATCACGTGGGCCGGCCCAACGACGGAAATAAGGGAATCCCCCATTCATGCTTATGTATGTACGGAATCCCCATAAGCATGAATGGGAAAACCCCAAAAATTAAATGTGCATCAAATAAACAAAACATTTTACATATTTAAAATTAATTAAACTGCCATTTAATAAAATATTTAAAACAAACATTTAATTTTTTGAAAAATAAATGTAAATATTTTAAAGGGGCCAAAAATAACCATACCTTATTTTACAGGTGCTTTAATGTTTAAATGATTGACAAAAATGTATTTTTATATTCATTTAAACTCTTATGTTGGTAAAAGCAGTCCTTATGCTTTTTTTTGCGTGGCCCTTACGGGCGCATACATAACTTGTACGTACGATATGATATGGGGTTTGAAGGAACCCAAGATTGTGCACCATCTGGTTCAACCTAAATGAGTAGCCAGGGAGAGTGATGGAAAATGGTGGTGGGAAGATAGAACTAGGTGTCATCAGTGCGCATGTGGAAACTGAAACTGTGCAAACAGATAATGCCACAGAGGTAGAACATGTAAATGAAAAAAAGGAAGTGTAGAGGGTGGCATGTGGCGCGTGTGCCCAGTCAGCTTCGCCTCTGACTGTCCCTTGAGTGGTTCGAATCGCTCCCACACCCCTGGGTTCTAGACACCGGACTTAGGTACAGGCAGCGATACAGAAAATCGAGTAGACAAGTGGTTTGGTGTAAGAAAACCAAGATTTTATTAAAAGCAGAATATAACAATCTTATAGAAAATTACTGGTATGAAAATACAGGCATAAACAGTTATACTTATAGGGGAATGGGGAACACATGGCACATCGAGGGAAAACAACTACATTAACAATCCCCTTATCCTTATCCCACCCCCTATATCTAACTAGATTAAGCTATGAGGGGCCAGGAATTCATGCTCACCAACCCAAAATCTGTTGCTTTAACATTGTGAATTTTGAGGTTTGCTCTTCTGTCCTTTGGGGTACTCCGTCGCCACGTGGTCTCAGGGCGTGGTGCTGGAGTTGTTGCTGTGACACACCTCCTCAGCTACCGTCGTCGTCTCGTCACGATGGGTTCTCTTCTTCTTCTCTCTCGGGCGGTCGTCAGCGGTAACGGAGCGGTTGGCAGGTTTTACTGCTTGTTTGGTTTTACTACTCAAACATCAAACGCCAGCATATTCGTCGTAGGCGTGGACACCCGCATTTAATGCCAGCTTATTCGCAGTGTTCAAATGCCAACTAATTCTCACTGTCCATACATATACTTTCTTCCCCAAGTGCCAGCTTATAACTAGGCGTTTGGTTTTTACCAATGCGTCTTTTGCTGCCCTTCTCTGCTCTTGTCGGTTTTTACCTTCTTATTCATCTCGTCTTGTCCCGTCTCATTTCATCTGCCCCCTTTTGTGGCCTGTGTGTCCTGTATGACTTTGAACTCGGGTCTCATTCTCCTCCGCGTTTGATATGGATGTCCTTGGTTGTTACACAATGCGGGGAGCGAGAAGAGAACCCGCCATGAGGCCAGGGCACGAGTACGAGCGGCAGCAGCCCAAGACCAAACAAGAGGTCAGAGTCAAGGGAGCGATTGCTACTGATGGGCCTCCAATTATACCCGTTCTTCCACTCTTTATCTGCGCGCCAAATCAGGTCAGTCCATTGTTTAACTTTTGGCGGGCTGTTTTAAATGATTACAACGATTTGTTTTAATGACTTTAGGAGTGTTTGTCTCTAGGTCTAATGGCCCCGATGTCCTGGTTGCTTTGTCATGGATAAGACTTGATTGTCCTCATCCTACCTTGATGGCTACTGTGAGCTGTTATTGATTAAATATGCAGAGAGCTAATGGCCACAATTATAGGTCCATTCTACTTTGATTTGATTTGATTCAAATAAATGGGTATTCTGTGTTTACTTTGGTTCTTGAGAGTCCTGTTCTCACGGATTCCTGCATTTTAATGTTTCGTCTCCAGGCCTGCTTGCTGGCAGAGCCTTGCTTTTAAAAAATCCTGTCAATGTTGGTCATAAGGTTTACAGAAGCTATTTTGGGTACCCTATTTTTCAATAACTTGTCCAAAGACAGGGTCCCTTGATCCATAACTTGGGGAGTGCGGGAATTTTGAGAACCCTGCAACTTACAGAAGTGACTAACATACCTTGGAGTAATCCCGAAGTGATAATATGGGGGGAGGTGGTGGAGAGGGGGAGGACAGACGTGCTGGCGACAATGAGGCAGATAGGATTGGAATCAACATGGATGAGCCCACAGAGAAGGAGCAAGGAGGAGAGGCAATGGAGGAGGATGGAGTAGTTGCCCATACTGAAAGTCTTGGAAAGGCCAAGCAGGGGAAGGAACTACAGTCACAAACAATGTTGATGATTTTGACCTGGCTGGACTTGATACAATGGATAAAATGGCAACTGAAGTGACGGGATTTGAATCGGGAATTGTGGAAGGTGTGAGCACGGAGCTAGATGGCAATCACACTTAGAGAGGAGAGTGAGATTAGATGGTTGGTGGTAATTGAAAGGACAATGGGATCAAGGATGGACTGTTTTCAGAAAGGGTTTGTGATAACAGTTTTGGAGGGAAGGGAAAAATTACAGCGCAAAGGAAACTGTTAATGTTAACAGTAGACATTAGGGTAAAGCAAGATAATTGTATGATCATGAGTAGGATCAAAAAGAGATTAAGAGACTAGGAGGTGGGTATGATGAAGAAGATAAGCTTGGTGAAAGCTAGAGAAAGATGGGAAGAAGCTACAGACTGATGTGGAATTGATGCTGTAATGAGGAAAGGGCTGTGAGGGGGTCGGAAACAGGAGGAGAGGAGGAGGAAAAGTAAGAGGAGACTGGTGGATTTCTTTGTCCCTGAGATTAAAACCATCCATTCAGCTCCTCCCTCCCCCGTGTCCACCAAGCCAAACCTTCCCCAAAGCTTCTCTCCGCCATCTTCATCTTTCTCTTTTATCTTGTCATGCCCTCTCCAAGCTCATCTTGTCAGAGAGATCCAGCAACTTCTCTTTTGACCCCATTCCCATAAAAATTGCTGACCTTCTTGGCCCCCATGCTGGCTGACATTGTAAATGGTACCTACTCCTCAGGAACTGTCCTCCTGTCTTCCAAAATTACCCCCAAACATTACATTTCCAAACTGGGTGATTGTGCCTTGTCCTTTTCCATAACTATTCTAAACCTTATAATATTATGATCACTGTTCCCCAAATGCTCTCCCTCTGAAACATACTACACTTGCACCACTTCATTCCCAGAACTAGATCTAACACTTCTTCCTTCCTCATTGAGCTGGAAACACTCTGATCAAGAAAGTTGTCTTGGGCACATTTCAGGAATTCCTCCCCCCTCCTTGCCCTTTACATTGTTACTATACCAGTCTTTATTAGAATAATTGAAGTCCCCCATTATCATTACTCTGTAGCTCTTGCATCTTTCTATAATTTGCTTGCAAATTTGCTCCTCTATCTCCTTCCCACTCTTTGGTGGCCTATAGTATATACCCAACAGTGTAATAGCTCCTCTATTGTTCCTAATTCTAACCAAATAGACTCTGTCTTTGGCCTCTAAACTACATCATCCCTCTTCAGCGTTTTCATAGTTTCTTTGATCAATACTGCCACCCTCCTCCTTTTATTCCTTTATCTTTCCTGAATACCTTTGAGCCAGGAATATGAAGTTCCCAATCCTTGTCTTCTTTGAGCCAGGTCTCTGTTATTGCCACTATATCATAGTCCCATGTGGCAACTTGTGCTTGCAGCTCACCAACCTTACTTACCACACTCTGTGCATTTATGTACATGCATTCTAAACCCACCTTAGACTGCTTTGCATTTGCCCCATGTCTGATCCCTCCTATTTCTGAACTGTTCTTTACTCTAGTGCTATTGCCTCTCTCAGTCCTCTGTGCACCTTGTTTCTCCTCTCTAATGTCACATCCTGGTGCCCACCCCCCCTGCCAAATTAGTTTAAACTCTTCCCACAGTACTAGTTAACCTTCCTGCAAGGAAATTGGCTCCAGCTCTGTTGTGATGCAATCCATCCACCTTGAACAGGCCCTTCCTGCCCCAGAACTGGTGCCAATGCCCCAGGAATCTGAAGCCCTCTCTACCACACCATGTCTCCAGCCACACGTCAACCTGTTTTATCCAACTATTTCTATACTCGCTAGAATGTGGTACTGGGGGCAATCCAGAGATTACTCACTTTGAAGTCCTGCTTTTTAACTTCCTCGCTAGCTCCTGAAAGTCTGACTGCAGGACCTCAACCCTTTTCCTTCCTATGTCATTGGTTCTCACATGGACCACGACTTTTGACTGTTCCCTGTTCCCCCCTCCAAATGTTCTGCACCCTTTCAGTGAAGTCCTTTACCCTGGCACCAGGGAGGCAACACACCATGTGGGACTCAAGTTGCTGAAACACCTGTCTATCCCCTGACTATCGAATCCCCTATGACCACTGCATTTCTACACTTTGCTGTGCCCCCCTGTGTAGTAATTTGCCCCACAGTGCCATGGATATGCTCTAGACTGCATTCCCCAAGGTGCTGTCACACTCACTGGTATTCAGCGCTGAAAACTGGTTTGAGAGTGCCACATTCACAGAGAATTCCTGCACTGCCTGCCTCTTCCTACCCTGCCAGATGGCCACCCACTTACTATTCTCCCCCAGTATTTTAAAATACTAGTTGATCTCCTGTAGCATTGCCACTGGCAGCCTGGAGTCGGGAATACATTTATGCCATTTAGCTGCTAATATAGAGCTGTGTTGGTTTGACCTGTTCATTTGAGGCCACAACTCAGCTATTCCCTATGGAGAAGTGGTGTAAGTAAGCACACCTTGAGGTCTATTGAAAAGAAATTTCTGTAGATTGGTAGCTTCTTGCAAATTCCCAGTTCATACTATTGGCAAAAGGCCAGACTATTAAAGTCAGAAAAATCAGCAGGAAATGGCTCTTTTTTGCTCTTTTTTTCTGACGGTTTGAAGTGATATTTGAAATGTGGTGGGTGCATGCTAGATGCAAGACTTTCATTGATTCTTGTCAAAAGCTGTACAATTTTATCAATTAATCTAGATTTGTCCAAACTAATTTTAAGCTGGGAGATGAGTTTAATGTTGACTTTTCCACACATGTTACCTGAACAGTGTAAAACAAGGGATTTACTCCAGTCAGTCTATTACCACTGGGATGAACATTCATGAAGTCAAAGTCAATTTCAGAAATGCCTCAGGTAGGAAGAGTGAAAACTGCAGAAATCCTTCAAGGCTCCTCACAATGCATGTCAGCTTCTCAAGGTAAACAGAGCTAGCAGTGTTTGCATCAAAGGAACAAATCCCTTATGGTAATATTATTGCTGGTGTGTAGTGTGTGGAAAGGGGAAAGGCTTTCGAAAAAAATAATTCCCTGGATTTATGTTTTACATTTTTCTTTATTCTGTGGGAATATTAGGAGTGACTTTCTACAGAGGATTATTTTTCTGGGATTTCTGCAGCTTCTCTGTCAAAGTTATGGCGGCCAAGTGGCAGGACCCTCCCCCCACCCGCTTGTGGAAATTCATCCCTTTATTTACAGTTTTATTTCATATTTAAATTTGTTTGGTTTGGAAAATGAATAAGACAGATGACGAACGGGGAGATTTTACAAATAGCACTCCCAGTGCAGAGTTTAATGTGGCAGAAGTGCGTATCGGTAATTTGGACAGTGAGGTCAACGTGCCCTGCATAATTTCCCCCTATTATCGACAGAAAATCATGCAGAGCATGCTGATCTCACACCCAAAATGATGAGAAAGCAGTTCTGAGCTATGCTAATTCATAAAATATAATCGTAATCTATTACAAATAAGTAACCCAGAAAATTGGTGTTGCAGTGTGTTAGACATTAACCTTTCACCTCTGTATTTTGGGTTCAAATCCAGGCCAGACCATAGGATGGAAGATTCACTGGCTATTCGGATGAGATGTTAAACTGAGGCCCCATCTACCTTCACAGGTGAATGTAAAAGATTGCATGGCACTTTATTCCAAAGAAGTAGAGTTCTCCCAATTGTCCTGGCCATCAAGTTTCCCTCAACCAACAACTAAAAACAGATTATATGGTCATTATCACATTGCTGTTTATTGAACCTTGCTGTGCGCTAATTGGCTGCCGCGTTTCCTACATTACAACAGTGACTACACGTCAAAATAAAATAATTTGCTGTAAAGCACTTTGAGATGCCCTGAGGTCATGCAAGGCACGATATAAATGAAAGTCTTTCTTTCTTTATAAGGGTATCTTGAAATTAGTTTGGAGGAATCTTAATCCAGATTCTAGACGCCAAGGGTCTGCAGCAGAAAAGTGCTCCAAATTCAGCAGTCTCACTCAGAAAAGCTGTAGATAGCTATTCTGTGAAATGGACAATTGATGCAGTAGGGAGTGCTCCTCTTTGAGCAAGCTTCACTGCATCCAAGTGTGGAACACCTGACCTGACCGTGTGGTCTTAAAATTGTGATGGGGTCAGAGGGCGCAAAGCGGGCAGATTGCCTGCAAGGGATGGAAGCCACAATTTGGGGCAGAACCTGGATCTATTGAGTTTCTGCCTGTGTATGTAACAGTCAAAATTCTGGTTAGGGCAGGGTAAGAGGAGGGGGGAAGTGGGTGAGTCTTCCACATGCCCCTCTATGTCAAAATACAGCTTTGGGGATGTGTTGAGACACTCCTGAGAATCCCAGCCAACACACTCTCCCACTGGAAGCCATGCCACCTAATGCTTGGTGTGAGTTCCACAATTAAACCTTCCAAAGACCACTTAAGGTTCATTACCACGGGTAATCAACCTATGAGGGGATGGATTGCTTTGGGATAATTTAAAAAGAAAAGAATAGGTCCTGCTCTTTGGCCTTATAAGGGCCTCAATCTCCTCCATTGGAATGATATGGCACCACTCGGGCTTTCACGTGGCAGGCAGCTGTGGCTCAGTGATAGCACTCTTGCTAGAAGGTTGTGGGTTCAAGTCCCACTCCAGAGACTTGAGCACAAAATGTAGGTTAACACTCCAGTGCAGTATTGAGGGGGTACTGCATCGCTGCAGGTGCTGTCTTTTGGATCAGATGTTAAAACGAGACCCCATCTGCCCTCTCAGGTGGATGTAAAAGCTCCCCTAAAAGAAATTTTCTTGAGTGACCTGGCCACTATTTATCCCTTAGCCTGGTCATTGTCACATTGCTGTTTGTGAGATCTTACTGTGTACAAATTGGCTGCTACATTTCCTATATTACAACATTGTCTACATTTCTAAAGTACTTAATTGGCTGCAAAGCGCTTTGGGACATCCTGACGTTGTGAAAGGCGCTATATAAATGCAAGTCTTTCTTTCTTCCTTTCAGTCAGGACGGGCACATTGTTGTGCCTGTACATGCCCAGGCCATCTGCCTCAACAATGGAAATGGCCCCGCCCCTGCGATTTGGGCTGGGCGTCTGCAGATAGAGCAGGGATCCAAGAATTTCAGTCCCGGGGTATACAAAATGGAAAGTATTCCATTCCCCAGTACAATGATCCCTCACATTGATGAACACAAAGTTTGCACTTCTTAAAGAAGAATTAAAAAAGATAGCAGCATGCTTTGGCAGAAACTTTGTTAATAAAATGGTACCATTGGACTTGTTGTCTGGAATGGTGACAGAATGGAAACCAGCGCAGTTAACAAAGGCAAGTAAACACGCAATCATCTTGCATGGAAGAGTGCAAGTTGGATGAAGTAGGAAAGTAAGACTAGAAATCAAGGCCTGAAGCAATAATTACTCAGGAATCTGGTGAGGTGAGTCAGTGATCAGCAATCACCCACAGTGACCATTAGGAGTGTCTCTAAAGAATAAAAATTCACTCATTAAATGTCCCCAAAAAAACCTTAAAAACACATGGTTAACTGGATTTGGCTCCACTTTAGTGCATGCAGATTTCACGGCTGTCGGGACGTAGGAGCAGCATGCCATCCAAAGATCAATAACCCATTTTTTCTGCCTGCAAGAATCAATATATGTTCTGCTCCATGTAGCTCAATACTGGTAACTTGAGTTTTATGTAAATTATCCTAACTAATTGCTTATTGACTGTGTGTAACAGGTAAAATTGAAGTATAATTTATGTCGGCATCAACATAACGTATATGCGAGCACTCAAGGAGCTCATAGTATTAAATTAACCTTAGACACTGACTGCTCCTTGTGCTGTTCCTGTACTCCTGTAGCTGCCTCACCATCCAGTCTCTAATCTGTTCACTAAATTGGGTGTAGGCAGAACAGAAGCTTGATTTATCACTGAAATGGCTTTCACAGTGAATGATATAATCTTTTTCTGTTCCAGACCATACTTTTATAGCTACAATTAAATAATATATGCAACACTATTCATCAGGTTCTGTGCAGGTAGATTAATAACTCTTGAATTCCTAATGAAATAGACTAGAAGGGGAATTTCCTTTTTGCCTCTACTAGTTACACTGAAGTCATGGCAAGGCCTGACCCCCAAAATGGAGAAATTTTCATGTAGTGATTGGTTGATGGAGAATAAGCTGCTAGAATAGAGAGAAGATAAGCCACATTGGATGAAACTTTCTTCTGCATGTTAGTGAAATTCCTAACGTGCTTTTACTGTGCATTCCTGAAATAAAGAGCCATTGTAGTCAACTTTAAAGGCCTTCATAGAGGAGATAGTTTGGGTACAGATTAGATGCACTCCCACAAGGGGGAAAGGAAGGGCATCCAAAGCTAGAGCTCCCTGGATGACTAAAGGTATAGGGGGAAAAATTTGGTTGCTTTGCGCCTCCCGTTAGCGCCCTCGCTAACGGGGCACAAAGCAACTAGCGCCCGGGCGCGGTGCTGCCAACGCCTTCCGTGAAATTCAGCAGGTGAGAACAAACGATTAGTCGTGCCCATTCTATATGGGTGAGCTCAGCACTGGGGGCACAGCAGGCACGAAACTCGTGAAATTGAGTGAGGGAGCTATTTGCATCATTTTCAAGCCTTTCATGAGCTTGCATGTGTAATTGGTGCTGCCTCTCCTGAAAGCCAAAGTTTCTTTGCTGTAAAATGTATCACATTACACCTCGGTGCGTAGGCCCAAAGGCTTAGTCTTCCATTCAGCTCTCGCCTCGAGCTAAGCTCTGTTCTGGAAGCAGAGCCTCACAAAAGTAACCTTATTGCCCATTTTGTTCATTGTGAGCACTTGTTTCTTTTTCACGGGAATGTTTATCAAACCATAGATATAAAGGGCTGGATTTTAATGGGAACGCGGGTTGGGGCTGGTGGGGCTCCGAGGCGGTTGGGAGAACAGGTTACCCGACTATAATGGCAGGGACTGATTTGCATGCAAAGTCTCTGTTCCCACCTGCAGCCAGTCAGATTGAGAGGGGGGGTGGGAGCCGAGAAGATGAGCATGGGTGCGGTGGGGGGGGATGTTGGGCAGAAGATCGGGGCTGGGCTGGGTAGATGCGGGGAGGAGATGTTGGGGGGGCCGGGAAGATGATCGGGGGTGGTGGGTGGAGGTGGGGAGTGGGGGGGGGGAGGGCTGGGAAGAAGATCGGGGGTGGGAGGGGAGGAGCAGCACAGGGAGGGCTGAAGGAGTGGAAAGAAGGCCTGGGGGGGTGGGGGGGAAGGCCATGTGGAGTGACCGGAGGCCTGGGGGGGGCGGGTGGCGGGGGTGGGTTCTCCGATCATAGGGGGTAGATTCGGTAGGGGCCATGGATCCAGGAGGTAGGTATAAAGGCACTTACCTCCTGGATGCAGCAGTCCTCTCCCTGCTGTAACTGTCGGGTTTTACGAATTGTATAAACCCGACCAGCTACAGCTAATCACAAAATGGAGGTTAAAGAACAAGCTTCCAGCCTCATTATAATATTTAAATTGACGTCCCGCCTCCTGCCAGAGGGTTGGCTGCCCGTCCCGTCCCGCCTCCTGTCCCGCCTCGGTTATAACCGGAAGTGGGTGGGTTGGAGGCGGGTGCAGGTTGGGATTCCAATTTTTATCACTTTAACTACCCCCGTGCTCCGAACCCACCCATTTTTTTTAGCTTAAAATTTCCCCCAACAGATTGTCCAGCTCTAGCATCTCTTTAACCGCAATGAGCAATTGACTGATGCTGAAATCCACAATCTCTCACCTGAACAGGGTCTGAGTCATTGCAAATCTCACAGCATTTTAAAGTTAACAGTGGGAGGAAACTGAGCAACCAGCTAAATTGTCATTTAAATAGTCTGCCCACACCTGTAACACTTCTCACATTGAGAATCTGCAGGGCTTCATAGTTTATAGCATTTGAGAGAATTTTGCTGCATCCTCCTACTGGTGTAATACAATCAGTTCCACTTGTGCAAAGACCCGATAAGTAAATGTTTTGGTTTAATGTATGGAAATCCCATTACACTCATTTCAGGTAAATGAATAAATGAATATTTACAGCTTTAAATTCCTCCTAAGTGTTTCTTTTTTTTGTATATTATTAGATTACATTGCTCTTATCGTCCATTTTCAGTCTTGCTGCTAAATCCAGCATCAATTTAGTCAGTCTGAAATCACAAACTGGGCCCAGTTTTCTTCATTCCTTTACAAGCTGTCGAATATTTATAACACTTACGAATAGGTTCGAATGATATTCTGTATTTGCAGGATGAGTACAAATGGAATAATGTTTAAGCAGATCCAACTGGAGGCTGAAAAGGTGGTGGGAGCAGTTTCCTGTAATTAAAGGGGGAGAATTCTCACGTGGCGAGCTGTGCCACTGTTAACGCCATTTTAAACAAATGCTGGTGGTCGTGCAAGGTGTTCGCACGAGAGTTCCTGGGTCAGCTCATTTGCATACCTGTTGGAGCTGTCATTGGCATAAACGCCATGTAAAACCGGCGTAAGTTGCTGCAGTGCACGGAAACTGGCGCGCAGCCTTTAAAAAGACAGTTCATCCTGCACACTTTATTCAGCAACAGACTAGTGGACAACTAGCTAAGCCACTGGCCCACATTTTGACATCTGCAAATGAGGTGAATCAGAACTCGTTGAGCACATTACGTGTTCAAAAAGTGTGAGGGGACTCGTGGAAGCGTTTAAGGTGGAATTCAAGCGGGAATGGCTTCCACCCGAGATTCCTACTTGAAAACATTTCCTGCACATTTATGCATTGCTAAAAACACAACATATTCTCTCCAAAGTTGGGAATTTTAACTCCTGACAGGGAAGTAGCCTAGCAATCAGCTGGGAGTGGTCGTGGGTGTGGTGTATGTAACCGTTCCACCTTTAAGAGAACTATTTTAAGAGATGCACTACTTTATCTTGGCTGCTGTATACTGTAATACCGGTGGTGACCATATAAGTGCTGTGTAATGATTTATTGGGCAGTTCAGCCTTGACCTTTGACTAGTAAAGACCTGTTAAAGTTATTCTTGTGGTCTGTGTGCAGTGATTCATATTAACCATAACTGGAACACACAGACTTAACAGTGGCGACGAGTACGATCTTACCCTGCGGCAGAGACATATCCAAGGCAGTTTAACGGGCGTCGAGAAGAGGCATCCGCCCTCATCATCCTGCTGAGAAAAGACTCAGGTCTGAAGAGCAAGGAACTGGGTAGTCTGAGAATTCACAATGTGAGTAAGGAAGCTGACCTACAAACTATCTGGGTCACACTGCAGATAGCAGGAGTCCAAGTGAAGATGGAATTGGACACCGGATCGGCGTTGACGGTCATGAATAAGCAAGATTACAAAAGGTTATTCACACATATTCCCCTACGGGATACGGAGATAGTATTGCAGACATACATGGGGCAAAGAGTATACCCCATCGGAAAGATAAAAGTCAAGGTGATACACAAGGGCAAAGAACACCAAGGAATGGACTTATATGTACTACCTGAGGGAGGTCCACCACTTCTGGGACGGGAGTGGATCAGGAAAATAAATATGGACTGGCACTCCCTAAAAGCAATAACGGTAGATTCCGGAAAAAAAGATGTCAAACCTGAACGATTGTCCAGAATATTGGATGAGGCTAAAGAGGTGTTCCAACAGGGACTGGGAACACTGAGAGGAATTAAGGCAAAAATCAAGATTGCAGAACATGCAAACCCAAAATTTTTCAAAGCCAGGCCGGTACCTTATGCGATACGACCTGCTGTGGAAGCTGAGCTGGAAGGGCTAGAACGTTCAGGAGTACTGTCTAAGGTGGACTGGAGTGAGTGGGCCACGCCCATTGTTCCCGTCATGAAGCGTTCATCGAGTAACAAGCCAGGGGAACCGGGGAAGGTCCGCATCTGTGGAGACTTCAAGATCACAGTTAATCCGGTGCTTCACACGGTGCAATATCCGCTTCCGCGGATTGAGGATATCTTTGCTTCATTGTCTGGCGGGAAACACTTCACCAAGATAGACCAGGCGCAAGCGTACTTACAGATGGAAGTTGAGGAAGAGTCGCGCCAGTATCTCACAATCAACACGCACAGAGGCTTGTATCGATATAATAGACTGGTTTTTGGAGTGGCTTCGGCTCCAGCAATTTGGCAGAGGGCCATGGAGCAGGTATTACAGGGAATTCCAAGCACTCAATGTTACTTGGACGATATCCTGATTACAGGAGATGACGATGAGGAACACCTTGCAAATTTGAAACTGGTGCTCACCAGATTGAAGGAATATGGACTTCGAGTTAATCGCCAGAAATGTGAGTTCTTTCAGAAACGGATCTCGTACTGTGGTCATGTCATTGACCAGGAGGGGCTGCACAAGTCACCTGACAAGATTAAAGCTGTTGTGAAGGCTCCCGCTCCGGAAAATGTATCCCAGTTGAGGTCGTTCCTAGGGTTGATTAACTATTACCATAAGTTTCTGCCAAATCTATCCACGGTGCTGCACCCGCTGAATGCTCTTTTGCAGAAAGAAGTACCATGGAAGTGGAGCGAGGACTGTAAGAAGGCCTTTCGCAAAAGCAAGGCATTGATCACCTCAGAGGAAGTGTTGGCTCACTTCAACCCAAAGCTACCTATTCGTTTAGCTTGTGATGCTTCTCCTTATGGTATTGGAGCAGTACTCTCACACAAGTTGCCAAATGGCTTGGAAAGGCCAGTCGCATTTGCATCCAGATCATTGACCTCCGCTGAGCGCAACTATGCTCAGATAGATAGGGAGGCTCTCAGCCTTGTGTGGGGAGTAAAGAAGTTTAATCATTACCTGCAGGGCCAGAAGTTTACACTGCTGACAGACCACCAGCCGTTGGTATCCATATTCAACCCTAAAAAGGGCGTTCCCATTATGACAGCGCAAAGGCTACAGAGGTGGTCCCTTTTCCTAGGGGCACACCAATATGACATAGAATACAAAGGATCAAAACAGCATGGGAATGCTGACGGTTTATCGCGCCTACCGTTGCCAACGGTAGAAGAGGCGCCTACAGTGGACCCAGTGGAGATGTTCCACTCAACCATAGTGGAATGTCTACCAGTAACAAATTCTACCATTGAAAAGGAAACGAGAAATGACCTGACTCTCTCACGAGTCTACGATTTAATGGTGAAGGGATGGCCAGCACATGGCGACCCACTGTTGCCAGCATTCTCGCAAAGAAGAGAACAGCTGTCAGTGTGCCGAGGAACCTTGATGTGTGGATCCAGAGTGGTGATTCCACCCAAACTCCAGTATAAAGTGCTAAAGGAGCTTCACGAGGGGCATCTGGGTGGAGTGAAAATGAAGAACCTAGCCAGAGCGTTTGTGTGGTGGCCAGGTATCGATGGAGACATCGAAGAAATGACCAAGAGCTGTCTAGGATGCCAGAAGGTCCAAAACGCCCCACCACAAGCCCCTCTACATCCATGGGAGTGGCCCTCATCTCCATGGCAAAGGGTACATATCGACTTTGCTGGTCCATTTATGGACTCAATGTTCTTAATCGCGGTGGATGCACACTCCAAGTGGCTGGAGGTAATAAAGATGTCCTCCACCACCACGGAAAAAACCATCACAGTATTAAGGACCATATTTGCCAGGAATGGCCTGCCGGAACAGATCTGTTCTGATAATGGACCGCAATTTGTGTCCGAAGAATTCAGGAAGTTCTTAAAAAACAATGGGGTTAAGCACTACACGTCCGCCCCATACCATCCCGCCACCAATGGATTAGCTGAAAGGTTTGTCCAGACCTTCAAGAAGGCCATAAAGGCCATGGGTAATGAAGACATAAATCTACAACATAAGGTAGATAACTTCTTGTTTGCGTACAGGAATGCAACACATGTGGTTACAAACCAAACTCCCGCCATGATGTTTTTCAATAGAAGACTAAGATGCCGGCTGGATTTGATCAAGCCAAACATCAGAAGGGACGTAGAGAACCGGCAATTTCAAGGCATGAATGAAAGGCCAACTAGAACCTTCCAGATAGGTCAACAAGTTTTGGCCCGGGACTACCGTACCGAGAAATGGCAGCCTGGAACTATTTGCACACGACTAGGACCGCTGATGTATACCGTGGACATTGGTGAAAGCATAATAAGGCGCCATGCTGACCAGATCATAGAGTCATCCGAAAAGGGACAACCTACACCACAACTCTATACGCCTAATGATGAAGCAGGGATACCCATAGTATCTACCTCCGATCCGGAGATACTGGAACCAGATGAACCCGACACTGGCATTCAAGCCGAATCGACCTTGCCAAAAGAACCTACTACACCACCGAAAACTACTACACCACCGAGGCGTTACCCGGACCGAGTCAGGAAGCCTCCAGAGAGACTGAATCTGTGAACTGTTTTTACATGAAGTTGTGTATATATGTTATTATGTTATGTTAATGGGGAATATATACTGTTAAGCTAAAAAGGGAGGATTGTGGTGTATGTAACCGTTCCACCTTTAAGAGAACTATTTTAAGAGATGCACTACTTTATCTTGGCTGCTGTATACTGTAATACCGGTGGTGACCACACCGGTATATAAGTGCTGTGTAATGATTTATTGGGCAGTTCAGCCCTGACCTTCGACTAGTAAAGACCTGTTAAAGTTATTCTTGTGGTCTGTGTGCAGTGATTCATATTAACCATAACTGGAACACACAGACTTAACAGTGGGAGGCCCTGCTGGTTTTAATGGCCGGCTCTTGTAAACATGCCATTAGCCAACTTCTCACCCAAAACGGGAGGGAAGTAGATGGGAGGAGGACACCTGCCAGGTCCTAGGTAACTGTGGGGACAGGGGCGAGGCGGGGGGAGACTAGGTTCTGAAGCAAAGGAGGCAGTGTCCACGGCAGGCCTTCATTTCCCTTGTGGGGCCCACTCTCTACCAGGTTAAGATGGCACTGGGGTACTAGTGACGTAATATGACCTTGAGTTACATACATGAATGAGGCTCCCGCCTGACTTAAGCCTTAAGACTAGGCATTTTGAAATTAGAACAGAGTGGGTATTTCATGGAATGGAAAAGCAGACGAGGTGTATAATGGGCTGCCGATCTGATGCCGCTTGTTTTGTGCCTCCCTTGAAGTTGAATTTCACCCCCAAGATCCAAAAGAAGGTGAGGAGAATCTATTGGCCCAGATATTCCGATCGCAGGCCTCCCACGGGTGGCGGGCTGCGATCTGGAAAAATCTACACCCTTACCTGAGGGCACCCGGGAGGCGCACAGTTCCACTGCTGGGCCTCTCCAAACTGCCAGTGCACAGGGCCCACGTATCCCAGAGGTGCAGGTAGTTCGCAGCGTCCCTGGGATCACGTGGGCCATGGGGAGCCAATCAGAGAAGGGAATCTCCCTTCATACATTTGACAGGAAGACCTGTCAAATATATGAATGGAGATCACCCCCAAAACATAGTGGCCTAGAAATTCAGTATCGCCACCGGCGACCGGCGCAACTTTGCACCACCTTCGCCGAAATTGAGTTGCATCGCCCCAAGAGGTTGCTGCTGCGCTAAAGCAGGCAGTGCACAACTAACATAAGGTGCTAAGCCGGCGAGCCGAAGCGCTAACACCGAGGGCGGGCGCAGCACAGGTGCGGCGAGTTGCTGATTGAAGGCAGACATGCTGGTGCCAGTCAGCTCTTAAAGGGGAGGGTCGATTTGTTTGACTGCCACGCCCTGCACACTGCAGCCCTGAAGCAAAGCCTGACCATTGCTGGTTCAACAGTTCAACGCCCAGGACAATGGAGAAGGTTACGGAGCGAGCGGAGCGCTTCAGCGAGGGTGCCCTGAAGCTACTGGTTGGCGCAGTGGAGCGCAGGCGACCTGTCCTCTTCCCTGACAGTGGGAGGAGGCCGCTTCCCAGCGAGTACCGAAAAGCCTGGAGGGATGTGGCAAACAGGGTGACCACCAACAGCATGGTTGCCAGGACTCCAGTTCAATGCAGAAAAAAGTTCAACGACCTCGCTCGGGTTGTCAGGGTGAGTACTCTTTCCACTATCCTCTTCATCCCTGCATGTGCACCTCAGTTTCTGGCCAAAGGGACCTGAAAGCCCCAATGCCCAGCCCTCATCCAAGAGCTATGGAACTCTCATGAAAACCACTTGCACATTCAGCACTTTACACACTGTCAGGGCTATTCCACCATGGGAGGCAGTGCAGGCAAGATGAGGGCTTGACACTGTCAGGGCTATTCCACCATGGGAGGCAGTGCAGGCACGATCAGGGCTTGACACTGTCAGGGTTATTCCATCATGGGAGGCAGTGCAGGCAAGATGAGGGCTTGACACTGTCAGGGCTATTCCACCATGGGAGGCAGTGCAGGCAAGATCAGGGCTTGACACTGTCAGGGCTATTCCACCATGGGAGGCAGTGCAGGCAAGATCAGGGCTTGACACTGTACTTAGAGGCCTTCCTTTCTCTTGCAGGGCAAGCTGGCCCACAATCGCAGGCAGCAGCTACGGACTGGGGGAGGCCATCCTGACATGAAAGAGCTCAGCGACCTAGAGCAGCATGTGGAGCGCATTATGGCAGGCCGGCTGATTGGCCCCGTCATCAGTGGAGATGCCAACCTTGTTCTGGACAGCAATGGTAAGGTCATCACCTTTTTGGCCTCTTTCTTTCCACTTGTACCTCACACCAGCATCCTTTGCCACTATCGAACCAATGCAGTGCATAGCAGCACTCATGCCTCCCTCGCTGCCGCCCTGTCCTCACTCTAAAGCCACTCTTGTGCCTCCCTGCTTTCAGATGCTGATTCACCAGGTGAAGAGGTGGGCCCTCAAGCTGCCACTGTCAGTGATTCTGAATTCGAGGAGGAGGAAGAGGAAGCCGGCCCATCAGTGCCACCCTCAGCCGAGGCAGACCATGGCCATGATGGGGACACGTCTTCCCCGGAGGGGAGCAGGGGGGAAGGGTCTGAGGAGAGTGAAGCTCCGGGGCCCAGCGGGCTGCAGCAACGCGGGAGGGGTGGGGAAGCTTGGCGGCCTTCTCCCCGGAGGGTGAGTGTGGCCTCCAGTCCTGCTATGGTGAGTGCAGAAGAGGTGCGGCTCCTTGGTGAAATGGGTGCCCAGGCTGAGCGCAGGCACACTGAGCTCATGGCTGCAGTGGCAAGGATGCCTGACTTCATAGAGTCACTGGCAAGGAGTGTTCAGGAATTCAGGGCAGCACAGGCCAGGAGTCTGCAGGACTTCACGGCAGCACAGGCTAGGAGTCAGCAGGACTTCGCTACATCACAGGCGGCTTCCAGCCAAGTGCTCAGTCATGCCGTGCATTCACTGGCTGGTCTGATGCAGACACAGATCAGGGCCACATGGGCACTAACTGCTGCCACCCTCGCTGGATCGGCTAGGCATCGCTGGGGCCCTCACCGCGCCACAGCAGCTCAGCAGTCTGTGCTTCAGCAGATTGCTGTGCATGCTGCAGTACTGGCCCGTGCGAGTGCCAGCGTATCAGCCGACCAGGGAGTGCCTGTGCTCTGTCAGGTTGGCAGCATTCCTGCAGCCAACACTGTCACTCCTCCACTGCAGCTGCCACCACCCATAGGACAGACTGCTGCCGCCCAAGCAGAGTTGGAGCAGCCGGGCCCTCCAGGCCCAGAGCTGGTCCAGGCCGTCCCCCAAGGGCATCTGCCGTCTCACCATCTGACCCTCAGCAGCCTTCCCCCAGCCTTGCTGCAGCCACTGGGGTCCCATTGAGGAGGAGCTGCAGGGCGGGAAGGGGCCAATCGCGGAAGCAAGGCAGATCACCCTTGCAGGGGAAAAATTAGAAGGTGTGTCACCAAGGCCTTAAGCCTGTTTTTACCATTCACAAGAATTGTAAGTGTTTTCTGCGGGCGAAGGGTCTCCAAAAAGCGAAACTATCCGCCCGCGGAGGCCCTTCTCCTGGGCAGCTGGAGGATCAGTGCATGCCTGAAACTGGCATTTCCAATGTCCCTACAGGTGGGTACACAGCGCGTAGGGATTGGAATATCCGGCCCATTGTTACACAGTGGGTTGCTAGGACATGGAATGCCCTACCAGAAATGGAGGTGGCTGTTGAATCCATAATAGCTTTTAAAAGGGAAGTGGATAAATATTTGAAAAAGAAACATTGAAAAGGCAGGGGAATGGAACTAAATGAAGAGCTGTTTCAAAGAGCTGGCACTATTGCAATGGGCGAATGGCCTCCTTATGTGCTGTAAAATTCTATTCTATGATTCAATGCTGCAACAGTATAAAGTTGGTGAGAGCTAAGTTTTTCGTGCTTAAGGCAAATGATTTTGCATAGCACAAACTCCATAAATCTCTGCAGTGACTGCCTGGAGCCTGGTTCTTGTAACAGTGTATCACAATTTTGCATCAAATGTCCCAGAGGCAAAGGAAATACTGATTTTCGGGCAGATCTGAACAAATTGCTTGCCACAACAGCTATTTGCTCTACTTATGATTGATACGGTATCAGGCACACCAGATCTGAAGAGGGGCATTTGCAAGCGCTTGGCCCAGTTATTGCTGTGTTTTCCAGTTATAGACAGAAAATAATTACTCTTGGGCCTTTGATCAGTAAACATAATTAATTATTTTCCCCTGTCAGTGGGATAATGTTCTCATGTGGCGCCGGTTTATGTTTTTTCATTATGAATTTTCATGGCTTCTAACGCAGTGAAAAAACTACAGATGTCAATCATAATGTACAAATTGATAATTTTATTTCAGAAAGAAAGAAATCTAAAAGTAATATCTCTAACCTTATTTATTCATTCCAGGACCTTTGATAAATGACCTTCTCGTACCTTTTCTTTATTGTGCCCTGAAATAAATAGCTTTTGTCTGCACTTCTACATGTCATGACTTGTAACTTGACACTAAAAAATATCCATACATTACTATGATACATGGGTTACGCTATCAATAATTGAAGAAGCAGAAATAGTGTGTGGTTGAAATCTTTTTTTAATATTTATTTTTTAATCTCAAAGCAGATGTGACAACTTTGAAAACAACGCCTGACATGGATTTTTTAGTTAACTTCTATGAAGAGTCAGGGTCTTGCTGTTATCCTCCAGAGTGATTTGCTTTGAATATTATTTAGTCGCCTTTTATAAATAAAATTTGTTGCCGACAAGAAATTTGCTGAATTTACCAGAAAATGATGAGGCTGTGGCTTTCTGCTCCTGTGTCTGCCAGCACATCTTCCTAGTCACTTTTTGGACAAAATAAATCACAGGCTGGTGAGCAATGAAGCTGAAAACCGAAGAGGCTGCAGGTTGTCCCAAGCTGTAACTTTAAATAAATGCATTCAGAAGTTATATTAATAAATGAAAGACCAAACTGTTACTGTATGATATAAATCCAGTCTGCATGTCACTATCAATGTCTTAAATGTGTAATGGTATCGATTTTTAGGGTCAAAGATGAGAGTACTTAGGAGTAATTTAATTTGGTGATAGTGTAAAATGGACGATATTAAATTTAAAATGACCCCTCTTAGTGATAATAACTAGCAAGGAGCAGCCGATATGTTATCAGAAAATGGTGTTGGGTCACTTACTGCCTCATTTATGATGGCACTCCAGCCACCACCATCTTGGTAAGGGCTTTTAGATGGGTAACTGGAGTGATTGTTCCGTATGTACATAGCAACCTGATTGCAATTTTGAGGTACAAATGGGTGACTTACATACATTAAGTGGCCTAACCAGAGATCCTTAAAGGGACCACTCAAAAATCAGCCCCAAACTTATTTTTATCTTTTATTGTTGTGTGGCCAGGAAGAGCCCCACAAAAATACACTGGCCTACTGCAAGCACGTGCATAGTTCCTCCCCCAGGATCATCCGACCCTCCCCCTCCAGGCCTGGACTGTCAGCTGGCTTCACAGAGGAGCTGGCGATTGCCTGTCCTCCCACCGACAAGCTCCATCAGAGCACCGGTTCGGCATGCACAGCTCCATGGGAAGGAGGAAAGGGGCCTGAGCCTCAAAATGACTCAGGCCTCATGTCAACAACATAACTGCCTGTTTTATGGCAAATGTTAAAACTGGAACCACCAAGTAAATGCTGTGTCATTAATTTGGATAGCTTAGGAAATCTAAAAATATCAATGACACCAAGAAGAACACCAAAATAAGTGGCCTCGAAAATCCACGGCCATTTGGTGGACTTCCACCATAAGAACATAAGAATTAGGAGCAGGAATAAGTCATTAGGACCCTCGAGCCTGCTCCGCCATTCAATAAGATCATGGCTTATCTTCTACCTCAACCCAATTTTCCCGCCTTAACCCCATAACCCTTGATTCCCTTAGTATCCAAAAACCTATTGATCTCTGTGATAAATATACTTAATGACTGAGCATCCGCAGCCCTTTCAGTGGAGAAGTTTCTCCTCATCTCAGTTCTAAATGGCCAACCCCTTATTCTGAGACAGTAAGCCCTGGGTTCCCCAGCCAGGGGAAATAACCTTCCAGCATCTACCCTGTCAAGCGCCTTAAGAATTTTATGGGGGAGAAATTCGGCATAATAGTGCCTCCTGTTATCGCCCCCGTCCCAGGCGCTAATGGGGCGCTAATGAGTTTGTGGCGGGGCGCGGCAAATCCAAAGCCGCACGCGAAATTCACCTGGGATTTAGTACCTAGGACTTTAGCGGCTGCCAGATCGTGCCATCAATGATGGTGGAACGCCCCGTTAACGGCACTGATGCAACATTGACCTTCGCCCCCTGCCTTAGCACCTGACCTGAACAATGGCAGGAAGAGGAGGCGTGATGTATTTGATGGCCGCTGTAGGAGCGGCATTTAAAGGGAGCAACATCCGGTTTCATTTTAGTGCCCAATTAATGCTGCCTTCTCAGTTTGACATAGCGAAACAGCCGTTTTCAGTGGGTTAAATGTTTCTTACATTCAGCAGTGTTCTGCTTGCTAAAAATTTTCATTCTGCTAAGATTCAGAAGTCCTACACTTGGTTATGTTAATGGGGGTTGTACTGGCACTCGACCTCACCCTCCCGAATGAGCCAGGGACATGAGTTCAACTGCCACCACAGCAACTGGGGAATTAAAATTCAGTTAATTAAGTAAATCTAGAATAAAAAGCTAGTATCAGTAATGGTGACCATGGAACTACCAGAATTTTGTAACGACCCATCTGGTTCACTCATGTCCTTTAGGGATGGAAAACTGCCGTCCTTACCTGGTCTGGCCTATATGTGACTCCAGACCCACAGCAATGTGGTTGACTCTTAAATGCCCTCTGAAATGGCCTAGCAAGCCACTCAGTTGTACCAAACCACTACAAAGACAGACCACCCAGCATCGTCCTAGGTACCAGATACGAAAAAAGGCACACCCAGCCCAGTCGACCCTGCACAGCCCTCCTCACTAACATCTGGGGACTTGTGCCAAAATTGGGGGAGCTGTCCCACAGACTAGTCAAGCAACAGCCTGACATGTACTCACAAAATCATACCTTTCAGCCAACACCATTCATGGGTATGTCCTGTCCCACCATCAGAGGTGGTGGTACAGTGGTATACAGTCAGGGAGTGGCCCCGAGAGTCCCTCAACATTGACTCCAGATCCCATGAAGTCTCATGGCATCAGGTCCAACATGGGCAAAGAAAACTCCTGATGATTACCACCCACCGCCCTGCCTCAGCTGATAAATCAGTACTCCTCCATGTTGAACACCACTTGGAGAAGCACTGAGCAAGAGCACAGAATGTACTCTGGGTGGGGGACTTCAATGTCCATCACCAAGAGTGGCTCGGTAACACCACTACAGACCGAGCTGGCCAAATCCTGAAGGACATAGCTGCCAGACTGGGCCTGCAGCAGGTGGTGAGTGAACCAAGAAAGGGAAAAACCTACTTGACCTCGTCCTCACCAATCTACCTGCTGCAGATGCATCTGTCCATGATAGCATTGGTAGAAGTAACTATTGCACAGTCCTTGTGGAGACAAAGTCCTGTCTTCACACTGAGGACACCCTCCACTGTGTTGTGTGGCACTCACACTGTGCTAAATGGGATAGATTCAGAACAGATCTATCAGCTCAAATCTGTGCATTCATGAGGTGCTGTGGGCCAACAGCAGTAGCAGAATTGTATTCCACCACAATCAGTAACCTCATGGCCCGGCATATCCCCTACCATTATCATCATTGGACCAAACGTGGTTCAATGAGGAGTGCAGAAGACCATGCCAGGAGCAGCACCAGGTGTACCTAAAAATGAGGTGCCAACCTGGTGAAGCTACAACACAGGACTACATGCATGCTAAAGAATGGAAACAGCAAGCTATAGACAAAGCTAAGTGATCCCACAATCAACGGAACAGATCAAAGCTCTGAAGTCCTCCCACATCCAGCCCTGAATGCAGGTGGACAATTAAACAACTATTGGGAGGTTGAGGCTTAATGAACATCCCCATCCTCAATGATGGTGAAGCCCAGCATGTAAGTGCAAAAGACAAGGCTGAAGCATTCATAACCATCTTCAGCCAGAAGTGCTGAGAGGATGATCCATCTTGGCCTCCTCCTGAGATTCCCACCATCACAGAAACCAGTCTTCAGCCAATTCGATTCACTCCATGTGACATCAAGAAATGGCTGAGCGTACTGGATACAGCATAGGCTATGGGGCCCCGACAACATCCCAGCTGCCCTGCTGAAGACTTGTGCTCCAAAACTAGCCGTGCCTCTAGCCAAGCTGTTCCAGTACAGCTAAAACACTGGCATCTACCAACAATGTGGAAAACTGTCCAGGTATGTCCTGTCCACAAAAAGCAGGACAAAGCCAATCCATGAACTTACAGATTGTGGTGTAATACAATTACCGCCCCATCAGTCTACTCTCAATCATCAGCAAAGTGATGCAAGGTGTCGTCAACAGTGCTACCAGCGGTACTTACTCACCAATAACCTGCTCACCGATGCACTATATGGGTTCTACTAGGACCACTCAGCTCAACACCCCATTACAGCCTTAGTCCAAACACGGACAAAAGTGCTGAATTCAGGAGGTGAAGCGAGAGTGACTGCCCTTGACATCAAGGCAGCATTTGACCAAGTGTGGCATCAAGGAGCCCCAGTAAAATTGAAGTCAATGGGAATCAAAGGGAAAACTCTCCAATGGCTGGAGTCATACCTAGCACAAAGGAAGATGGTTGTGGTTGTTGGAGGCCAATCATCACAGCCCCAGGACATCACTGTAGGAATTCCTCAGGGCAGTGTCCCAGGCCCAACTATCTTCAGCTGCTTCATCAATGACCTTCCCTCCATAATGAAGTGGGGATGTTCACTGATGATTGCACAGAGTTCAGTTCCATTCGCAACTACTCAGATAATGAATCAGTCCATGCCAGCATGCAGCAAGACCTGGACAACATTCAGGCTTGGGCTGATAAGTGGGAAGTTACATTCACGCCACACAAGTGCCAGGCTATGACCATCTCCAACAAGAGAGAGTCTAACCATTGCCTCCTGGCATTCAACAGCATTACCATCACTGAATCTCCCACCATCAACATCCTGGGGGTCACCATTGACAAGAAATGAAACTGGACCAGCCACATAAATACTGTGGGCTACAAGAGCAGGTCAGAGGCTAGTTATTCTGTGGCAGGTGACTCACCTCCTGACACCCCAAAGCCTTTCCACCATCTACAAGGCACAAGTCAGGAATTTGATGGCATACTCTCCACTTGCCTGGATGAGTGCAGCTTCAACAACACTCAAGAAGCCTGACACCATCCAGGACAAAGCATCCCGCTTGATTAGCACCCCATCCACCATATTAAACATGCACTCCCTCCACCCCCAGCACACTGTGGCTGCAGTGTCTACCATCGACAAGATGCACTGCAGCAACTCATTAATACTTCTTCGGCAATACCTCCAAAACCCGCGACCTCTACCGTCCGAAGGACAAGAGCAGCAGGCACATGGGAACACCATCACCTCCATGTTCCCCTCCAAGTAACACACCATCCTGACTTGGAAATATATCGCTGGGTCAAAACCCTGGAAATCTCTCCCTAATAGCACTGTGGGAGTACCTTCACCACAGGGACTGGAGCGGTTCAAGAAGGCGGTTCACCACCACCTTCTCAAGTGCAATTAGGGATGGGTAATAAATGCTGGCCTTGCCAGTGACTTCCACATCCCATAAGCAAATTAAAAAAAAACAAGTGGGCAGAAAATCCAGGGAGAATTTAGCCCCTGGTGACAACTGCACTTCTGACTTACCCATATTCTGGCGAGCCTGAGATGAAGCACCCAGCAGAGTGAGGGAATTGTATGTGCATTTCCCTATTGGTGAACTAAATTAGCACTGCCTATGCTATGCAATGCTGACATTTAAAAAAAAATTCTATTTAAATTAACTTGGTTTTCCTTTAAATGCTTACATTTATTAGTAATAACCATGTTTGACAAAAGCAGATTCTTTTAATGATATTTGTTTGCCAAAGCTATTTTGGTCTTCATTAGCTTTGGTTGTACAGTAAAATCCAAATATAATGGACTCCTTTGTACATGGGTACTTTGTCCAATATAAGCAGCTGTCCGATATATCTCCAGAGAGGGATCGATGCCTTTCTGCCAGACCCTCACTCTGTTGGGTTTCTCCCATCTCAGATGATGTCAGAGCCTGCCTGTTGTTCCATTCATGATGTTTCTACAGGCAGGCTCACATCGCTTTTAAAATCAGCTGAGATCTGCGCTGTGGAGCTGCCAACTCTAAAATCACAATTCACAGCCTGCTGATTTAATTGTGGCCCCATGCCAGTGAGTGGATTATATGTTGAATGTAACACTGCTGGTATAATAATTAAGTGGTGCTCCATTCAGCACACTTTCCACTAACCAGTACAGGAGTCCATTTGAACAGGCATCAGAAGTGTAACAGGGCTCTGAAGTCAGCCTGAGGAGAAAGAAATTAAGGTTGCCGAGATAATGGCAGAATCCAGCAGAGTGAGGCAAAGACAAGGAGGATATGCATAGGTGTGATTTATAATTTAACAGTAATTGTACAAATTCAGTGAGCTTTCATGATATAAGTCAATGGAAATAAAAATCGGAAGAGATGTAAAATGGCTACCAATTTCCTATTGCCCGTTTTAAACTATCGCACAAAATCAAAATTATCCCCAAAGCTTTTAAATATATGGATAGATAGACAGATACATCAATGATAGATAGATATAGATGAGAGATAGATAATAGATAAATAGATAAATAGATAGATAGATTGATAGATAGCTATAGATAGATTGGTAGATATGGATAGATGATTGATAGATATAGATAGATAGGTAAATAGATAGATAGATAGCTATAAGATAAATAGATAAATAGATAGATGATAGATATAGAGACGATAGACAGATAATAGATCAATAGATAAATAAGTTCATAAATTGATAGATGATGATAGATCAATCTGTGATATGTAAATCCCACAACATACATGAAGATCTGCTTCAGTTGGAAAGATTATTCAAGGTTACAGTTAGATGGCTGAATTTTAAATATTCTCAAAAGTAGAAAGTTTAAATGTGCTGACATCCTAAGGTAGTTTAAATTTAACTTATTTGTTCCATTTCTACGATTCGTTTTTGTAAGATCAGCTGTGGAGTATCCCTTTGGAATGAATAGAAAAATAAACTTGACACTTAACAATGGGAAATATTTAGGACTGTATTATTCCTAAGTCTTTGTAATTAATTGCAGCTTCAGATTTTACTCTGTTGTGACATTTTTATTATATTCTTTAAAGAATGGTTTGCTAAGTACCCTGCATTTTTTGTTTGTAGAAGCCACGAGAAATGTTTTTATACAAACTTGTTAAAACACAAATCTTTAATTTTAAAATTTTCTCCTACAAATTTCCCATCTCATATGGCATATTATGTTTAATTTTGCTCAACCTTTACGCTTATGCATTTGGAATATCTTGATTTATAATGGAAGTAATGAAAATAAGCTGAGATGGCCTAACTTTTCAGAGTATCTATATATATAAAAGGATATGTCTCTCTGTCTGTCTCTCTGTCTGTCTCTCTGTCCGGCTATACAATCAAAAGTTATAGAGCGTACCTACACATATGTTATATCAAAAGAAAGCTCATCATTAGGGGACTCTTGTAGGCATATTTACTTTTTGCTCAGACAAAAATTGTGCCGACAGTCGGACAAATATTGTGCCGACGTTATCCAAAAAACGTTCAAAATTCCGCTCATTATCCGCTCATTTGCATCGAGTGGGGGCGGGTTCATTGTGTGTGCGGGCGGGCCATCCTACAGTTGAGTGATGTGATGATTGACCAATCCTACAGTTCAGTGACCTGACAGTTGATGAATCAGTGCATGTGTGGGCGGGCCTTATCATTCTGAACCGAGGTGAGTGGCCGCCATCTTGATTCCAAACTGTTCATTGCTTTTTCCCACTTTCTGCGTGTTTCTTTTCAAATCTACATTTCCAGCAAAAAAAAGTTGCTTTTAAAACACAAATTGTTTGAAAAAAAAGTTAATTAATTTGTAAATCTTTTCTCTAACATCGAGAATTTTCCTACCTTTCACCGTTTTTCCAGGCCTGTAAGCCTGGGCCTCTGTTGCCCAGCCACGCCTGAGCTAGGCACCTCCCGTCGCGCTCAACAAGTGGCTCGCGATCGCCACCATTTTTGTGAAGGCTGAAGGGGGCGGGCCTGAGCCGAGCGTCGCCACCATCGCCATCTTAGTAAAGGCGGGTGGGGCAGGAGTCAGCGCGCGCGACTTGAGTCCGGCCGGGCCTCACGCGGTAGGTTGCGCGTCGGCATCTCTCTCTCTGCTCTTGAAGCCGGCTCGGGCGGGGGGCGGTGCTTGGGAGATCGGGGTTCGGCAGATCGGGGCTCGGGGGGGGGCGGGGCTCGGGAGATCAGGCCACGGGAGATCGGGGGGGGGTGAGCCTCGGGAGATCGGAGGGGGCGAGCCTCGGGAGATTGGGGGGGGGCAGGACTCGGGAGATCGGGGCTCGGGAGATCGGGGGGCGGGGCTCGGGAGGGCGGGGGCGGGGCTCAGGAGGTCGGGCCTCGGGAGATCGGAGCTCGGGAGATCAGGGCTCGGGAGATCGGGGGGCGGGGCTTGGGAGATCGGGCCTCAGGAGATCTGGGCTCGGGAGATTGGGGGGGGCGGGGCTAGGGAGATTGGGCCTCAGGAGATCGGGCCTCGGGAGGGTGGGGGTGGGGCTCCGGAGATCGGGGCTTGGGAGATCGGGGGCAGGGCTCGGGAGATCGGGGCTGGGGCGGGCTCGGGAAGGTGGGGGGTGGGGCTTGGGGTGGTGGGGGGCGGGGCTCGGGCAGAGGGGCGCTCCCCTCCCCCCCTCTCCCCCATCCCCCTCTCCCCCTCCTTCCCCCCTACCCTTTCTTCCCCCCTCCCCCTCCTTTCCCCCTCCCCCTTCTTCCCCCCTCCGCCCTCCTCCCCCTCCCCCCTCCTCCCCTCCTTCCCCCCTCCTTCCCCTTCTTCCCCCCTCCCCCCTCCCCCATCTTCCCCCTCCCCCCTCCTCCCCTTCTTCCCCCTCCCCCCTCCTCCCCTTCTTCCCACCCTCCTCCCCCTTCTTCCCCCCTCCTCCCCCTTCTTCCCCCCTCCTCCCCCTTCTTCCCCCCTCCTCCCCTTCTTCCCCTCTCCCCCTTCTTCCCCCCTCCTCCCTCCCCCTTCTTGCCCCCTCCCCCTCTTCCCCCTCAACCCCTCCCCCTTCTTCACCCCTCCCCCTCCCCCTTCTTCCCCCCTCCCCCCTCCCCTTCTTCCCCCCTCCCCCTTCTTCCCCCTCCCCCTCCCCTTCTTCCCGCCTCCCCCTCCCCTTCTTCCCCCTCCCCCTCCTCCTTCTTCCCCCTCCCCTTCTTCCCCCTCCCCCTCCCCTTTTCCCCCTACCCCTTCCCCTTCTTCCCCCTCCCCCCTTCTTCCCCCCTCCCCTCCCCCTTCTTCCCCCTCCCCCTTCTTCCCCTTCCCCCTCTCCCTTCTTCCCCCTCCCTCCCTCCCCCTTCTTCCCCTCTCCCCCTCCCCCTCCCCCTTCTTCTCCCGTCCCCCCTTCCCCCTCCCCTTCTTCCCCCTCCCCTTCTTCCCCCCTCCCCCCTCACCCCTCCCCCCTCCCCCTCCCCCTTCCCCTTCTTCCCTCCTCCCCCTCCCCTTCTTCCCCCCTCCCCTTCTTCCCCTCTCCCCTTCTTCCCCTCTCCCCTTCTTCCCCCCTCCCCCTTCCCCTCCCCCTTCTCCCCCTCCCCCTCCCCCTTCTTCCCCCCTCCCCCTTCTTCCCCCCTCCCCCTTCTTTCCCCCCTCCCCCTTCTTCCCACTCTCTCCCTTCCTCCCCCTTCTTCCCCCTCCCACTTCTTCCCCCTCCCCCTTCTTCCCCCCTCTTCTTCACCCCCTTCTTCCCCCCTTCTTCCCCCCTCCCTTCTTCCCCCCTTCTTCCCCCCTTCTTCCCCCTCCCTTCTTCCCCCCTTCTCCCCCTCCCCCTTAATCCCCCCTCCCCCTTCATCCTCCCCCCCTTCTTCCCCGTCCCCCTTTCCTCCCCCTTTCCTCCCCCTCCCCCTTTCCTCCCCCTCCCCCCCTTGCCCCCCCTTTCCTCCCACCCTCCCCCTTTCCTCCCCCTCCCCCTTTCCTCCCCCCTGCCCCTTTCCTCCCCCTCCCCCTTTCCTCCCCCTCCCCGTTTCCTCCCCCCCTTTCCTACCCCCCTCCCCTTTCCTCCCCCTCCCCCTTTCCTCCCCCTTTCCTCCCCCTCCCCCTTTCCTCCCCCCTCCCCCTTTCCTCCCCCCCTCCCCTCCCCCTTTCCTCCCACCCTCCCCCTTTCCTCCCCCTCCCCCTTTCCTCCCCCCCTGCCCCATTCCACCCCCCTTTCCTCCCCCTCCCCCTTTCCTCCCCCTTCCCCTTTCCTCCCCCCTTTCTCCCCCTCCCCCTTTCCTCCCCTTCCCCTTTCCTCCCCCCTTTCCTCCCCCCCTCCCCCTTTCCTCCCCCCTCCCCGTTACCTCCCCCTCCCCCTTTCCTCCCCCCTCCCGCTTTCCTCCCCCCTCCCCTTTCCTCACCCCCTCCCCTCGCCCTGCCCCCTTTCCTCCCATCCTCCCCTCCCCCCTCCCCTTCCTCTTTCCTCCCCCCTCCCCCTCCCCTCCCCTCCCCCCTCGCCCCTCCCCTCCCCTCCCTCTCCCCCTCCCCTCCCCCTTTCCTCCCCCTCCCCTCCCCCTTTCCTCCCCTTCCCCTCCCCCTTTCCTCCCCCCTCCCCTCCCCTGCCCCCTTTCCTCCCCCTCCTCTCCCCCCTCCCCTCCCCCTTTCCTCCCCTCCCCCCTCCCCTCCCCCTTTCCTCCCCCCTCCCCTCCCCCTTTCCTCCCCCCTCCCCTCCCCCTTTCCTCCCCCCCTTTCCTCCCCCCTCCCCTCCCCTTTCCTCCCCCTCCCCTCCCCCTTTCCTCCCCCTCCCCTCCCCCTTTACTCCCCCCTCCCCCTTTCCTCCCCCCTCCCCCTTTCCTCCCCCTTCCTCCTTTCCTCCCCCGCCTCCCCCTTCCCCCCTTCCCCCCAGTCGCTCTCTCTCTTCCCCCCAGTCGCTCTCTCTCTTCCCCCCAGTCGCTCTCTCTCTTCCCCCCAGTCTCTCGCTCTCTCTCTTCCCCCCAGTTGCTCTCTCTCTTCCCCCCAGTCGCTCTCTCTCTTCCCCCCAGTCGCTCTTTCTCTTCCCCCCAGTCGCTCTCTCTCTCTCTTCCAACAACAACATGCCCTCAAAAGACCCTCGGCACCGTCGGGCACTTCAGCTGGTTGTATATAAAACCCAAGCAGTCAATGATTTTATTGGACAGACAAGAGTTCGCATTGAGCCGATTTTGAAGAGTATATGGGGGAGACAGCAAGCTGGTGACAGAATAGTTTTGTATCTCTCTCATTGACATTGCATGAGTGACTGATAATGATTCTGATGCTCCAACAGATTGACTTATGGTCATCTGCACAAGTCAATGTGCATGCAACCTTTACCTCACATCTCTAACTCTTTCCTTTACTCCCCCACAGGACCATCGAGAGCTCCCTATCCCCACGGTCCAGGAGGAACAGCCTGAGCCTCAAGACTCCTCAGAGGAAGCTGCAACCTCTGAGGGCGCAGTGTCAGCAGAATTCAGTGCACCTAGCACCAGCGCAGACACTCACACCTCAGCGGGACCTTCGCGAGATAGAGTAGTGTTGTCACCTGGTGTATCACAGTTCACAAGTGAGCATCAGCAGATGGTGGAGACAGGGACAGCAGTGGAGAGTCCTTGTCGGAGGGTGCAGGACTTTCCCAGCTCAGCTCAGCTGCATGTCGACCCTGTGCCTCCGGGTCCATCCAGAAGGAGAGTGGTGCTGGAACTCCAGGAACAGGTGCAGGAGTCTCTGGCAGGTTTTGTCTCCAGGGTTGCTGCGAGTGTGGAACGAATGGAGGAGTCCATCGCGAACATGAGCAGAGCCTTTGTGGAGGCATTGGCGCATGAACGCATCACCACTGAAAGGATGGCAACCTCCGTGGAAAGGATGGCTACCTCCGTGGTAAGGCTGGCTACTGTAGAGGAGAGGATGGCTACGGTAGAGGAGGGGATGGCTATGGCCATGGAGGAGCTTAGTCGCCAGGGTATTGAAAACATGGTCATTGTTCAGGATAGACTGACATCTCTTGAGGAGCAATGGTTAGCTATTGAGCAT
Source organism: Somniosus microcephalus (assembly GCF_052327205.1). Taxonomy (NCBI): domain Eukaryota; kingdom Metazoa; phylum Chordata; class Chondrichthyes; order Squaliformes; family Somniosidae; genus Somniosus; species Somniosus microcephalus. The sequence continues at coordinate 82,998,303 of NC_140988.1, forward strand.
AGAAATCAGACCTTCATGGAAGTCCACTGGAGTAGGACTTTCAGTGCAGAAATGGGTCCTCATGGCACCCCTGAAGTGCAGCAAGGTGCTGTCAAGCCACTTGCTAGCTCTGAAGTGGGGCTGACCCATGAGAGGGATGTTGGTGGCAGACAACAAGCATGCGCTCACATGACCATGCCACTGCAAAGCCCTCGGTTAGAGCCCCACCAGAGTCCTCACCCAACTGAGATCGGCGTCTCAGACCCTGCACAGCTGCAGGAGCAGCAGACTGTTGCCGAGCCCTCACAGGTTGGTAACCCCAGAGGACAGCCGCCAAAGGTGTCGAGACAGGAGCAGCAAGAAAGTGAGCAAGTGCCTTCACATCTGCTGAAGCCACAGGGGAAGCACCACGTAGAAGCACGCGTAAGAGGAAGATAAAGCACAAGTAGATACAAGGGTAGCCACTTGGGTGTTCTGTTGTATTGATTTTTGACAAACTGATGTCCAGGAGGAAAGGAAATAAATGGTTCCCATGCTTCTGGTATATATCTCAGTTGAGGAAGGGCTCAGTCAAGGTGGGGAGAGGGGTTTCCCAGGAGGTCACGCTGGAGATGGGTGTCAGGCTCCAAACTTCCACAACAACGAGTAGGCCTGCTAAAAGTTCCCCCAGATCTGAGACAACAAAATTCTGCCACCTGCAAATGATCATTGGTGAAAACATATTTTTAATGGTGGAGCTGCAGCTGTTTGTAAGCAATCCACTTGTGAGGCCGCCAGGATTACCTGGTGTGTTCCAGAAGCGATGTGGAGGATGGGGGAAATGTGTTAAAATCAGGAAGGCCTTTCAAAATGGGATTATAGAGGCAATTAACTGGTTGTTAAGGGCCTTAAGGACCTATCCCGCCTCTTGGAGGCGGGATGGAAATGGGGTCTGAAACCACGAACGTGAGAAAATTGCTCAGAGGCGGGATGGAGGTGAGATCGGACCCACCCGCCATTTTTTGTGATTTTGACAACTCACATACCTCCAAACCTGCCTCCTCAGGCCTGGTAAAATCGAGCCCAAGGAGGAGGAGTGTGAAATATTAGATGAGATAAACATAGTGAGAGAGGAAATATTAAGAGGTTTAGCATCTTTGAAAGTAGATAAATCACCAGGCCTGGATGAAATGCATCCCAGGCTGTTAAGAGAAGCAGGGGAGGAAATAGCAGAGGCTCTGACCACATTTTCCAATCCTCTCTGGCTACAGAAGTGGTGCCAGACGACTGGAGGGCTGCTAGCATTGTACCATTGTTTAAAAAGGGAGAAAGGGATAGACCGAGTCTTCTTCTTCTTAGGCAGTCCCTCGGAACTGAGGATGACTTGCTTCCACATTAAAAATGAGTTCTCAGGTGACTGATGAGTCCAATGCAGGACCTACAGTCTCTGTCACAGGTGGGGCAGACAGTGGTTGAAGGGGCGGGTGAGTGGGGTGCTTGGGTTGATGTGCGCTCCTTCCGCTGTTTGCGCTTGGGTTCTGCTTGCTCCTGAGGAATAGACTCGAGGTGTTCGGCGCCTTCCCGGATGCTTCTCCTCCACTTTGTGCGGCCTTGGGCCAGGGATTCCCAGGTGTTGGTGGGGATGTTGCATTTTTTCAAGGAGGCTTTGAGGGTGTCCTTGAAGTGTTTCCTCTGCCCACCTGGGGCTCTCTTGCCATGTCGGAGCTCCGAGTAGAGCGTTGGTTTTGGGAGTCTCGTATCGGGCATGCAGATGATGTGGCCCGTCCATCGGAGCTGATCGTGTGTGGTCAAAGCTTCAATGCTGGGGACGTTGGCCTGAGCGAGAACACTGACGTTGGTGCGCCTATCCTGCCAATGAATTTGCAGGATCTTGTGGAGGCAGCGTTGGTGGTACCTCTCCAGTGCTTTGAGGTGCCTGCTGTACATGGCCCATGTCTCTGAAGCATACAGGAGGGCGGGTATCACTACTGCTCTGTAGACCATGAACTTGATGCTGGGTTTGAGGTCTTGGTCATCAAACACTCTCTTCCTCAGGCGACCGAAGGCTGCACTGGCACACTGAAGGCAGTGTTGGACTTTGTCATCGACGTCTGCCTTTGTTGACAGTAGGCTCCCGAGGTATGGAAAAGTGGTCCACGTTGTCCAAGGTCTTGTCATGGATTTTGATAATCGGGGTCAGTACTGTGTGGCGGGGGCAGGTTGGTAGAGGACCTTTGCCTTACAGATGTTTAGTGTAAGGCCCATGCTCTCATATGCTTCAGTGAAGATGTTGACGATGGTTTGGAATTCGACCTCAGAGTGTGCGCAGACGCAAGCGTCGTCTGCATACTGTAATTCGATGACAGAGGATGGGACGACCTTGGATCTGGACTGGAGACGACAGATGTTGAACAGTTTCCTATTTGTTCTGTAGATTAGATCCACTCCAGCAGGGAACTTACTGAGGATGAGATGGAGCATTGCAGCCAGGAAGATCGAGAAGAGCGTTGGGGCGATGACACAGCCTTGTAATTATAGGCCAGTCAACCTAACCTTGTTGATGGGCAAATCATTGGAAAAAATTCTGAGGGACAGTATAAATTGTCATTTCGAAAGGCTTGGATTAATCAAGGACAGTCAGCATGGATTTGTTAAGATAAGGTCGTGTTTGACTAACTTGATTTAATTTTTTGATGAGGTAACAAGGAGGGTCAATGAGGGTAGTGCGTTTGATGTAGTCTACATGGATTTTAACAAGGCTTTTGACAAGGTCCACATGGCAGACTGGTCAGAGAAGTAAAAGTCCATGTGATCCAAGGCAAAGTGGCAAGTTGGATTCAAAATTGGCTCTGTGGCAGGAAGCAAAGTGTAATGGTCGACGGGTGTTTTTGTGACTGGACGGCTGTTTCCAGTGGTGTTCCACAGGGCTCAGTACTAGGAACCTTGCTTTTTGTGGTATATATCAATGATTTAGACTTGAATGTAGGGGGCATGATTAAGAAGTTTGCAGATGATACAAAAATTGGCCGTGTGGTTGATAGTGAGGAAGAAAGCTGTAGATTGCAGGAAGATATCGATGGACTGGCCCGATGGACTGAAAAGTGGCAAATGGAATTCAATCTGGAGAAATGTGAGGTAATGCATTTGGTGAGGGCTAACAATGCAATGGAATACGCAATAAATGGTAGGATACTTAGAAGTGTAGAGGAACAGAGGGACCTTGGAATGCAGAGGAACAGGGGGACCTTGGAGTGCATGCCCACAGATCCCTGAAGGTAGCAGGATAAGTGGATAAGCTGGTTAAGAAGGCATACGGGACACTTGCCTTTTTTAGCCAAGGCATAGAATATAAGAGCAGAGAGGTTATGCTTGAACTGTATAAAACATTAGTTAGGCCACAGCTAGAGTACTGCGTACAGCTATGGTCACCACATTACAGGAAAGGTGTGCTTTCACTAGAGAGGGTACAGAGGAGATTGACAAGAATGTTGCCAGAACTGGAGAATTTTAGCTGTGAGGCAAGATTGGATAGGCTGGGGTTGTTTTCTTTGGAACAGAGGAGGCTGAGGGGAGACTTACTTGAGGTGTATAAAATTATGAGGGGCCTAGATAAAGTGGTTAGGAAGGACCTATTTTCCTTAGCAGAGAGGTCAATAACTAGACTTAAAGTAATTGGTAGAAGGATTAGAGGGGAGTTGAGGAGAATTTTTTTCACCCAGAGGGCAGTGGGGGTCTGGAACTCACTGCCTGAAAGGGTGGTAGAAGCAGAAATGCTCATCACCTTTAAAAATGACCTGCATATGCACTTGAAGTGCTGCAACCTACAGGGCTCTGGACCAAGAGCTGGAAAGTGGGATTCGGTTGGATAGCTGTTTTTTGTCCAGCTCAGGCACGATGGGCCAAATGACTTCCTTCTGTGCCGTAAATGTTTATGATTCTATGGCCAATTGTGGGTTCCGATCTCCTGGTGGTGAGCTTGTTTGGCCTGGGGGAAACACACCTGCTCCTCTTGGCCCAGTAGCTGTGCTGTGAAGGCACTTACCTCATCAATGCAGCCCTTCCTGCCACCTTTTAGCTGGTATTCCCGAGTACCAGGAATACCAGCCTCCATGTGCTAAAAATTTTAATTCAGTTAAAATGGAGGCCTGCAGCCTCCTTAAAAGATTTCAGTGACTGATCCGCCTCCTGGGAGTGGGTTGGTTGCCCGCCCCACGATTTGCCTCTGTGAAAACCGGAAGTGGCCAGGTTGGAGGCTGGTTGGGTTCGGTTTGAGAATTGTAAAATTTTTACCTTCCCATCTGCCCCAACCCACTCATCCTTGGGGGTTAATACTTCCCCCTTCATCTTCGACTGGAGCCACTCCGACTAGAGAAAATAATCAACCCCCTCCTGGATAGATTACCTTACTCTGGTGAAGATTTGGGGTCTTTGTAAGTTCTCAAGAGGACTCATACCAAGTCTCAGCTGGCATGAGTTCTGTTATGTTCTACATATTTGACCTATTCTGTCTGTGTGCTGACACTCCAGTGCAGTGCTGAGGGAGGGCTGCACTGTCGGAGGTGCCGTCTTTCAGATGAGATGTTAAACCGAGGGCCCATCTGTTCTCTCACGTGGACGGAAAAAATCCCATGGCACTATTTCAAAGAAGATAATGGAAGTTATCCCCGGTGTCCTGGCCAATATTTATCCCTCAATCAACATCATTAAAAGCATTATCTGATCATTATCACATTGCTGTACGTGGCAGCTTGCTGTGCGCAAATTGGTTGCCGCGGTTCCCACATTACAACAGTGACTACACTTCAAAAGTACTTAATTGGTTATAAAGCACTTTTGGACGTCCTGAGGTTTTGAAAGGCGCCATATAAATGTAAGTCTATTATTATGGATGTATAAGGAGTAAAATCCGAGCGATGTCCACCCACAGCTGTCTCAACTGGAATTGAGAAGTCCATTCTAACTGAGGCAAAATCTGGCGCATATTTCAGTCACCTCCCCCCATGTGTAAATGTGACGTACGTACTCTCCAGTCCCAGGAAATTTGCAGCCCTTAGCTTCTAGTGTGTCATCTGAAAATTGTCTCTTTGTCAATGCTAGATATTCTACGGCGAGTGTCTCACCTCCTGACTCCCCAAAGCCTTTCCACCATCTACAAGGCATAAGTAAGAAGAATGATAGAATTCTCTCCACTTGCCTGGATGAGTGCAGCTCCAACAACACTCAAGAAGTTCGACACCATTCAGAACAAAGCAGCCCACTTGATTGGCACCCCATCCACCACCTTAAACATTCACACCCTCCACCATCAGCGTACCATGGCCACAATGGGTACCATCTATAAGATGCACTGCAGCAGCTCGCCAAGGCTTCTTCTACAGCACCTCCCAAGCTAGCATTTATTGCCCATCCATAATTACCCTTGAGAAGGTGGTGGTGAGCCGCCTTCTTGAACTGCTGCAGTCCGTGTGGTGAAGGTACTCCCACAGTGCTGTTAGGGGGGGAGTTCCAGGATTTTGACCCAGCGATGATGAAGGAACGACAATATATTGCCAAGTCAGGATGTTCTGTGACTTGAAGGCTAAATAAACAGAGGAAGGACTGAGGAGGAAGGTAATTTAGAATGGGTGTATTAAATGTCAAATCAGGTACAAAAAGAAAATTAGAAATGGAAAATAGATTGGATTAAGAGAGAGAGAAAAATAATGAGACAAGTTGGAAAAGTATGAAAAAAATGAGGATATTTCAAAATATACAGAATATATACATTCCAACAAGAAAGAAAAATTCCAAGGGGAGGACCCACCATCCGTGATTAACTAAAAAAGTTAAAGATAGTGTTTAATTTAAAGAAAAAGCACATAATTGTGCAAAGATGGGTGGCAGGGCAGAAGATTGGGCAGAATATAAATAACAGCATAGAATGAGTAAAAGATTAATAAGGAGAGAAAAATTAGAATACGAGAGAAAGCTAGCTAGAAATATAAAAACAGATAGTAAGAGTTTCTACAGATATTTTAAAAAGAGTTAACAAAGGCCCAGAAATTCGGGTCAGGGGCTTCCTGCGGGTGTAAGCCCCCGACCTGCACTTACCTTACGCGCCGGCCATTGAGCTGTGGGCCCCTGTGGAATTGCGATCCTGGGCCTCCTCCAACTTCCGGCGCGCAGTGCTTGCATATCCCAGGGGCGCAGTTAGTTCAATGCGTCCCCTGGGATCACGTGGGCCATGGACAACCAATGGTAGCAGGGACTGCTTCATTCATAAGTTTGATAGGAAAGGCTATCAAACTTATAAATACTATAAGCCCCAAAACATCACTAAATCTTCAAATAAGTTTTAAAAAACATCACATTTTTTAAATAAACTATAAATTACATGAAATAACTATTTTAAACAATAATTTAAATTTTTGAAAAAAATAATTTTATTTTCTAACGGGGCTAAAAATAAACTTAACTTTCTTTAAAGTATTTAAAAATAATAAACCTGTGGAAAAAATGTTTTAATTTTAATTAATTCACCACTTACCTTGCAAAAAAGAAGGCCTTGCGACTGGTTTTTAAAAGTGTAACTTCCGGAGACTTACCCTCCCGGGAAAACCTGCAAAAATAACATAAGTTTGATGCGCATGCGCAGCCTCTCCTGCGCACGCATTCGACCTTTCAACCCCTTCTTTCAGGGGAACGGAAGTGCCAGTTTCCCGCGCATGCGCAGTGCATGCAGGAAACCGGCACTTCCATTGGGCTTACGGGTGAGTACCCCGTGCGTACTCACCTATGGAGACCTGAATTTTTGGGCCAAAGTGAACGTTGGTCCTATAAAAAGTGAGTCTGTGGAATTAATAATGGAAAATAAGGAGATGTGGCAGTTAAATTGACCAGGTATTTTGCATCGGTCTTCACTATAGAGGATACAAGTAACATCCCAGAAATAGCTGTAAATCAGGAAATGGAAGGGAGGGAGGAATTCAGGAAAATTTTAATCACCAGGGCAATGGTACTAAGCAAATTGTTGGAGCTGCGGGCTGACAAGTCCCCAGGTCCTGATGGACCTTATCCTAGGGTCTTAAAAGTAGTGGCTAGTGAGATAGTTGATGCGTTGTTTTTAATTTTCCAAAATTCCCTAGATTCCAGGAAGGTTCCATTAGATTGGAAAATAGCGAATGTAACTCCTTTTTTCAAAAAGGGAGGGAGACAGAAAACAGGAAACTACAGGCCAGTTAGCCTAACATCTGTCATAGGGAAGATGTTAGAAGCTATTATTAAAGACATTATAGCAGGGCACTTAGAAAAGTTCAAAGTAATCAGGCCTAGAGTCAACATGGTTTTGTGCAAGGGAAATCAGGTTTAACAATTTATTGGAGTTCTTTGAGGAAGCAACATGTGCTGTGGATAAAGAGGAACCAGTGGATGTACTGTACTTAGATTTCCAGAAGGCAGTTGATAAGGTGCCATATCAAAGGTTATTGCAGAAAATAAAAGCTCATGGTGTAGGGGTTAACATATTGGCATGGATAGAAGATTGGCTGGCTAACAGGAAACAGAGAGTAGGCATAAATGGGTCATTTTCTGATTGGCAAGATATAATGAGTGGTGTGCCACAGGGATCAGTGCTGGGGCCTCAACTTTTTACAATTTATATAAATTACTTGGATGAAGGGACCGAAGGTATGGTTGCTAAATTTGCTGATGACACAAAGATAGGTAGGAAAGTAAATTGTGAAGAGGACATAAGGAGGCTACAAAGGGATATAGATAGGTTAAGTGAGTGGGCAAAGATCTGGCAAATGAAGTATAATGTGGGAAAATGTAAAGTTGTCCATTTTGGCAGGAAGAATAAAAAAGAAGCATATTATCTAAATGGTGAGAGATTGCAGAGCTCTGAGATGCAGAGGGATCTGGGTGTCCTAGTGCCTGAATCACAAAAGCTTACTATACAGGTACAGCAAGTAATTAGGAAAGCTAATAGAATGTTATTGTTTATTGCGAGGGGAATTGAATACAAAAGTAGGGAGGATATGCTTCAGTTATACAGGGCATTGTTGAGACCACATCTGGAGTACTGTGTACAGTATTGGTCTCCTTATCTAAGGAAGGATGTAAATGCATTGGAAGCAGTTCAGAGATGGTTTACTAGACTAATACCTGGAATGGGCGGGTTGTCTTATGAGGAAAGGTTGGACAGGCTAGGCTTGTATTCGCTGAAGTTTAGAAGAGTAAGAGGTGACTTGATTGAAACATATAAGATCCTGAGGAGTCTGTACAGGGTGGATGTGGAGAGGATGTTTCCTCTTGCGAGGGAATCTAGAACTAGGGGTCACTGTTTAAAAATAAGGGCTCACCCATTTAAGACAGAGATGAGTCTTTGGAACTCTCTTCCTCAGAGGGCGGTGGAAGCAGAGTCTTTGAATATTTTTAAGGCAGGGGTAGATAGATTCTTGGTAAGCAAGGGGGTGAAAAGTTATCGGGGGTAGGCGGGAATGTGGAGTAATCAGATCAGCCATGATCTTATTGAATGGCGGAGCAGGCTCGAAGGGCCGAGTGGCCTATTCCTGCTCTTAATTTGTATGTTCGTATTTAAAAATGAAAAAATTTACATTTTTACAATCTCCAACAGCAATTCACTGCCTGCAGGAATGAGATTCCACACTTTTAATTATTTACTTGCTGGGCCAGAGTGGTTGATTGGTAATCATTAACAATTATCACGCTGTTAAAAGGATGCTTATGCAATTAATTACTAGACTAAACTTTCTGTGGGAGCTTGATGGGCAATTAATGTGAAAATGCAGCAACTTCATGAAAATCACGGCAGGTTAAGTGTGAGATGCCTTTTTCTCAAGCTAACAATGGAACGGCGCAAATTGGCCAGAAATTTATGGCGGTTTATAATTCACGTGGTATCTCTGCCTAACAACAAGTTGCTGGCCAATTTGCACATTAATATGACGTGCGACATTCACATGCCATTATTTTTTCAGCAAATTCTGTCCCAAAATGTTTACAGTCCCTAAACAATTGCACACAAAAGCAGTTTTACAAGACTATAATAGCTGAGAAATCTCTTCTCGAGTATATAAGTAATAATTTAGTTGAAACAGAAACAGATTACCTTTACTCTAAACTGCCCATACAATGATAAATTTACTTCACTCGGGAGTGCATGCCATTATTTTTCAGTATTACTCCTATCACTGTACTCTTCCCAAAGTCACACATTTGACTCAAGCGGGTAGACTTTGACTTTGTGTGATAGTGTAAAACAGGTGATAGTGAATCAGCAGCCTGTTTTTCATCCCTCCCATTTTTTATTTCCGTTTAAATATGCACCAGAAATAAGCTGCAAACCGCGAGGAAATTCACTCCAGGTTTTTAAAAAGGATTAGTATTTTACTGCCTCATACAAATGTCTAACACTAATTAGCACCCTAGTGTGACCCCACAGTTCTGTCTTAAGTGCTCTCTTATCTAGTCTAGTGCTCCTACAAGGTGCTCCACCAATGGCTGCTGTGGCTCAGTCAAGGGCTCTAGCAGATGTTTGTAGTAAGCTGCTTTAGGAGTTCAAGCCTGAGATAGCCAGGCTGCAAAATGCAGCAACTTGGCAATTGCCAGGGCAGTGTGGCCAAGCTGACTTTCTGGCATCAGAGAAGGTCTTGGTTGAGGGGGTGGTGAGGATTCAGACATGCTGTTATTTTGAGAGATGGCAACATGTTCCATTTGCATTGTATGCCTGCCCCTGCTATTTACTAATTGGTGGATGTGCAAAATCATATGGGGTGTAAGATGGGGGTCCGACCCAAACCCGTCTCATTCCTGCCTGGCAGATTAAGCTAAAATTACCCCCGGAGTCTTACCTTGGCATTTCTGGTGAGGTCATCAATTTTTTTTCCTTGCACTGCCGCAAGGTTCCAGTAACAATGCTTGTGGCCTTAAAATGTTTTGTCATCTCTCTCCGCTGCTGTTGAGAAATTTGTCTGTGGCTCCATTGCAGGCGAAGAGGATCTGTTTCCTGTTGCTGACTTAAGAACATAAGAATTAGGCATATGAGTAGGTCATACAGCTGAGGGACTCCCGAGAACTGAAGGAAGGAAGCCTGCAGGACAAAGTAAAGGTAAATAAAACTTATTAAAACACTTTACAGTTACCACACACACATACCTCTGCACACATGCACCCATCACTCACCTGCACAATGGACATCTCAACCCCTCCAACACCTGCAGACTGATGGCCCGCCTCGCTAACTTGCCGTGGTTCAGAGCCGTCAGACAGCCCACACTTCAGGGCTAAAAATAGGGATTAGGCAAAAAAACTACCTGTTAACTACCTGTTAACAGGCAGTTAATTGGCACTAATCCCCTTCCCGCCTTGGGGAGGCGGCTCCCAGCACAGGTTAGGAACCCGCCTCCTGGGACATTGGCACGGAGGCGGGTTGGGGGCAGAATGGGTTCCTGCCCCCGATTCTGCAATTTTCACGCCACTCCCGCCTCCAAACCCGCCTCCTCGGGGTTTGGAAAATCGAGCCCAAAGAGTCTGCAAAGGGAGAAAGATAGACTAAGTGAGTGGGCAGTAAGGTGGCAGATGGAGTATAATGTAGGGAGATGTGAGATTATTCACAGAGCAACATAGAAAACATAGAAGACAGGAGCAGGAGTAGGCCATTCGGCCCCTCGAGCCTGCTCCGCCATCCAATGCGATCATTGCTGATCATCCAAATTCAGTACCATGTCCCTGTTTCTCCCCATATCCCTTGATCCCCTTAGCCTTAAGAAATATATCCAACTCCTTCTTGAATATATTTAATGAATTGGCCTCCACTGCCTTCTGTGGTAGAGAATTCCACAGGTTCACCACTCTCTGGGTGAAGAAATTCCTCCTCATCTCTGTCCTAAATGGCTTACCCCTTATCCTTAGACTGTGACCCCTGGTTCTGGACTCCCCAGCCATCGGGAACATTCTTCCTGCATCCAGTCTGTCCAGTCCTGTTAGAATTTTATAAGTTTCAATGAGATCCCCTCTCATTCTTCTAAACTCCAGCGAGTATAAGCCCAATCGAGCCAATCTCTCCTCATACATCATTCCTGCCATCCCAGGTATCAGTCTGGTGAATCTTCGCTGCACTCCCTCCATGGCAAGAACATCCTTCCTCAGATAAGGCGAACAAAACTGCACACAATACTCAAGATGTGGTCTCACCAAGGCCCTGTACAACTGCAGCAAGACATCCTTGTTCTTGTACTCGAATCCTCTCGCTACAAAGGCCAACATACCATTTGCCTTCTTAACCTCCTGCTGCACCTGCATGCTTACCTTTAATGACTGGTGCACAAGGACACCGAGGTCTCGTTGCACTTCCCCTTCTCCCAATCTATTGCTGTTCAGATAATAATCTGCCTTCCTGTTTTTGCCACCAAAGTGGATAACCTCGCATTTATCCACATTATACTGCATCTGCCATGCTTCTGCCCAATGACCCAACCAAATCATACTGGAGTTTCTCGGCATCCTCCTCACAGCACACACGCCAACCCAGGTTTGTGTCATCAGCAAACTTGGAGATATTACATCTCGTTCCCTCGTTGAGATCATTTATATATATTGTGAATAGCTGGGGTCCTAGGACCGATCCCTGCGGTACCCCACTAGTCACTGCCTGCAACTCGGAAAAAGAGCCGTTTATTCCAACTCTTTGCTTCCTGTCTGCCAACCAGTTCTTTATCCAATCAGTACCTTGCCCCCAATCCCATGTGCCTTAACTTTACACGCTAATCTCATATGCGGGACCTTATCGGAAGCCTTCTGAAAGTCAAAATACTCCACATCCACTGGTTCTCTCTTATCTATCTATAACCAGTTACATCCTCAAAAAATTCCAGTAGATTAGTCAAGCACGAATTACCTTTTGTAAATCCATGTTGACTTTGTCTGATCCTGTCACTGTTTTCCAAGTGCTCTGCTATTACATCTTTTATAATGGATTCTAGCATTTTCCCCACTACCGATGTCAGGCTTATTGGTCTATAATTCCCCATTTTCTCTCTACCACCTTTTTTGAATAGTGGGGTAACATTAGCTACCCTCCAATCCATGGGAACTGTTCCAGAGTCTATAGAATTTTGGAAGATGACCAGCAATGCATCTACTATTTCTAGGGCCACTTCCTTAAGTACCCTAGGATGTAGATTATCAGGCCCTGGGGATTTATTGGCCTTCAATCCCACCAATTTCCCTAACACCATTTCCCTACAAATACTGATTTCTTTCAGTTCCTCCCTCTCATTAGACCCTATGTTCCCCGACATCTCTGGGAGGTTATTTGTGACCTCCTTTGTGAAGACAGAACCAACGTATATATTTAATTGGTCTGCCATTTCTTTGTCCCCCATTATAATTTTCCCTGATTCTGACTGCAAGGGACGTACGCTTGACTTCACCAATCTTTTTCTCTTCACATATCTATCAACGCTTTTACAGTCAGTTTTTATGTTCCCTGCAAGCTTACTCTCATACTCTACTTTCCCCCTCTTAATTAATCCCTTTGTCCTCCTTTGCTGAATCCTAAACTGCTCCCAATCCTCAGGTTTACTGCTTTTTCTGGTCAATTTATATGTCTTCTCCTTGGATCTTATGCTATCCCTAATTTCCCTTGTTAGCCACGGTTGAGTCACATTTTTGATTTATTTTTAAGCCAAACAAGGATGAACAAATTCTGTAGTTCATCCATGCGATCTTTAAATGTTTGCCATTGCCTATCCACCATCAACCCTTTGAGTAACATTCCCCAATCAATCCTAACCAACTCGCGCTTCATACCATCATAGTTTCCTTTATTTAAATTCAGGACCCTAGTCTCTGAGTCAACTACTTCACCCTCCATCTTAATGAAGAATTCTATCATATTATGATCGCCCCGACCCAAGGGGCCTCACATAACAAGATTGCTAATTAATCCTTTCTCATTACATAATACCCAGTCTAAGATGGCCTGATCTCTAGTTGGTTCCTCGACATATTGTTCCAGGAAACCATCTCGTATATACTCCAGCAATTCCTCCTCCACAGTATTGTTACTAATTTGGTTAACCCAATCTATTGAAGAATAGAAAAACAGAATATTTTTAAAATGGTGATAAATTTTCAAATGTTGGTGTTCAGAGAGATTTGGGTGTCCTCATGCAAGAAACACGGAAAGCTAGCATGCAGGTACAGCAAGCAATTATTGAATCCGTTGATTCTTAAAGTATGATGTTTTCCAATAACTAGACGGAGGCTGTAAATTAACAATCAACAGGTGTTTACTGGAGGAGGGTAGTCTAAAGACTAACAGTACAGAGGCATGCTCAAGGCTTATATACAGGTGTGGTCACTGCCGGTACTACAGTATACAGGAGCAGTAAAAGTAGTTCTCTCTTAAAGGTACATACACTACAATTCCTCCCCTTTAGATTAACAGTACCCATAACATTCAAATAACAGTTAACACTTTAACATGCACATTAAACTGAAATAGTCCATTTATAGAGTCAGTCTTTGGGGCGGTTTCCTGATCTTTTCTGGATAGCGCCTTTCCTGAGGTTCTTGTTCTTGGTGCGGAGGCGATTCTGGCTCCCTTTCGTCGGTTAGTTCATCAGTTTCCGCTGCTACTGTTTCTGGGGTAGATGCTACCGGTATATCGGGTTCATCCCCAGGTACGCAAGACATGGGGTTGACTCGTTCCTGTGATGCTAGGATCTGGTCGACGTGGCATCTCACAATGTTCTTCCCTACATCCACTGTGTACATTAGTGGCCCCTGCCGTGTGCATATCGTTCCGGGTTGCCATTTCTCTGTTCGGTAGTCGCGGGCCAAGACTGGTTGTCCTACATTGAAGCTCCTTGTCGGCTTCTCATCAATGTGCTGGAATTGCTTATCCTCAACATTCCTTCTCACATTTGGTCTGAGCAAATCCAGACGAGATCTCAACCTTCGGTTAAAGAACATCATGGCCGGGGTCTGGTTGGTAACTACATGTGTCGCATTTCTGTAGGCTAACAGGAAATTGTCCACCTTATGCTGTAGTGGAATTTCATCATCGCACATGGCCCTTATCGCCTTTTTAAAGGTTTGTACGAACCTCTCAGCCAATCAATTTGTGGCTGGATGATACGGGGTGGATGTGTAATGCCTTACCCCATTCCTTTTCATAAATTTTTGAAACTCTTTGGACACAAACTGTGGTCTGTTATCAGAGCAAATCTGCTCTGGCAAGCCGTTCCTGGCAAATATGGTCCGTAGGACTGCAATCGTTTTCTCTGTAGTGGTGAAGGACATTTTGATCACCTCAGGCCATTTCGAGAGCACATCCACTGCTATTAAGAACAGTGAGTCCATGAATGGACCAGCAAAATCAATATGCACCCGTTGCCATGGAGAGGAGGGCCACTCCCATGGGTGTAGAGGGGCATGTGGTGGTGCATTTTGGAACTTCTGGCATCCTGAGCAACTCTTTGTTAGGTCCTCGATTTGTTGATCGATCCCCGGCCACCACACATAAGCCCTGGCAAGGCTTTTCATTTTCACCCCTCCCAGATGGCCTTCGTGAAGCTCATTGAGCACTGTCTCCCTTAACTTGGGTGGAATTACCACTCGGGATCCACATATCACTGTTCCCTGGCATACTGACAGCTGTTCTCTTCTGGGTGAGAATGCTGGCAACAGTGAGTCGCCATGTGTTGACCATCCCTTCACCGTCAAATCAAATACCCGAGACAGTGTCGGATCACTGTGGGCCTCCTTCTCTATATCCGCGTTAGTTACTGGCAATCGGTCAATTATCGACGAATAAAATATTTCGATAGGGTCCACTGCTGGTGCTTCCTCCACAGTAGGCAGTGGCAGGCGTGATAGCCCATCAGCATTTCCATGCTGTTTCATGCCCTTATACTATATTTCATATTGGTTCGCCCCTGGAAAAAGGGACCATCTTTGTAGCCGTTATGCAGTCATCACCGGAACGCTCTTCTTTGGATTAAAGATGGAAACAAGTGGTTGGTGGTCAGTCAGCAAGGTGAACTTCTACCCATGCAGATAGTGGTTGAATTTTTTTACTCCCCATACTAGGCTGAGGTCCTCCCTGTCAATCTGGGCGTAGTTGCGCTCGGCTGAGGTTAGTGACCGAGACGCAAATGCTACTGGCCTCTCCGAGCCGTCCGGGAATTTGTGCGACAGCACCGCTCCAATACCATAGGGTGATGCATCACACGCCAACCGAATTGGTAGTGCTGGGTTGAAATGGGCCAACACCTCTTTAGATGTGATCAATTCTTTGCACTTCTGGAAAGCTCGTTTACATTTGTCACGCCACTTCCATGGTACCCCTGTTTGCAGTAGGGTGTTCAGTGGGTGTAATACTGTCGACAAATTTGGTAAGAACTTATGGTAGTAGTTCACCAGCCCAAGGAACGACCTCAGTTGTGACACATTTTCCGGTGCTGGAGCCTTGACTACTGCCTCAATCTTTTCAGGGGACTTATGTAACCCCTTTTCATCAATAACGTGACCACGATACGAGATCTGCTTCTGGAATAACTCGCACTTGTGGCGATTAGGTCATAGCCCATATTCCTTTAATCTAGTGAGCACCTTCTCCAGGTTGGCGAGGTGATCACTGTCATTTTCGCCCGTGACCAGGATGTCGTCCAAATAACACTGGGTCCCTGGAATCCCTTGCAGGACTTGATCCATTGCCCTTTGCCAAATAGCCGGCGTCGATGCTACCCCGAACACCAGCCAGTTGTATTGGTAGAGAAATTTATGAGTGTTGATCGTGAGGTATTGTTTCGAGGTTTCTTCCACCTCCATTTGCAGGTACGCCTGGGCCAGATCAATCTTGGTGAAGCGTTTACCTCCAGATAGCGAGGCGAAAATATCCTCAATCCGCGGAAGTGGATATTGTACCGTGTGAAGGACTGGGTTCACTGTCACCTTAAGATCCCCACAGATGCGGACTTTCTTTGGTTCCCCAGGCGTATTACTCAACGACCTCTTCATTACAGGAACGATGGGTGTAGCCCACTCACTCCAGTCTACTTTGGACAGTACTCCTGAACATTCCAACCCTTCCAGCTCTGCCTCGACAGCTGGTCTGATCACATAAGGCACTGGTCTGGCCTTAAGAAACTTTGGGCTTGCATTTTCCTCTAATTTATTCGTTGCTGTTATGCCTTTTAGTGTTCCGAGTCCCTCCTGGAACACTTCTTTTGCGTCAGTTAGCATTGTTGACAGTCGTCCAGGTGTGACGTCATCATCCTTTTTGGCCTCAACCTTCAGTGCCTGTATGGAATGCCAATCTAATTGTATCTTCCGGATCCATTCACGTCCTAGTAGTGGTGGTCCTCCATCTGGCAATACATATAGGTCCATTTTGGGTATTTTCTGGCCTTTGTATATCACTTTCACCCTTATTTTTCCTTTGGGGTAGACTTTTTGCCCCGCGTACGTCTTCAAGACAATCTCTGTAGCTTTCAAGGGTATTTGTGAGAATAGCCACTTGTAGTCCCTTTGGTTTATGACTGTTAGGGCTGATCCTGTGTCCAATTCCATTTCCGCTTGGACTCCGTCTATCTTGAGCATGACCCAGATAGTCTGGTGATCCTCCATTTTGATTACCTTATTTAGTTTCAGACAACCCAGCTCCTTGCTTCCGGAGTCTGTATCACTTTTCTGTTCGTTTGAACTACTGTCCATCACCTTATGTACCTTTTCGTATTTCTCCTGTGGAGATTTCTTGCTGCTGGTTTTCTTCCCTGACCTGCAGACTCTTGCTATGTGTCCTGCTTTTCCACACTGTCTGCACACTTGGTCCTTGAACCAACAATCCTTCTGGTCGTGTGTTGTTCTGCCGCAGTGATAACACTTCCCTGCTCCATATGACATTTCATTGGTGCCATATTCTTGCGGTCTCCGTTGTATCTCTGCAGCGCCCCTTGCGGCTGCTTCGTGTGACACTGTCATGCTGAAAGCATTGTCCAGCGTAAGATCCTTTTCTGATAGAAGCCGTTTCTGGGTTCCTTCACTTTGAAGCCCACACACAAGCTTATCCCTTAACGTATCTGCTAGTCCCAATCCAAACTGGCAGTGTTTCGATAGCTTGCGCAGTTCCGTTAAGTACTCAGCATTACTTTCGTCTTTCTGCTGGTTCCTTTTGTGGAACTTAAATCTTTCTGCTATTAGCAGCGGTGTGGGGTTTAAGTGATCCTGTAGGATTTCCACTATGCTTTCAAAATTCTTATCCACTGGCTTCTCTGGGGTTATTCGGTTTCGCAGTAAGCCATACGTTTTTGCATCCATGGAATTTAACAAAACCAGTGCTTTCCTGGCATCTGGCACTTCATTTGCCTTGCAGTACACCTCAATGCGATCCACATATTTCACCCAATCTGCGACTTCATTGTCGAACGCAGTGATGCTGCCACTCTTCGACATCCCTGGGTGTGATTAAACTGTCTAAAATGGCGTCTCCCGTGCTCTCCCTTCTTCTCCGCTGGCACAAAATTGCGTCTCCCGCGCTTTCCTTTCTTCCCACGCTCGCCCTTCTTCTCCGCTGCGGCTTCTAAAATGGCGTCTCCCGCGCTCTCCCTTCTTCTCTGTGGCTCAATGGCGTCTCCCGCGCTTCCTTTTTTTTTTTTTTCGCGGATGCTATTCAGCCCTTGAGCCCTGGCTGCGCTCTGCGCATTCTCCTGTGCTTTACCCTCTCTCTCTTTTTGTTTTCCATCGACGCCGCTCGGTCTTCAACCCCCCCGGCTGCGCCCTGTGCGCTTCACCCTCTCTCTTACCCCGTGGTCGGCTCCAGCCGCCGCTGTCCGGGAAGGGTCTGTGCTGTACCTGTTGCCAGTCTGTTGCTGGATCGTCGTGGCTGGAGAACCAAGCCCAGCCCTCAACAGCCTCCCCTGCGATGTTCACTCTCTGCCGGATGACTGGGCGGTTGCTCGTGGTCGACGCCCATGCTTCTGGCCTCGACTTTCTTCCACCTCCTCCCGGAGTGAATCCTTGAAAGGAAATGCAGAGTTGCAGGTAGATTCGAATCGACCTCGTCGCCACTATTGAATCCGTTGATTCTTAAAGTATGATGTTTTCCGATAACTAGACGGAGGCTGTAAATTAACAATCAACAGGTGTTTACTGGAGGAGGGTCGTCTAAAGACTAACAGTACAGAGGCATGCTCAAGGCTTAGATACAGGTGTGGTCACTGCCGGCACTACAGTATACAGGAGCAGTGAAAGTAGTTCTCTCTTAAAGGTACATACACTACAGCAATAAGGAAGGCAAATGGCATGTTGGCCTTCATTGCAAGATGGTTGGAGTTTAAGAGTAAGGAAGTCTTGCTACAATTATACAGGGCCTTGGTGAGACCACACCTGGAGTACTGTGCACAATTTTGGTCTCCTTATCTAAGGAAGGATATACTTGCCTTTGAGGCAGTGCAACAAAGGTTCACTAGATTGATTCCTGGGATGAGAGGGCTGTCCAATGATGAGATATTGTGTAGAATGGGCCTATACTCTCTGGAGTTTAGAAGAATGAGAGGTGATCTCATTGAAACACACAAGATTCTGAAGGGGACTGACAGGGTAGATGCTGAGAGGTTGTTTCCCCTGACTGGAGTGTCTAGAACCATGGGGCATAGTCTCAGGATAAGGGGTAGGCCATTTAAGACTGAGATGAGGAGTAATTTCTTCACTCAGAGGGTTGTGAATCCTTGGAATTGTCTGCCCCAGAGGACTGTGAATGCTGAGTCTTTGAGTTTATTCAAGGCTGAGATCGATACATTTTTGGACTCTAGGTGAATCAAGGGATATGGAGATCGGGCGGGAAAGTGGCGTTGAGGTCGATGATCAGCCATGATCTTATTGAATGGCGGTGCAGGCTCGAAGGGCCGTATGGCCTACTCCTGCTCCTGTTTCTTATGTTCTTATGTTCTTATGAAGAAATTTCTCCTCTTCTCAGTCTTAAATGGCTGACCCATTATCTTGAGACTATGCCCCTAGTTCTAGACTCCCCAGCCAGGGTAAACAGCCTCTCAGCATCTACCCTGTCAATCATCCTCAGGATCTTATATGTTTCAATGAGATCACCTCTCATTTTTCTCAACTCCAGAAAGTATGGGCCCAATGTACTCAAATTCTCCTCATAGGACAATCCTCTCATCCCAGGAATCACATTATACTCAATCTGCCACCTTATTACCCACTTAACCAGTCTATATCCCTTTGCAGGCTATTTGTCTTCTCCTCACAGCTTACTTTCCCACCAAGCTTTGTATCATCAGCAAACTTAGATACATTACACTCGGTCCTTTCATCTACATCATTAAAATAAATTGTAAACAGCTGAGGCCCAAGCACTGATTCTTGCAGCACCCCACCAGTTACAGCCTGTCTACCTGAAAATGACCCCTCTATCCCTCCTCTCTGTTTTCTGTCCACTAACCAATCCTCTTTCCATGCTAATATATTACCTCCAAACAAATATGCCCTTATCTTGCACAACAACATTTTATGTGGCACCTTATCGAATGCCTTTTGGAAATCCAACTATACTACATCCACTGGTCCTCCTTTATCTGCCTTGCTAGTTACATCCTCAAAAAACTGTAATAAATTTGTTAAACATGACTTCCCTGTCACTGAGCGGCTACAGGGCATTCTTAAGGGGGAGGGTGAGCAGGCAGAGGTTGTGGTCCACATTGGGGCCAACGACATAGGTAGGAAGGGGGATGAGGTCCTGCATCAAGAATTTAGGGAGCTAGGTAACAGATTAAAGAGCAGGACCTCAAAGGTTGTAATCTCTGGATTACTCCCAGTGCCACGTGCTAGTGAGTATAGGAATAGGAGGATAGAGCAGATGAATGCGTGGCTAAAGAGTTGGTGTAGGGGGGAGGGTTTTACTTTCCTGGATCACTGGGCCTGCTTCTGGGGAAGGTGGGACTTGTACAAGTCGGACGGGTTGCACCTGAACCAGAGCGGGACAAATATCCTTGCGGGGAGGTTTGCTAGCACAGTTGGGGGGGGTTTAAACTAACTTGGCAGGGGGATGGGATACAGAGGGGAGCTGAAAGAGGGGGTGATGTGCTGCCAATTATAGAGAAAAAAACAAGTCAGCTTGGTAGACAGGGCAAATATACAAGGGCAAGGCTGGATGGCATCTATTTTAATGCAAGGAGTCTTGCAAATAAGGTGGATGAACTGAAGGTGTTGATAAACACATGGGAGTATGATATTGTTGCTATCACGGAGACATGGTTGAGGGAGGGGCAAGACTGGCAGCTCAATATTCCGGGGTACAGAATCTTCAGGCGAGACAGAGGGGGGGGTATAAGAGGAGGGGGTGTAGCAATATTAATTAAGGAGTCAATTACTGCAGTAAGGAGGGATGACATATTAGCAGGTTCCTCGAATGAGGCCATATGGGTGGAGCTTAAAAACAAGAAGGGGGCAAGCACTTTGCTGGGAGTGTACTATAGGCCTCCAAACAGTCAGGGGGAGATAGAGGAACAGATATGTAGGCAAATCTCAGAGAAATGTGCAAATAATATGGTAATAATAATGGGGGATTTCAACTTCCCCAATATTAACTGGGATAGTCAGAGTGTGAAAGGCACAGAGGGTGTAGAATTCTTAAAGTGCATCCAGGAGAGCTTTTTGAGCCAGCATGTAGAAGGTCCTACAAGAGAGGGGGCGGTACTGGACCTAATTCTAGGGAATGTGGCCGGCCAAGTGGAAGAAGTGCTAGTAGGTGAGCACTTTGGTGACAGTGACCATAATATGGTGAGATTTAAGGTGGTCATGGAAAAGGACAGCGATGGGCCGGAAATAAAGGTTCTAAATTGGGGGAAGGCCGATTTTAATAGGATAAGGCAGGATCTGGCCAAAATGGACTGGGATCAGCTACTTGTAGGAAAATCCACATCGGATCAATGGGAGGCTTTCAGAAGGGAGATTGAGATCATACAATGGCAACATGTTCCCGTAAAGGTCAAGGGTGGTTCCAAAAACCACAGGGAACCGTGGATGTCAGGGGATATACGAGAATGGATTAGAAAAAAAAGGAGGGCTTTTGGCAGATACAAAAGGCTAAAGACGGAGGAAGCCCTGGAGGAGTACAAAAAGTGCAGGGGGATACTTAAAAAAGAAATTAGGAGATCAAGGAGGGGCCATGAAATAACACTGGCGAGCAAAATAAAGGAAAATCCTAAGATGTTTTATAAGTATATTAAGGGTAAGAGGATAACTAGGGAAAAAATAGGGCCCATTAGGGACAAAAGTGGCAATCTGTGTGTGGAGCCGGAAGATGTAGGAGGGGTTCTAAATGAATTTTTTGCATCTGTTTTCACTATGGAGAGGGACGATGTAGACATAGAAATAGGGCGGGGGGACTGTGATATGCTCGAACACATTAACATCGAGAGGGAGGAGGTATTGGCGGTTTTAGCAGGCCTAAAAATGGATAAATCCCCAGGCCCGGACGAAATGTATCCCAGGCTGCTGTGTGAGGCAAAGGAAGAGATTGCGGGGGCTCTAACACACATATTCAGAACCTCTCTGGCCACAGGGGATGTGCCAGAGGACTGGAGAACCGCTAATGTAGTTCCATTATTCAAGAAGGGGAGTAGGGAAAAACCGGGGAACTACAGGCCAGTGAGCCTAACATCAGTGGTGGGAAAATTATTGGAAAAAATTCTGAGGGACAAAATCAGTCTCCACTTGGAGAGGCAAGGATTAATCAGGGATAGTCAACATGGCTTTGTCAAGGGAAGATCATGTCTGACTAATTTGATTGAATTTTTTGAGGGGGTGACTAGGTGTGTGGATGAGGGTAACGCAGTGGATGTGGTATACATGGATTTCAGTAAGGCCTTCGATAAAGTCCCGCACAGGAGACTGGTCAAGAAGGTAAGAGCCCATGGAATCCAGGGTGCCTTGGCACGTTGGATACAAAACTGGCTTACTGGCAGAAGGCAGAGGGTGATGGTCGAAGGTTGTTTTTGTGACTGGAAGCCTGTGGCCAGTGGGGTACCACAGGGATCGGTGCTGGGTCCCTTGCTATTTGTGGTCTATATTAATGACTTGGATATGAATGTAAAAAGTATGATCAGTAAGTTCGCGGATGATACAAAAATTGGTAGGGTGGTAAATAGCGAGGAGGGTAGTCTCAGTCTGCAGGACGATATCGATGGGTTGGTCAGATGGGCGGAACAGGGGCAAATGGAATTTAACCCGGAAAAGTGCGAGGTGATGCACTTTGGGGGGACTAACAAGGCAAGAGAATACACAATGAATGGTAAGACCCTAGGCAAGACGGAGGGTCAGAGGGACCTGGGTGTGCAAGTACACAAATCCCTGAAGGCGGCGGAACAGGTGGATAAGGTGGTAAAAAAGGCATATGGGATACTTGCCTTCATTAGCCGAGGCATAGAATATAAGAGCAAGGAGGTTATGATGGAGCTGTATAAAACACTGGTTAGGCCACAGCTGGAATACTGTGTGCAGTTCTGGTCACCGCACTACAGGAAGGATGTGATAGCTTTGGAGAGGGTGCAGAGGAGATTCACCAGGATGCTACCAGGGCTGGAACGCTTCAGCTATGAAGAGAGACTGGGCAGATTGGGTTTGTTTTCCTTGGAGCAGAGAAGGCTGAGGGGGGACATGATTGAGGTGTACAAAATTATGAGGGGCATAGATAGGATGGATACTAAGGAGCTTTTTCCCTTAGTAGAAGGGTCAATAACTAGGGGGCATAGATTCAAGGTAAAGGGCGGGAGGTTTAGAGGGGATTTGAGAAAGAACTTCTTCACCCAGAGGGTGGTTGGAGTCTGGAACTCACTGCCCGAAAGGGTTGTGGAGGCTGGAACCCTCACAACATTCAAGACGCATTTGGATGAGCACTTGAAATGCCATAGCATACAAGGCTACGGACAAAATGCTGGAATATGGGATTAGATTAGACAGGGCTTGATGGCCGGCGCGGACACGATGGGCCGAAGGGCCTCTATCCGTGCTGTATAACTCTATGACTCTAAAACCATGTTGACTCTGCCTAATCATATTGGCCTGGAAAGTGCAGTCGTAAGCTTGCCGCCCCGTACGCCTCCGAACTGCAAGGTAACTCCATTCTTATCTGATGACTCCAGAGCTGCGGACTCTTGCAGTCCTAGGCCTGCGGGCTCGCCTGCGTAAAGGCCCACGTATCCCAGGGGTGCAGGTGGTTCGCAAGCATCCCTGAGATCATGTGGGCCAGGCCAACCAATGAAAAAGCGGGATTCCCATTATGATTATAGGGATTCCATTTACGTTCGGAATCCCCATAAGCACAATAGGAATCCCCTAAAAAATACATTTTCACAACACTGAAATAAATATAAATCATCCCAGGTTCAAAATTAATTAAAATACCATTTAATGAAACATTTAAAATAAAAATTTAATTTTTTGAAAAATCAATTTAAACATTTTTAAGCGGGACAAAAATAACTTGAACTAATTTTAAATGTAAGTGAATGTTTAAATCATTTAAAAAAAATATTTTATCATTTATTTTAACCCTTACGCTGGAAAAGAAGGCCTTATGCCTGCTTTGACCAGGTGTAAGGGTTTGGTGGAAATTCGCCGGCCAGTAGTTGGGCAAATAGCCTGACCCTGCATCAGCGAGAGTGAATTTCCAGAGGATGGGTACAATCTGTCAAGGAGAAACTTGACAGATCGCAAGTTCTGGGTTTTCACACATGCTCATCGTTGTGCGTACACCATCATAGGCCTTGTAAAATCCGGGCCATTATGATTATCTAAATGCCCTGTTACCACTTCCTTAATAATGGATTCCAGCATTTTCCTGACAACTGATGTCAGGCTAACTGGACTGTGGTTCCCTGTTTTCTCTCTCCCTCCTTTCTTGTTTCTATTTGCTACCTTCCAATTCATTGGGACCATTCTAAATCTAGGGAATTTGGGAAGATCACTATCAATGCATCCACTGTCTTTGCAGCCTCCTCTTTTACATTTCTAGGATGCTGACTGATGTAAGAAAAAGGAGGCTTACCATCAAGTAACTTTAAAGTAAGCTTTAAGTAACTTATAAACACACTATATACAAGAGAGGTCTTTACCATGCCTCTGGTAGAAGCCTCTTACAATACTGAACAGACCAGTATTTATACCAGTCCAACAGGAAGTGACACATGACAGGAAGTGAGGTATGTACACAGTTCATAGTTCATAGTTCACAGTTCACAGTTCACAGGAAGTGATGACATAACTTCCCGGAAGTTATTATTTTTATCACATTCTTCCCTCCTGCAGGTTTAGGAGGCTGTGGTCTACCTTTTGGTCCGCAGCCGCCGAACAAGGAAGAGTCGCACCCGTTTGGATTCCCGTCGTAGAGGGTCGCTGGTCCGCTTACATGCGGTTGGCCATTGGCCAGAGTCCGTGTGGCCTGGATTGCCCTGTGAAGGGTCGGGGAGATCATGGCTTCGAGTACGAGCCCCAATAGGTTCAAAGTCAGACTGCCTCTGTTCAGAGGGAGGTGCAGAGCTGGTCTGTGGCGGACCAGTACTTTCATGCGTGGTACTGGGAGGGTCGCAACCTTGAGCACGGGGTTCTACCGGCACCAAGCTAGTTGGTGTCCGATCAGGATCCTGGAGAGGGGTACCCGATAGGTCCCAAGAGTTTCCTGGTGAAATGCCATCACCCGATGTCCCACTAGGTCCTGGTGGGCAGGGAGCCAGATCCCGTAATGATACGGTAGATTCTCGGCCGTCGGAATATCGTATGTTTGCATAGGTGGGGTTGGCATCGGTTAGTTCGACCTCGTCTACAAGAGGGTCATTTTTAGACGTCCGAACGTATCTTCGGAGTAATACAGGTCCAGGAGTAGTTAGCCATGACGGGAGTGATGTCCCATGAGATGAGCGACGCTGGAATCCAAAGAACCGCTCATGAGGTGTAGTATTTGTGGCTGTAGAAAGCAGGGACCGTATAGAGTGCAATGCATCCGGAAGCACTGTTTCCCATTGCTGGTCTGGTAGGCCCCGAGATCTTAAAGCGAGACGTACGGAATTCCAGATGATACCGTTATACCTCTCTACCTGCCCATTTCCGATGGGATGGTATGGTGTTGTTTTGCTTGTAGCAATTCCCCGTTCTGAGAGGTAGTCCTTGAGTTCCTTCGACATAAAGGATGGACCCCGATCTGAGTGAATATAAGTCGGCATGCCACAGAGAGAAAATACCTGCTCAAGGCAGCAGATTACTGTGGACGCCAGCATATTGGAGCATGGGAAGGCAAACGGAAAACGTGAATATTCGTCGATCATGGTGAGCAAATATGTGTTCCGAGTTGAAGAGGGCACTGGGCCCTTAAAATCGACGCTAAGTCGTTGCATCGGTTGGGTTGCATGTATGAGTATACCATCTGAGGGGCGGAAGAACTGAGGTTTTAATTCCGCACAAAGCCGGCATTCTGAGCATATTTTCTTTACATCTCCAGTGGAAAAAGGGAGATTCCGTGATCGTACGAAATGTAGCATGCGCGTAACGCCAGGATGACACAAACCATTGTGGATATCCATGAGGGTGGAGGATGACATAGTGGAGCAGAATGCCCGTGTGAGGGTGTCCGGGGCCACATTCTCCTTGCCAGGCCGATAGAGAATGGTATAACCAAAAGAGGCCAGTTCCATCCTCCAAAGTTGTATTTTATTATTCTTAATTTTGGTTCGTTTTCGATTATCGAGCATGAAGGCGACTGATCGTTGGTCCGTGATCAATGTAAAGTGCTGGCGAGCTAGAAAATGGTTCCACTTCTGTACTGCCTCTATGATGGCTGTGGCTTCTTTCTCAACCGGAGGATAATGTAGCTCGGCACCTTGTAAGGTCCTGGACATAAATGCTACAGGACGACCTTCCTGATTCAGAGTAGCCGAGATCGCCACCTCCGAGGCATCACATTCAACCACGAAAGGGAGATTCTCATCAATGGAGTGAAGAGCCGCTTTCTCCAACTGTTTTTTGAGAAGGTTAAAGGCTGCAACAGCCGCTGTTCCCAGTGGAAATGATCTAGCATGCAGCAAGGGTTGGATTTTGTCCGAAAAATGAGGAATCCATTTAGCGTAGTATGCAAACAGACCGAGAGCCCGACGTAAAGAAGTCGGATTCTTAGGTGACGGGAGCTCTTGGAGCGGGCGAAGTCTTTCTGGGTCTGGCTTAATGATACCATTGCCTACGCAGTAGCCAAGGATGTTGATGGTCGGTTGCGACTCAACAGATTTGGATTCATTCAGGGTCAAATTACGGCGATGGAGGGCATCCCGAAATTTTTGGAGGTTGGAGTCGTGTTCCTGTTGATCGTGACCTGCAATGGTAATGTTATCAAGATAGGGAAAAGTGTCCCTTAGGTTTTCCTGCTTAACCAGGCCATCCATTGCCCGTTGAAAGACAGCCACTCCATTAGTAACCCCGAATGGGAGGCGACGAAATTGGTACAGCTGTCCATTAGCCTCAAAGGCTGTGTACTGCTTATCTGAGACCTTCAAGGGTAACTGATGATAGGCACTTTTTAAATCGTAAGTTGAGAACACTTTGTATTCGGCCAGTTTATTAACCATATCATCAATGCGTGGCAATGGGTAGGCGTCCAAGTCGGTATATTGATTGATGGTTTGCGAATAATCGATGCATAGTCGCTGTTTGTGAGGTTTTAGAGGGTTCTTGACAATGACGACTTGAGCCCGCCAGGGCGACGAACATGGTTCAATGATATCCTCTGCTAGAAGTCGAGAGATTTCAGCCGCAATAAAAGATTGGTCTTCCTGATTAAAGCGCCGCGATTTCGTTATTATCGGTTGGCATTGAGGCGGAATACTGGCAAATAATGAGGGTTCATCAAGTGAAGCTGCTGATAATGCACAAAATGGTAATTTAGACGGTATATTAGAAATAGTAAGTCCGGGTTTGGATCCACCAAACTCAATGGTGAGTTTCTTATGCTGTTTTTGGAAGTCCAGTCCTAAGAGGAGATCACTACATAAGTCCTTGAGCACCGAAAGTCGGGTGGAGGGATACATACGACCATGAAGTGTCATATCAACAACACAAAAGCCGGAGATTCTGGTATTAAGTGATGACTGGGCCATCGCAATTGCCTGGTCCGATGGGAAGACATGTAGTTTCAATTTCGCAACAATCTGTTCCTTAATGAAACTATCAGTACTTCCTGAGTCAATTAAGGCACCTAAGGTATGCCCTTTAATTGAAATTTTTGTGGCTGCATGAGACAGGTTCTGTGGGCAAGCAGCTGTAATTGGTGTCGTTGCACAGAGAGTGGCTAAAACTCTCGGTGTGCTTCTTCGGGAGAGAGCTCGAGAGGAAGCTTGATAGGTCCTAGCTGGAGCATCTTGATAGGCCCTAATTGGGGCAGTTCGGTAGGCCTTAGCTGGATTGGCCCTCGTAGAGGCCCTTGATAGGCAAACTTTAGCAAAGTGTCCTTTTTTCCCGCAATAACTGCAGATTGCATTGCGAGCAGGGCAGGTTTTCCTAGGGTGAAAAGCATCTCCACAAAAGAAGCATTCCTTCCTAGATTGCCAAGAGGCTGCTAAAGTGGGGTCGTCCTCCACTTCTTCATCAGAATTATCAGAATTAGATTCCCCCATGATAGGGTTCACCTGAGACCGCTTGAATTGTCTGGTTGCAGCTACAGCAGCAGATCGAGATCTGGGCAGCTGATAGAGGTCTGCATTTCTCTTTGCCAAATCCAGTGAACAAGCTAGGTCAAAAGCTTTTTGTAGCTCAAGTGTTTTACTTTCTAGTAGACGCTGGCGTATAAATGGAGAGGCAATCCCGCAGATGAAAACATCACAAATCATTTCTTGGCGGTACAGCTCAGCTGAGGTTGCCTGAAAGTTACAATCTACGCTGAGCCTGCGAAGTTCTTGCAGGAATTCGTCAATTGATTCCCCTGGCCCTTGTCGGGCTGTGGCCAGTAGATGTCTAGCATAGACCTCATTTGGGGTCTTGGCATACAGTTTCTTAAGTGCCCGAATCACCTCATCGTAATTATCCCATTCATCAACATATTCGAACACTTTTGGGGTCACATAATTGATAAGTATCTTCAATCTAGCAGGAGCATCCGCTTCACATTCATCCAGAAAATTCTCAAAAGTACGGTACCAATGCTTCCATACCCTGCCAGCTGCTGGTGCATTCGGGTCCAAGTCCAGACGAATAGGTCTAAGGATTTTCTCCATGATGGGTGGTTCCCTGGATCCTTAATTCCGAGTTTGTCCGAAGGTCTAGTATTTGTGAGTGTAAATATTAAGTTACTTAAATTGATGTAAGAAAAAGGAGGCTTACCATCAAGTAACTTTAAAGTAAGCTTTAAGTAACTTATAAACACACTATATACAAGAGAGGTCTTTACCATGCCTCTGGTAGAAGCCTCTTACAATACTGAACAGACCAGTATTTATACCAGTCCAACCGGAAGTGACACATGACAGGAAGTGAGGTATGTACACAGTTCATAGTTCACAGTTCACAGTTCACAGGAAGTGATGACATAACTTCCCGGAAGTTATTATTTTTATCACACTGACTATCAGGTCCAGGGGATTTGTCGGCTTTTAGCCCCGTTAGTTTCTCAAGTACTAACATTCTTTAGTGAAGGAAATCTGTCGTCCTTACCTGGCCTGGCCTATATGTGACTCCAGACCAACAACAATCTACTTGACTCTTAACTGCCCTCTGAAATGATCTAGCAAGCTACTCAGTTGTACCAAACCGCTACGAGAAACAATAATAAGAATAAAACGGGATGGACCACCCAGCATCAACCTCGGCACAGGCTTTGGACACGACAAAGGCGCACCCAGTCCAGTCGACCCTGCAAAGTTCTCCTCCCTACATCTGGGGATTGTGCCAAAATTGGAGACCTGTCCCACAGACTAGTCAAGCAACAGCCTGAAATAGTCATATTCACAGAATCATACATATCAGCCAACATCCCAGATTCCCCCATCACCATCCCTGGGTTGTCCTCTCCCACCAGCATGTCAGACCCACCAGGCACAGTGGTATATAATAGGGGGGGAGTGGCATTGGGAGTTCTCAACATTGACTCTGGATGCCATGAAGTCTCATGGCTTCAGGTCAAGTCTGGGCAAGGAAACCTCCTGCTGATTACCACCTACCGCCCTCCCTCAGCTGATTAATCAGTACTCCTCCATGTTGAACACCACATGGAAGAGGCATTGAGGTAGCAAGGACACAGAATGTACACTGGGTGGGGGACTTCAATGTCCATCACCAAGAGTGGCTCGGTAGCACCACTACTGACTGAGCTGGTGAGTCCTGAAGGCTGCCAGTCTGAGCCTGCAGCAGGTGGTGAAAGATCCAACACAAGGGAAAAAGCTACTTAACCTTGTCCTTACCAATCTACCTGTCGCGGATGCATCTGCCCATGACAGTTGGTAGCAGTGACCACCGCACAATCCTTGTGGAGATGAAGACCCATTTTCACACTGAGGACACCCTCAATCTTGTTGTGTGGCACTACCACCGTCCTAAATGGGATAGATTCAGAACAGATCTAGCAGCTCAAAACTGGGCATCCATGAGGTGCTGTGGGCCATCAGCAGCAGCAGAATTGTATTCCACCACAACCTGTAACCTCATAGCCCGGCATATACCTTACTCTACTATTACCATCAAGCCAGCGGACCAACCCTAGTTCAATGAGGAGTGCAGAAGAGCATGCCAGGAGCATCACCAGGCATACTTAAAAATGAGGTGCCAACCTGGGGAAGCTGCAACTCAGGACTACATGCATGCTAAACAGCAGAAGCAGAATGCTATGGGCAGAGCTAAGTGATCCCACAACTAACGGATCAGATCAAAGCTCTGCAGTCCTACCACATTTGGTCATGAATGGTGGTCGACAATTAAACAACTAACAGGAGCCATGGACATCCCCATCCTCAATGATGGTGGAGCCTAGCACGTGAGTGCAAAAGGCAAGACTGAAGCATTTGCAACCATCTTCAGCTAGAAGTGTCAAGTGGATGATCCATCTCGGCCTCTTCCTGAGGTCCCCACCATCATAAAAGCCAGTCTTCAGCCAATTCGATTCACTCCACGAGATATCAAGAAATAGCTGAGCGCACTGGATACAGCAAAGGCTATGGGCCCCGACAACATCCCAGCTGTCATGCTGAAGACTTGTGCTCCAGAACTATTGGCACATCTAGCCAAGCTGTTCCAGTACAGCTACAACACTGGCATCTATCCAACAATATGGAAAACTACCCAGGTGTGTTCAGTCCACAAAAAACAGGACAAATTCTATCTGGCCAATTACCGCCCCATCAGTCTACTCTCAATCATTAACAAAGTGATGGAAGGTGTCGTCGACTACGCTATCAAGCGGCACTTACTCACCAATAACCTGCTCACTGATGCTCAGTTCGGGTTCTGCCAGGACCACTCAGCTCCAGACGTCATTACAGCTTTGGTCCAAACATGGACAAAAGAGCTGAATTCCACAGGTGAGGTAAGAGTGATTGCCCTTGACATCAACGCAGCATTTGACCAAGTGT
Organism: Somniosus microcephalus; assembly: GCF_052327205.1. Lineage (NCBI taxonomy): Eukaryota > Metazoa > Chordata > Chondrichthyes > Squaliformes > Somniosidae > Somniosus > Somniosus microcephalus. Next base: position 83,028,881 of record NC_140988.1, read on the forward strand.
GGCATCAATGAGCTCTAGTAAAATTGCAGTCAATGGGAATCAGGGGGAAAACCCTCCACTGGCCGGAGTCATACCTAGCACAAAGGAAGGTGGTTGTGGTTGTTGGAAACCAATCACCTCCAGGCCCAGGATATCACTGCAGAAGTTCCTCAGGACAGTATCCTAGGCCCAACCATCTTCAGCTGCTTAATCAATTACCTTCCCTCCATCATCGGGTCAGAAGTGGTAATGTTCGCTGATGATTGCACAGTGTTCAGTTCCATTCGCAACTCCTCAGATAATGAAGCAGTCCATGCCTGCATGCAGCAAGATCTGGACAATATTCAGGCTTGGGCCGATAAGTGACAAGTAACATTCGCACCACACAAGTGCCAGGCAATGACTATCTTCAATAAGAGAGAGTCTAACCACTGTCCCTTAACATTCAAAGGCATTCAACTTGATTTAAATCCAGTCATCGCGGTATTAAAACAGGCAAATTTTATTTAGAAAAAAGTATACAATTTTTTGTAATAAAACTATTTGCATTTATATAGCATCATATCACATCAAAAAGTCTTATGCATTTCACACAGTGAATTGATTTTGAAGCCAGTGATTTATATGGACCTATGAGTTATGGGATAACTACTGATATTAAAAAAGACGCTTTTTAAATAATCTTTGTGAATGGACATTTTAATTGTTCCACAATTAATTCTTCAACACCTCCAATTACTTAAATACAATCTAAAGAATAAGAATTTTTGTACTCTAGGGGAATCAAGGGATATGGAGATCGGGTGGGAAAGTGGGGTTGAGGTCGATGATCAGCCATGATCTTATTGAATGGCGGAGCAGACTCGCAGGGCCGTATGGCCTACTCCTGCTCTTACTTCTTATGTTCTTATGTATGTTCTATTACCATCACCAAATACCCCACCATCAACATCCTGGCGGGTCACCATTGACCAGAAACTTAACTGGACCAGCCACATATATGATGTGGCTACAGGAGCAAGTCAGCGACTGGGTATTCTGCGGCGAGTGTCTCACCTCCTGATTCCCCAAAGCCTTTCCACCACCTACAAGGCACAAGTCAGGAGTGTGATTAAATACTCTCCACTTACCTGGATGAGTGCGGCTCCAACAACACACAAGAAGCTCGGCACTATCCAGGACAAAGCAGCCCACTTGATCAGCACCCCATTCACCACCAACACACCATGGCTGCAGTGTGTACCATCCACAAGATGCACTGCAGCAACTCGCCAAGGCTTCTTCGCCAGCACCTCCCAAACCCACGACCTCGCCCACCTAGAAGCACAAGTGCAGCAAGCGCATGGAAACACCATCACCTCAAAGTTCCCCCCCAAGTCACATACCATCCTGACTTGGAAATTTATCGGCAGTCCTTCATAGTCGCTCAGTCAAAATCCTGGGACTCCCTCCCTAACAGCACTGTGGGAGTACCTTCAACACAATGACTGCAGAGGTTCAAGAAGGCAGCTCACCACCACCTTCTCAAGTGCAATTAGGGGTGGCAAATAAATCCTGGTTAGGGTGCATATAAACTACTCCCACCAATGTTTTCTGTCCCTTGTTATTTCATATCTCCGCCCACACTGAATCTATTTCCTGAACCAAGATCCTTTCTCACTACTGTCCTTATGTCATCCTTTATGATGAGGTCTACCCCACTCCCTTCCCATTCTGCCTGTCTTTTCAAAACGTCAAGTACCCTGGAATATTTAGTTCCCAACCTTTGTCACCTTGCAACCACGTCTCTGGAATGGCTATTAGATCAAACATGTTTATGTCTATTGGTGCCACTAATTCATCTATATTAATACAAATGCTTTGTGCAGTCAGATAAAATGCCTTTAATTTTAACTTTTTACCATTATTCCCTTCTTTCATCTTATTCGCTGATGCACTATTATCGTTGAACTCTTTGTCCCTTCCTGTCATGCTTTGCTTATCTTTACCCAAATCAGTACGCTGCTCCATTGCCTTGTGTAATGAAATCTGTTTGTCTTGGTCCTGTATTCATTTTGCACTCATGTATATTACCCTCCCCCACTGTGTATAGTTTCACTTCCTCTTACCCGACTAACCTGGGAGGTTCCAGGTCTTGGCTCTTGGCTCCGCCCCTGACTTCTCTTACATAAAGATCCCAGGATCTGTATGACTCATTCCTGTGAACCAGTCGGTGTGTTGAGATGTTAGCTCTGATCTTAGTGATTAAAAGCCAACTTGCTTAAGTCTATAACTTCTAGTTTTGTGGTTATTGAAGGCCCATCAATTTTAATCACTAAAGAATACTAGGATGGATCGACTCCTAAAACCAGAGCATCTGGACTTGGATCCACATTCTGCTGAAGCATTAAATCAATTTGGACACCGGCTCAAATGCTTCGAACTCTTCACGGGGGCCTCATCCGCTAGTGAGGTAGATAAACTGAGTCTACTGACTACTCGCGTAAGTCATCAGATTTATTCGTTCATCCGGGACGCCACCTCTTACACGGAGGCCATCACTATCCTGAAGGCCCAATACCAGAGGCCGGTAAACGAAGTGTACGCCAGACATCTGCTGGCTACACGCAGGCAGCGACCAGAGGAATCGATGGACGATTTCTTACAGGGCCTAAAGGACCTGGTCCGGGACTGTAACTGCAAGGCCGTGACGGTCAACGCATACTCTGACGAATTGGTCCGCGATTCCTTCATCACGGGCCTCAAATCGAATTATATCCGGCAAAGACTGCTGGAGAAGGAGGTCCTGGACTTTAAAAAGGCAGTGGCCACTGCGCGATCGCTGGACGTGGCCCAGAAAAACTCTGACTCTTATTCTTCCGGCCATGCGGCCCTCACCGCCTCGTGCGCGCCGAGGGGGCCGCCATCTTGGAATCAGCCATCTTCCCCATCCAGGTCTCAGACCAGCTCTACGCCGCCGGAGTCCCCACACAGAAGTTCACCCAGGAGTCCTACTACAGCGGCAATGTCTCGAGGCCCGAAATGCTACTTCTGCAGCCAGGCCAAGCACCCCAGACAACGATGCCCAGCGAAGGACGCTACATGCTTCAAATGTAAGAAAAAGGGGCATTTTAGCAAAGTCTGCAGGGGGAATCCGATTTCCAACTCCGTCACCGCCTCGTGCGTGCCGTGCGGGCCACCATCTTGGGATCCGCCATCTTTTCCCGACTCAACGGCCACCCAGGGCCCAACAGTGGCTTCGATCACGGTGGATCAATCCAGGCCACACCCGTTGACAAAATCCATGATGGACATACAGGTAAACGGGAATTTAACGAAATATTTAATTGACTGTGGGAGTACCGAGAGTTTTATCCACCCTAGCCTGGTATGGCAGCACTCATTAACGGTAACCCCTACACGGAGCAGAATTGCTATGGCGGCTAAACCCCACACTTCGGACATTTTGTGCTACTGTGTGGTAACACTGACTGTAAAAGGCACGGACTACAAGGATTTTAAACTCCTCGTGATGCCAGAACTCTGTGTTAATGTAATCTTGGCCTGGACTTCCAGTGCCACCACGAAAGTGTCACGCTAGCATATGGCGGGTCCCAGCCGCCACTCACAGTCTGTGGCCTATCAACCTTAAAAATCAGCCCGCCCTCTTTATTCGCTAATCTCGCTCCGAGCTGTAGGCCCATAGCGACCAAAAGTAGACGGTACAGTCTGGAAGACAGACACTTTATCAAGGCGGAAGTGGACAGACTCCTGCGGGAAGGCATTATTGAATGCAGTACCAGCCCGTGGCATGCTCAAGTAGTCATAGTTAAAAATAGCAAAAAGAAACGGATGGTAATTGACTACAGCCAGACTGTTAATATTTATACCCAGCTGGACGCCTACCCTTTACCCCGCATATCAGAAATGGTCAACCAGATTGCGCAATACCGAGTCTTCTTGACTATCGACCTCAAATCCGCGTATCACCAGCTCCCCATTAGAATGGAGGACCGCCCATACACCGCCTTCGAGGCGAACGGGCGCCTCTACCCTTTTCTCAGAGTGCCCTTCAGGGTAACAAATGGGGTCTCGGTCTTCCAACGTGAGATGGACCGCATGGTTGACGAGAATAAACTACAAGCTACCTACCCCTATCTGGACAATGTCACTATCTGCGGGCACAACCAGCAAGACCACGATCTAAATCTTGCGAGATTTTTAAAAACTGCCCTAAAGCTACAACGAAGACAAATGTGTCTTCAACACAACCCGTCTCTGTATCCTCGGCTGTGTGGTGGAAGATGGGGTAATTGGACCGGACCCTGACCGATTACGCCCCCTAAAGGAACTGCCCCTGCCACACAATCCCAAAGCTTTAAAAAGGTGCCTGGGATTTTTTTCGTATTATGCCCAATGGGTGCCCAATTACTCTGATGAGGCCCGACCCCTCATTAAATCGACGTCCTTCCCAATATCAGCTGAAGCTCGGGAGGCTTTCACCAGTATTAAACAGGACATTGAAAGGGCTGCAGTGTGTGCAGTGGACGAATGCATTCCCTTTCAAGTCGAAAGCGATGCGTCAGACTTTGCCTTAGCTGCGACCCTCAATCAGGCTGGGAGACCTGTGGCCTTCTTCTCCCGAACCCTTCAGGGACCTGAAATCGGGCACTCTTCTGTCGAGAAGGAGGCACAGGCTATAGTGGAGGTAGTGCAGCACTGGAGACACTACCTAGCCGGCAAACGTTTCACCCTGCTCACCGACCAGCGGTCAGTGGCTTTCATGTTTAATAACAAACAAAGGGGGAAAATCAAGAATGACAAAACACTCAGGTGGAGGATTGAACTATCCACGTTCGACTATGATATTATGTACAGGCCGGGAGCCCTTAATGAACCCCCAGATGCCCTATCGCGGGGAATGTGTGCCAGCATTCATACGGACAAATTACAGGGTCTCCACAGCGACCTCTGTCACCCAGGGGTCACCCGACTATACCATTTTATAAAGTCCCGCAATCTGCCCCACTCCATCGGGGAGGTCAGGGCAATGACCAGAGCCTGCCGCATCTGTGCGGAATGCAAGCCTCTTTTCTACAGGCCTGACCGTGCACACCTTATAAAAGCCACACGGCCATTCGAGCGCCTAAGTCTGGACTTCAAGGGACCCCTTCCCTCTGTCGGCCGTAACGTATACTTCCTCAATATCATTGATGAATATTCCCGCTTCCCCTTCGCCATTCCCTGCCCAGACATGACCAGTGCCACGGTCATCAAGTGTCTCTGTAATCTATTCTGCATGTTTGGCATGCCGAACTACATACACAGCGATAGGGGGACGTCATGCATGAGTGACGAGCTGTGCCAGTTCTTGCTCTTGAAGGGGATAGCCACTAGCAGAACCACTAGCTACAACCCCCGGGGTAATGGGCAAGTGGAAAGGGAGAATGCTACTGTTTGGAAGGCTGTCACGTTAGCCTTAAAGTCAAAAGGCCTTCTGACCTCCCGCTGGCAGGAAGTCCTCCCAGACGTGCTCCACTTCATAAGGTCTCTGTTATGTACTGCCACTAACACTACCCCTCACGAGAAGATGTTCGTTTTCCCCTGGAAATCCCCCTCGGGCATATCTCTACCCGCGTGGCTGACGTCTCCGGGGACAGTACTATTGCAGAAGCACGTGAGAGGCCATAAAATGGACCCCCTTGTGGAAAAGGTACAGCTCCTCCATGCAAACCCTCAGTACGCCTATATCGAATACTCTGACGGGCGAGAGGACACTGTTTCCATAAAAGACCTTGCTCCCTCGGGGAGCGGAGGGAACGATGGGAGACTACCCAATGAAGACCTAAACTACAAAGAGACAGGACGCCCAGAGGTATCAATACCCAACTTTAACCTGGAGGACACTGCAGATAACCTGGAAGACACTGCGGAGGCCCGGACAGCGGAGGAACCAGAATCCACTCCCCTAGAGGCACCCCAACCGGCTTTGCGCCGATCACTGAGAACTGCAAAACCTCCTGACCGACTCACATACCCGATGGACTAAATTTATAGAAGGGGTGAATGTAATGAAATCTGTTTGCCTTGGTCCTGCATTCGTTTTGCACTCATGTATATTACCCTCCCCCACTGTGTATAGTTTCACTTCCTCTTTCCCGACTAACCTGGGAGGTTCCAGGTCTTGGCTCTTGGCTCCGCCCCTGACTTCTCTTACATAAAGATCCCAGGATCTGTATGACTCATTCCTGTGAACCAGTCGGCGTGTTGAGATGTTAGCTCTGATCTTAGTGATTAAAAGCCAACTTGTTTAAGTCTATAACTTCTAGTTTTGTGGTTATTGAAGGCCCATCACCTTGACTTTTGTCTTTGGATTTCTAAATTTCCCCTCACCTGACCCCTCCCCTCCTTTTAGTTTAAAGCCCTATCTACAGCCCTAGTTATTCGATTCGCCAGGACACTGGTCCCAGCTCGGTTTAAGTGGAGCCTGTCCCAATGGAACAGCTTCCTCTTTCCCCAGTACAGGTGCCAGTGCCCCATGAATCAAAACCCCTTCCTCCCACATTTCGCTTTCATCCACGCGTTTAACTCTCTGATCTGCTTGTCCCTATGCCAATTTGCACATGGCTCAGGTAACAATCCAGAGCTTATTACCTTTGTGTTTCTGCATTTTAATTTGGACCCTACCTCCTCAAATTCTCTCAGCAGATCCTCATTCCTAGTTCTACCTATGTCATTGGTCCAGGAGCACCTCCACCACTGCATCAGAGGATCTGGTGGCCCTTGTTGAAGTTTTGTTGCCTGCTGCTCCAGAATATTGCTGTCCACAATCCACCTTCGAAAAGTGTGTCTCCCCTTTAAGGTGCTGCAGGCTGCCTATAACTGTCGTCTGCCCTGTTGGATTTCCTGCCTTCCCAATCAGCTTCCTATAGGGAATACGATTAGCCCTGGAAGCTCACCGATTACATTTAAATTAGATGTTGTCACAAAAATGGCACAGGTCCTCTGCTGACCTCATCAGTTGGGCGGATCGCACCTCCTGCCCTCTGCCCACCCAATGTACGCCACATATGAAAACCGCCACCAACAAGTCAATACCAGATATTAATGTGGCAGGGGTTTCCAAGGATGAATAAAGCTCTCAAGCTTTCCTCTCTTCTCCAGAAGGTGGTACTTGACTCCAAGATGTGGTTCTATGGGCACTGCTGGTTCTCTGGTACCTTGTCCAAATAGACAATCTGCCAGAGACGGCTCATCCAGCGAGACAAATGCGGAAGTTGTACTTGTGCCTTGGACTTGGAGCAGCTGGTGATTCCGTCCTTTGATGGGCAGGTAGCTCCCGGGACAGTCGGATTTTTTTTTTTGCTGTTTCATCGCAAAATCTACCTCATTATAATTGTACTCAGTTGACTGTGGGTTGTGTAATGAGAGTAGACGATCTGTAACAAATTTGTGAATTAAACCAGAATGGTCATCATTATAATGTCAAATGTAAAGCAAATGGATAAAGCCGATGGGTAAAATATAACGTAGAGAGGTGTTTGCGTATTTCAACATAGTAAATGCCTACAGATTACCAGCTTGTGTCCTGGACTGTGGCACAGGGTATAGTCGCATATACAAATGGCCCTTTACCATGGGAACAAGCTAATTTGGAATGGCATGCATAGTGTATGCATCACCTGTCCAAAAGGTCACCAGCCGTCTCTGCAATCTTTATATATGGATCTAGACATTGAGAGCTGGCAGGGTATTCAATCACATGGGCCATCACAGCTGAGCCTTGTGCATTCCTCATCCAATGTCCACACACATGCGTGTTCCTTCGGGAAGGCGGCATTAGACAGCAACCAGAAGTGGAAATATTCCTCTCCTTCTTACAGAGAACAATTGAACCATTTACACCTCCTCTAGGCCCATCGTTTATTTCTTTACTTGTCCCGTTCCCACCCCCTTTTTGCATTATCATCCCTGTCATTTTATCTTTCCTGCCTTCCACCCGATCAGACCTTCCCTTTTGTTCTTTCCTCTCCCGCTTTTCCCTGGCACTGTACTCATTTAAAAACTGTTAAATCTCTAACATCGTCCAGTTCTGATGACAGATCATTGACATGAAACGATAAATCTGTTCCTCTCTGCGCAGATGTTGTACGGATAACCGTAGCTGTCGTAAAGACAGCGGGGTTTGATTGACAGCTGGTTGATGGCTGACATCGTATCCGGGGGCGGGATCCGACGCCATCTTGGCCATGCTTGAAGTACTGTACTACGACACACAGAGTCAGGACTGAATAAATGGCACTCCACTACAACTGCTTGGGAGATTCGTAATTACGTTATTAAGATAACATTAAATGGTATCAGGATTTATAGAACTCACGATAAGGACATGCTACAACAATGGAAGGAATAAAACCTCCAGCTAGCCTGCAACTAGAAGGAAATGTGGATGAAAATTGGCGTATCTTCAAGCAATGCTTTCTTCGCTACCTCACAGCGATTGACGCTGCGACTAGCTCTGGAACACGTAAAGTAGCTTTGTTGCTAACAGTGGCTGGCTCGCAGGCAATCGAGCTGTTTAATACATTTATGTTTGTAGCCAAAGATGGTAAAAATGATCTGGACAAGGTTATAGAACGGTTCGACGTATACTGCACTCCAAAAAAGAATGAAACGTATGAGAGATTCGTGTTTCGCTCCTGTGTGCAAAAGCAAGGAGAATCCTTTGATGTTTTTTTGATGGGCTTGAAAATAAAAGCACAAACATGCAACTTTAGGGACCTGAAGGAATCGATGATACACGATCAAGTCGTTTTTGGAATACTCAACAAGAAGGTGAGGGAGAGAATGCTTAGAGATAATGACCTAAATTTGGATGCAGCAGTGAAAATATGTCATGCTAGTGAACTCTCAGCCATGCACACAAAAACTTTTGAAGGGAGCAGCACAGCAGCGGGCGGGAGCGCCCTAGGGCTGAAAAACCTGCCGGTGGATGTGATACACAAAAGGGACACAAGAGGGCCCACGGAGTTCAAGACGATGACCCTTACGAATGCAGACGGTGCGTTAATAAACACGTAGCCAGACAGTGTCCTGCTTATGGGAAGAACTGTGCAAAATGTAAAGGCAGGAATCACTTTGCCAAGATGTGTTTTTGGGAAGAGAAAACTGAAGGTAAAAAGACAGTGCATGCTATTGAGACTGAAGAGACAGGAGCAGAGACTTTGTTTGTTGGAATGGTGCAAAATGAGTCAAAACAGGGTAAAAATGCTAATGAAGTGCACTCTGTAGGACCAAAGACTGAAGTTTGGATAGCTCCCTTGCTGGTAAATGGCACCATTGTTCCCTTTAAGCTAGATACAGGTGCTAAGGCAAACCTCATAAGTTGGAGTGATGCACGGAATCTCAAAGTGCAACCTAAAATACTGAACAAGACAGTGTCTTTGAAGGCATACAATGGACAAAGCATTGAAACAAAAGGAACGTGTAGGTTGAATGTTAAGGTAAAAAATTACATTCACCCTTTGACCTTTGTTATAGTGCCTGAAGGACATGAGTCACTTTTGGGGGATAAGGCCTGTGTGGATTTGGGCTTGGTAAAATGAGTCTATACTATCAATGAACTGAACTGTGTGCAGAGTGCCCCCCAAGATAGTACAAATCTGACTCATGAGACTATAGCACACAAATATGCAGATGTATTTCAGGGTTTTGGAGCACTGTCCTTTACATACTCTATCAAACTGAGAGAGGATGCACAACCTGTGATTCACGCACCCAGGAGAGTTCCAGTGGCTCTCCGTGAAAAACTGAGGAAAGAGCTAGACCGCATGGAGGGACTAGCTGTCATAAAGAAGACTGAGGAACCGACTGACTGGGTAAATTCCATGGTCTGCGTCAATTCAAAGAAAACTGATAAATTGCGTGTCTGCATGGATCCCAAGGACCTTAATGCCAATATCAAAAGAGAGCACTACCAAATTCCAAAGAGAGAGGAAATAGTCAGCGAAATGACAGAAGCAAAAGTCTTCTCCAAGATGGACGCCTCACATGGTTTCTGGCAGTTGAAACTTGATGAAGAAAGTGCTAAGCTGTGCACTTTTAACACCCCGTTTGGTCGATACTCCTACCAGCATCTGCCCTTTGGTATTAGCTCCGCCCCAGAAATCTTTCACAGAGCAATGGAGCAAATCATCGAGTGCCTGGAGGGAGTGCGGGTGTACGTGGATGATCTGGTAGTGTGGGGCTTCACTCAGGGGGAGCACGACACCAGACTGGAGAAAACACTTCAGAGAATACAGCAGTATGGACTCAAACTAAATAAAGACAAATGTCAGTTCAGTGTCAATGAAATCACATTCCTCAGAGACAAGATCTCTACAGAGGGGATTCAGCCAGACAAGTCAAAGGTAAAGGCTATACATGACATGGAGAAACCAAAGGACAAGAAAGGGGTTCAGTGGGCCCTTGGCATGGTTAACTACCTAGGAAAATTCATTCCAAATCTAGCAGTGAAAACTGTTCATCTGAGAAAACTGCTGCACCAAGAGACAGAGTTCCAATGGGGACATGAACATGAGAGAGAATGGAAGAGTCTACTACACATTCTAGCAAGTGAACCCCTACTGAAGCTCTTCTGCCCTAAAAAAAGGGCAAAAGTGTCCACAGATGCCTCTAAGAATGGATTAGGGGCTGTCCTTCTACAGGAAGATGAAGGAGAATGATGACCAGTGGCGTATGCGTCACGATCCATGACGGCTACAGAGTGCCGGTACGCGCAAATCGAGAAGGAGTGCCTTGGCTTGGCATTTGGGTGTGAAAAATTTCATACCTACATCTATGGTCTTCCCAAGGTTATCCTAGAAACGGACCATAAGCCGCTGCTAGGGATCGCAAAGAAGAATCTGTGTGACATGTCACCACGGATACAACGCCTAATGATGAGACTTCAACGTTACGATTTTGAGCTAACATATGTGCCAGGGACACAAATGTTCATTGCAGACACACTATCCAGGGCTGTGCCTTATGCCACACAAAACAGTGAATCAGAAGAGGATGTGGCTCTTCATGTGGATATGGTCTACGCAGCATTGCCCACCACACAGGAACAACTATCAGTGATAGTCACAGGGACATCAAAGGACCCAGTCCTGAGTAAAGTAATGAGAAATCTTCAAGAGGGCTGGAAGAAAGGGTCATGTAAACAATATTATCACATTCAGTCTGAGCTCTCTGTGGTCAATGGACTACTGCTTAAGTGTGACAGGATAGTAGTGCCCACCTCTATGCGATGAGAAATGCTCAACAGGATACATGAAGGGCACCTGGGTGCAGAAAAGTCAAAAAGGAGAGCACATGAGGCACTCTACTGGCCAAACATGAACTCTGATATTGACCAGTTGATCAGCGAGTGTACTACATATCAGGATTATCACTACAAGCAAACAAAAGAACCCCTCATTACCACAGAGCTCCCATCACAACCTTGGGAAAAGGTCGGAACTGATATATTTCACTATGAAGGAAAAGACTATTTGTTAGTTATTGATTATTATTCCAATTATCTGGAGATGTCTCTCTTGTCCAGTACCACATCAAGAGTTGTGATAACTCACCTGAAGTCAATCTTTGCCAGGCAGGGCATCCCTCTAACCCTGGCCTCTGATAATGGCCCTCCCTATGCCAGTCATGAGTTTCAGTTATTTGCTTCAGAGTATGAGTTTAATCATGTAACCTCCAGTCCGCTCTATCCTCAGGCTAATGGAAAAGCGGAGAAGGGGGTACAGATTGTGAAAAGACTATTAAAGAAAGCAGCACACAGCAACACTGACCCATATCTGGCCCTGATGTCGTACAGGGCGGGCCCGCTAGCAAGTAGCAAGTCTCCAGCTGAGCTCTTACTGGGTCAGAAAATCCGTACACGACTTCCCAGTTATGTCACACCTGACCACAGAGATGAGGTGTGGGCAGACAAGGCTCGGAAACTACAACAGAAACAAAAAACACTTCATGACCGCACAGCCACTACACTGGTGCCTCTACAGGAGAAAGATATAGTTCGCATTGAAGGGCCTGAGTCATGGCCTAAAAGAGCCACCGTTCTACAACAGGTCACCTCCAAGTCATACAGTGTCATGACAGAGAACGGCAATGTGTTTTGCAGAAACAGGAGGCACCTACTGAAAACCACAGAGACCTTTCAGCCTCAGGAGGACGGAGAGGATGACGAGATGAGGGAAATGCCACAAAGAGACGAGATGAGGGAAATGCCACAAAGTGAAGAAGGACACAACAGTGGTAATGTGACAAGGGACCTGTGTGGTACAGACATGAACTTAAGGGATGCAACTGGGGTAGTTCAGCAAACACCCGTTCAGCCACGCAGGTCACAGAGCACCAGAAAGCCTGTAGTTAAACTTGACCTGTAGACAGAGATTGATAAGACTGTAAACAGTTAATGGACTCCTGGGTGTGGGTAAGGTTTATACCTACCTGCAATTAGTTCAACGGTGTAGTTACACTGACTGTTTCTATATGATGTTAACAAGTGTTCTATGTGTTATGTTATGTTATGTTGTTACTGTGTTATGTCTTCATTGAAGGGGGAAGATGTACGGATAACCGTAGCTGTCGTAAAGACAGTGGGGTTTGATTGACAGCTGGTTGACGGCTGACGTCATATCCGGGGGCGGGATCCAACGCCATTTTGGCCATGCTTGAAGTACTGTACTACGACACACAGAGTCAGGACTGAATAAATGGCACTTCACTACAACTGCTTGGGAGACTCGTAATTACGTTATTAAGATAACATTACAGATGCTATCTAAGCTATTGCGTGTTTCCAGTACTTTCTGCTTTTATTTCAGTTTTCCAGCACCTGCAGTATTTTGCTCTTGTTTAAATGTAGGACCCTACCTGTTATCCCTAATTAGATCAGCTACCTTAGCACAGACCAGATATCAAACCTGGGACCATTCTAGATTGTATAACTCAATGTTTTGAAATATAAATTTAGGACGGCCATCAAGACTGACAGAGCATGATTTTTTGTGTTAGATTAGTGAACAGAGAGCTGATTAATGCAGAAATTTCAGCCAGATGCTTTAAACACTTCAAGTTTCCTATTTTACAATTCCAAGGCAGATAAAATTAACGTATGGTGCAGCTATTAAATTGAGACAATATAATTCATTCTTGGCAGGTTAATGTCCACCCAGTCAAGCAAATAGCATCAATCACGTATGATAAAGTATCTATTAGTATCAATTTTAATATGAGTTAAAAATGTGTGCTGAATTTTTACTTTTGAAGGTTCAGCCACATTAACATTAATGAACAGTTGTACCAAAGGATTGAAGAGAAGAAAATACAATGCACATTTTAAAAAAATGATAAAAAGCCTGCGCTGGAAATTGTAGGCCAATGAGCCTGACACCTGACAGGGGAAAATGTTAGAGGTTATCCCAAAGGAGATAGGCTGGGAATTTCCTGCTCCGTCGCTGTCACTTTGTCGGAAGTACGGTGGAAACCCCTTTTGAAGTGAGAAGGTGAATAGATACATCAGATATCACTATTGTGCACAGAGGGAAGTGAATGCTTGGAATAGACCACCCAGAAGGCGGTTTAGACTGATAACATCAATAATTTTAAGAGGGAGGTGGACAAGCAATCAGTGAGAAAATTAATTAAGGGACACAGCTGGTGGACTGTGTATTCTGGCTGGCCTGATGGTCTTTTCTGGTCCTGATGTTCCTACATAACTGCTTTAGCAGAAAAAGTTCCAAATTCAGCAGGGTTCTCCCAATTTCTTGCCGTAATTACATTGGGAGATTGATAGAACCCCGGAAAAATGGTATAAATGGTCATTTTTAGTCATGGGTTCTACCGAGCTCCCACTGGGAACACTCCCAGAAATCCCAGATGCTGATCATTAATTAATATATATACAGGAATCCCGCCCCAACCGCAGTTTTGCTATACGCAGATTTCACGTATACACGGTTTCCACTCTGCGACAATTTTCGCCAACCGCGGCAGTGAAATTTGCGTATCCGCGGTTTTTAATTTAGGAATAAGGTAAATAACATGATTATTATGCTTTTTATATGCTTTTTATATTTTTTTAATTGTGTTTATAAACATTTATACTGAATTTGCCAACCGCGGTTTTACTAACCACAGGGTTTTCAGGGACGTATCCCCCGCGGTTGGGGAGGGATCCCTGTATATATCAATTGAAGAAACCAACCACTGTCCTCAGAGACAAACAGTTACACTTCTGCTTCAGTTTGCCTGGTTTTCAGGCCTTCTAAAGAAACACATGTCGTATGACTTGCAGTGAAACCACATGCTGGCATATTCAATTAGTGTGAGATTTGTGATTAATCAAGTTTTTAAGTAATACAAGAACCAACATTTTGTTTGTGTGAATTCCGAATGAATTCTAACATATGATTCTTCCTGAAGCTTGACTTTCTTTGATTAGTTGTTGGTATATTTTATGAAGCATCTCGCTGCAGCATTTCTTTCCTCAGCCATGACAATCTAGTCCAATTTCACAGTCAGCTGTTTCATTGATTTGGAGTGAAGGTTCCAGTCTTTATCTACCGCTGGAGCAGCAGGCATCTCATTATTGCAGGTACATTAGCTGGCATAATCACCTGCAATTTATACTATGTACTCAACTATGCAGCTTCTAATGGCCTCCTGTGGCACTCACAACTACTGAAGCCTTCTCCTGCGCCAAAGTTTAAAAAGGGAGTTTTAGAGAGGCCTGGAAGATCTCACCACAAGGATTCTCTTTTACTCTTCTGTGCGTAAAAAGGATGGATGATAGCTAAACTAGCTCACCTTTGCACCTGAGCTTCATCAAAGTATTAGCTTCATGGGATACTGATGCTTGTATTAAATTCAAGGAACCTCTAAATGCAACAACAACTTGTATTTGTATAGCGCCTTTAACCTAGTAAAACGTCCCAAGGCGCTGCACAGGAGTACTAAAGGTATAAGAATATTAAAATGCAGGAATTTTCTTTCTACTTGTAAAAGTTGTACTATACCACGTGCTAGTTAGGAAGGTGCAGTGGAAGGAACCTGACCTTTTGCAGACTACAGAGATCGGTAAAAAAGCAGGGTTGTTTCAAAGAAAGCAAACTGAGGACTCAAGTCTCATAGTAATGATATTGTGTGAGCATTTACAAATATACCTTTAACTTCACTCAGGTCAATGTTTCGCATCGCTTTGAGTGTGTAAATTAGAAACATTCCATTAACAATCATTACTCATCAATGTTACAGTTAGCCAATCACTTTGAGACAGTGATCATCCACTTGGGATCCAAGAAAGACAAATCAGAATATTTTCTGAATGGCTAAAGAGTAGGAACTGTGAGGGAGCAAAGGGGTTTGTGTGTCCATGTACACAAATCACTAAAAGCTAGTGGGCAGGTACAAAGAATAAAAGGCAAATGGAATCATAGAATGTTGGCCTTTATCTCAAGAGGGCTGGAATACAAAGTGAGGAAGTGATGCTTCAGTTGTACACAGCCTTGGTCAGACCCCACCTGGAATACTGCCTTCAGCTTTGGGCACAGAACCTCAGGAAGGACACCAAGATCATACCGGGGCTTAAAGGATTAAATTATGAGGACAGGTTGTATAGTCTTGGCTTGTATTCCCTAGGGTTTGGAAGGCTGAGGGGGGATCTAATTGAGGTCTTTTAAATAATAAACGGGTTTGATTGGGTCGATATAGAAAAACTATTTCCTCTGGGAGGGAATCCAGAACAAGAGGCACAATCTTATAATTAGAGCTCGGCCATTCAACAGTGAAATCAGGAAGCACCTTTTCACTTGAAGGGTAGTGGAAATCAGGAATTCTCTCCCCCAAAAGGCTGTGGATACTGGGTCAATTGAAATTTTCAAACTGAGATTGCTAGATTTATTTTTAGGTAAGGGGATCAAGGAATATGGATCAAAGGCAGGTAATTGGAGTTGAGATACAGATCAGCCAAGTGCGAATTGAATTGTCGACAGGCTCAAGGGGCTGAATGGCCTACTCCTGTTCTTATGTTCCTATGTTCCTATGTCTGTCCTTTCAATTGAAGCCTGTTAGCAGACACTGGGGGCTCAATTGGGCCATGTGGTGCCCACCGCATAAGGATTGAAAATAGGGTCCGAGATGTGTGCGCACTAAAGGGGTTTGTGCCTGTGCGCCGAACGACTGCCAGCAGCATGCAAAGCAGTGAGATGATGATGCAAATCAGTGTGCAGCACTGATCTGACGCCAGCGCTGCCATTTTCGAACACCACACTCCAGTCAATGCCCTGTCTTATCTTCGCACAGCTGAACACAACGTTAAGCGGAATGAAGGACTCCACCGCCCCCATCGCTATTTAAAGGGATCATTAATTAATTATAGGTTAATTGCTGGATTATTTCTTCTGGCTGCTGGTGCATTTGCATGTGTTTTGGGAGATTTCCTATACTTAGCTAAAGTTTGAATAATCTACAGGGAGTGGTCTGGCTAGTTCTAAAGTGCTTTTGCTTCATTTAAAATCTTGTGTGGCAACAAGTTGCTTCCAGACATGGGTGGCCTAGTATGGCTTCCTCTGGGAGAATGAAGAGAGGCCCCGCAGAGCAGGAAAAGCTGCTATAAGAGGGAGAGAAGAGCACTCAGCAGGAGGTCATATTCTCTGACCTCAACTTCAGCGAGGACCAATGCTTGAGATGTCTTCACTTCACAAAAGGAGTTGTGAGTTACATCTGCCAACTGCTGGAGCCACCGCTGCTACCTCAAAGTAGGGCATGGACAGCATTGCCTGTGGCTGTCAAGGTGACCATGACTCTTAATTTTTATGCACCTGGTTCCTTCCAGGCTGCAGCTGGAGATGTAAGCAACATCTCGCAATTTGCAGTGCACCGCTGTATAAGAGAGGTCACTGAAGCTCTCTATACACTTTCACTTCATTCCCTCTTGCCAGAAGCAAGCAGGTGGAGCGAGCACAAGGTTTTGAATGAATTGTAAGCTTCCCCATGATGCAGGGTACCATTGCCTTGCTCGTGCCTCATCTGAACTCAGCCATTTTCATGAACCAAAAGGGATTCCAGTCCCTCAATGTGCAGTTGATGTGTGACCACAGGCAGCACATAATGCAGGTGAATGCCTGTTATCCTGGCAGCAGTCACAATTCCTTCATTCCGTGGCAGTCCTTTGCTTCACCAGTATTTGAAAAACCATGGCAGTCAAAGGCTGGCTATGGGCAAAGGGTTACCCCTCATGACATGGCTCATGACTCTGGTTCAGAACTCATGCACATGTGCACAGCAGGCCTACAATGCGAGCCATGCTGCCACAAGGATATTATAGAGCACACCATCGGCATCCACAAGCAACGCTTCCACTGCCTGGACTGCTCAGGAGGAGCCCTGCAGGACTCAGCTGAGTGGGGATCATGATTTGTGGTAGCATGCTGTATGCTACACAACCTGGCCATTATGAGGGAACAACCCTAGCCACTGCCTATCAGATGAGAAGCTGAGGGGCAAGAGCATGAGGAAGAGCAGGAGGAGAAAGTGAAGGAGGAGGAGGAGGAAGTGCAACAGGAAGTGGAGGAACAAGAAGAGGAAGGGAATCTACAATGTAGACAGCCCCTTTCTGCCCGGGCTCTATGTGACCACTGTAAGAATTCACAATAATTTACAGCTCCAAAGATTAGTTTCTTTGATTAAAGAATCCCTGGGTGATACACCTTTAAAAATTTCATGGATCAAAAATGGTCGTCAGACCGCATGGCCGAAGACAAATGACTTGGAAAACAGCTTGTGTGTGTGTGTCTGTGAAGAAAGGTTCAATGGCAGTCAAATCTGTCAATCAAAGGGGAGGTTCCCCCACCCTGCAGCAGGACAATCAATGCCTGTTTACAGAACGTTCTACAATGTTGACTCTAAGATCAAGTGCTTGAAACTGCCAGCATGAACAAAGGAACTTTGTTTGCTAAGCACTCAAGACTGTCAATCAATTGCGGTTCCAGATGACCACAGGACAATGCTTTGTTTACAAAGAAATTGAATGCTATTAGCATTTGTTTGTATATCAAGTGGACATATCCAAACTGAGGAGAAACCGTTTAAATGAATGGGAGAACACATTCAAACCCATTACTGGACAATGGGGCAGTTGGATCCCTTTTGTTTTAGCCCAGAAACATCCGGATCTGGGCGGGCCACAAAAGGGGGTATAAAAGATAGCTTCCCAGAAGCTCTCTCTCTCTCTGGCCTCGCCTCCGTGTCCCTCTACAGCGTGGGAGTCTGCCTGTAGAAGCGAAACACCAGCAGTTTACTTTTAAAACACTGGGGTGTTTTTCACTTCGGGGCAGTGAAGATCTAAGTTCGCAGGACACGGAGCAGGCATTTCCAGCGGTGAGCATATATTTTTCTGGCCTTTCACAAGGCAACTTAGGATAGGTATAGGGGTGGAAGTAATGTGGGAATTTTGTTAGAATTGTGATTTTAGTCGATTTCCTTCGTTGTGTCCGTTTCTCCTCCCCTATTTAAGCAAGGCAGTGTTGCACCTAGCAGAGAAGTGCTATAGTGAACATTAAATTCGGTATTTAAAACTGTATTAAAAAGGAGTAGCCGTTTTAAAGTACTGTATGTAAAACTGTATTAAAGGGGGTGTTGCATCAAGCTGTAGTGCTGTGGTGAATGCTGAGTAGCTATTTTTTAAAAGTCTATATTAAAGTACTGTATTTAAAATAAGGTAGTGTTGCACTGAGCAGTGAGCCCTCTAGTGGACACTAAGTGTACTGCATTTAAGCAAAAGTGTTGTACCAGGCATAAGAGCCATATCGATTATTTTAAGTTGTTTCTTTATTTTGTTTTCAATAAATACTGGTCTGTTTTGCACCCAAAACACGAGTCATGTTGTTTCTGTCTACATCGCTACCGAATAATTCTGGTGGTCAGAACTCAGGAATAGGGGAGTGCTTCGAAACCGTAAGGGGGTCCCTGGAGCAGCTCAGAGGCTTCTGACTGGCCAGAGACAAATAACCCCAACCCCGCTAGTGTGTGCTAATTCCTTACACCACATTATTCATGAGCGATACCAATAACCTCAACCGCACCTCCCATTCACCACCAGTCCCACACTCTTTACCTTTCCTCTATCAATAACCATCACATTGTCCTCTTTCCACCAACACCAAAATAAAAACCACCAGAAAATGCATATTCAATTCAATTTTACAATTTCACTCATTAAATAATGCATATACAATTAAACTTATCACCCTTGTGCATTCACTTGGTACCTGTTTTCCGTGTGCCTTTGCCTATCTGAGTGCTCCTGTGAGGTGCTTCCCCAGTGGTTGCAGCATGCATGGAGGAAGGCTGCTAACCTTCAATTTTCCGATGGCCCTGGAGGATGAACTCAAGCATCAGTGGGCCTAGAGGGCCCGACTTCAGACTGCACCATCTCGGCCTTGGCTGCATCAGTCTAGGCTGGCTGACAGGCAACAGCAAGGGGACTGGCGGAGTGGCAGTGGTGGGAGTAGGAATAATGTCACCCTGAGAGTGGACAGCAGGTTCGTGTTTCATAGAGCCACTGCCACTCTCCCAGGGCGGCACTTCAGCAATCCTATTGATCTGTTGGAGGACAAATCGTTGGACTGCTGTGACACCATGGAAGCCCCGTTGAACACTGGTATCCAGAGCCATAATGGCAGCAGCCTTAACTTTCACTGCAGCACTCAGACCTTTGATAGAAGCTATTTGTGGTGTAATGGAAGCTGTGGCATCAGCCATCAGATGCTGCATCATGGTGGGTTTCACAGGTGTGCTGATGGAGATGACCACGTGTTCCATGTTGAAAACGATGGGCTCTAAGCGCTGCGCAAAGCCCTGTGTCAAGTTGATGCTGGACTCTTACATGCTCCTTGACATTGAGCGCAGGCTTTCTGGCAGCCTTTCCAGTGCACTAGGCATTTGGTTATATACACCCATGAGTCTTCTTCTGTAGCCTGGCCCATCGAATCCTCATCTGAATCCTCTACAACAGAACTAGTGTGTGACCTCACCCTCTGGTGAGCTGGCACCTGCGCTATCCTTTCCCCCGCCCTGGCTCCTGCACACTTGTGCCCGGTGTCTCACCACATGCAGATCCCGCCTCAATTCTAGCCTATTAAATGCATGCAGTGTCAGCCTCTGAGTTGGTGGCTTGGAGCGTAAGATCGACTGATGGTTTCTCTTCATCTTCACTATCTTCCTCTTTCACCTCTGACTGGAAATGTTCCTGCTTTGTGTATCTGAAATGAAAAAGGGATGAGGGTTAGATTTTGATGAGGTGAGAGGAGAAAGTACGAAGTGCGTGCTTACACCATCTGCAGCTTGTGAGTCAGAAGAGATTGTCAGATGAGGGAGAAGTGGGAAGAGGGACAGATGATTAGTTATGCAGATACCCTCATCATCAATCCCACCAGCGCCACCAGTGAACATGGCCTCAGTGATGCTCCTTCCCATGATGGCTAGCACTGTCTCCTCCATGGGGGCTAAAACATGCAGGTGTGCTTGTCTTCCTCCAGATGTTGTTGCTGCCTGCTCGAATGCGCCATCTTCTCCTACAAAATAGAGGGAAGTGTGAGTGTTCTACAATATGTTTGGATTATGTGGCTGTCATATTGAATATCTGCCAGTGTGTGCAAGTTATGAGTTATGTGTCCGAGGCTTGCAACAGTGGTAAGTGTGTAAAGGTGAAGTAAAGCATATGAATCGAATGTTTGATTACTGATTGATAGACTTTATTGGTAGGTGGGTGTTGGAGGTGTATTGAATTAGTAGTGGAAGAGGCTAATGGTCCAGTTGGTGGGATATGCCATTTGAAGATTGAACTAACTCACCTTGACAACTCTAGTCAGTTTGTTAAACTTCTTCCTGCACTGCATCCATGTTCTTGGAGCAACACTCCTGGCAATGAACTCTGCTGCTACTTCTTCCCACTGCCTCCTGAGCACATTTCTGGAGGGCCTCCTGGCCCCTGCAGATACAGGATGTCTCTCCTTTGCACCTGTTCCACCAAAACCTCCAGTGCATTGTCAGAATACCTTGGTGCCCACCCTCTCGCATGTTCAGCCATTCCTCAAAGTATCACAGCACAGATTCGGTTTTCAAAGAACTCCCACCACTTCTTGCAGCCACAATGCATCTCCCCTTTAAGTGGTGCAGGCTACCTTTAGGTTGCACTAGCCACTCGCGATATTGGGCCCTGTGCTGATGCGTGCAGCCAATGAACAATGTGGATAGTGCTGGCTGCATGCAGGAATAATTTAAAATAGCAGGCAGCACAGATTTAACACATGGCCTGCATTGCAACGAACAGGCGGGGGTTAATCACATGCTATGATCCCCACACTCATTTTCAGGGGGCTTATCCAATTTAAACCCCACTGAGTGTTACTATATATAATCTTGTTTTAAAATCTGAATAAAGTTATTCCTTTTCATTGAATATTTGATTACTAAGGATCCTGAAACAAGTTCAAAGCAAGAATGCAGGGGGCTATAAAAGGCTCCAGAGACCAGGTAAGGCCTCAGAGCGTCGGCGGGAAACTCGAGCGGCAGCGGGGCTATAAAAGGCTAAGAGACCAGGTAAGGTGTACTAATCTCTGAACTCGGAACTCAAAGGGAAGGAGAGAGGTAAAAAGAAATCGAAGTGTGACATCACCAGAAAGCAGGTAAGTGATTGGTTGGTGAGTATTTCTCTCTTTTTAAACTTAAACTCTGTGGTTTATAGTTTCTAAGGTGGGATATTCATCATCTAGTTTGTTTGTAAACCAGAGCCATTAAATATATCATTTTGCTGTAAGGTAACTTCAATTCTGCGGTTTATATTTTCTAGGGTCTCTCGGGTGTAGCGGGGACTTCTGCCATACAAGCGCCCTAGAGTATATCTTTAATTGGTGGTATTGAATTAATTTAAATTAATTAAAGGGTAAGTCATGTCAGGACAGCCCAGCCCCGTGTTATGTTCCACCTGCGCTATGTGGGAATTCAGGGACACTGCCGGTGTCCCTGACGACCATGTGTGCCAGAAATGTATCCAGCTGCAGCTACTAGCAGACTGCATTGAGGCACTGGAGCTGCGGATGGATGAGTTTTGGAGCATTTGCGATGCTGAGAGGGTCGTGGGTAACACGTTTAGTGAGTTGGTCACATCGCAGGTAAGGGCTGCACAGGCAGAAGGGAAATGGGTGACCATCAGGCGGAGCAGTAGAAGCAGGCAGGTAGTGCAGGGGACCACTGTGGCCATCCCCCTCTCAAATAGGTATACCGATTTGGATACTGTTGAGGGGGATGACTTACCAGGGGAAGGCAGCAGCAGCCAACTTCCTGGCACCAGGGGTGCTTCTGCTGCTCAGGAAGGGAGGAAAAAGCGTGGGAGAACAATAGTGGTAGGAGATTCTATTGTAAGGGGAACAGATAGGCATTTCTGTGGCCGTAGACGTGACTCCAGGATGGTTTGTTGCCTCCCTGGTGCCAGGGTTAAAGATGTCACTGAACGGCTGCAGGGCATTCTGAAGGGGGAGGGTGAACAGTCAGAGGTTGTGGTTCACATTGGGACCAACGACATGGGTAGGAAGAGGGATGAGGTCCTGCAGCAAGAATTTAGGGAGCTAGGTAGCAGATTAAAGAGCAGGACCTCAAAGGTTGTAATCTCTGGATTACTCCCGGTGCCACGTGCTAGTGAGTATAGGAATAGGAGGATAGAGCAGATGAATGCGTGGCTAAAGAGTTGGTGCAGGAGGGAGGGCTTTAGTTTCCTGGATCATTGGGTCTGCTTCTGGGGAAGGTGGGACTTGTACAAGTCGGACGGGTTGCACCTGAACCAGAACAGGACAAATATCCTTGCGGGGAGGTTTGCTAGCGCTGTTGGGGGGGGTGTTTAAACTAACTTGGCAGGGGGATGGGATACAGAGCGGAGCTATAATAGGGGGTGATGTACAGCCAAATATAGAGGAAAAAACAAGTTAGCTTGGAAGGCAGAGCAAATATGTAATGGCACAAGGGAGTAGGGCAAGGCTGGATGGCATTTATTTTAATGCAAGGAGTCTTGCGAATAAGGTGGATGAACTGAAGGTGTTGATGAACACATGGGAGTATGATATTGTTGCTATCACAGAGACATGGTTGAGGGAGGGGCAAGACTGGCAGCTCAATATTCCAGGGTATAGAATCTTCAGGCGAGACAGAGGTGGGGGGGGGGGTAAAAGAGGAGGGGGTGTTGCAATAAGGAGTCAATTACTGCTATAAGGAGGGATGATATATTAACAGGTTCCTCTAATGAGGCCATATGGGTAGAACTTAAAAACAAAAAGGGGGCAAGCACTTTGCTGGGAGTGTACTATAGGCCCCCAAACAGTCAGGGGGAGATAGAGGAACAGATATGTAGGCAAATCTCAGAGAAATGTGCAAATATTAGGGTTATAATAGTGGGGGATTTCAACTTCCCCAATATTAACTGGGATAGTCAGAGTGTGAAAGGCTTAGAGGGTGCAGAATTCTTAAAGTGCATCCAGGAGAGCTTTTTGAGCCAGCATGCAGAAAGTCCTACAAGAGAGGGGGCGGTACTGGACCTAATTCTAGGGAATGTGGCCGGGCAAGTGGTAGAAGTGTTAGTAGGTGAGCACTTTGGTGACAGTGACCATAATTCGGTGAGATTTAAGGTAGTCATGGAAAAGGACAGAGATGGACCGGAAATAAAGGTTCTAAATTGGGGGAAGGCCGATTTTAATATGATAAGGCAGGATCTGGCCAAAGTGGACTAGGATCAGCTACTTGTAGGAAAATCCACATCGGGGCAATGGGAGTCTTTCAGAAAGGAAATTGAGAGTGTACAATGGCAACATGTTCCTGTAAAACAAGCCCAGGGAACCTTGGATGTCAAGGGATATACGAGAATGGATTAGGAAAAAAAGGGGGGCTTTTGGCAGATACAAAGGACTAAAGACAGAGGAAGCCCTAGAGAAGTATAAGAAGTGCAGGGGGATATTTAAAAAAGAAATTAGGAGAGCAAGGAGGGGCCATGAAATAACACTGGCGAGCAAAATAAAGGAAAATTCTGAGGTGTTTTATAAGTATATTAAGGGCAAGAGGATAACTAGGGAAAGAGTAGGGCTCATTAGGGACCAAAGTGCCAATCTGTGTGTGGAGCCAGAAGCTGTAGGTGGGGTTTTAAATGAATTTTTTGCATCTGTGTTCACTATGGAGAAGGACGATGTAGACAAAGAAATCGGGCAGGGGGACTGTGATGTACTTGAACATATTAGCATCGAGAGGGAGGACGTACTAGCAGTTTTAGCCGGCTTAAAAGTGGATAAATCCCCAGGCCTGGACGAGATGTATCCCAGGATGCTGTGTGAGGCAAAGGAGGAGATTGCAGGGGCTCTGGCACAAATTTTCAAAACCTCTCTGGCCACAGGGGATGTGCCAGAGGACTGGAGAACACCAACGTAGTACCATTATTCAAGAAGGGTAGTAGGGATAAACCAGGGAATTACAGGCCAATGAGCCTAACATCAGTGGCAGGGAAATTATTGGAAAAAATTCTGAGGGACGGAATTAGTCTCCACTTGGAGAGGCAAGGATTAATCAGGGATAGTCAGCATGGCTTTGTCAAGGGAAGGTCATGTCTGACCAATTTGATTGAATTTTTCGAGGGGGTGACTCGGTGTGTGGATGAGGGTAGTGCAGTGGATGTGGTATACATGGATTTCAGTAAGGCTTTCGAAAAAGTCCCGCACAGGAGACTGGTCAAGAAGGTAAGAGCCCATGGGATCCAGGGTGCCTTGGCACATTGGATCCAAAACTGGTTTAGTGGCAGAAGGCGGAGGGTGATTGTCGAAGGTTGTTTTTGTGACTGGAAGCCTGTGTCCAGTGGGGTACCACAGGGATCGGTGCTGGGTCCCTTGATGTTTGTGGTCTTCATTAATGATTTGGATGTGAATGTAAAAGGTATGATCAGTAAGTTCGCAGATGACACAAAAATTGGTGGGGTGGTAAATAGTGAGGAGGGTAGCCTCAGTCTGCAGGACGATATAGATGGGTTGGTCAGATGGGCGGAACAGTGGCTCATGGAATTTAACCCTGAAAAGTGTGAGGTGATGCATTTTGGAGGGACTAACAAGGCAAAGGAATACACAATGAATGGTAAGAGCCTAGGAAAGACAGAGGATCAGAGGGACCTTGGTGTGCATGTACATAGATCCCTGAAGGCAGCAGAACTGGTGGATAAGGTGGTTAAAAAGGCATATGGGATACTTGCCTTCATTAGCCGAGGCATAGAATATAAGAGCAGGGAGGTTATGATGGAGCTGTACAAAACGCTGGTAAGGCCACAGCTGGAGTACTGTGTGCAGTTCTGGTCGCCACACTATAGGAGAGATGTGATTGCTTTGGAGAGGGTGCAGAGGAGATTCACCAGGATGTTACCTGGGCTGGAGCGCTTCAGCTATGAAGAAAGACTGGACAGGCTGGGGTTGTTTTCCTTGGAGCAGGGAAGGCTGAGGGGGGACCTGATTCAGGTGTACAAAATTATGAGGGGCACAGATAGGGTAGATAGAAAGGAACTTTTTCCCTTAGTAGAGGGGTCAATAACAAGGGGGCATAGATTCAAGGTAAGGGGCAGGAGGTTTAGAGGGGGTTTGAGGAAGCACTTTTTCACCCAGAGGGTGGTTGGAATCTGGAACTCACTGCCTGAAAGGGTGGTAGAGGTAGGAACCCTCACAACATTCAAGAAGCATTTGGATGAGCACTTGAAACGCCATAGGATACAAGGCTACAGACCAAATGCTGGAAAATGGGATTAGATTAGTGTGATAAATCCATATAGTGAGACAAGGACTCGAAGAGGCGATATCGTAGAATTAGCACGAGTACTTTATTAACAAACAGAGTAACAAACATCGTGCCTGCATCCTGGCATTTCACCTTTGCTGACCTTGACAGAAAGCAAACCTCTGACCTTAACAGGAAGCAAACCTCTGACCGTAGCAGCAGCATTGGCTACAGCACCACCTGGTGGATAACCTTAATCATAACATCCCAGATTACTATATCCCTCCTCCCTAAAGATTTTAGTATGAATTTCTTAACAAACAACCATTCCTGAGGGTCACATAAGGAGTCTCCATTCATCATGTTCCATACTTGATGAATCTAACAGTTCAGTATCAATCTCTCTGGTGGCTTGCGAGTCCTTTGTGAACGTCTAACAGTAAAGTCCCTGCTTGTTTGTGGTGAAGCCACCAGCAGCTCCTGAGCTGTGCTCAGAATATCTGACTCTGCAACGATGGTTTCGTCTTGATGGATAGGTTCCTGTGGAATTGTCTTTGTCCCTGATGGTGGCACCACAGATGCACTTGGATAACTGGGGGCAACCCTGTCTTCAGTCATTGCATCTGGAACCTTCATTTCAATTTCCCCTTGTCTGGGAATTATCTGATCTACATGTCTGCGTATTACC
This sequence comes from Somniosus microcephalus, assembly GCF_052327205.1. Classification (NCBI taxonomy): domain Eukaryota; kingdom Metazoa; phylum Chordata; class Chondrichthyes; order Squaliformes; family Somniosidae; genus Somniosus; species Somniosus microcephalus. The sequence continues at coordinate 83,055,360 of NC_140988.1, forward strand.
CTACCATCTCCCAACATGACCTTGTATGATACTGGACCTGTCATTGAGTCTATGAAGCCAGGAATCCACTTTGGTCCATAACTGAAATTCTTGGTAGGGATTGCATCTCCTTCTCCAAAACTTCGGCTCTTTGTTCTTTTGTCATGGTTCTCTTTTGTTTGTTTTGTCTGTTTTCCATTTTCCTTTTTAGGTCTGGGTGGACAAGGTCAAGAGTGGAGCGTAGTCTACGACCTAATAACATCTCAGCAGGAGAGAGTCCTGTGGTGGATTGAGGTGTTATTCTGTAGCTGAACAGAACCCGTGACACTTTGGCTGCTAACCTCCTTTCTGCACTTTTTTTCATCATCTCCTTAAATGTTTGTACGGCTCTCGCCGCAAGTCCATTCGAGGACGGATGATATGGAGCCGCGGTCACCTGCACTGTGCCATTTTTTCTCAAGAACTCTTTTGTCTCTGTTCTCACAAAACAAGTGGCATTGTCACTCACCACGATCTCCGGTAGCCCTTGATTACTGAAGCTCTGACGCAGGCAGTCTATAGTAGTAATGGCGGAAGCAGAATTTACAGGATAAACATCCATCCATTTGGAATGTGCATCAATGATTATGAGGAACATCTTCCCCATGAATGGACCCGCATAATCTAAGTGCAATCTTCTCCATGTTTTTTCCGGCCAATCCCAGGGGTGGAGAGGAGCCGCTGCTGGTGCCTTCCGGTGTTCCTGACAAGTGCTGCATGTCTTGACTAGATTTTCTATCTCCTCATCTAGCTTTGGCCACCACAAGTAACTCCTAGCCAAGGCTTTCATACGCGAGACCCCAGGATGACAATGATGTAGTTGCTCTAGGATAGACTGTCGTGCTGGCTGTGGAATAATCACTCATGCTCCCCAAAACACGCAACCATCCTGCACACTCAGCTCTGTTTTCCTGACACTGTAGGGTGTGAAGTCAGCCCCTTCTGGATACTGTGACCATCCCCTCACCACATATTCTCGAACTCTAGACAGTACTGGATCTTTACCTGTCCATGTTCTTACTTGCTCTGCAGTCACAAGTGCCGTGTCAGTGTCCTCCAACATCAAAACTCTGTCCTCTGGAGCTGCACGGATAGGTGTGCCTGGCAGTGGAAGACGGCTCAAGGTATTTGCATTCCCATGGTACTTGCCTGCCTTGTAAACGATGACATACTCATATGCCCTCAACGTCACTGCCCACCTCTGGATCCGGGGTGATACCATCTGTGGAACTGCTTTCATTTCATTGAAAAGAGAGAGAAGAGGTTTATGATCGGTGCATATGGTAAACTTACTGCCATATATGTACTTGTGGAACCTCTGTAGCCCAAACATTACTGCTAACCCCTCTTTGTCTAACTGGGAATAGTTTTTTTTTCTGCTGGTGTTAGAGCTCGGGACATCACCCCTATTGGTCTTTCAGTTCCATCTTCCATGCAGTGTGAAAGACCTGCCCCCACCCCATAAGATGAAGTGTCACAAGAGAGAATGACGTCTTTCTCTGCATTGTAGTGAACCAGCACATCCGACGACAGCATCAGTTTCTTGGACTGTTCAAATAAAACACTCTGCTCCTCTCCCCACCGCCACTGTGTCTCCTTGTGCAGTAGTTTGTGAAGAGGTGCTAACACAGTTGACAAGATTGGTTAAAACCTGGTATAATAGTTCAGCAGTCCCAGGTAAGCTTTTAACTCAGCCACATTTGTAGGAGTAGGGGCATCCTGCAGTGCTTGTACCTTCTCCTTGAGTGGATGGAGCCCAGTGGCGTCCTCTCTGTGTCCCAGGAACACTGCCTCATTCCCCAGGAAAATGCACTTACTCCTCTTGAGCCGGAACCCTGCCCTCTCCAATCTCTGTAGTACCTCTCTCAGAGTGCTCAGATGCTCCTGGTCGGTTCTTCACATCACCAGAATATCATCCAGATAGATGGAAACATGTGGAATCCCTTGCAGTACACCTTCGATTGTCCTCTGGAAGATAGCTGGAATAGATGAGACACCAAACGGTAAGCGGTTATATGTAAACAAGCCCTTGTGTGTATTTATGGTGACATACTTCTTTGATTCATCATCCAGTGTAATCTGCAAGTAGGCATGACTCATATCCAACTTTGTGAATTTCTTTCCTCCAGCCAGGTTTGGGCACCCGATTGGCTGTCAATTTATAGTCTCCACAGAGTCTTACCGAATTGTCCGGTTTTAGAACAGGTACTATGGGAGCTGCCCATTCTGAACATTTCACTGGCTCCGGTATGTTCTCTCTCAATAGACGGTCAAGCTCAGCCTCTACCATTGGCTTCATGGCATAAGGCACAGGTCGTTGTTTAAAAAACCTTGGCGGTGCCTCCTTTTGTACATAAATCTTAGCTGGGGGGCCATTAAATGTGCCAAGTTCCTCCTTGAACACATTCTCATGTTCACTCAACACTTCTTGCAAAGTCAACTGGTTGCCCGCAACTATTTGATGTACTGCTCCCCAGTCTAATTTAAGTTTTTATATCCAGCCCCGTCCTAACAGGTTTGGTCCGGTACCCGATTCTATAACTACAGGTAGCTGTTCCACTGTGTTCCTGTGTTGCACAGTTAACTTAGCTGTACCTAATGTCGCTACTCGTTTACCTGTATATGTTTTAAGATGCAGGGAGCAAGGCTTTAACTGTGGAACTTTTGCACGGTTCCACAATTTTGAGTACTCTGCCTTGTTCATTATGGTCACGCACCACCCTTTATCTACTTCAAAGTTCACCTTAGCGTCATTTACTGTCAGTTGCAATGTGATAGGAGCCACTTTTGGAATGTTCTCTAACATGCTACACATTATGAACATGTCCTCTTCTTCCTCAGCTTCCCCGTTGATGTGGTGTGCTCCATGTTCTTTCACTTCTCTCCCTTGGTTTTGCTGTCCTCCCCCTTTTGGTTTGGAATCCTCCAAAGGTGATTTTGCCCTGCAAGCTCCTTTTATGTGCCCTTGTTTCCCACACTTGTAACACTTTTCCTCCAGAAACCAGCATTCACTCACCAGGTGATCGCCCTTGCATCTATAACATGCCTTCACATGCTCACGTTGTGGTTTCTGATGCATGTTCAACTTGTGCACAACAACCTGACCTGCAACTTGCGTAGCATTAGCCCTGTCTGAACCCTGTATTTCTTTTACATCTTGGTTCGCTGTCTCTATGGCTTGAGCAAGGTCCAATAATTTTTCATAAGTAAGCCCAGTCTCGGATAATAATCTACGCTGCATTCGGTTGTCCATAATTCCGCAAACTAGCCTATCTCGCAGCATTTCCTTCAGGTTTTTCCCATAATTGCAATCTTGTGCTAATTTACGCAACACCGCTACATAGTCCATTACGCTCTCTTCCTCTTTCCTGTTCCTTGAATTAAACTTGAACCGCTGTACAATCTCACTAGGCTTAGGGTTGAAATGTTCTTTTAGCAAAGCCACTAATTCAACAAATGATTTGTCTCCAGGCTTTTCAGGACTGAGCAGATTCTTCATCAAACTGTAGGCTTGGCTTCCCACTGAACTAAGCAGAATGGCTTTCCTTTTTCCGGTATCATTTATTTCATTTGCTTTGAAAAAATAACCCAACACTTCACAGCATTCCTCCCAGGTTTGTGCTTGATTATCAAAAGCGGAAACCGTTCCTACCGTGGCAGCCATGCTCTCTTCCAACTGGTTGCTAACTGCAGCTCGTGATTTTGTTGTTTAAACATCCTGGCAGACTTCTCTTCTTTATCCAGGGTCCTGTTTTACCTCATCGCCAAATGTGATAAATCCATGTAGTGAGACAAGAACTCGAAGAGACGATATCGTAGAATTAGCACGAGTACTTTATTAACAAACAGAGTAACAAACATCATGCCTACATCCTGGCATTTCGTCTTTGCTGACCTTGACAGGAAGCAAACCTCTGACCTTAACAGGAAGCAAACCTCTGACCTTAGCAGCAGCATTGGCTACAGCACCACCTGGTGGATAACCTTAATCATAACATCCCAGATTACTATAATTAGACAGGGCTTGATGGCCGGCGCACTCGCGATGGGCCGAAGGGCCTCTTTCTGTGCTGTATAACTCTATGACTCTATGGCCTAGAAATTCAGTTCGGACGCTCTTGCGGCGCTAATGTCGGGCGCTCGGCAAATTTAGCGGCCGCCGGAAAGTGCAGGCGACCTCGCCGAAATTCAGTAGATTTGGCCAACTTTTTGGCCGAGCGCTGCAATAGGCGTTGGAACCCTGTGTTCAGGCGCTAATCCGGCGATGCGGCCTGATAACGCCGATTCCGGGCGCAGCGCAGGTGCGATCATGTGCTGAGTGTCAGCAGACACCCTGACGCCGGCCAGCTCTGAAAGGGGGAAGGGTCAACTTTGACTGCAGCCACGCCCTGCATGCTGTAGCCCTGCAACTAGGCCTCAGCACTGGTTGTGTCCCAAATCAACGCCTGGAGGTAATGGAGAGGGCCCGTGAAAGAGCCCAGCGGTTCTCTGACCATGCGCTGGGTGTGCTCCTTCATGGGGTACGCAAGAGAAGACGGGTCGTGTGCCCGGCTAGTGGCAGGAAGGCTCCCAGGAGCAAGTTCAGGGAGGCCTGGACCAAAATTGCCCGGAGGGTCTCCACCAACTCCGATGTTCCCAGGAGTGCGGACCAGTGCCGCAAGAAATACAATGACCTATGTCGGCTGGTCAAGGTGAGTACCCTTTCCAGTGTCCCCCTCATCCTTGCATGTGCACCTCCCATTAGGGCCAAAGGGACATCAAAGGTCTAATGCCCAGCCCTCCTCCCGCTGCAATGGCACTTGCATGTTAATCAATAGCTCTTTCTGCACTTAGCACACTGTCCAAGCTATTCCACCATGGGAGGCCTCACACACAGCAACAGGGCACCACACTGTCCAAGCTATTCCACCATGGGAGGCCTCACACACAGCAACAGGGCACCACACTGTCCAAGCTATTCCACCATGGGAGGCCTCACACACAGCAACAGGGCACCACACTGTCCAAGCTATTCCACCATGGGAGGACTCACACACCAACGGGGCACCACACTGTACTTAGACGCCCTCCTTTCCCTTGCAGGCCAAGCTGGCGAGGAACGCCAGGAGCCTGCGTGTCACTGGTGGAGGCCCTCGCGATTACCAGCAGCTAACGGTTCTGGAAGAGAGGGTGGCCCGACTCCTGCGTCACCCGGTGACTGGGCCTGTGGCGCTCGGCGACGCAGACCCTATACTGGAACCCACTGGTAAGGACAGGACCGGGTGCACCTCTCTCCTTGCCCTCGCGCATCAGATCTACATCCTTCCCCACTGGCCGAAAAATGCGCATAATGCGCCAGTGCGGCCTCCCTCGCTGTCGGCCTGTCCTCACTCTAAAGCTACACTTGTGCCTTCCTGCTTTCAGCTGGTGAGGAGGAGGTGCTCCCTGAAGCCCACACAGCCAGGCCCTCGGAGGAGGAGGACGTCGAGGAGCAGCAGGAAGTCGCCACTTCGGGGGAAACCTCCTCCGCTCCAGGAGATGGCAATGAAGGGGAGATGTCTGGCGTGCCGGAGAGCCAGGGGGAGGCAGGGGAGGGGAGCCCCGAACCTGGTCCCAGTGGCATGGACGCACGCGGCAAGGCTCCGGCAGCACGCCAGCCTTCTGCCCAGAGGGGGGAGGCGGTGGAGGGGAGGGCAGAACCTGCTCCCAGTGGCGTGGCCGCACGCGACAAGGCTCCGGCGGCACGCCAGCCTTTTGCCCAGAGGGGGGAGGCGCCCTCCAGTCCGGACTCGGACGTCGCCCAGGAGGTGCGCCTCCTGGACGAGATGTCGGCGGCGTCGGAGCGGCGGCACGTTGAATTCATGGAGGTGGTGGCACAGATGCCTCACGCCATCGAAAGCCTCGCACAAAGTGTGGTGGCTTTCGGCCAATCCCAGGCCAGGGGGCTGGAGCAAATCGCAGCAGCGCACGCCAGGGGGGTGGACCTCCTTGTGGCAGCGCATGAGAGCGGGGTGCAACATCTCGAGGCAGCGCAGCACGCCAGTCGCCAGCTGAGAGGTGCTGGGCAGAAAATGGCACTGCAGATGCGGGCACATGCCGGCGCAGTTGGGGCACTGACTTCTGCCACCCTCGCACTGGTGCGGAGGCGTCGCCAGGCCAGCCGCCACCCTGCTGCCGCACACCGGTCTGGCGACCAACAGTTTGGCACGCTTGCTCCCCGGCCAGGCCGCCCGAGTGCACGTGTGTCTGGCGAGCAGCGCGCGCCTGGCATCACCCACCTTGTCCCCATTGGTGCAGGCGAGCCTGCCACTCCCCCAGCCAGGGTGCAAGGAGCTGCTGCAGGCAGTGAAGAGGGCCACCTACAGCTGCAGCAGCCACCAGCCGGCCCCTCCCGGGCCCGCCCTCGTGTAGGCCGACCCCCAAGGGCATCTGGCGAGACGCCTTGTCGCCCTGAAGATCCTTCCCCCAGCCTCGCCACAGCCTCACGGCCCAACTTGAGGCGCAGCAGCAGGACGGGCCGGGGCAAAAGACGGCTGTCGACGGACTCGCCCTCTCGCCACACCGAATAGAGTGTGGTGAGCGAGGGTTTGGGTGATGCGGGGGCTTCTGTTCTGGGGGGCATTATGTTGTTTGGTTTTATGGGGGTGTTTGTGTTGTGGGGGGGGCTTGTTTTTGTTAGGCCAGTGAGGAAGGCCATTTGGATGTTGATGTTTTGTTAGTCCTCCCCAGGTTTTGGGAGTGACAGAAGTTTGTGACTGTTTTTTGGGGGTCTTCTCTGTTTTGCTCTTCCATGTGGGAAGGGCCCTGAGTTTTTGAAATAAAGATGTTTATTTATTCACCATGTGCAGGTGTCATGTTTCAAGTGGTTGTTGGGTTAACCGGCTGAGGGCTTGCGGAGCGGCTGCCTTCAGCTGCGTTCAGTGGCCCAGGCCATTCCCTGACAGCGGGCCTAGAAGTGTCGAGCAATAAGCCCCCGGCGGACGGCCCTTGGACCTTGTCGCTCCCTCCTGGCCTGGTGCTCCTCCTCCTCAGGGTCCTCCTGCTCGTCCTCCTGAGGTGGTGGGGCAATGTCAGGTGGCAGTGCCTGAGTCCTGCGGATAGCCAGGTTGTGGAGCATGCAGCACACCACGACGAACTGGGAGACTCTATCCGGCGAATACTGAAGAGACCCGCCCGAACGATCCAGGCAACGGAACCGTTGCTTGAGGACGCCTATCGTTTGCTCTATTAGGTTCCTTGTGGCTTGATGGCTTTCGTTGTATGCCAGCTCCGCTGGGGTCCTGGGCGCGCGGAGCGGGGTCATGAGCCATGTGCACAAAGGGTAGCCCTTGTCCCCGATAAGCCATCCCCTTGGTGGAGGCTGTGCCTGGAACATGTCAGCCACAGTAGTCTGGCGCAGGATAAAGGCATCGTGGCTGCTTCCTGGGAAGCGGGCATTGACAGCTAGGATGCGCTGCCTGTGGTCACACACCAGCTGCACATTTAGGGAATGGTAGCCCTTCCGGTTGCGGTATTGCTCGGCATTGTGGATAGGTGCCCGCATAGCCACATGCGTGCAGTCAATGGCGCCCTGCACCATGGGGAAGGCCGCGATCCTGGCAAATCTGACTGCACGCTGCTCCTGCTTGTGTTGGGTCATGGGGAAGGAGATGAATTGGTGCCTCCTCGCGAAAAGTGCTTCGGTGACCTGTCGGATGCAGCGATGCGCGGCGAACTGGGAGATGTTCGCAATGTCCCCAGCAACGGCTTGGAAGGAGCCGCTTGCATAAACGCTGAGAGCCACCGTGACCTTCACTTCCACCGAGAGAGACGTCCTGGACATGAGCTGTGGCTGCAAATCTGCGTGAAGCAGCTGGCAGATCTCTCCAACCACCTCCCTTCTGAAGCACAGCCTCTTAACACAATGCGCCGCAGTCATGGTGAGATATGAGACCTGCTCCCGGTATTGCCTGACTGGGTAAGGCCTACGTTGGCGACGCCTAATTGCCCCTCTGCGTCTAGGCATGCCTGGCCCTCTCTCAAAGCGTCTGCGAGCCCTTCGCACAAAATGTAGCAACTGAGGGTTGGCCCCCCATGCAGCCCCCATTACAAAGTTCCAAACAGCAAAATCACAAGGATGCAAATGTCAAAGCACTGGCTAGAAGCCAAAAATACCTCTCCTATGGTGTCCGAAATCAGTAATCTCTGTGCCTTGCTCTCTGTGCAGAAATCCAAAGCAGTAAAGTCATTGCAGCGAAATGGCTGGCTTTTATGGGTGAGTGGATGTGCCCTTTAATTAGCGCTCCCCGAATCCCACAGGGCCTCTGTTGAGTTCCATTTCACAGTTCTTAGCAGCGCCACGCCCACATCGGCCGGGCGCCACTGAATTTCCGGTTTGGGGCGCACAAATGGCGTTGCACGACGAAATGATGTCATAAGATGCGCGCGCAGCTGAGCGGGCGCTAACACTTTGCGCCGGCGCTAAATCCCACCTGAATTTTGGCGTAGGCGCAGATCCGGCGGTGCCCGGGCGCTAAGTGGCTAGCGCCGGAAATCTGGCGCTAACGGCTGGCGCAAACAGCTGAATTTCTAGGCCTATGACTCTAATGGCATCAAAATGAAAAGTGAAAATAGACAGAGAGAGGAATAGAAAAAGTAATGAATCACAAGAAGTTAAAAAAAATAGCCTCACACAGTAACAATTAAAGAAAATAAAATGAAACATTTAGTAACCACCACACTGACTTTAGATGACTGGAAATGTTGCCGATAATTAGAAAATTTTTAAGCAACAAGTGAATTGCAGCAGATAAAAAATAAAAAATTGAAAGCATCCATATTCCTACATGTTCTTGGAGAAGAACAACTAAAGATCTTTAAATATTTAAATTTTGAGTAAGGACACATTCCAGTGCGGTATCTAATAATGAATAAATTTGAGAGATACTGCAAGTGTGACTTATGGAAAGCATGGTTCATTCACATGTGTGCAGGATACTGAAGAAACTATTGATCATAAAGAAAAGAGATGACTTACAGAAGTGAACTCATGAGTAATTATTGACAAAAAAAATTGGGGTAGAATTTCTGCTGGAATTCCCTGAGTTCTTGTCAAAACTTCAACGGAAGATCAGTGGAAATCCCAGAGAATGGTATAGTTTATGCCCTTTTTCTGGGGTATCCACTGATCTTTTGCCCAAGTTGCAGTGGGAAATTGGAAGAACCCCCAGAGAAATTCCAGGCAATAGTAAATTTTTGAATTTGGTTGGACTTCAGAAACTAAAACAACAATAGTAAAAGAGAACATTTCAAGCTTTCCATTCAGCAGGAATTCATATCACAATTTCCTGACACTAAATATTTTAGCTAGTTAGATGATAAGGGGTGATTTTCGGCGAATACTTTAGACGCTAAAGAGTTAAAGAAGTAACCAAGATGGGGTCTTAAGCCACAACGCCGGTTTAGCCCGCGTTTAAAACAAGTTGTCATCTTGGTAAAGGGGTTGAAGCCACTGCTAGGAATGGTAGCCCAGAGACTTTTTAAACAGCTGATTGCCACTTAAAATGCCTGCTAACGCTCATTAAAGAGGCTGCCCGGCATTTTGGTGGCTAACACTTCAACTAATGCCCTCTCCTAACAGCGACCAGCTGTTTGGGAGTAAACACGACATTGATGTCGATTTCCAGCACTACTTAAAGGGCTACTCACTATTTCAAGTTCATTGCTGCTGGAGCTGTGAAGAGGACCTCTGAAAGACATCGGCAGACTTTCTGGGACACTTTGTTAAGACTTCACCAACACTCGAGCTATATTTATTCCGGGCTTCACCTTCTTTGAGGACTTCACCGAAAAAGAGTGAGGACTTCAACCAAAAAGAGTAAGGCCTTCACCGAAAAAGAGTAAGGCCTTCACCGAAAAAGAGTAAGGCCTTCACTGAAAAAGAGTATGGCCTATGCTTCTCCAACTTATTGGACACCTTATAGGAGTCACCAGGAGAAAGGGCGTGCTGGGTCATGGGCACCTTCCTAGGGGTCCCCCTTGGTCCGGACAAGGAATGGGAGGAGGACATGAGGCCAGGCAGTGTAGCAACAGCTGCTGCAGGAGAGCGGGACAGGAGGACAAGGAAGGCAAGGTAGCGAGGTAGTGTCCTCCCCTCCACCCCCCCCGCGGGTACAAGACATCCCTCCTCCTCTGGGCCTCCTCCACCAGGACCTTCAGTGCCGCATCCGAGAACCCGTGCGCCCTCTCCCTTGGTCCCGGGGTCATCCTGCAACAGCTGCTGGGTGCCAGTCAGAGCACTGCACATCTTCAGTGGAAGTGGATGTGAGGAGTCCACATGTACTGCTCCACAAAAATTGCATCTAATCAGCACTTGAGAGCTAAACCTGCAGGTTTCTGGTTGAGCACCTTCAGGCAAGTTCAAATTGTGGTAATCAGCAATTAGGACTAAAATTGTGTGCTAAATGCAGACTTTCAAACAGGCTAGTGTTATTAGCACTGCTCCCATTTAGCTCCTGTTTTCATCCTTTCGCCAAAATAACCCCTGTAGAAGTTTTTAATCCTTGGGTTTCTGGCAACTGACATTGAACAGAACAAGTTCAAAGTTCTAAACATTCAGGAGGGAAAATTCGTGTTGGCCAGTAAAGTTGCCAGTGTCACCACCAACTGCAGTTAAAGGCCACTGGAAATGGCCGCAATGCTACCGAGTGAAATTGGTCTGGGGGGGTATGGAGATAGGTGGCACAGCGCTCACCTTCCGTGCAACGCTGTCCTGGTGGCATTGCTGGAGGAATGCGGGATGAAGTTTCTGTCCAGGTGCAGTGTTGCAGCTTCCCGCAACCTCTGGAAGCGAGGGTGTGGAGCTCGCAAGGAATTGTGGGTATTGAAGAGGTCTGAGAACTAAAGGGGCCATGCAGACTGAAACAATTCAAAATAAAATGCAATGAATCAATACATATGATGGTCTGAGGCACGAGTTGGCTAAGATGGATTGGGGAATGTTACTTAAAGGGTTGATGGTGGATAGGCAATGGCAAACATTTAAAGATCGCATGGATGAACGACAGAAATTGTTCATCCCTGTTTGGCATAAAAATAAAACAAAAAAGATGACTCAACCATGACTAACAAGGGAAATTAGGGATAGCATAAGATCCAGGGAGAGGACATATAAATTGGCCAGAAAAAGCAACAAACATGAGGATTGGGAGCAGTTTAGGATTCAGCAAAGGAGGACAAAGGGATTAATTAAGAGGGGGAGAATAGAGTAGGAGTGTAAGTTTGCAGGGAACATAAAAACTGACTAAAAGCTTCTATAGATATGTGAAGAGAAAAAGATTGGTGAAGTCAAGCGTGGGTCCCTTGCAGTCAGAATCAGGGGAATTTATAATGGGGAACAAAGAAATGGCAGACTGTTAGATCCGTAATTCTGCGAGTATGATATTTTTCAATAACCACACGGATGCTGTAACTTAACAATTAACAGGTATTTACTGGAGTAGGGTAGTCTCAAGACTGGGGTACAGAGGCATGCTCAAGGCTTATATACAGGTGTGGTCACTGCTGGTACTACAGTATACAGGAGCTGTAAAAGTAGTTCTCTCTTAAAGGTACATACACTACAATTCCTCCCCTTTTAGATTAGTAGTACCCATAATATTCAAATAATAATTAACACTTTAACATGTACATTAAACAACAATAGTCCATTTATAGATTCAGTCTTTGGGGCGGCTTCCTGATCCTTTCGGGATAGCGCCTTTCCTGAGGTTCTTGTTCTTGGTGCAGAGGCGATTCTGGCCCCTTTTCATCGGTTAGTTCATCGGGTTCCACTGCTACTGATTCGGAGGTAGATGCTACCGGTATGTCGGGTTCATCCCCAGGTACACAAGACATGGGGTTGACTCGTTCCTGTGACGCTAAGATCTGATCAACGTGGCGTCTCACAATGTTCTCCCCGACATCCACTGTGTACATTAATGGCCCCTGCCTTGTGCATACCATTCCGGGTTGCCATTTATCTGTTCGGTAGTCACGGGCCAAGACTGGCTGTCCTACGTTGAAGCTCCTTGTCGGCTTCTCATTGATGTGCTGGAATTGTTTATCCTCAACATTTCTTCGCACATTTGGTCTGAGCAAGTCCAGACGAGATCTCAACTTTCGGTTAAAGAACATCATGGCCGGGGTCTGGTTGGTAACTGCATGTGTCGCGTTTCGGTAGGCTAATAAGAAATTGTCCACCTTATGCTGTAGTGGAATTTCATCGTCGCACATGGCCTTTATCGCCTTCTTAAAGGTTTGTACAAACCTCTCAGCCAATCCATTTGTGGCTGGATGATACGGGGCGGATGTGTAATGCCTTACCCCATTCCTTCTCATAAATTTTCGAAACTCTTCGGACACAAACTGTGGTCCATTATCAGAGCAAATCTGCTCTGGCAAGCCGTTTCTGGCAAATATGGTCCGTAGGACTGCAATCATTTTCTCTGTAGTGGTTGAGGACATTTTTGTCACCTCAGGCCACTTCGAATGAGCATCCACTGCTATTAAGAACATTGAGTCCATGAATGGACCAGCAAAATCAATATGCACCCATTGCCATGGAGAGGAGGGCCACTCCCATGGGTGTAGAGGGGCATGTGGTGGTGCATTTTGGACCTTCTGGCATCCTGAGCAGCTCTTGGTTAGGTCTTCGATTTGTTGATCGATTCCCGGCCACCACACATAAGCCCTAGCAAGGCTTTTCATTTTCACCCCCCCCAGATGACCTTCATGTAGCTCATTGAGCACTCTCTCCCTCAACTTGGGTGGAATCACCACTCTGGATCCACACATCACTGTCCCCTGGCATACTGACAGCTGTTCTCTTCTGGATGAGAATGCTGGCAACAGTGAGTCGCCATGTGTTGGCCATCCCCTCACCGTCAATTCATATACCCGAGACAGCGTCGGATCATTGCGGGTCTCCTTCTCTGTATCCGCGTTCGTTACTGGCAATCGTTCAATTATTGACGAATAAAATATCTCGATAGGGTCCACTGCTGGTGCTTCCTCCACAGTAGGCACTGGCAGGCGCGATAGCCCATCAGCGTTTCCATGCTGTTTCGTGCCTTTATATTCTATTTCATATTGATTCGCCCCTAGAAACAGGGACCATCTTTGTAACCGTTGTGCAGTCATCACTGGAACGCCCTTCTTAGGATTAAAGATGGAGACAAGTGGTTGGTGGTCAGTCAGCAAGGTGAACTTCTGCCCATGCAGATAGTGGTTGAATTTTTTTACTCCCCATGCTAGGCTGAGGGCCTCCCTGTCAATCTGGGCGTAGTTGCGCTCGGCTGAGGTAAGTGACCGAGACGCAAAGGCTACTGGCCTCTCCAACCCATCAGGGAATTTGAGCGACAGCACTGCTCCAATACCATAGGGTGATACATCACATGCCAAACGAATTGGTAGTGCTGGGTTGAAATGGGCCAACACCTCTTTAGATGTGATCAATTCTTTACACTTCTGGAAAGCTCGTCTACGTTCGTCATTCCACTTCCATAGTACCCCTGTTTGCAGTAGGGTGTTCAGTGGGTGTAATACCGTGGACAAATTTGGTAAGAACTTATGGTAGTCGTTTACCAGCCCGAGGAATGACCTCAGTTGTGACACATTTTCCAGTGCTGGAGCCTTGACTACTGCCTCAACCTTTTCAGGGGACTTATGTAACCCCTCTTCATCGATGACGTGGACACAATACGAGATCTGCTTATGGAAAAACTCGCACTTGTGGCGATAAGCTCGTAGCCCATATTCCTTTAATCTGGTGAGCACCTTCTCCAAGTTGGCAAGGTGATCACTGTCATTTTTGCCCGTGACCAGGATGTCGTCCAAATAACACTGGGTCCCTGGAATCCCTTGCAGGACTTGATCCATCACCCTTTGCCAAATAACCGGAGCCGATGCTACCCCGAACACCAGCCGGTTGTATTGATAGAGACCTTTATGAGTGTTAATCGTAAGGTATTATTTCGATGCTTCTTCTACCTCCATTTGTAAGTACGCCTGGGCTAGATCAATTTTGGTGAAGCGTTTACCTCCAGATAGCGAGGCAAAAATATCCTCAATTCGTGGAAGCGGATATTGTACCGTGTGAAGGACTGGGTTCACTGTCACCTTAAGATCCCCACAGATGCGGACTTTCTTTGGTTCCCCAGGCGTATTACTCAACGACCTCTTCATTACAGGAACGATGGGTGTAGCCCACTCACTCCAGTCTACTTTGGACAGTACTCCTGAACATTCCAACCCTTCCAGCTCTGCCTCGACAGCTGGTCTGATCACATAAGGCACTGGTCTGGCCTTAAGAAACTTTGGGCTTGCATTTTCCTCTAATTTATTCGTTGCTGTTATGCCTTTTAGTGTTCCGAGTCCCTCCTGGAACACTTCTTTTGCGTCAGTTAGCATTGTTGACAGTCGTCCAGGTGTGACGTCATCATCCTTTTTGGCCTCAACCTTCAGTGCCTGTATGGAATGCCAATCTAATTGTATCTTCCGGATCCATTCACGTCCTAGTAGTGGTGGTCCTCCATCTGGCAATACATATATGTTCATTTTAGGTATTTCCTGGCCTTTATATATCACTTTCACCCTTATTTTTCCTTTGGGGTAGACTTTTTGCCCCGTGTGCGTCTTCAAGACAATCTCTGTAGCTTTCAAGGTTATATGTGAAAATAGCCGCTTGTAGTCCCTTTGGTTTATGACTGTTAGGGCTGATCCTGTGTCCAATTCCATTTTCACTTGGACTCCGTCTATCTTAAGTGTAACCCAGATAGTCTGGTGATCCTCCATTTTGATTACCTTATGTAGTTTCAGACAACCCAGCTCCTTGCTCCCAGAGTCTGTGTCACTTTTCTGTTCATCTGAACTACTGTCCATCACCTTGTGTACTTTTTGTGCTTCTCCTGTGGAGATTTCTTACTGTTGGTTTTCTTCCCAGACCTACAGACTCTTGCTATGTGTCCTGCTTTTCCACACTGTCTGCACACTTGATCCTTGAACCAACTATCCTTCTGGTCGTGTGTTGTTCTGCTGCAGCGATAGCACTTCCCTGTCCCATAGGACATTTCATTGGTGCCATATTCTTGCGGTCTCCATTGTATCTCTGCAGCGCCCCTTGCGGCTGCTTCATGTGATACTGCCATACTGAAAGCCTTGTCCAGCGTAAGATCCTTTTCTGATAGAAGCCGTTTCTGGGTTCCTTCACTTTGCAGCCCACACACAAACTTGTCCCTTAACGTATCTGCTCGTCCCGCTCCAAACTGGCAGTGTTTCGATAGCTTGCGCAGTTCCGTTAGGTACTCAGCATTGCTTTTGTCTTTGTGTTGGTTCCTTTTATGGAACTTAAATCGTTCTGCTATCAGCAGCGGTGTGGGGTTTAAGTGGTCCTGTAGGATTTCTACAATGCTTTCGAATTCTTGTTCACAGGCTTCTCTGGGGTTATTAGGTTGCGCAGTAACCCATAAGTTTTTGCACCCATGGAATTTAACAAAACCAGTGCTTTCCTAGCATCTGGCACTTCATTCGCCCTGCAGTACGCCTCAATACGTTCCACATATGTCACCCAATCTTCGAATTCATTGTCGAACGTAGAGATACTGCCACTCTTCAGCATCCCTGGGTGTGATTTAACTGTCAAAAATGGCATCTCCCGCGCTTCCCCTTCTTCTCCGCTGGCACAAAATGGCTTCTCCCGCGCTTTCCGTCCTTCCCGTGCTCGCCCTTCTTCTCCGCTGCGGCTTCTAAAAATGGCGTCTCCCGCGCTCTTCCTTCTTCTCCGCGGCTCAATGGCGTCTCCCACGCTCTCCCTTCTTCTCCCTGCGGACACTGTTCAGCCCTTGAGCCCTGGCTGTGCTCTGCGCATTCTTTTTTTTTTGTGCGCCTTTCCCATTTCCGCCGCTCGTTCCTGAGCCCGGCTGCTGCTTTACCCTCTCTCTCTCCATTTTGTTTTTCCTCGACACCGCTCAGTTTTCAACCCCTGCTGCACCCTGTGCGCTTCACCCTGTGTCTTACCCCGTCAACACTGCTCGGCTTTCTCTCCGCCGTTGGTCGGCTCCAGCCGCCGCTGTCCGGGAAGGGTCTGCGCTGTACCTGTCGTCAGTCTATTGCTGATCGTCGTGGCTGGGGAACCAAGCCCAGCTCTCCACAGCCTCCCCTGCGATGTTCACTCTCTGCCGGACGACTGGGCGGTTGCTCGTGGTCGACGCCCATGCTTCTGGCCTTGACTTTCTTCCACCGCCCTCCCGGAGCGAATCCTCGAAGGGAAATGCAGAGTTGCAGGTAGATTCAAATCGACACTCGTCGCCACTGTTAGATCCGTGATTCTGAGAGTATGATGTTTTTCAATAACCACACGGATGCTGTAACTTAACAATTAACAGGTATTTACTGGAGTAGGGTAGTCTCAAGACTGGGGTACAGAGGCATGCTCAAGGCTTATATACAGGTGTGGTCACTGCCGGTACTACAGTATACAGGAGCTGTAAAAGTAGTTCTCTCTTAAAGGTACATACACTACACAGACCAATTAAATACATACTTTGGTTCTGTCTTCACAAAGGAGGACACAAATAACCTCCCAGAGATGTCGGGGAACATAGGGTCTAATGAGAGGGAGGAATTGAATGAAATCAGTATTTGTAGGGAAATGGTGTTAGGGAAATTGATGGGATTGAAGCCCGATAAATCCCCAGGGCCTGATAATCAACATCCTAGGGTACTTAAGGAAGTGGCCCTAGAAATAATAGATGCATTGCTGGTCATCTTCCAAAATTCTATAGACTCTGGAACAGTTCCCATGGATTGGAGGGTAGCTAATGTAACCCCACTGTAAAGTCGGTGGGTTGTGCAGTTAATAAATACACAGACTTCAGAAGTAACAACCAAACAGGTCTTTACTATTCGAAGGTCAGGGCGAATCTGCCCCAGCAATCCTGCCACAACACTTATATACTGGTGTGGTCACTATCGGTATTACAGAATACAGAAGCCAACAAGTAGTGCCACCCCTAAAGTAGTTCTCTTAAAGGTGAACGGTTACATACAATAGTTTCCTTAAAGGTAGACGGGTACATACACTACAATCCTCCCTTTTTAGCTTTCAACATACTAAGTCCATAGTGAACATACATTCTAACATATATACAGGTTTATGTAAGACAGTTCATAGATTCAGTCTTTCTGGGGGTTTCCGGATTCTGTCCGGATAACGCCGCAGTGGTGTCGTCATTTCAGGCGGGCTAGGAGATGGTTCTGGCAAGTTCGATTCGGCTTGAAAAGCCGTGTCAGGTTCAGCTGACTCCAGTATCACTAGATCGGAAGTACGTGTTCTGGGTATCTCAGTCTCAACCTTACCCGGAGAAAGTGGTGAAGTCGGTTGCCCATTTGTGGCGGACCCTATGATTTGGTCAACATGACGCCTTATTATATTGTCTCCAATGTCCACGGTGTACATCAACGGCCCCAGCCTTTTCCCAATAGTTCCAGGCTGCCATTTCTCAGTACGGTAGTCCCGGGCCAAAACTCGTTGACCGATCTGGAAAGATCTAGTGACCCTGTCGTTCATGCCCTGGAATTGCCGGTTCTCTACGTCTCTTCTGACGTTTGGTTTTAGTAAATCCAGCCGGCATCTTAGGCGTCTATTACAAAACATCATTGCGGGAGTTTGATTTGTGACCGCATGTGTTGCATTTCGGTATGCCAACAAAAAGCTATCCACCTTATGTTGTAGACTTATGTTTTCATTACTCATGGCCTTTACGGCCTTCTTGAAGGTCTGGACAAACCTTTCAGCCAATCCATTGGAGGCGGGATGGTATGGGACTGACGTGTAATGTTTAACTCCATTGCTCTTTAAGAACTTCTTGAATTCTTCGGACACAAATTGTGGTCCATTATCAGAACAGATCTGTTCCGGCAGGCCATTCCGAGCAAACATAGTCCTTAACACTGTGATGGTTTTTTCCGTCGTGGTGGTGGTCATCTTAATTACTTCCGGCCACTTGGAGTGGGCATCCACCGCTATTAGAAACATCGAGTCCATAAATGGACCAGCAAAGTCGATGTGTACTCTTTGCCAAGGCGATGAGGGCCACTCCCATGGATGCAGAGGAGCCTGGGGTGGCGCGTTCTGAACCCTCTGACATCCTAGGCAGTTCTTCGTGATCTCCTCTATGTCTCCATCAATGCCTGGCCACCACACAAACGCTCTTGCTAGATTCTTCATCTTTACTCCACCCAGATGTCCTTCGTGCAGCTCCTTTAGCACTTTCTTTTGGAGTTTGGGTGGAATCATCACTCTAGATCCACACATCAGGGTTCCTCGACACACTGACAGTTGTTCTTTCCTCTGTGCAAATGCTTGCAGTGTTGGTTCGCTCTGTGCTGGCCATCCCTCCACCGTTACATCATAGACTTGTGAAAGAGTCGGGTCATTCCTTTTCTCATTCTCAATCATTGAGTTTGTTATCGGTAGACACTCCACTATGGATGAGTGGAACAACTCTACTGGGTCCACTATACTCGCTTCTTCTACCATCGGCAATGGCAAGCGTGACAACCCATCAGCATTTCCATGCTGTTTAGACCTTTTGTACTCAATTTCGTATTGGTGTGCCCCAAGTAACACGGACCACCTTTGTAACCTTTGTGCTGTCATGGTGGAAACGGCCTTATTTGGGTTGAATATGGACACCAACGGCTGGTGGTCTGTCAGCAATGTGAACTTTTTACATTGTAGGTAATGGTTGAATTTCTTCACGCCCCACACAAGACTGAGGGCCTCCCTATCTATTTGGGCGTAATTTCGCTCCGCGGGTGTCAATGATCGGGACGCGAAAGCCACTGGCCTTTCCGAGCCATTTGGTAGCCTGTGCGAGAGTACTGCCCCAATTCCGTACGGGGAAGCATCGCAAGCTAGACGAAGGGGTAATGCTGGGTTGAAATGAGCCAACACTTCTTCAGAGGTAATCAACTCTTTGCTTCTGCGAAAAGCCTTTTTGCATTCTTCACTCCACTTCCATGGTGTTTCTTTCCGCAACAGGTCATTCAGCGGATGCAGCACCGTGGATAAATTTGGCAGAAACTTGTGATTGTAATTAATCAACCCCAAGAATGATCTTAACTGTGATACGTTTCCTGGAGCGGGGGCCTTCACGACCGCTTCTATCTTTTCAGGTGACTTATGCAGTCCCTCTCGGTCAATGACATGACCGCAGTATGAGATCCGTTTTTGGAAGAACTCACACTTCTTGCGATTAACCCGAAGGCCATACTCCTTCAACCTGGTGAGTACCAGTTTCAAATTCGTGAGGTGTTCTTCCTCATCTTTTCCCGTGATTAAAATGTCATCTAAGTAGCACTGCGTGCTTGGAATTCCTTGTAACACCTGTTCCATGGCCCTCTGCCAAATTGCTGGCGCCGAAGCTACCCCAAAGACCAGTCTATTGTAGCGATACAAGCCTCTGTGAGTGTTGATGGTGAGGTGCTGGCGTGACTCTTCCTCGACCTCCATCTGTAGATATGCTTGAGCCAGATCTATTTTCGTGAAATGCTTCCCTCCAGCCAACGAAGCAAAGGTATCTTCAATCCGCGGAAGCGGGTATTGTACCGTGTGAAGCACCGGATTCACAGTGATCTTGAAATCTCCGCAGATACGGACCTTCCCCGGTCCCCCTGTCTTATTACTTGGTGAGGACTTCATGACGGGAACAATGGGCGTGGCCCACTCACTCCAGCCCACTTTTGACAGAACCCCTGATCGTTCAAGTTCTTCCAGTTCTGCCTCCACAGCTGGTCGTATTGCGTAAGGTACTGATCTGGCCTTAAAAAACTTTGGGCTTGCATTTTCTGCAATCTTAACCTTTGCTTTAATTCCTCGCAGTGTTCCCAGTCCTTGCTGGAATACCTCCTTAGCTTCGTCCAATATTCTGGACAACCGTTCAGGTTTGACATCCTCTTTTTCGGAATCCACCGTCATGGTGTTTAGTGACTGCCAGTCCAACTTTATTTTTCGGATCCACTCCCGTCCCAGAAGTGGTGGTCCTCCCTCAGGCAATACATACAGGTCCAACCGGTGATGATCTTTATCCTTGTATCTCACCTTGACTTCTATCTTTCCGATGGGGAATACTTTGTGCCCCGTGTATGTCTGTAGTACTAGTTCCGCATCCCGTAGTGGAATATGCTTGAAAATTTTTTTATAGTCATGCTTATTCATGACCGTCAACGCCGATCCGGTGTCCACTTCCATTTTTACTTGGACCTTTGCAATCTGTAGCGTTATCCAGATAGTTTGTCGGTCAGCTTCATTGCTCACGTTGTGAATTCTCAGACTGTCCAGTCCCTTGCATTTGGAGTGTGAGACCGACTTCTGTTCCCTCAGACTCTTCTTAGTCACCTCTTACACCTTCCCGTACCATTTTTGTGGTGACTCCTTATTGTTGTGCGTTGCTCCTGACCGGCATACCTTAGCTATGTGCCCGATCTTGCCACATTTCCTGCATTCTTGGTTTTTAAACCAGCATTGATTCTGGGCATGTGTTGTCTTCCCACAACGGTAGCATTTTATTGTGCTCGAAGTAATTTGGTCCACCCCTAGTGCCGCCGCCTTTAGCTGCATTTCCGCCGTTCCTTTCGCTGCGGCTTCGTGCGATGCAGCTATGAGGACAGCCCTGTCCAGTGTGAGGTTATTTTCTTCCAGTAGTCGCTTCTGCATTCCTTCTTTGGACAATCCGCATACGAACCTGTCCCGCAGTGCCTCTGTCAGATTCCCTCCGAACTGGCAGTATTTCGCTAGCCTACGCAGTTCGACCAAGTATTCCGCATTGCTTTCGTCTTTCCTCTGCGTTCTTGCGTAGAATTTGAATCGTTCAGCCAGCATCAACGGTGTGGGGTTCAAGTGATCCTTCAGCACTGCTACCATATCATCGAAAGTCTGATCTGCCGGTTTAGCTGGTGAGAGAAGATGCTTCAACAACCCGAATGTTTTCGCACCCATCATGTTAAGTAAGGTTAAAGCTTTTTCATCCTTAGCTATTTTGTTAGCCTTACAATGTATCTCAATACGTTCTACATACGTGGCCCAGTCTTCTATCTCCGAATTGAACTCATTGATGTCCGCCCGCTTAGGCATCTTCCTTTCCTTGGGTACAACACAAGTATTTCTTTAAGTATTCTTATTTATTTGTTTATTTCTAAGATGGCGGTTTTCCCGCGAAAATGGCGGTTTCCCGCTCTTTCCTTCTCGCCCCGCCCACTTCACTGGCGGTTTCCCGCTTCTGTCGTCTTCTCCGCCTAATGGCGGCTTCCCGCGTTTCTTCCCTGGTGGAAGGGGTATGCTTTCCCCACAGCGGACAGGTTCAGCCGCTGGGCTGGCTTCCGCACAGCTCCCCTTACTTGGCTCTGTCTTTTCCTCCCGCCCACACAGCTCTACCGGTGCTGGGTACACCCCGTTAACGGAGGACAGTTCAGCCGCTGGACTGGCTCTCGCGCAGTCTCTCTCTCCGTACCCGGCTCTGTCGCTCTCTCTCCCGCACGTTCGGTTCCACCGGCTCTGGGTACCCCGTTGGTGGAGAACAGCTCAGCCGCTGGACTGGCTCTTGCGCAGTCTCTCTCTCCTTGCTCGGCTCTGTCTCTCTCTCCCACCCGCACGGTTCCTGTTCGCCTCCCAGCCCTCTCGCAGACCGGTATTTCCCTCCCCGGCTGCGGCTGGGTTTCTCTTCCCGCGCCTACTCCCAGTCTCAGCGCTTCGTGGCTGCGGTCGCTGGCCGGCTTTTCCCGCCGATCGAGGTCCGACTGTCTCACGACGCCGTTGGACCCGACTTTCTGACCGGCTCCGTTCCCCCCTCGACCGTGGTCGAGTGCACAGCCCTTATCCTCCGGATATTCTCTACACCTTCCCCTACTCACAGTCTCCGCGGCCGCCTTGTTTCCAGCTGATCGGCTCACTCCGCACCGTGGTAGAAGGGTAGTCAGTGCCTGTTGCAGATGGAAGCTTTTGTTGCTAAAGTCTTCCTTCTTCCTCCTGCTGCAGCCTCGTGTTTTCTTTCAGCAGCACGAGGAGGGCGGTTGCCTCTCTTCGACGCTCTTCGTTGCATTGGTAGTCTTGCCGCAGGGTACGATCGGACTCGTCGCCACTGTAAAGTCTGTGGGTTATGCGGTTAATAAATACACAGACTTCAGAAGTAACAAACAAGCAGGTCTTTACTATTCGAAGGTCAGGGCGAATCTGCCCCAGCAATCCTGCCACAACACTTATATACTGGTGTGGTCACTATCGGTATTACAGTATACAGAAGCCAACAAGTAGTGCCACCCCTAAAGTAGTTCTCTTAAAGGTGAACGGTTACATACAATAGTTTCCTTAAAGGTAGACGGGTACATACACTACACCCACTATTCAAAAAAGGTGGTAGAGAGAAAGCGGGGAATTATAGACCGGTAAGCCTGACATTGGTAGTGGGGAAAATGCTAGAGTCCATTGTAAAAGATGTAATAGCAGAGCGCTTGGAAAACAGTGACAGGATCGGACAAAGTCAACATGGATTTACAAAAGGTAAATAGTGCTTGACTAATCTACTGGAATTTTTTGAGGATGTAACTGGTAGAATCGATAAGGGAGAAGGTGGTGTATTTGGATTTTCAGAAGGCTTTCCATAAGGTCCCGCATAAGAGATTAGCATGTAAAGTTAAAGCACATTGGATTGGGGGTAAGGTACTGACTTGGATAGAGAACTGGTTGGCAGACAGAAAGCAAAGAGTTGGAATAAATGGGTCTTTCATCCGAGTGGCAGTTAGTGACTAAATGGGTACAGCAGGGATCGGTGCTATGACCCCAGCTATTCACAATATATATTAATGATCTAGATGAGGGAACTAGATGTAATATCTCCAAGTTTGCAGACGACACAAAGCTGGGTGGGCATGTGTGCTGTGAGGAGGATGCCGAGGAACTCCAGTATGATTTGGACAGGTTGGGTGATTGGGCAGATGCATGGCAGATGCAGTATAATGTGGATAAATGTGAGGTTATCCACTTTGTTGGCAAAAACAGGAAGGCAGATTATTATCTGAATGGCAATAGATTGGGAGAAGGGGAAGTGCAACGAGGCCTGGGTGTCCTTGTGCACCAGTCGCTGAAGGTAAGCATGCAGGTGCAGCAGGCGCTTAAGAAGGCAAATGGTATGTTGGCCTTCATAGTGAGAGGGCTTGAGTACAGGAACAAGGATGTCTTGCTGCAGTTGTACAGGGCCTTGGGGAGACCATACCTTGAGTATTGTGTGCAGTTTTGGTCGCCTTATCTGAGGAAGGATTTTCTTGCCATGGAGGGAGTGCAGCGAAAATTCACCAGACTGATACCTGGGATGGCAGGAATGACGTATGAAGAGAGATTGGGTCGATTGGGCTTATATTCACTGGAGTTTAGAAGAATGAGAATGGATCTCATTGAAACTTATAAAATTCTAACAGGACTAGACTGACTAGATGCAGCAAGGATGTTCCCAATGGCGGGGGAGTCCAGAACCAGGGGCCACAGTCTAAAGATAAGGGGTAAGCCATTTAGGACAGAGATGAGGAGGAATTTCTTCACCCAGAGAGTGGTGAACCTGTGGAATTCTCTACCACAGAAGGCAGTTGAGGCCAATTCATTAAATATATTCAAGAAGGAGTTAGAAAAAATTCTTAAGCCTAAGTGGATCAAGGGATATGGGGAGAAAGCGGGGACAGGGTACTGAATTTGGATGATCAGCCATGATCTAATTAAATGGCGGAGCAGGCTCGAGGGGCTGAATGGCCTACTCCTGCTCCTATCTTCTATGTTTCTATGTTTCAGCTCTTTCTGCCTTTTAATAAATATTCAATGGCCTGTAATTTCCGATAGGAGGCTTCCTGTGTGCGGATTCCTCCTGTCGGGAAATAAATTTATGCCCTTACCTGAGGGCTCCCAAGGTCCAGACACTTCCGATCCTAGGCCTCTCCGCAGTCAAAATGCTTAGGGTCCACGTATCCCGGGGCGCATGTGGTTCACAAGTGTCCCTGGAATCACGTGGGCCAGCCGAGCCAATGAAAGAAGGGAATCCCCCTTCATACTTTTGACAGAAAGACCTGTCAAAAGTATGAATGGGGATCACTGAAAAATACATTAAAACATTAAATAAATTTTAAATAGCCATCATGTTTTTAAAATGATTTAAAATTACATTAAATTAAATATTTTAAAGTAAAATTTAATTTTTTGCAAAAAATAATTAAAATTTTTACGTGGCAAAAAATAAGCTTAACTTTTTAAAAGTATTTTTAAATTGTCAATTGAGTGAAACATTTTTTTTTGCTTTTTTAAACTCTTATGCTGGTAAAAGCAGGCCTTACGCTGCTTTTACCAGGTGTAAGATTTTTAAGGGATTTCAGCGGGCGGAGGTTCTGCAGAAAGCGGAACTCTCCACCCGCAGAGGCCCCTCTCCAGGGCACGCGTCCGATTTGTCAAGAGCATTCTTGACAGATCAGAAATGTCGGTTTTCAGTGCATGCGGTTCGCATGCCTGAAACCGCCATTTCTGATGTCCCTACGGGTGGGTACACAGCTTGTACACACCCGTAGGCATCGGAAAATACAGGCCAATATTTAAAAGAAGTTCTTAAAGCTGAATTACCTTCCTAAACTGAACAAATGGGAAAACTGCCTCAGCAGTAACACAAATGGCTCAGCAAGCCAGGGAAGGGGTACCCAGGGCCTCGCTCGCAGCACTCCAGCTTTGTGCCGGGGTCAACACTGCAAGGGAGGTCCTCTACCCACAGGGGCCAGGAGGCCCTCCAGATAGAACAATGTGGAACCACATCACCGAGGCCGTCACTGTCAGCAGTGACCCCCACCACCTGGCTCCAGTGCTCAAAGAAGCTTCATGACCTCAGACCAATGGTCAAGGTCAGTGAATACATCTTCAAAAGCCATCTCCTACCAACTGCACCACTAGCCTCATACACTGTTCAAAGCACAACTCCCAATCACTCACCTACCAACAATCTGCACCAATGATGAGGCACACCTCCCATTCTTAGCCTCACCTCACCCCCTTGGAGGAGATGGTGCAGGCCATTCTTTGCAGGGGCTTGCTGAGCCATTGGTCTGAGGTCATGAAGCTTCTTTGAGCACTGGAGTGAGGTGGTGGGGGTCACTGCTGGCAGTGATGGCCTCGGTGATGTTGTTCCACATTGTTCTATCTGGAGGGCCTTCTGACCCCTTGGCCAGAGGCTGGGCTGAAAGGATATAAGATGCAGGTATCCTCGTACATTATCCTCCTTCTGGCATGCACCTCTTGCTTTCCCGCCCTCCCGTCAGCACAACTCCACCCTTGTGTCTTCCTCATTTCACACACCCAAGAAATGTAGCCTGCCCAGAAAATGGGACCACAGGCGGATGATTCCATCCTGGATATCCCGGTCACAAAGCGGCTGTCTGGGATGCATCCTTCTGTCTGTTTCCTCCTCTTCAGCTTCCTCCTCTTCTACGTCTTCCTCTTCTGCGTCTTCCTCTTCCCTCTGCAAGCGAATGCTGTAAATGTGAAATGACAGCATAAAATGCTGGAAATATTCAGTTGGTCAGGCAGCATGTCGACCTGAGACGTGAATTCTGTTTTTCTTTCCATGGATGTTGCGTGACCTGCTGAGTATTTGCAGCATGTTCGGTCTTCTCAAAGTCCTTCATTTACCATCTGCACCCTGGCAAGCATCCAGCAGTACTCCCTACACACTTAAAAAACTTTTCACATCTATTGCAGTAAGCCACCACTTCAATAAAATAAAAAAAAAAACAGTCCAAACCCTTAAATTCAAACTTAACTGAATGATGTGCTTGTCCCTTTAAGAGCTGCACACATCACCACTGTCAGCCTGCTTGCACGCCAGGATAACCTGGCATGCTTAGAACCCAGCGCTGAATTCAACGCTAGGGAAGTTCGAATTGGTGCCTTTACACTGGTGTTGCACGCCAATTGACATCACCATGCTGCCATTTTTTTTTGAAAGGTGCTGCCAGTTACCAGCAGCGCAAAGAGTGAGAGCAATATAGCGGCCGCCGTGGGAACTGCCACCAGCTGGCGAAAGAGTGGCTGCCGCCATTTTATCACCATTTCATGGCGCTACAGAGTGGCAGTGAGTACATGAATTTCTAGCCCTCAGTGTTAGATAGATTCTTATGGCTTCATCCATGGAAGTATATCACAAAACCATCCATATGGTATATGCGTGCATTGAAAGTGTCAACACATTAGTGCATCACATAAATCACGTGGAGTTCATCCAAAGAGGAATGGATGACAGACTTTGTAAGTACTTGAGTTTACTAGAAAAGTTAACCTGAAATTTAATAAGGCCAGATGTAATCACCGAGCTGACACTTGTTAATGACATCATTAATGAAAGCATTAAGCATGACAAGATAAATGTCTTAGGGGGAGAAATTGGGTTTCTTTGCGCCTCCTGTTATCACCTCTAGGGGGCGATAACGGGACGGTAATCACTTACTGACCGGACGCAGCGAGAAGATCGACTCCCGTGATATTTGGCGGGAGATTTGCGGCGGCTGTACAGCGTTGCGCCCCGATCTCCTTCGCCTGGAGATCGTGACATCATCGCCGTGCGCATCGCCCCAGTAGCGCCCCGGACCCGAACTTCGGTTCCACCCCCTGCAGCATCGCCGGGCAGAAACACCGACAGCTGCAGGAGGCCTTCATTGGGAGGCCGGGCGCTTTGGGGGCGATACTTAAAGGCGAGGTGGCTGAGATAAGTAACAAAAAATCTGAATTGCTATTTCTGATTTGTTTTCAGTTTTCTTCTGCAGCGATCGATCAGCCCGGCACTCCGCTGCAGTGCATCGAGCTGATCGGACCGGATCGCGGCTGCCATCGGGGACCAGGTAAGTTTTCCCCTTGCAGAGCCTGTAGCGATGGCCCTTCCCTTTAAGGGAGGGAAGGAGCCTTCCAAGTGTGCAGCGCTGCATAGTCCACCTGTGACAGAGACTGTAGGTCCCGCATTGGACTCATCAGTCATCTGAGAGCTAATTTTTAGTGTGGAAGCTAGTCATCCTCGGTTCCGAGGGACTGCCTAAGAAGAGAAGATTGTGCAGTGCTGCACAACTACAGCCCCGCCTGCTGCCTGTTGCACTCCAGGAAAGAAGTGGAGCACTTGATTTAGCTCTCCACTTCCTTCCTGGAGCGCAAAACCGAATTTTTTAAAAGTTGAAAGACATTAGCGCCTGACAACCCATTGCATATGCATCATATTCATTGAGTGATGTGGGGATGAGTGTTTCATATACACTTCGCATAGTTAAGTACACTGCTGATGCATTATCAAGAGCAATGGACCAGAATACAAAAGCTATTGAGAAAGCTGATGAGGATATTCAAGATTACATGGAATTGCACCTGATGGCTATAC
This sequence comes from Somniosus microcephalus, assembly GCF_052327205.1. Lineage (NCBI taxonomy): Eukaryota > Metazoa > Chordata > Chondrichthyes > Squaliformes > Somniosidae > Somniosus > Somniosus microcephalus. Next base: position 83,082,809 of record NC_140988.1, read on the forward strand.
CAATATCTGATCAAAAGATCAAGTTAATCAGAAAGGAGACAGTGAAAAATGAGGCATTTTGCATCCTGATAGAAACAGTATTAGAACAATGGTCACCAGTAAAACAAGATTGCTCTCCAGACAAGCAAGAATATTGGAACTGTGGAGAGGAGTTAACAATAAATGGAATCGTTTAGTAAGGCAATAAGCTTGTAATTCCAAAAGTGCTTACATAAAGAAATGCTGCACAAGATTCATGCAAGTGCATTGACCATAGAAAAAAGCAAAAGACAAAGGATGCGTTAGGTCATGTGTTGGCCCAGAATAAACTGGGATATTGCTCACATAGTAGCAATTTGTTCATCATGTTTAGACCTCATTTTGGTCGGAAGAATAAGGAGGCCACATACTCCTTGGAACATAAGTGTCTCAATGGGAGAAGTTTTTCCAATTGCGGGCGAGATCAGAACTAGGGGTCATAAATATATGGCGGGAGTAACTATGACTATGACTCTCGGATAATTACTGTAGCTGGGGACGTCTTTCGTGTTTCTGCCGTCCTCAGTGAGTCATACCTCCTCGCTGGTCCTGCTGGTAACAATGATTTAACGATTTATCGTTGGAGAAACGACTCCGAAAGAAACATGAGATGGATTGTGATCTGCATAGATCGGTGCCCGATCAGACTAAGGCAATAACTCATACAAAATGCATTGTGGTCAACCTCGAGGTGTTGAACCTACCCGGATGACACTTGGCCCGGATAAAAAACATCCCTGCGGATGTGTTGGCAGAGACACACTGCGCTAATGGCACCTGCTGCACTATTGCCAGATCCATGTCTGGCAGACTAGCTAAAACGTCCTCACCCACTCAGACCGGAGATGAGGATCAGAGACAAATAACATCCTACTACCTACCCTATTGGCAACCGGTTCCTATACCAGAGTCCAAGGGACGGACAAGTCAAAAGGTAATGACGCGACAGAGGCGGATGACGGGTGCACCACTTATTCAACAGCATAGGGGGCACCAACTAGCATCCCAAACCGACTATAACAGAAGCCTCTATGCAATCAAGGGAATGGAAACAGAGAGAGCCACAGTTGATGTCCTCATGGGCCCAGGTACATCAGAGGAGAACACCTATTATGAAGGTGTAAGAATTGAGCCCACTGGTGACTGTAACAGCCAAGCAGACCTAACAATCCATTACCCGGCTGACGGCTTGTTCTGCAACAGATGCAACGAGGTGTATCAAACTGTTGGTCTGTTCAGAACTCACCTCCAGAGACAACACCAGATCAAGTCCTTAAAAAGCATGTGCTCTAAATGCAGCAAATCCGGCGAATACCGATCTATCACCTGCCACTACACCAAATGCAAAGGCAGGGGGCTGCCCACACCAGAAGGCGTCTTCTCCTGTGAGGCATGTGAGGCCAAGTATACAACTCAAAGTGGTCCCTGTCAGCATGAGAGGCATGAACATGCAGCGCTGAGGAATGAGAAAAGAATAGCAGCACTCATTCCTCAGCAAACACCCGGCAGGAAAGACTATGTTTGGTCAGAGGAGGAGACAACCCTCCTAATGGAACTAGAAGAGCAGTTCCAAGGTTGCCGAGATATAAACAAGAGAATCGGTAACATACTGAAATCGAAGACCAGCAAACAGATTTCAGACAAACGTCGCATCTTCCAAAAAGCTGCCGAAAGAGCGACAATGGCTCTGAACAACCCCACAATGGTGGGTGATGATCCCGGGCCCCCAGCTGTGGAGGTAAACGTTGACACTGACCAAGCAGAAGTACAACCTGTCTGGTATAAACGGGTACTGCGCCCACCGGGGAGCATCCCTAAGCACAGAGAGCTTGATGCCCAGCGTACCAAAGCTGAGGAACTCCTCCATGACAAGAAGGACCCCGAGGCCTTGGGCCTCGGCTTAATCGAAAGTGCCATGGAGTTGGTGATCAAAAAGGCCGCGCCTCGAAATACCATGAGGACAAAGGCTGGTAACGAGAAAAGGCACGGAGGCAGAACAGCTTTTAACTCCGGTGCCAAAAAGAGATGGGCCGCCAAGAAGGCTGCGTACAAAAGGATGCTGACATGTATCAGAAAGACTGCAAAAGGTTGGCGTGACGCATCTTGGGAGCACCAGCCACAGCAAGCTGCCCCCTTAGCAGAGAGGAACTTGAATATTGCTTTACCGAGACACTATCCAAGCCTAATAACAAGGCTAATATCAACAAGTTTGCAGCACACACAGGCTGGAAAAACTACAGCGAACTAATGAGGGCCATCGAGAAAGAAGAGCTCGAACAAGCACTCGTAGGCATCAACAAGACAAGTGCAGCCGGGCTGGACGGCATGAATGTCAGCGACATCAATGACATAATGGGAAGCGATGCGACCCTACTCCCACGACTCTTCACTCTATGGCTCAAAATGGCAGCAATCCCGGAGACACTGAAGAAAAGTCGCACGGTGTTGATCCCCAAAACCGAGGATGCTGAACTCCTTAAAAACATAGGCAACTGGCGGCGGCTCACAATCGGACCCATGTTGTTGCGACTCTTTACTAAGATCACAGCCAAAAGGCTAAGCCAAGCTGTGGAACTCAACCCTCGGCAAAAAGGATTTATAGCCGCCACCCCCGGATGCAATGAGAACATCGCCATTCTACAGAACATCATGAAGGGGGCAAAGAGGAACAAGCAGGAGCTGGCCGCTATCTTTGTTGGCTTTGCCAAAGCATTCGATTCAGTAGGGCACAAAATGGTTTCCAAGGCACTTGGGAGATTAGGCGTGCCCAAGGGGTTCATTCACCTAGTTGAGGACCTATACACCGATACTTCAATGTGATAGAGGGTGATAGGACCAAAACCGACCTGATCCTCATAAGGAGAGGCGTCAAGCAAGGCGACGCTCTCTCACCACTACTCTTTAAAATAACAATGGACCCCCTCCTTTGCTCGCTCGAACGAGCTAATATGGGTGTGGTGATGCGATTGAACAAGTCCATCTATTGCTCATTGCTTGCTTTTGCAGACGACATAGCCATCCTCAGAGAATGACCAGAAATCTTAAAATCATACAGTCATTCTGTGAAAACACGGGGTTCGATATCAACACCAAAAAGACAGCAAGCTTCCACCTTATTAGTAAGGCGAAGACCTTCCTGTATAACCACCACGAGAACTGGTGGATTAACGGGAGTCCCGTGAGCTACATCCCCCAGGGGAGGCCGAAAAATACCTGGGTGCCCGAATAGACCCATGGGCAGGAGTCACAGAGGATAAGTGAGCTGACGAACTCAGTACTTTGATTGCGAGTCTGAAAGGATCCGAACTGAAACCCACACAAAAGTTCGAGATCCTGAAAACCCACATTATTCCAAGGATCTACTACCACCTGATCATGACTGAGGCTTCTCAGAACACACTCACCGTGCTAGACCAACTAATTAAAAAGTTGTAAAGGAGATACTGCACCTCCCTAATGATGTCACGGACAGAATCTTGTATGCTGGTAATAGAGACGGAGGCCTGGGCCTACGCAAGTTGGAAATTCAAATTTCTTCGGCTGTCATCAGGAAGCTCGAATCACTCGAGAGCTCCAACGATGCAGTAATAAAGGCCTCTTTCCAATTTTGTGCAGAAAGCATTGTCGACAACGTGGCAAACCTTAGGAACCTGAAAGCCATCAGGGGGGTTGAGGAATTCCTAAGAACCAAGCAATGTAACAGCACAGAAGGCAGTAATCTGCCACCCATACCTGAAGAAATAACGGACATGCGAGGTGCATGCATCGGTCCTCCCAGTGAGAGAGCAAAGCCTGGGAACAGGTATGCAGGTTGGAGAGAATGGGAATTCGTGAGGTGGGTGAATCTCCAATGCCACGGCTCCGGCATAAACTATTACCAAAATGACAGGATGTCCAACTCATAGACAAACTCATTCCACAGAATGAAATAATCTCGGTTCATTAAAGGACTGCTTCTGAGGTACAACCTATACCCAACTAGGTGCACCCTATCATACCGGCGAGCGAACACGATTAAAACATGCAGAAGATACAACGGGGCAAACGAGCCCCTGGCGCACATCTCAGGGAGATGCCTGTCGGTCAAGAATGCTAGACTCAAGTGCCATAATAAGATCCTGGGCAACCTGAAAGATCTAGTATCCAAATATGGGTGGACCGCGTACGTGGAACCCAGGATCAAAACACCGGATGGAACACTGTGGAAGCCTGATATAATATTCAAGAAGGAGCTGGAGGTGGCAGTTGTTGATGTTACGGTGAGGTGGGAAAACAACAATATGGTACTCGAGAAGGCTTGGGAGGAAAAGTGTGAGAAGTACGGACACTTAACTCCGCGAATTATAGACCTGACTGAAGGCACCTCGGTCAAGTACTTCAGCTTCATCATGGGAGCTAGAGGAAAATGGCTAGAAAGAAATAACACACTCGTGAAGGACAGCACGGTGGCATAGTGGTTAGCACTGTTGCCTCACAGCGCCAGGGACCCGGGTTCAAATCCGGCCTTGGGCGACTGTCTGTGTGGAGTTTGCACATTCTCCCCGTGTTTGCGTGGGTTTTCTCCGGGTGCTCCGGTTTCCTCCCACAGTCCAAAGATGTGCGGGTTAGGTTGATTGGCCATGATAAAAATTGACCCTTAGTGTTAGGGGGGATTAAATACATGGGGTTATGGGGTTACGGGGATAGGGCTTGGGTGAGATGGCTGTCGGTGTAGGGACCGGGTGCTAGGGTTTGGATAATCAGCCATGATCTCGTTGAATGGCGGAGCAGGCTCGAAGGGCCGAATGGCCTACTCCTGCTCCTATCTTCTATGTTTCTATGTTTCTATGTGAACTTCCAGAAAATCGAGAGAAACACGGTCTTCTCGAAGAAAATATCCAGGCTTACACTAGCACTCACCCTGGAAATATTGCAAATCTTCAGTGATATGTAACAGGATACAATGTCTGCACCAACAGTTGGTTAATAATATCCGCACTAACCGAGTCACCAAAACACATCAGATGATGAAATGGGTAATAACGGCTAACCTAAAGAATGGCTACCCAGCACGAATTCAGGGAAGGACACAACGCTAAATGACAAAACCTGGTATTCTGACACCCTTGAAGGCATACAAGGCCCCGCGACACTCCACCCCTGGTTTTTTAATTCGCTTATGGGATCTGGGCGTCGCTGGCAAGGCTAGCATTTATTGCCCATTCCTAGTTGCCCTTGCGAAGGTGGTGGTGAGCCGCCTACTTGCCAATGCCCAAACCCGTGTTGTGGCACAAGCTGGACATGCAATGTGGACAAGCCACGTAAAAACTCGAAAAACAGGTCGAATAGATAAGGGAGAACCAGTGGATGTGGTGTATTTGGACTTTCAGAAGGCTTTCGATAAGGTCCCGCAGAAGAGACTGGCGTGCAAATTTAAAGCACATGGGATTGGGGGTAAGGTACTGACTTGGATAGAGAACTGGTTGGCAGACAGGAAGCAAAGAGTTGGAATAAATGGGCCTTTTTCCGAGTGGCAGGCAGTGACTAGTGGGGTACCGCAGGGATCGGTGCTAGGACCCTAGCTATTTACAATATATATTAATGATCTAGACGAGGGAACTAGATGTAATATCTCCAAGTTTGCAGACAACAGAAAGCTGCGTGGGCATGTGTGCTGTGAGGAGGGTGCAGAGAAATTCCAGTATGATTTGGACAGGTTGGGTGATTGGGCAGATACATGGCAGATGCAGTATAATGTGGATAAATGCGAGGTTATCCACTTTGGTGGCAAAAACAGGAAGGCAGATTATTATCTGAACGGCAATAGATTGGGAAAAGGGGAAGTGCAACGAGACCTGGGTGTCCTTGTGCACCAGTCATTAAAGGTAAGCATGCAGGTGCAGCAGGAGGTTAAGAAGGCAAATGGTATGTTGGCCTTTGTAGCAAGAGGATTCGAGTACAGGAGCAAGGATGTCTTGCTGCAGTTGTACAGGGCCTTGGTGAGAACACACCTTGAGTATTGTGTGCAGTTTTGGTCACCTTATCTGAGGAAGGATGTTCTTGCCATGGAGGGAGTGCAGTGAAGATTCACCAGACTGATACCTGGGATGGCAGGAATGACGTATGAGGAGAGATTGGGTCGATTAGGCTTATATTCACTAGAGTTTAGAAGAATGAGAGGGGATCGCATTGAAACTTTTAAAATTCTAACAGGACTAGACAGACTAGATGCAGGAAGGATGTTCGCGATGGCAGGGGAGTCCAGAACCAGGAGTCACAGTCTAAGGATAAGGGGTAAGCCATTTATTACTGAGATGAGGAGAAATTTCTTCACCCAGAGAGTGGTGAACCTGTGGAATTCTCTACCACAGAAGCCAGTTGAGGCCAATTCATTAAATATATTCAAGAAGGAGTTGGATATATTTCTTAAGGCTAAAGGGATCAAGGGATATCGGGAGAAAGCAGGGACAGGGTACTGAATTTGGATGATCAGCCGTGATCTCATTAAATGGCGGAGCAGGCTCGAGGGGCCGAATGGCCTACTCCTGCTCCTATCTTCTATGTTTCTATGTTTCTATGTAAGCACTCGCTTAATGGACCGCTGGTTCCAGAGTGTTCTTAAATAATCACTAATAAATCCAATAGGGAATTCAAGAGGATCTTCTTTAGCCAGAGAGTGGTTAGATTGTGGAACTCGCTACCACAGGGAGTAGTTGAGGTGAATAGCATAGATACATTCAAGGGGAAGCTAGATAAGCACATGAGGGAGAAAGGAACAGTAAGATATGCTGATGGGGTGAGATGAAGAGGGGTGGGAGGAGGCTCATGTGGACCATAAACACCGGCATGGACCTGTTGAGCCAAATGGCCTGTTTTTCACTGTAAATACTTTGTAACACCAAATCCATCATCAAATCAAACTCCTGGAGTAAGATCTGACCAGGAGATAATGGGGTACATTTTACAATTTTGTGCTCTAGTGCAGACCTTCTCACCAAATTGAATGAATGGACAAAGTATTGTGTGGGCCGCAAATAGGGTGTGCTAACCTCCATGCCCAATATTCCAATATGCACTTCTGAAGTGCTAAATTGTAAAAGCGAATTGGGTAAATTTTCCAGTTCCCATGCTTGATGGTGCCGCAGTGGAGCAGGCAATCTGGGATCGAAAAATCAGGCAAAGATCCCTCTTATTGGATCTTCACCCACTGTGTGTCTCCCATGACAATCCGGCTTCATTTAATATTATGAGGAATGGATATGAGATGAAAATCAGAGCAGGTGTGATTCTCTGATTTTCCCATGGGGCATGCAACGGGGGCTAAATTGGAGTAACCCCCGAAAACGGATTGTGATGCGCGATTACCCAACGCCTATTCAATGTAATTCAGACAACACGTTATCCTTGTGCTGCCGGCTCATTATAATGATTGCTGCATGCAGCCAATGCTAACTGCGCTGTTCATTGGCTGCATCAGCAGGGGGCCCAATATCTTTACTTACTAGCATGACTTAAAGCTAGCCTACACTACTTAAAGCCTGCACCCCTTAAACGGAAGGTGCATTGTGACTGCTGAAGGTGCTGACATCATTCGGAATAGTGCTATGCAACAAAGAACAATGGCTGATGATGAGAGTGAGGGTGCACCAAGGATTTCCAATGCTGCACTGGAGGTCTTGGTGGAGGAGGTGGAAAGGAGGAGTGAGGTCTTGTATCTTTGGGGGGGCAGGAGGCCCTCCAGATACACGATAAGAATGCTAACATCGTCAGTGCCCTGAAAAAGTCAGTGCATCGCGCCGTAAATTCAGTAGTAGTGCCCGAAATAGGAGGCGGGGCACTACTGGAAGTGCCCCCCCTCTTTCTTGGGGTGCTACCAGTGAATTTCGCAGTGCTATGTGCAACAACACCACGTGCGTCGACACATAGCGTTGTGTTATTGCAGGCCTCCCTCCCCTGATTAAAGGGGAGGGGTCTAGTGTTGCTGGACCACCGGTTGAAAGGGGGCAGATGCTGGCAGTCGGCCAAAAAAATATGGCCGCCCGATACCTGCCCTTTAAGTAGCTCCACCGCGGCTGCAAAAATGCCACCCTGACCCTGTTGAACATATCGTCCGGTGCTAGGTCAGGGGGTGCAGCCCAAGGTTGCGGCCGGGGCCTGAGTGGGGCGCTGTGTACGGTGCTAATGGGAGGCGCAACACAACCCAATTTTCCCCCAGGAGTTTAGTTCTGAGGACCTGGATGCAGTGCTACAGAAGTTTAATGACCTCACATGAGTGGTCAAGGTCAGTGAATGCATCTTCTAATGCCACATCCTACCAACTGCACCACTAGACTCAGCCACTGCTCAATTCACCACACTCCCATCACTGACCTAACAACAATCTCTATCAATCAGGATTCATACCAATATTCATATGATTCACCTCACCCTCACACACTTTGTACTGTTTGAGCACAGAGCTTGGAGACAGAGCTGGGCGAATGAAAATGGAGTGGATTGCAAGCAGCGGAAGAATTTGGTAAGAGCAGGAATCAGTAGAGAGGAGAAATGCACTGGTAGCTATAGGTAAGTTAGGTAAGTAATCATCAGATTAGAATTTGGCTTTGTCTTGTAACATAAAGGAAACTGCACGGTCAGTGGCAGTTAGCAGTTAACAGTTGTAAATGATTGCTTGATTAGATGGTAAAAGCTGTGAGCTAGAAGCTGATTCAGCAGTTTGCTAGAAATTAGGGATACCTAAAAATATATGGTTATGCGCACAAAATTGTGATGCAAATAATGGGCCAGAAATTAGGATCGGGTGCTTGCCGCGCGTGCAAGCCCCCGATCTGCACTCACCCTGCGCGCTGACATCTGAAGCCTGGGCCTGCTTGCATTTCCTGTCACTGGCCTGGTTCAGATGTCGGCGCGATGTGCTTACCTGATCCAACGGCGTAGTTAGTGCGATGTGCCGGCTGGGATCAGGTGAGCACTCTGCAGCCAATCAGGGGTGGGGAAACTCATTTATGAGTTTGATAGTAAAGACTGTCAAACTCATGAAAAGTACGGGTGCCCAAAAGACTAGTTTAATTTTAATAAAAATTTTAAAAAACATCCCAATAATTAAATAAACTATAAATAACTTTAAAAAACTATTTAAAACAATTAATAAAATTATTGAAAAAAATAATTTTTTACGAAATCGGGTCTAAAAATAAACTTACCTTACTGTAAAGTCCTTAAAAACAATGAAGCTGTGGAAAAAATGTAATAATTTTAAATAATAGACCACTTACCTTCAAGAATCCACTCCTTACACCTCCTTTTTTCATTTCTAAAAAGTCCAGGCCCTTGCACACGCGCAAACCTGTCAAAACAAAGGAAGTTCAACGCGTGCGCGCAGAGTCCTGCGCGCACGCGTTGGACCTCTTAACCCCTTAGTTCGATGGAGAGGAAATGCCGGTTTCCCACGCATGCGCTGTGCATGCTGAAATCCGGCACTTCCAATGGGCCCACACGTGAGTACACCGTCCGTACTCATGCGTTGGGACCGGAATTACTGGCCCAATACTGTGTTTAGATGATTGTATTAGAGCTTGAGATAAAAGTGTCTTCAGAATAGTATTAGAGTAGCTGGATAGATGCTTAAAATTTGCCTATGTTTTTGATTCCCTGCAGATGTTATAACATTCCAGTGGCAGTCACATATGACCTTGCTTCCCAGGCTAGCTGTTTGCTGTTTGTGTTCTAGGAAGGCTACTGACTGTATCTTTAATTTGGCCAACCAAGGCCCAATGCCTATGTTTCTTCCATTACCGCTAATAACAATATTATAATGCTAACTTAGGGTTCTCACAACACCAGGTTATAGTCCAACAGTTTTATTTGAAATCACAAGCTTTCGGAGCGCTGCTCCTTCGTCAGGTGAAGTGGAGAGATGCCTATAGACACACATTATATAGTCAGAGAATAATGCCAGATGATTACAGGTAACCTTTCTAACTGGCATTTATCACACCTCGGCAGAGAGATAATCACAGCAATCAAAGTTGTGAATGGTGGCCAAACAGGTCAGTCAGGAAAACATTACATCAAAGAACAATGAGGTGGGGTCACAAGGGGTCAAATGTTGCAGATGCTGGGGTCTCTATGAAAAACAAAAAACAGACAAAAAGCATTTTCTTTGCTGGAAATCACAGTAGGTCCGGCCGCATCTGTGTAGAGAGAACAAGCCAACGACGACTCGAGTCTGGATGACCCTACGTCAGGTGGGGTTACATGTAGTGTGACATGAACCCAAGATCCCGGTTGAGGCCGTCCTCATGAGTGTGGAACTTGGCTATCAGTTTCTGCTCTACGGTTTTGCGTTGTCGTGTGTCTCGAAGGCCGCCTTGGCGAATGCTTATCCGAAGATCGGAGGCTGAATGTCCTTGACTGCTGAAGTGTTCACCAACTGGGAGGGAACACTCCTGCCTGGCGATTGTTGTGCAGTGTCCGTTCATCCATTGTCGCAGTGTCTGCATGGTCTCGCCGATGTACCATGCTCTGGGGCATCCTTTCCTGCAACGTATGAGGTAGACAACGTTGGCCGAGTCACATGAGTATGTACCATGTACCTGGTGGGTGGTGTCCTCACGTGTGATGATGGTATCTGTATTGATGATCTGGCATGTCTTGCAGAGGTTGCCGTGGCAGGGTTGTGTGGTGTCGTGGTCGCTATTCTCCTGAAAGTTGGGTAATTTGCTGCGAACGATGGTCTATTTGAGGTTAGGCGACTGTTTGAAGGCGAGTAGTGGAGCCGTGGGGATGGCCTTAGTGAGGTGTTCATCGTCATCGATGACATGTTGAAGGCTGCGAAGTTGGTTGTGTCCCGTGTTTGTCTTCTGAGGAGGTCTATGCGATTTTTTGCTGTGGCCCGTCGGAACTGTCGATCGACGAGTCGAGCGTCATATCCCGTTCTTACAAGGGCACCTTTCAGTGTCTGTAGGTGTCCATCGCGTTCCTCCTCGTCCAACCAACAGAGTACCCTTCGTCGTCCAGTACTTCCCCGGAGCGGAGAAACTACGCCATGTTCTTCGCAGCCTTCAACATGTCATTGATGACGATGAACACCTCGCTAAGGCCATCCCCACGCCTCCACTACTCGCCTTCAAACAGCCGCCTAACCTCAAACAGACCATCGTTCGCAGCAAATTACCCAGCTTTCAGGAGAACAGTGACCACGACACCACACAACCCTGCCACGGCAACCTCTGCAAGACATGCCAGATTATCAACACAGATACCATCATCACACGTGAGGACACCACCCACCAGGTACATGGTACATACTCATGTGACTCGGCCAACGTTGTCCACCTCATACGTTGCAGCAAAGGATGCCCCGGAGCATGGTACATCGGCGAGACCATGCAGACACTGTGACAACGGATGAACGGACACCGCACAACAATCGCCAGGCAGGAGTGTTCCCTCCAAGTCGAGGAACACTTCAGCAGTCAAGGACATTCAGCCTCCGATCGTCAGGTAAGCATTCTCCAAGGCGGCCTTCGAGACACACGACAATGCAAAATCGTAGAGCAGAAACTGATAGCCAAGTTCTGCACTCATGAGGACGGCCTCAACCGGGATCTTGGGTTCATGTCACGCTACATGTAACCCCACTTGACGTAGGGTCATCCAGACTCGAGTCGTCGTTGGCTTGTTCTCTCTACACAGATGCGGCCGGACCTGCTGTGATTTCCAGCAAAGAAAATGTTTTTTGTCTGTTTTTTGTTTTTCATACAGACCCCAGCATCTGCAACATTTTACCCCTTGTGACCCCACCTCCTTGTTCTTTGATGTAATGTTTTCCTGACTGACCTGTTTGGACACCATTCACACCTTTGATTGCTGTGATTATCTCTCTGCCGAGGTGTGATAAATGGCAGTTAGAAAGGTTACCTGTAATCATCTGGCATTATTCTCTGACTATATAATCTGTGTCTATAGGCATCTCTCCACTTCACCTGACGAAGGAGCAGCGCTCCGAAAGCTTGTGATTTCAAATAAAACTGTTGGACTATAACCTGGTGTTGTGTGACTTCTTACATTTGTCCACTCCAGTCCAACGGCATCTCCACACCACAACTTAGGGTTCTGACTTTGTTTAACAAAACTGCTTATTAAGATGCGTAAGTTAACCAATGTGTGAGAATAGAATAGAGGGTACCTTTGGGAATTTAATGATTCATTCCATGGTACAATAATCTGATAATGGAATGAAATAGTTAGTTTGCACAGCTAAGCTGCATCAACAGCTTTCAACATAAATAACTGATAACAAGCAGCTGCGAACATCTGAAGGCCGAGAATGGTATGTCTAACTCCAAACTTGGAACGACAGGGCTGGATGAGAAAAGGGGAAAACAGTCCTCAGCACATTCCCCTAAAAAGAGTATAAAAGAAAGACCAGAAAAGCCCCTAGTGCTGAAGGTGGAGTGAAGAGCTCCCGAGGGTGGGTCCATGCTGACTCCAGCCTAACACTCTTGGGCAGTCCAAGAAGAAAGAGAGCGACACATGAGACAAGAAGGAGAGCTGTTCGTGCACGCCAGCTGTCTGTCCAATCGGGACAGGTACTCGCTACTTGTCATGGTTGTATGTTTTCGCTGTATAACTAGTGTGTTACATTCCGCCTTAAACTCCGATTAAACACAAAATATACCCACCATATTGGTTGTAGTCGATCCTGATTATTCGAAAGACCAGAGATAAGTTAATCTCGTACAGTAGTAACTTGTTTGACTCTCAATAGGTATATATTCGGCACAAGTTTGCAAAATCACAGAGCTTGGAGAGAGAGCTGGGAGAACGCAAATGGAGTTGAATTTGGTGAGAGCAGGAATCAGTGGAGAGGAGGAAGGCGGTTGAGATGTCTAACTGAAAAGGAGGAGTGGAGCCACAGAACCCAAGGACTCTAAGTTAATGATCTAGACGAGGGAACTAGATGTAATATCTCCAAGTTTGCAGATGGCACAAAGCTGGGTGGGCGTGTGTGCTGTGAGGAGAATGCCGAGAAACTCCAGTATGATTTGGACTGGTTACGTGATAGGGCAGATGCATGGCAGATGCAGTATAATGTGGATAAATGCGAGGTTATCCACTTTGGTGGCAAAAACAGGAAAGCAGATTATCATCTGAACGGCAATAGATTGGGAAAAGGGGAAGTGCAACGAGACCTGGGTGTCCTTGTGCACCAGTCGCTGAAGGTAAGCATGCAGGTGCAGCAGGCAGTTAAGAAGGCAAATGGAATGTTGGCCTTCGTAGCGAGAGGATTCGAGTACAGGAGCAAGGATGTCTTGCTGCAGTTGTACAGGGCCTTGGTGAGACCACACCTTGAGTATTGTGTGCAGTGTTGGTCACCTTATCTGAGGAAGGATGTTCTTGCCATGGAGGGAGTGCAGTGAAGATTCACCAGACTGATACCTGGGATGGCAGGAATGACATATGAGGAGAGATTGGGTCGATTGGGCTTATACTCGCTGGAGTTTAGAAGAATGAGAGGGGGTCTCATTGAAACTTATAAAATTCTAACAGGACTAGACAGACTAAATGCAGGAAGGATGTTCCCAATGGCAGAGAAGTCCAGAACCAGGGGTCACTGTCTAAAGATAAGGGGTAAGCCATTTAGGACAGAGATGAGGAGGAATTTCTTCACCCAGAGAGTGGTGAACCTGTGGAATTCTCTACAACATAAGGCAGTTGAGGCCAATTCATTAAATATATTCAAGAAGGAGTTAGATATATTTCTTAAGACTAAAGGGATCAAGGGATATGGGGAGAAAGCAGGGACAGGGTACTGAATTTGGATGATTAGCCATGATCTCATTAAATGGCGGAGCAGGCTCGAGGGGCCGAATGGCCTACTCCTGCTCCTATCTCCTATGTTTCTATGTTTAGACACGAGAGTGGACCTGCGGGAGAGGGAGAGGAGCGGCCGCAGGTAAAGGTAGGCCCGAGAGCCCAGAGCTCGGGAGGATCACGAGCGTCAAGGAGCGAGGTAAAAAACCTAAAGTGATGTCAGCTGATTTTTTATTTCTACTAAGCTAGTTAATAGTCTATTAAGTAGAGGCATGGCAGGGCATCTCAGTCCCGTGGAATGCACATCTTGTGCCATGTGCAAATTCCAGGATGCTTCTCGTATCCTGGACAACCACATGTGCAGGAAGTGTCGTCAGCTTGGAGGAGCTCAAGCTCCAGGTTTCGGAGCTTGAGTCGCAGCTGGCGTCACTGCAGTGCATCCGTGAGGCTGAGATTAATGTAGATAGCATGTTTCAAGAAGTGGTCACCCTGCAGCATAAGAGTGTATGGGCAGAGAGGGAAAGGGAGAGGGAAACTTTCAGACAGACAAGGAGGACCAGGCAGATAGTGCAGGTGTTCCCTGAGTGTGTCTCACACTACACCAGTATTGAATACAGGTGAGAGCGATGGTTCCTCTGGGGAGCACAGCCAGAGCATAGTCTATGGCACCATGGGTGGCTCAGCTGTACAGGAATGGGGGTGGGGGGAGGAGGAAGATCATGAAAGCAATAGCGATAGGAGATTTGATAGTTAGGGGAACAGATAGGTGTTTCTGCAGCAGCAGATATGATTCCAGGATGTTATGTTGCCTCCCTGGTGCCAGGGTCAAAGATGTCACTGAGCGGCTGCAGAACATTCTGAGGGGGGAGGGTGAACAGCCAGAGGGCGAACAGCCAGAGGGTGTGGTCCATATCGGTATCAATGACATAGGTAGAAAGAGGGATGAGGTCCTGCAAGCAGATTGTAGGGAGCTAGGAATGTGATTAAAAAGCTGGACCTCAAAGGTTGTAAGCTCTGTATTAATCCCGGTGCCACGCGCTAGTGAGTATAGAAATAGGAGAATAGAGTAGATGAATGCGTGGCTGGAGAAATGGGGCAGGAGGGAGGGCTTTAGATTTCTGGGACATTGGGACAGGTTGTGGGGGAAGTGGGACCTGTATGGATGGGTTGCAACTCAACAGAGCTGGGACCAATGTCCTCACGGGAGGGTTTGCTTGTGCTGTTGGGGAGGGTTTAAACTACTTTGATGGGGGATGGGCACAAGCATGTAGCATTAGAAAGGAGAGGCAAGGTGCACAAATGATTGGGAGAGACAGAGAGCAGTAGAGTAAGAAACAGTAAAGTATTGGGTGGGGTCAGACTAAGAAAGAATACAAGAAGGTCTAAGATAGGTTTACAGTGCATGTGTGTAAATGCACGAAGCATGGTAAATAAGGTTGGTGAGCTGCAGGCGCAAATGGTCACACAGGAATATGATGTCGTGGCGATAACGGAGACCTGGCTCAAAAAAGGGCAGGGTTGGGTACTAAATATTCCTGGGTATAAGGGGTTCAGGAAAGATAGGAAACAAAAGAAAGCAGGTGGGGTGGCAGTGTTGATTAGAAGAACATTACAGTGTTGCAGAGAGAGGATGTCCTGGAGGGGTCAAGGACAGAATCTATTTGGTTAGAATTAAGAAACAATAGAGGTGCCATTACTTTACTAGGTGTATTCTATAGCCCACCAACTAGTGGGAAGGATATAGAGGAGGAAATTACAGAGAGGTGCAAGAAGGTAGTTATAACGGGGACTTCAACTATCCTAATATAGACTGGGATAGTAACAGTGTAAAGGGCAGAGAGGTGTGTTCAGGAGAACTTTCTAGATCAATATGTTTCCAGCCCAATGAGGAAGGAGGCATTGCTGGATCTGGCCCTGGGGAATGAGGTGGGTTAAGTAGAGCAAGTGTCAGTAGGGGAACAGTTAGGGAACAGTGAGCATAGTATCATAAGGCCAGGTTATCGTCCAACAGCTTTATTTGAAATCACAAGCTTTCGGAGCGCTGCTCCTTCATCAGGTGAAGTGGAGAGATGCATATAGACACAGCATATATAGTCACAGAACACTGCCAGATGATTACAGATAATCTTTCTAACTGCCCTTTATCACACCTCGGCAGAGAGATAATCACAGCAATCAAAGGTGTGAATGGTGTCCAAACAGGTCAGTCAGGAAAACATTACATCAAAGAACAATGAGGTGGGGTCACAAGGGGTCAGATGTTGCAGATGCTGGGGTCTGTATGAAAAACAAAGAACAAGCAAAATACAATATATTAAAAAAAAATGTTTTGCTGGAAATCACAGCAGGTCCGGCCGCATCTGTGTAGAGAGAACAAGCCAATGACGACTCGAGTCTGGATGACTCTACGTCAGGTGGGGTTACATGTAGTGTGTCTATATGCATCTCTCCACTTCACCTGACGAAGGAGCAGCGCTCCAAAAACTTGTGATTTCAAATAAAGCTGTTGGACTATAACCTGGTGTTGTGTGACTTCTCACATTTGTCCACCCCAGTCCAACACCGGCATCTCCACATCATAATATCATAAGGTTTAGATTAGTTATGGAAAAGGACAGGGAGCAATCTAGAGTAAAATTACTTAATTGGGTTGAGAACGGATCTGGCCTGAGTAAACAACTACAGGAATCAAAGACTAACAGGCAAAACTATAATTGAGCAATGGGCTGCCTTTAAAGAGGAGATGGTTTAGGTACATTCGAGGTACATTCCCACAAATGGGAAAGGTAGGGCAACCAAAGCCAGAGCTCGCTGGATGATGAAAGAGATAGAAAGATGAAGCAGAAAAAGGGGCGTATGACAGATGTCAGGTTGAGAATACAAGTGAGATCCAGGCTGAATATAAAAAGTTCAGAGGGGAAGTGAAAAAGGAAATAAGAGGGGAAAAGAGAGAGTATGAGAATAGACTGGCAGCTAATGTAAAAAGGAATCCAAAAGTCTTCTATAGTCAGCTATTCAACCATGACAGCCACATCACCCAAACATATTACACCACACTCACTGACACACTTCCCTCTCTCTTGCAGGACAAGGAGGCACACAGCCAGAGGCAGCAGGAGAAGGAGAGGCACGCCTGCATGTTCTAACCCCCTGGAGGCCATTATCGGAAGTGCCATTGCAGAGGCCATGGCCAGCAGCAGGGCTGAATCCATTGAAGTTGATGGTATCCTCATACCAAATCCAACTTCTCACATCCCACTTCCCCCTCGTCCCGCAATCTCTTCTGACTTACAAGCTGCGGATGGTGTAAGCATGCACTTCTTTCTTTCCCTTCTCCCCTCACCACAACCTTACCATTGTCCGTTTTTCCTTTCAGATCCCCAAGAACTGCAACCTGGCCAGGCAGTGGAGGCTACTGGTGCAGTTGGTAGGCTATGGCATTTGAAATTGAACTCACTCACCTTGACAACTCGTGCCAGATCATTAAACATTTTCCTGCACTGCATCCATGTTCTTGGTGCTACACTCCTGACATTGACCTCCGCTGGTACTTCTTCCCACTGCCTCCTGAACATATGGATGGAGGTCCTCCTGCCCCCCTGTGGTACAGGATGTCTCTCCTTCTCTCCACGCCTTGCACCAAAACCTTGGTGCTCGCTCTCTCGCATTTTCAGCCATTGCTCAAAGTATCACAGCACAGATTCAGTTTTCAAAGAACTCCCACCACTTGTTTCAGCCATAATGCATCTTCCCTTTAAGAGGTGCAGGCTGCAGGCTAGTAGTGCTCGCCACTCATGATATCGGGCTCCCTGGCATGCAGCCAATGAACAGTGTAGCTAACACTGGCAGCACGCAGCAATCATGTAAAGCTGCAAGCAGCACAAATTTAACGTGCTGCCTGCAACACAATGAATGGGCGTGGGTTAATGGTGTACCGCCATCCAATGTTCCCCGTACACTCCAGGGGTCCTGCAATATTTATTTTGAATATTTCAATATTTTGAATGGGCCGCGCGGCCCAAAAAATAATGACAGTGAACATTGTTACCATCCCCATGCCCTTTTTCAGGGGTAATCCAATTTAACCCCCAAGATGTTTCACTGGGGTACTGCTAATTTCCCACCAAAGTATGGTGGGAGATCGAGAAAACCCTGTGGACATTAGTCATAGAGTCATAGGCCTAGAAATTGGGTTTTGGCGCAGCAACGGCTTTCGCGCCGGAAGTTAGTGCCGGAGCTAAGTCGCGCTGGTCGGGCCAAAAATTCACTACTTCTGCGCCCAAACGGCTGCTGGCGCTGCTGAAAGCTGTTAGCGCCTGAAAACTGGCGCTATGCGCTGAATTTCAGCGCTATTCCGGCGCTGCGGCGCCCGCTGCGGTGCGGCAGGTTCGGGAAGTGCAGGCCTCCTCCTTCCCTTAAGGAGGACCTGCCTGCACCCGGCCGCGGCCCACGATAATCTTATTAAAAATGAGCCCGGCACCTCGGACAAGTGCCGGGCTTGCTTCTGTTCCGGGGGGGGGGGGAAGTCCGGGGAGGGAGCTGCGGCCAGGCGGGCGGCGGGAAAGCGGCCAGCCGCCGCGGGGCCTTTAATGCGCCGGCGCAAACTTGTGCAAGGCACCTCTGCCAGAACGTTGCTTGCGGCTGCCACGGGCGAGGCGGCCGCAAGTCAATTTCCCAGTTCGGGCGGGTTACCATGGCAACCGGGACGCTGCGCACACCGATGACGTCATCGGTGCCGGCGCAGCGCTACCGGTCTACCGCGGCGGAAGGGCCCCAGGCAACTTAGGCGCCGGCGCCAATTGCAGCGCTAGGCCCTCTAGCGCCGCAAAATCGGCGCTAAGGGCACTGAATTTCTAGGCCATAGAGTTTTACAGCACAGAAAGAGGCCCTTCGGCCCATCGTGTCTGCGCCGTCCATCAATCCCTGTCCAGTCTAATCCCATTTTCCAGCATTTGGTCCATAGCCTTGTATGCAATGGCATTTCAAGTGCTCATCCAAATGCTTCTTGAATGTTGTGAGGGTTCCTGCCTCTACCACCCTTTCAGGCAGCGAGTTCCAGATTCCAACCACCCTCTGGGTGAAAAAGTTCCTCCTCAAATCCCCTCTAAATCTCCTGCCCCTTACCCTGAATCTATGCCCCCTTGTTATTGACCCCCCTACTAAGGGGAAAAGTTCCTCTTTATCCACCCTATCCATGCCCCTCATCATTTTGTACACCTCAATCAGGTCCCCCCTCAGCCTTCTTTGCTCCAAGGAAAACAACCCCAGCCTGTTTAGCCTTTCTTCATAGCTGAGGCGCTCCATCCCAGGTAACATCCTGGTGAATCTTCTCTGCACCCTCTCCAAAGCAATCACATCCTTTCTATAGTGAGGCGATCGGAACTGCACACAGTACTCCAGCTGTGGCCTCACCAGCGTTTTGTACAGCTCCATCATAACCTCCCTGCTCTTATATTCTTTGCCTCGGCTAATGAAGGCAAGTATCCCATATGCCTTTTTAACCATCTTATCTACCTGTTCCGCTGCCTTCAGGGATCTATGTACATGTACACCAAGGTCCCTCTGACCCTTTCTACTTCCTAGGGTCCTACCACTCATTGTGTATTCCCTTGCCTTATTTGTCCGTCCAAAATGCATCACCTCGCACTTTTCAGGGTTAAATTCCATTTGCCACTTTTCCGCCCATCTGACCAACCCGTTTATATCGTCCTGTAGCCTGAGGCTTTCCTCCTCGCAATTTACCACCCCACCAATTTTCATGTCATCTGCGAACTTACTGATCATACCTTTTACATTCTCATCCAAATCATTTATGTAGATCACAAACAGCAAGGGACCCAACACCGATCCCTGAGGTATCCCACTGGACACAGGCTTCCAGTCACAAAAGCAACCTTCGACCATCACCCTCTGCCTCCTGCCACTCATGGAGAGGAATTCAAATGGTTATTCTCTTTTTGTGCTATTTGGGGGAGGTAGTACAAGATGAAATGAGGGCGTGATGCAGTTTCAGATGGAACGGGCGGACGCTAGAGGAGCCTAAAGAAGACCATGGCAAATTGGTCTGTGGCCTCATTTGTTCTTATTGGTGAGCTGCAGGAGCCAGTCGCGGCCCCAGAGGCAGCTCGCCAGTCATGAGGGAGCCGGCCAAGGGCACAGTCTGAGTCAGAAAAGGCGGCGGTGGGGGTGGGGGGGGCGGTTGGTGGTGCAGGGGAGCACTATGGGGCGGGAGGGGCAAGTGGTGGCCGGCAGCAACCCAAGGTTTTAATTTGAACCCAGGAGGAGAACTCCTACTCTGCCCAGCTTCACGGTCAGGTAAGTAATTTTATGATAATGTACCTTTTTGGTGTTGGCCTCCAGCGGTCCCTTTAAGGACCACTGGTTCGGCTGCATGTCAATCTCGTTATCCTGCTGCATTATCCGAACCTCTGTTTTAGGGATGCGTCTACAAAGCTTGAACCAATATGGTGTTGGGCGTGTTTCCAACACTATTCGGGCGCAGAAAAATGGGCCCCTAAATTGGACCACTTTGCACCTGTTTTTTCCCACAGTGAGGTCCAATTTCACCCCCGAGACTTTTAGGCATGAGATAGGCCTACATGGAATCATAGAATGAATCATAGAATGGTTACAGCACAGAATGAGGCCATTCAGCTTGTCGAGCCCGTACCGGCTCTCTGCAAGAGCACTTCAGCTAGTTCCAACTCCACCGCCCTTTTCCCGTAGTCCTGCAATTTTATTTTCTTCAGGTACTTATCCAATCCACTTTTGAAAGCCATGATTAAGTCTGCCTCCACCACCCTGTGAGGCAGTGCATTCCAGATCCTAACCACTCGCTGTGTAAAAAGTTTTTTTCTCATGTTGCCTTTGGCTCTTCTGCCAATCACCTTAAATCTGTGTCCTCTAGTTCTCGACCCTCTGCCAATGGAAAAAGTTTCTCTCTATCTACTCTGTCTAGACCCCTCATAATTTTGAACACCTCTATCAAATATGCTCTCAACCTTCTCTGATCTAAGGAGAACAACCCCAGCTTCTCTAGTCTATCCACATAACTGAAGTCCCTCATTCCTGGAATCATTCTTATAAATCTTTTCTGCACCCTCTCTAAGTCTTTCACATCCTTTCTAAAGTGCAGTGCCCAGAATGGGACATTAAACAATACTCCAGTTGAGACCGAACCAGTGTTTTGTAAAGGTTCATCATAACTTCCTTGCTTTTGTACTCTATGCCTCTATTTATGAAGCCTAGGATCCCGTATGCTTTTTTAACTGCTTTCTCAAACTACCCTGCCACCTTCAACGATTTGTGCACATATACCCCAGGTCTCTCTGTTCTTGCAACCCCTTTAGAATTGGATCCTTTAGTATATATTGCCTCTCCTCATTCTTCCTACCAAAATATATCACACTGCACTTTTCTGCATTAAATTTCATCTGCCACGTGTCTGCCCATTCCACCAGCCTGTCTATGCCTTCTTGAAGTCTATCACTATCCTCATCATTGTTTACTATACTTCCAAGTTTTGTGTCATCTGCAAATTTTGAAATTGTGCCCTGTACATCCAAGTCCAAGGGTCTTGAGAGAAGTAGCGGTAGGGATTGTGGATGCATTGGTGATCATTTTCCAAAACTCCCTGGATTCAGGAAAGTTCCCAGCAGATTGGAAAACTGCTAATGTAATGCCCTTATTTAAAAAGGGAGGTAGATAAAAGGCTGGAAACTATAGACCAGTTAGCCTAACATCTGTGGTTGGTAAAATGTTGGAGTCCATTATTAAGGAAGCAGTAACAGGACATTTGGATAAGCATAATTTAATCGGACAGAGTCAGCAAGGTTTTACGAAGGGGAAGTCATGTTTGACAAATTTGCTTGAATTCTTTGAGGACGTAACAAACAGGGTGGATAAAGGGGAACTAGTGGATGTGGTGTATTTGGACTTCCAAAAGGCATTTGACAAGGTGCCACACAAAAGATTACTGCACAAGATAAAAAATCACGGGATTGGGGGTAATATACTGGCATGGGTGGAAGATTGGCTATCTAACAGAAAACAGAGAGTGGGGATAAATGGTTCATTCTCGGGTTGGCAATCAGTAACTAGTGGTGTTCCGCAGGGGTCAGTGCTGGGACCCCAACTCTTTACAATCTATATTAACGATTTGGAGGAAGGGACCAAGTGCAACGTATCCAAGTTTGCCGACAATACAAAGATGGGAGGGAAAGCAGTGAGTGAGGAGGACATAAAAAACCTGCAAAAGGACATAGACAGGCTAAGTGAGTGGGCAGAGATTTGGCAGATGGAATATAATGTTGGAAAGTGTGAGGTTATGCACTTTGGCAGAAAAAATCAAAGAGCAAGTTATTATCTAAATGGAAAGAAACTACAAAGTGCTACAGTACAAAGGGATCTGGGGGTCCTGGTGCATGAAATACAGAAGGTTAGTATGCAAGTACAGCAGCTGATCAGGAAGGCCAATGGAATCATGGCTTTCATTGCAAGGGGGATGGAGTATAAAAGCAGGGAAGTCTTGCTTCAGTTATACAGGGTGCTGGTAAGGCCACAGCTGGAATACTGCGTACAGTTTTGGTTTCCATATTTAAGAAAAGATATACTTGCTCTCGAGGCAGTTCAAAGAAGGTTCACTCGGTTGATTCCGGAGATGAGGGGGTTAACTTATGAGGAAAGGTTGAGCAGGTTGGGCCTCTACTCATTGGAATTCAGAAGAATGAGAGGCGATCTTATCGAAACATATAAGATTGTGAGGGGGCTTGATCGGGTGGATGCGGGGAGGATGTTTCCACTGATGGGTGAGACTAGAACTAGGGGGCATAATCTTAGAATAAGGGGCTGCCCTTTCAAAACTGAGATGAGGAGAAACTTCTTCACTCAGAGGGTAGTAAATCTATGGAATTTGCTACCTCAGAGAGCTGTGGAAGTTGTGACATTAAATAAATTTAAAACGGAGATAGACAGTTTCCTAGCTGATAAGGGAATTAGGGGTTACGGGGAGCGGGCAGGGAAGCGGACGTGAGTCTAGGTTCGGATCAGCCATGATCCTATTGAATGACGGAGCAGGTCCGAGGGGCCGTATGGCCTACTCCTGCTCCTACTACTTCTTATGTTCTTTTCTTAAGTCATCAATATAGATCAAGAAAAGCATTGGTCCTATTACCGACCCCTGGGGAACACCACTGTATAGCTTCCTCCTGTCCTAAAAACAACCGTTCACCACTACTCTCTGTTTCCAGTCACTTAGCCAATTTCATAGCCATGTTGCCAGCATCCCTTTTATTCCATAGGCTTCAACAACTGAGCCTCCACAGCCCTCTGGTGTAGAGAATTCCAAAGATTCACCACCCTGTGAGTGAAGACATTTCTCCTCATCTCAGTCCTAAATGGCTGACCCCTTATTCTGAGACTGTGACCCCTGGTTCTAGACTCCCCAGCCAGGGGAAACATACCCCCTGCATCTACCCTGTCAAGCCATGTAAGAATTGTGTATGTTTCAATGAGATCACCTCTCATTCTTCTAAACTCTAGAGAATATAGATCTATTCTCCTTAATCTCTCCTCATAGGACAATCTCCCCATCCCAGGAACCAGACTGGTGAACCTTTGTTGCACTCCCTCTATGGCAAGTATATCCTTCCTTAGGTAAGGAGAACAAAATGGTACACTTTACTCCAGGTATGGTCTCACCAGGGCCCTATATAATTGCAGTAAATGTCTTTACCCTTATACTCAAATCCTCTTGTAATAAAGGACAACATACCATTTGTTTTCCTAATTGCTTGCTGTACCTGCATGTTAACTTTCAGTGATTTGTGTACAAGGACACCGAGATCCCTCTGAACATCAACATTTCCCAATCTCTCACCATTTAAAAACTACTCTGCTTTTCTATTTTTCCTACCAAAGTGGATATCAAACGACTTTTGGAAGTCCATGTACACCACATCAACCGCATTGCCCTCATCAATTCTCTCTGATACGTCATCAAAAAACTCAAGCAAGTAAGTTAAACATGATTTGCCTTAAGCAAATCAGTGCTGGCTTTCCTTAATTAATCCAGACTTGCCCAAATGACTTTAAATTTTGTCCCTGATTATCATTTCCAAAAGCTTCCCCACTACCGAAGTTAAAGTGATTGCTCTGTAGTTGCTGGGTTTATCATTACACACTTTTTTGAACAAGGGTGTAACATTTGCAATTCCCCAGTCCTCTGGCACCAGCCCCGTATCTAAGGAGAATTGACAGATTATGGCCAGTACATCTGCAATTTCCACCTTAACATCCCTCAGCATCCGAGGATGCATTCCATCCGGTCCTGGTGACTTATCTACTTTAAATATAGCCAGCCATTCAAGTACCTCCACTTTATCAATTTGAATCCCAGCCAGTATCTCCACTACCTCCTCTTTCACTATGACTTTGGCAGTATCTTCTTCCTTGATAAAGACAGATACAAAGTAGAATTATAGAACCACAGGTCTAACCAAATTAATAACAATACCGTGGAAGAGGAATTCCTAGAGTATATATGGGATGGTTTCCTGGACCAATATGTCAAGGAACCAACTAGAAATCAGGCCATTTTAGACTGAGTATTATGTAATTAGAAAGGATTAATTAGCAATCTTGTTGTGCGAGGCCTCTTGGGGAGGAGCGATCATAATATGAAAGAATTCTTCATTAAGATGGAGAGTGAAGTAGTTGATTCAGAGACTTGGGTACTGAATTTAAATAAAAGAAACTATGATGGTATGAGGCGCGAGTGGCTAGGATGGATTGGGGAATGTTACCTAAAGGGTTGATGGTGAATAGGCAATGGCAAACATTTAAAGATCGCATGGATGAACTACAGAATTTGTTCATCCCTGTTTGGCATAAAAATAAAACAAAAAAGATGACTCAACCATGACTAACAAGGGAAATTAGGGATAGTATAAGATCCAAGGAGAGGACATATAAATTGGCCAGAAAAAGCAGCAACCTGAGGATTGGGAGCAGTTTAGGATTCAGCAAAGGAGGACAAAGGGATTAATTAAGAGGGGGAAAATAGAGTATGAGAGTAAGCTTGCAGGGAACATAAAAACTGACTGTAAAAGCTTCTATAGATATGTGAAGAGAAAAAGATTGGTAAAGCCAAGCGTACGTCCCTTGCAGTCAGAATCAGAGGAAGTTATAATGGGGAACAAAGACATGGCAGACCAATTAAATACATACTTTGGTTCTGTCTTCACAAAGGAGGACACAAATAAACTCCCAGAGATGTCAGGGAACATAAGGTCTAATGAGAGGGAGGAACTGAATGAAGTCAGTATTTGTAGGGAAATGGTGTTAGGGAAATTGAAGGAATTGAAGGCCTTAAATCCCCAGGGCCTGATAATGTACATCCTAGGGTACTTAAGGAAGTGGCCCTAGAAATAGCAGATGCATTGCTGGTCATCTTCCAAAATTCTATAGACTCTGGAACAGTTCCCATGGATTGGAGGGTAGCTAATGTAACCCCACTATTTGAAAAAGGTGGTAGAGAAAAAACAGAGAATTATAGACCGGTAAGCCTGACATCGGTAGTTGGGAAAATGCTAGAGTCCATTATAAAACATGTAATAGCAGAGCACTTGGAAAACAGTGACAGGATCGGACTAAGTCAACATAGATTTACAAAAGGTAAATCATGCTTGACTAATCTACTGGAATTTTTTGAGGATGTAACTGGTAGAATAGATAAGGGAGAACCAGTGGATGTGGCATATTTGGACTTTCAGAAGGCTTTTGATAAGGTCTCGCATAAGAGACAAGCGTGCATAGTTGAAGCACATGGGATTGGGGGTAAGGTACTGACTTGCATAGAAAGCTGGTTGGCAGACAGGAAGCAAAGAGTTGGAATAAACGGGTCTTTTTCTGAGTGGAAGGCAGTGACTAGTAGGGTACTGCAGGGATTGGTGCTAGGACCCCAGTTATTCACAATATATATTAATGATCTAGGCGAGGGAAGCAGATGTAATATCTCCAAGTTTGCAGATGACACAAAGCTGGGTGGACTGTGAGGAGGATGCTGAGAAACTCCAGTACGATTTGGACAGGTTGAGCGATTGGGCAGATGCATGTCAGATGCAGTATAATGTGGATGAACGCGAGGTTATCCACCTGGGTGCAAAAACAGGAAGGCAGATTATTACCTGAATGGAAATAGATTGGGAAAAGGGGAAGTGCAATGAGACCTGGGTGACCTTGTGCACCAGTCGCTGAAGGTAAGCATGCAGCTGCAGCATGCGCTTAAGAAGGCAAATGGTATGCTGGCCTTCATAGCAAGATGATTCGAGTACAGGAGCAAGGATGTCTTGCTGCAGTTGTACAGGGCCTTGCTGAGGCCACACCTTGAGTATTGTGTGCAGTTTTGGTTGCCTTATCTGAGGAAGGATGTTCTTGCCATGGAGGGAGTGCAGCGAAGATTCACCAGACTGATACCTGGGATGGCAGGAATGATGTATGAAGAGAAATTGGGCCGATTAGGCTTATATTCGCCAAAGTTTAGAAGAATGAGAGGGGATCTCATTGAAACTTATAAAATTCTAACAGGACTAGACAGACTAGATGCAGGAAGGCTGTTCCCGATGTCCGGGGAGTCCAGAACCAGGGGTCACAGTCTAAGGATAAGGGGTAAGCCATTTAGTACTGAGATGAGGAGGAATCTCTTCATCCAGAGAGTGGTGAACCTGTGGAATTCTCTACCACAGAAGCCAGTTGAGGCCAATTCATTAAATACATTCAAGAAGGAATTAGATATATTTCTTAAGGCTAATGGGATCAAGGGATATGGGGAGAAAGCAGGGACAGGGTACTGAATTTGGATGATCAGCCATGATCGCATTGAATGGCGGAGCAGGCTCGAGGGGCTGAATGGCCTACTCCTGCTCCTATCTTCTATGTTTCTATGTTTTCTATGTTTCTATAGAATGGTTACAGCACGAAGAAGGCCATTTGGCCAGTCGAGCCAGTGCCAGCTCTCTCCAAGAGCACTTCAGATAGTTCCACTCCCCCGCCCGTTCCCTGTAGTCCTGCAAAATGTTTTCCTTCAGGTACTTATCCAACTCCCTTTTGAAAACTGTGATTGAGTCTGCCTCCACCACCCTTTCATGCATTGCATTCCAGATCCTAACCACTCGCTGACTAAAAGTATTTTTCCTCATGTCGCCTTTGGTTATAATGCCAATCACCTTAAATCTGTGTCCGTTGGTTCTCGACCCTTCTGCCAATGGGAACAGTTTCACTCTATCTACTCTGTCCAGACCCCTCATGATTTTGAACACCTCTATCAAATCTCCTCTCAATCTTCTCTGCTCTAAGGAGAACAACCCAAGCTTCTCCAGTCTATCCATGTAAATGAAGACCCTCATCCCTAAAATCATTCTCGTAAATGTTTTGTGCACCCTCTCTAAGGCCTTCACATCCTTCCTAAAGTGCGGTGCCCAGATATGGACACAACACTCCAGTTGAGGCCGAACCAGTGTTTTATACAGGTTCATCATAATTTCTACGCTTTTGTACTCTATACCTCTATTCATGAAGCCCAGGAGCCCGTAAGCTTTTTTAACTGCTTTCTCAACCTGCCCTGCCATCTCCAACGATTAGTGCACATACATCCACAGGTCTCTCTGTTCTTGCACCCCTTTTAGGATTGTATCCTTTAGTTTATATTTCCTCTCTTCATTCTTTTACCAAATGTATCACTTCGCACTTTTCTGTGTTAAATTTCATCGACCACATATCCGCCCATTCCACCAGCCTGTTTATGTCCTCTTGAATCTATCACCTAATCTCCTCATGGTTCACTATACTTCCAAGTTTTGTGTCATCTGCAAATTTTGAAATTGTGCCCTGTACACCCACATCCAACTCATTAATATGCATCAAGAAAAGTAGTGGTCCTAGAACCGACGCCTGGGGAACACCACTATATACATTCCTCCAGTCTGAAAAACAACTGTTCACCACTACTCTCTGTTTCCTGTCCCTTAGCCAATTTCGTATCCATACTGCCACTGTCCCTTTTATTCCATGGGCTTTAACTTTGCTGGCAAGTCTATTATGTGGCACTTTGTCGAACGCCTTTTAGAAATCCATGTACACCACATCAACCGCATTGCCCTCACCAACCCTCTCTGTTACCTCATCAAAAAACTCAGTCAAGTTGGTTAAACATGATTTTCCTTTAACAAATCCATGCTGGCTTTCCTTAATTAATCCACACTTGTCCAAGTGACTGTTAATTTTATTCCTGATTATTGTTTCTAAGTGCTTCCCCACTACCGAGGTTAAACTGACTGGCCTGTAGTTACT
Source organism: Somniosus microcephalus (assembly GCF_052327205.1). Classification (NCBI taxonomy): domain Eukaryota; kingdom Metazoa; phylum Chordata; class Chondrichthyes; order Squaliformes; family Somniosidae; genus Somniosus; species Somniosus microcephalus. Next base: position 83,110,970 of record NC_140988.1, read on the forward strand.
AGCTTTATCTTTACACCCTTTTTTGAACAAGGGTGTAACTTTCGCAATTCCCCAGTCCTCTGGCACCACCCCCATTTCTAATAAGTGTTGGAAGATTATGGCCAGTACCTCTGCGATTTCTTCCTTCACTTCCCTCAGCATCCTAGGATACATCCCATCTTGTCCTGATGACTTATCTACTTTAAGAACAGCCAGCCCTCTTGTACCTCCTCTTTATCAATTTTTATCTCATCCAGTATCTCCTCTACCTCCTCCTTCACTATGTCTATGGTAGCATCTTCTTCCTTTGTGAAGACAGATGCAAAGTATTCATTTATCACCTCAGCCATATCCTCTGCCTCCATGCATAGGTCTCCTTTTTGGTCCCTAATTGGCCCCACCCCTCCTTTTACTACCTGTTTACTATTTATATGCCTATAGAAGACTTTTGGATTTCCTTTTATGTTAGCTGCCATTCTATTCTAATACCCTCTCTTTGCGCCTCTTATTTTCTTTTTCACTTCTCCTCTGAACTTTGTATATTTAGCCTAATTCTCAGATGTATCCTCGACCTTGACATCTGTCATACGCACTCCTTTTCTGCTTCATCTTACTCTCTATCTCTTTCATTATCCAGGGAGCTCTGACTTTAGTTGCCCTACCTTTCCCCCTAGTGGGAATGTACCTCGACTGTACCCGAACTATTTCCTCTTTCGAGGCAGCCCATTGTTCCATTACAGTTTTACCTGCCAATCTTTGATTCCAGTTTACCCGGGCCAGATCCGTTCTCATCCCACTGAAATTGGCCTTTCTGCAATTAAACATTTTTAGTCTAGATTGCTCCATGTCCTTTTCCATAGCTAATCTAAACATTATGATATTATGATCACTGTTCCCTAAATGTTCACCTACTGACACTTAACCTTCCTCATTCCCCAGAACCAGATCCAGCAATGCCTCCTTTCTCATTGGGCCAGAAACATACTGATCAAGAAAGTTCTCCTGAAAACACTTCAAAAATTCTTCCCCCTCTCAGCCCTTTACATTATTACTATCCCAGTTTATATTAGAATAGTTCAAGTCCCCCATTATCATTACTCTATAGTTCTTGCACCTCACTGTAATTTCTCTGCAAATTTGCTCCTCCATATTTTCCCCACTAGTTAGTAGCCTATAGAATACACCTAGTAGTGTAATGGCCCCTCTATTATTTCTTAACTCTAGCCATATAGATTCTGTCCTTGACCCTTCCAGGACATCCTCTCTCTCCAGCACTGTAATATCCTCCTTAACCAATACTGCCACACCACCTCCTATCTTTCTTTCCCTATCTTTCCTGACCACCTTCTATCCTGGAATATTTATTTCCAATCCTGCCCTTTTTTGAGCCAGGTCTCTGTTATCGCCACGACATCATATTCCCATGTGGCTATTTGTGCCTGCAGCTCACCAACCTTATTAACCACATTTCGTGCACTTACATACATGCACTGTAAACCTATCTTAGACCGTCTTGTATTCTCTCTTAGTCTGACCCCACCTAATACCTCACTATTTCTTACTCTAGTGCTATCTGTTTCTCCCATTCCTTTGTGCCCTTTGTTACTCCTTTCTAATGCCACATCCTGGTGCCCATCCTGTAATGTCCGTGTGTAATTGAGACACGGACTGCAGAAGTTGGTTATAACAGGTGTTTACTGAATGGAGACAAAACTGGAACTACTATACAAAGTTACTGCACAGGCTTATATACAGGGGTGGTCACTACTGGTACTGCAGTATACAGGGGCTGCAGAATATAGTTCCTTCTTCAAGGTACATACACTACACATCCCCCTGCCAAATTAGTTTAAACCCTCCCCAACAGCACTAGCAAAACCCCCCTGTGAGGTCACACAGGTCCCACCTCCCCCAGAACTGGTCCCAATGTCCCAGGAATCTAAAGGCCTCCCTCCTGCACCATCTTTCCAGCCATGCATTCATCTGTTCTATCCTCCTATTTCTATACTCACTAGCTCGTGGCACCGGGAGTAATCCAGAGATTACTACCTTTGAGGTCCAGCTTTTTAATTTCCTTCCTAGCTCCCTAAAATCTGCCTGCAGAACCTCATCCCTCTTTCTACCTATGTTGTTGATAACAATATGGACCACGACCTCTGGTCCTCCCCCCTCAGAATGTTCTGCAGCTGCTCAGTGACATCCTTGACCCTGGCACCAGGAAGGCAACATACCATCCTGGAATCACATCTGCGGTCGCAGAAATGCCTGTCTGTTCCCCTAACTATTGACTCCCCTATCACTATTGCTTTCCCGATCTTCCTCCTCCCCACCACAACCCTGTACAGCTGAGCTATCCGTGGTGCCATGGACTTGACTCTGGCTGTACTCCCCAGAGGAGCCTTCGCCCGAATACTAGTTAGAGAGTGAGCTGCATTCAGGGGACTCCTGCACTATCTGCCTGGTCCTCCTTGTCTTTCTGACGGTCACCCATTCCCTCTCTGCCTGCACACTCTTATGCTGTGGGGTGACCACCTCCTGAAACATTCTATCCATGTAGCTCTCAGCCTCACGGATGCACCGCAGTGATGCCAGCTGCTGCTCAAGCTCCGAAACCTGGAGCCCGAGTTGTTTCCTTCCAACAACATCTTCTCTGTCCCCTGTTCAGCTGCAACTTGGGGTGGAGTGGTGGGGTGTTTTGAAATATGGAAGTAAAAGTCCATTTCGAGGTATATATTTAACATATGAGAAAGCATCCAAACCGATAAACATGCCATTAAATGATTTCACCTGAATCTATGGATAATAATGTTTGTTGAATCATCTCCGATTGTCTGAGTTATTTTGCTCTATTAAGTGAACATGGATTTGCATTTTCTTGATGCTTATTCTGTCATCTAGAACCACTATCCCATCTACAGCATATATTTCACCTTGTGTAAGAGTCTCACTGCTGCTTTTTTGCCAAAGTTTATTTCTGTGCAAGCTTGCTTTGTGCTGCCTGGGTGCCCTGTGCATATTCAAAACTAACATTGCACAGTTTATTGTTTCTATGCTCTGAATAAAGAGATATAAAATGAAAAGGAAAATAAAATTCCCAGAGGCTCCAGCATCTTCCCATTCTTTATACCTGCTAGGGCAGATTTTTCAGCCTACCCAATTTTGCTGCAGTTGATTCATCCAGGCAACCCTTTACACCCAAACGCAATGGCCCAGAAATTCGGGTCTCCACGGGTGAGTACGCATAGGGTACTCACCCGTAAGCCCAATGGAAGTGCCGGTTTCCTGCATGCACTGCGCATGCGCAGGAAACCGGCACTTCCATTCCCCTGAATGAAGGGGTTAAGAGGTGGAACGTGTGTGGTAGAGGCTGCGCGTGCACATCGAACTTCGTTTTTTTTTACAGCTTTTCCCGGGAGGGTAAGTCTCCAGAAGTTAGACATGTAAAAAGCAGGCGTAAGGCCTGCTTTTTACAAGGTAAGTGGTGAAATAATTAAAATTAAAACATTTTTTCCACAGGTTTATTATTTTTAAATACTTTAAAGCAAGGTAAGTTTATTTTTAGCCCCGTTAGAAAATAAAATTATTTTTTCAAAAATTTAAATTATTGTTTAAAATAGTTATTTCATGTAATTTATAGTTTATTTAAAAAATGTGATTTAAAAAAAAATTACTTGAAGATTTAGTGCTGTTTTTGGGCCGTAGTATTTATAAGTTTTGACAGCGCTTCCTGTCAATCTTATGAATGGAGCATTCCCTGCTCCGATTGGCTCCCCATGGCCCACGTGATCCCAGGGGCCGCATTGAACTAACTGCGCCCCTGGGATATGCAAGCACTGCGCGCTGGCAGCTGGACCAGGCCCCAGATTGGAATTCCACGGGGGCCCACAGCTCAACGGCTGGCCCGCAAGGTAAGTGCAGGTCGGGGGCTTACACCCGCGGGAAGCCCCCGACCCGAATTTCTGGGCCAATGTCAGGAAAATCTATCCTACTAATTCCAGGAATGACCTGGAGTAAAATACCTAGGGGGTGAAATTGGGTATTGCCCCGTTTGGGGTGCTAACTTTTGATATTTTAGCACCAGGCGCTAATAATTCTGAACTTCGACGAAATTGGGTGTTAGCACCCCAGGAAGGAAGTGGGGTGCTAAATCAAGTTCTAATGACCTCAATGGGGCATTACAGGGGCGCTACCAACAGAGTGTTAGTGAATTGCAGGTGCAATGCATTCAGCATTGATCCTTCACACTGGTTCCTTCCAGCTCTTAAAGGAAATGTTACATCATTGTGCAGATGCTCATTTTCAGCATTGCTGGCTTTGAGGCGACCTGCGAGCAAATAAATTCCCTGATGGCTATGGCTGTTCCCATTCCCAGGGTCAGAGCTGGTCAAGGGCATTCTGCAAGGCCATCTGTAGCCTCTGGCACTGACCCTCTGCAGCCTTCCACCAGCCCTGCTGCAGCCACTGGGGAGACACCACGTAGGAGCAATAGGTGTGGAAAGAGGACTGTAAAGAGGGGAGGCAAGGGCTTGCACAAGGGTGATTAGTCAATATGGTTGTTGTATATATGTGGTTAATGGTTTTTGATAAATTTATTACTGGAATGTTGCAGATTTTGTGCTGTGTCTCATTTCAGTTCTCAGGTGTGGTGTGGAATCATAAAGTGATGGCGACGTGCTCAACAACCGGAAAGAGGACTCAAAGTAATTGGAAACAAAGTCTGATGAGGCGGTCATGGACCGACCTTGCAGAACGCCGATTGAATAGCTGCCTCCATCATCGCTGCTGTTCGTGCTCCTGTTCTTCCTGCTCCTCTTCCTCCTCCTCCTCCTGCTGCTGCTGCTCCTCCTCCTCCTCCTAGAGTCATAGAGTCATAGAGTTTTACAGCACAGAAAGAGGCCCTTCGGCCCATCGTGTCTGCGCCGTCCATCAATCCCTGTCCAGTCTAATCCCATTTTCCAGCATTTGGTCCATAGCCTTGTATGCAATGGCATTTCAAGTGCTCATCCAAATGCTTTTTGAATGTTGTGAGGGTTCCTGCCTCTACCACCCTTTCAGGCAGAGAGTTCCAGATTCCAACCACCCTCTGGGTGAAAAAGATCCTCCTCAAATCCCCTCTAAATCTTCTGCCCCTTACCTTGAATCTATGCCCCCTTGTTATTGACCCCCCTACTAAGGGGAAAAGTTCCTCTTTATCTACCCTATCTATGCCCCTCATCATTTTGTACACCTCAATCAGGTCCCCCCTCAGCCTTCTTTGCTCCAACGAAAACAACCCCAGCCTGTTTAGTCTTTCTTCATAGCTGAGGCGCTCCATCCCAGGTAACATCCTGATGAATCTTCTCTGCACCCTCTCTAAAGCAATCACATCCTTCCTATAGTGAGGCGACCAGAACTGCACACAGTACTCCAGCTGTGGACTCACCAGCGTTTTGTACAGCTCCATCATAACCTCCCTGCTCTTATATTCTATGCCTCGGCTAATGAAGGCAAGTATCCCATATGCCTTTTTAACCACCTTATCTACCTGTTCCGCTGCCTTCAGGGATCTATGTACATGCACACCAAGGTCCCTCTGACCCTTTGTACTTCCTAGGGTCCTACCACTCATTGTGTACTCCCTTGCCTTATTTGTCCGTCCAAAATGCATCACCTCGCACTTTTCAGGGTTAAATTCCATTTGCCACTTTTCCGCCCATCTGACCAACTCGTTTATATTTTCCTGTAGCCTGAGGCTTTCCTCCTCACAATTTACTACCCCACCAATTTTCGTGTCATCTGCGAACTTACTGATCATACCTTTTACATTCTCATCCAAATCATTTATGTAGATCACAAACAGCAAGGGACCCAGCACCGATCCCTGAGGTACCCCACTAGACACAGGCTTCCAGTCACAAAAGCAACCTTCGACCATCACCCTCTGCCTCCTGCCACTCAGCCAGTTTAGGATCCAACGCGCCAAGGCACCCTGGATCCCATGGGCTCTTACCTTCTTGACCAGTCTCCTATGCGGGACTTTGTCAAAAGCTTTACTGAAGTCCATGTAAACCACATCCACAGCATTTCCCTCATCCACACACCTAGTCACCCCCTCGAAAAATTCAATCAGATTTGTCAGACATGATTTACCCTTGACAAAGCCATGCTGACTATCCCCGATTAATCCTTGCCTCTCCAAGTGGAGACTAATTTTGTCCCTCAGAATTTTTTCCAATAATTTCCCTACCACAGATGTTAGGCTCACTGGCCTGTAATTCCCTGGTTTATCCCTGCTACCCTTCTTGAATAATGGTACTACGTTAGCTGTTCTCCAGTCCTCTGGTACATCCCCTGTGGCCAGAGAGGTTCTGAAAATTTGTGTCAGAGCCCCTGCAATCTCCTCCCTTGCCTCACACAACAGCCTGGGATACATCTCGTCCGGGCCTGGGGATTTATCCACTTTTTGGCCTGCTAAAACCGCTAGTACCTCCTCCCTCCCGATGCTAATATGTTCAAGTATGTCACAGTCCCCTTGCCCGATTTCTATGTCTACATCATCTTTCTCCATAGTGAACACAGATGCAAAAAATTCATTTAAAACCCCGCCTACATCATCTGGCTCTACACACAGATTGCCACTTTGGTCCCTAATGGGCCCTACCCTTTCCCTGGTTATCCTCTTGCCCTTAATATACTTATAAAACATCTTAGGATTTTCCTTTATTTTGCTCGCCAGTGTTATTTCATGGCCCCTCCTCGCCCTCCTAATTTCTTATTTAAGTATGCCCCTGCACTTTTTATACTCCTCTAGGGCTTCCTCCATCTTTAGTCTTTTGTAACTGCCAAAAGCCCCCCTTTTTTTCCTAATGCATTTTTGCATATCCCTTGTCATCCAAGGTTCCCTTTGCTTGTTGGTCCCACCCTTGACCTTTACAGGAACATGTTGGTGTTGTACTCTCTCTATTTCCCTTCTGAAAGCCTCCCACTGCTTTGATGTGGATTTTCCTATAAGTAGCTGCTCCCAGTCCACTTTGGCCAGATCCTGCCTTATCATATTAAAATCGGCCATCCCCCAATTTAGAACCCTTATTTCCGGGCCGTCATTGTCTTTTTCCATGACCACCTTAAATCTCACCGAATTATGGTCACTGTTGCCAAAATGCTCTCCTACTGACACTTCCACCACTTGCCCAGCTACATTCCCTAGAATTAGGTCCAGTACCGCCCCCTCTCTTGTAGGACTTTCTACATGTTGTCTCAAAAAGCTCTCCTGGATGCACTTTAAGAATTCTGCACCCTCTAAGCCTTTCACACTCTGACTATCCCAATTAATATTGGGGAAGTTGAAATCCCCCACTATTATTACCCTATTATTTTCGCACTTCTCTGAGATTTGCCTACATATCTGTTCCTCTATCTCCCCCTGACTGTTTGGGGGCCCAGCAAGGTGCTTGCCCCCTTTTTGTTTTTAATTTCTACCCATATGGCCTCATTAGAGGAACCCGCTAATATATCATCCCTCCTTACAGCAGTAATCGACTCCTTAATTAATATTGCAACACCCCCTCCCCTTTTACACCCCCCTCTGTCTCTCCTGAAGATTCTATACCCCGGAATATTGAGCTGCCAGTCCTGACCCTCCCTCAACCATGTCTCCGTGATAGCAACAATATCGTACTCCCATGTGTTCAACAACAACTTCAGTTCATCCACCATATTTGCAAGACTCCTTGCATTAAAATAAATGCCTTCCAGCCTTGCCATATTCCCTTTTGCCCTCCTCCTCCTGAGGTGGTGAAGCTATGCCTGGTGGCAATGGCTGCACCCTCATAATGGCCAAGTTGTGTAGCATGCAGCATACGATGAAAAATGTGACACCCGCTCAGCCGAGTACTGGAGGGCCCGGCCCAGCAGTGGAACCATTGCTTGAGCACTCCAATGGTCTGCTCGATGAGGTTCCTGGTGGCAGCATGGCTCTCATTATATGGGGTTGCGGATGGGAGTCATAAGCCAGGTGGAGAGCAGATAGCCCTTGTCTCCCAGCAGCCAGCCGCAAACTTCATGTGGTGGCTGGAATAGATCTGTCACACTGGTCTGGCACAGGATGAAGGCATTGTGGCTGCTGCCAGGGTAGCAGGCACTGACGGTCAGGATTTGCTGTGTGTGGTTGCACACCAACTGCACATTAAGTGAGTAGTGGCCTTTGCGGTTCTGGCATACCTCAGGAATGTTATGAGGTGCCTGCAAAGCGACGTGGGTGCAGTCAATAGCACCCTGCATGATGGGGAATCCCGCTATACTGGCAAAGCCACATGCATGCTCGCACTTCTTCTCTCTGGTCATGGGGAAGGAAATGTAGTCCCTTCTCCTTCAGTACAGAGCATCTGTAAGATTTGCAAAATTTCTACATATCCCCGAAGGTTAATATTAATAAAAGGGGCCCTGTGTGGACATTTTAAATCAAAAAGGGTACCCAAGATGGCATCCGTGCCTCGTGGCAGAAAGCCTGTGAGATTTTTAAAACTTGGACTCTGCGACGTAGGCCGCTTGTGGAGAAATCGAAACCAAAGCTGCAGTTTCTGTGAAGAGAGACTTTGTATTTTGAAAGCAGACAGGACTTTGAATTATTTACTAGAACAAATTGGAGACAAATCTAAACCCAGTTAGGCCTATAGTTAAGGCCATCAAGCAGTTTGCATAACTAATCGGCAACCGATTAAGGAAGCCATCGAGGCTGGACAAGCCCATCAAGGTGCATTCATAACAAAACAAGTTAATTATCGGGCTGGTAGATGCGATTACCGGCCATCTAAAAACAGTTAGTATAGATTGCTACCATTATTTAAAATAGCCCGCCAAGATTATGACAAAGAACTAACCTGATTTGGCGTGCAGATAAGGGTTTTCAAAAAGAGTATAATTGAAGGCCCTGGGTAGCAATCGCTCTCTGCTCTTCTCCTCTCTCTGGCCTCTCCCTGCTCCTCGCCCTCATGGCTGTCGCTCTTTCCCCATCCCGCGCTTACCCCCTGGCCTTTGCCCGTGCCTTTCCCCACTCCATCTGGAATCACCCCGGCACTGCATCGGGCGGACACGGACAATTCAGGCCAGGTGAGGTGGGATGTGACGAGGCGAGGAGGGAAGACGAACTGAGGAAGACAACTGAGGAAGACCAACTGAGGAGACAAACTGAGGAAGATGACTGAAGACAGACTTCGAATCATCAGGCCTTCAGTCTCGGCCAACCTGCGACTATCTTTATGCAAACTCAAACTGTCGGCCGAGGAAGAGGAACCATCATCCCTGCAAGGTAAAGTACCCAAACAGAGACTTTAACTTTGGGGTACTCAAACCTGGACAACGCCCTTGCAGCACCCGGAGACCACGTGACGACGGCAGGCTCCAGAGAGCACCAAGAGCGAACCCCGAACCCCACCGCTGTTTTGAGTCCAGCAGACCCTTTTGATTGGTGAGCATAAATTCTGGCCCCTCATAGCTTAATCTAGTTAGGTATAGGGGGTGGGATAAGGATAAGGGGATTGTTAAGATAGTTGTTTTCCCTCGATGTGCCGTGTGTTCCCCATTCCCTGTATAAGCATAGTTATTTGTATTTGCCTGTAATTTTACACTAGTAACTTCTCATAAGGTTGTGTTATTTTTCTGTTTAATAAAAATCTTGAGTTTTGCTTACATCCAAACTACCTGTCTACTCGAGTCTTTTCTGTATCGCCGCCTGTACCTAAGTCCGGTGTCTAGAACCAAGGGCGTGGGAGCGATTCGAACCGCTCATAAACAGTCAGAGGCATAACTGACTGGGCATACGCGCCAAACACCACCACACGCCACCCCTACAGAAATGGTGACCGCGGCAGGATACCAGCAACAGGGTTGCGATACAGTAGACAATGGATCGGCCGAGCAAACCATGATGGAGGAAAGGATTTCTGATTATGTGTTTTGCAAGGTGAATATCACTAAGAAGTGGATCACCACTCTGTTAAAGGCTGGGCATCCGGTAAATGCAGCAGCTAAATGGACAGAGGGAAAGGAACACAAGAAGTCCTTAGAGAAGGCAGTTTGGCTGATGTGCTTTAAAAAGCAGGTCCAGCTTTTGGACAGGCTCGTTGCAGCACAGGCAGTCGAGTTAAGGGAGTCAGCCCTGGAGATCCAGGATAAGGATCTAGCAGGGGAGAAGTTATTGGTAGCTCTGCAGGCTTTGAACCAGGAAAGAGTGCATTTAGTGGGAGAACACAAGGCCCAGTTGGAATACCTACAGTGCCAAGTCACCGAGGCCAAGGGAAATTAGTTAATGTTGCGTGAGAAAAACACTCGCTTGGCAAGGCAGATTAGGGAACAGGAAGAGAAAGTGCAGGAGGTAAAAGCCACTTGCAAGCTAGCGAGTGAACAGGGGTTTGAGGAGGCAGACCACGGCCCTGTAGAGAGAGGATAGAAAATCTGAGCAGGGCCCTCCGGAAGGCAAAAGGCATGGTATGCCTCATAAGCCCAAAGGCAGGCCAGGCAGATTTTATGGGGAACGAGGGGAGGACAGTTCCAACGTCACCGGTATTGCTTAGGGGCGACCTGGTTGAGAGAGAGGAGACCTCATGGCCACCACACGTAGCGCCAAGTTTCAGCGAAGTTTGGCAGCAAGTGGGGGTGGAGCCGGGGTTGGAACCTGGAGTGGAGCCGGGGATGGAGGCAGAGGTAGAGCAAACCCTGCCATAGAGGTCGGAGCCGGGGCCAATGTGCCCAGCGCGGCATCGGAGGCTCGGCCCACCCGCCAATGGCGACAATGAGGGACCCCTCCAAAACCAGATCGTATTACCCTTTACCACCTAACAGCTCAGGTTTATGCCAAACCATATCCCGAAGCTCTCCGAAAAGGGAGACCCCTCGATCCACTTCAGGGAAATAGAGTAGACCGCCAGCGTCAATGACTGCGATGACGCTGAGAAGGCCAAGATGCTGCTGTTTTCACTGGAGAGTAGTCTCCTCCAATCCCTCTCTGATGAGTGTAAAAGGGGGCAGAGCAGGTACGAGGAGCTTAGCGATGCGGTTCTGGAGGCCATGGGGATGGATGAGGGAAGTCCTTTCTCCCACGTGGACAAGACGATCCAGCTCCCTGGGGAAACCCTGCAGGCTTTTGCGGACCGGCTGTGGCCGGTGTACCGGAGGGCTTGCCCGGGGACGCCGGAACGAGCGTTCCTGAACAGGGATTCCCTGGCCCATTGGTTCCATTGCCTGGTGGCGAACAGCTTGCCACAGGTCCGGGCCAAGGCAGAAGCCTGGTTCGACCCCAAAGATCCCCAGACCACAGAACTCACGGTAATTAGGCAGCTCACTCTGGCCTACAAAAACCGTAGGGGAGCCGATGCACACCCACCCAAGGGAAAGGTGCATGAGATAAAACCTGGACCGGGTAGGAAAGGGTGGCACCAGGAAGGGAGTAACCCCCCCCAACACAAAGGCAAATTGTTACGGGTGTGGGAAGGATGGTCACTGGCAGAAGGAGTGCAAAAACCCTTGGAAGGATAACAAGGGAAAGCATTCCACAGCCCCAGCCCAAAAGGCAGGGGCAGGAACGGAGAAGTCATAGTAGTCCCAGGAAAGGAAAGGAAGGGAAGGGGACCCTCTGCACCATGAAGCCCAAAGAGAATTATAACCTCGGGCTCATGGTCAGCAACACCCCACTGGATTTCCAGGCATTTGTGCAGGCCCACCTGGCCTCATTTACCACTCACAAACACGACTGCAAGAGGATCAACGGGTTTGAGGTCAGCGTAGACGGGGACCCCATTGCCCGACCACAAAAACAGTATAACTTCCCCAGGGAATCAGAGCCGGACATGGAAGCAGCCATGTCTTTGTTAGTGCAGCAGAGAGTTCTGAGACCGATAGTGTAAAGGTTCGTAAAATCCCCTCAGCCCCCGAAGATCGGGAAATATTAATCCACATCGTGGATGAAGACTTTGCGTGATTTAAATTGTCTCTGGGTTGGACAATGTTTTAAAGCATACCCAGAACCGCAAGAAGGCTGCGTTAAGCAAGGCAGCACTTGGACAACACCGGAATCAAAGAACTTTGTAAAAAATCGCACACCTTAAGACAGTACATTTTTATTAAAAATAGGTACTCTTGAGTTTGGTAAATTGCCCAGGGATAAAATGGCCGTCAGACTGCGTGGCCAAGGACAAAGGGCCTGGAAGCAGCTTTCTGTGTCTGTGAAGCAATGGCAGTTAAATTCTGTCAATCAAAAGGGGAGTTTCCCCTCCCTGCAGAGACAATTGATGTTTGTTTACAGAAACTGCTGCAAGGATGTTTGCACAAGGGATTAAACCAATTGACTGCAGTTTCAGTGACCACAAGATAATGGGTTTCTGTTTACATAGTAATACAACTCCATTGAAAACCCATCAGGGTGAATGGAGATGGTTCGAAGGCTCAGCACAGGCATTTGAAAAGAAACACTTAAACTGAGGAAGGGAACAGTTTAATATGAATGGGTTTGAATCACCCAGTACTGGACAATGGGGACAGTTGGATCCCTTTTGTTTTAGCCCAGAAACTTCCGGATCCGGGCGGGAACATTTCGGCCCCAAAACTGGGGTATAAGAGATAGCTTCTCAGAGGCATCTCTCTCTCTCTCGCTTGCCTCCGTGCGCCCTCTACAGCGTGGGAGTCTGTCTGAAGAAGTAAGAACACCAGCAGTTTACTTTTAAAACACTGGGGTGTTTCTTTACTTCAGGACAGTGAAGGTCTCGTGGGACACGAAGCTGGCACTGCAGTGGTGAGCATATATTTTTCTGGCCTTCCACAAGGCAACTTAGGATAGGCTTAGGGGTGGAAGTAAAGTGGGGATTTCGTTAGAATTGTATTTTAGTCGATTTCCCTCGTTGTGTCCGTTTTTTTCCTCCCCTATTTAAGCAGTTTTCCCGTGATTACAAGATTGTGTGGTGTAGTTTCTTAGTTTTAATAAAGTTTGACTTTCTTGCATCCAGACCATTTGTCCGTTTTAATATCTCATTAATTATAAGTTCCTCCAGTCAGAACTGGAAGGAGGGGTTTAGCGATTTGAAACCGCTGATTGGAACTGGTCAAAGTGCAGTGGCAAAAAGGCTGGCTGACCAGATAAATTACCGTAAACCAGGTATAGGAAGGTAAATTACCATAAACCAGGTAAAGGATGCCCCCCTACAAATAGACGACCGCGGCAGGACTGGAGGCATTTTTTGATCTGATAAGTGGTCTGGATCTGGAGAAAGCATCAGCTCTTGCTATTCTTGCTTTTAGTCTGTGGGTAGCCCTGCAGAAGTTAACGGCAGCGTGTAAGCTGACCTATTATGATATAGGTGGCTGGGTTAAGAAGGGTGAGACGAGGGTGCGGGAGGAGGTTACAGAGGCCAAGAATTGGGAGTCAGAGTTTGGAAAATGCCAGGCAGAGGTAGAACGCCTCATAAGAGAGTTGAATGAGACCAGAGATAGTGGGATGAGGGTGTGGGAAGAAAATGCACGCCTCACACTAGCGGTCACGAAATGCCAGGCAGAGATAGAGCGCCTTGTGCAGCAAGTCACAGAGGTTAGGGACAGTGAGATGAGGCTACAGGATTAAAACGCACACCTCACCCAAGAAGCTAGCGAGGGCAAAAGCCACGTGAGGCACAAGATAGAGTTCCTAAAGTGCCAAATTACTGAAGCAAACAGTAATGAGATGAGACTGCGGGAAAAGAATGCCCGCCTCACCTTAGAAGTAACAGAGCAGGAGGAAATGGTTAGGGAGTTAAAGGCAGCTTATAAGCTGGCCTGTGACCAAAGGTTTAGTGGAGCAGATCATACCCCATGTAACAGAAAGATAGAGAGTTTGGGTATGGAGTTATTAAGGACTAAAGGGATGGTATGTCTCATAAGTCCGAAGGGAAGTCCGTCGGACAGTACCAGCAGCCCAAATCAAACCACCCCACAGGCAGCACCCAGAACAGAGCTGGCTAGGGAATTAGAGTTCCCAAGACCGCAGCCCACAGCTCTGAGTTTTGAGGAGCTCTGGCAGCAAGAAGGGGTGGACAATGGGGTGGTAGGAGAATGCCAGCAGGTCCTGCTAGGCAGGCGGGGACCAGGACCAGTGTACCCCCTCCAACAACGGCGGTATGGTCTGCCCGTGAATGATAATGACCCAGGGGCTGTTCAGCATACCTATTTGGCACCCTATGATACCTCACAGCTCAGAGGCCTGGTGAAACATATTCCCCTGCTCTCCGAAAAGGGAGAGCCCTCAGTGCACTTTCAAGGGATAGAACAGGCAGCCTATGTTAATGGCTGTGATGACAAAGAGAAAGCCAAAATGTTGCTTTTCTCTGTAGATAGTAAGCTCTATCAGACCCTTTCAGATGAGGCTAAGAGAGGGCAGAAGGGTTTTGAGGACCTAAAGGAGGAAATACTGGAAGCCATGGGTGCGAACGACGGCAGTCCGTTCGATCGCATAGGGAAAACACTGCAGGAGGAAGAGGAGACCCCACAGGCATTTGCAGACAGGCTGTGGCCAGTCTACAACAGAGCGTGTACAGGGGGACAAAATAGGGCACACCTGAACCAGCAGCAGTGGACCCAATGGATTCGTAGCCTGGTGTCCAATTGCCTGCCCCAGATAAAAGCAAAGGCTGATACTTGGTTTGACCAACGAGACCCCCTAGCAACCGAAGAGACTATAATACGGCAGCTCATGGTAGCATATAGGAACGGTAGGAATAATGGGACCCCCCAGCAAAAGGGTAAGGTCCACGAGGTTAAACCTGGGGCTCAATACAAGAAAGAGTGGCGCCAGGAGGGGAGCCGTCCCTCCCAGAACAAGGTTACTTGTTACAAGTGCAGGAAGGATGGCCACTTGCGCAGGGATTGGAAAAAGCCTGGGAGAGACGATAAAGCCAGGACCCCCGCAGCCCCAACTCAGAAGGCAGAGACAGAAACTCCTCCCGATACAGTCGAGTCCGTCATGGAGTCGATAAAATCGTTCCTCAGGGCCAATCAGGGAAAGGTAGCAGCCATCAGTGGTGCTGCAGCCCCCTCGCCCACCTCTGCCTCCCCACAATGACTGGAGCCCGCGCAGCCTGTCCGTCTGTGTAATCTCCGGTACGATGAATGGAAGAGACCGCTCGTACAGATGGAGGTAGAGAAGGTTACAGGGACTTATCTATTGGATACGGGGGCATCATGCACCATGATCCATACGGATAATCCCACCACCTCACCTCTGTCTGACAGGGTTCCATACATACTATCGGGATTCACCGGCCAGGAGCAGGCGGGGGTATACTCCAGACCCCTCTCAGTCCGTCTGGGCATGCTCCAAACTAAGTGGACGTGCATCCTGGCAAACTTTAATAAGGAGGAAGGAAAGGGGGTCCTCGGAGCCAACTTCCTGGTGGGCCACGGGATCCTCGTGGATCTCCGCAACCATTGCCTTTGGGGGGCTAGCACAGACAGGGAAGAAGGTGTAGTGGTCATCCCGGCCAAGGAGGGTAAGGGGACCTTGTGTACAGTGAAACCCAAAGAAGGTTACGACCTCGGGCTCATGGTAATTGGTGTCCCGGAGGCACTGCAGGCAGTCGTGCAGGCAAATCTCACAGCGTTTGCCACCCATAAACACGACTGCGGGAGGATCACAAGGTTTGAGGTTAAAATAGATGGGGACCCCATGGCCCGACCACAGAAGCAGTACAATTTCCCCAAGGAGGCAGAACCCGACATGGAGGCAGCCATCACCTCCTTAGTTAAACAGGGAGTGTTGAGGCCCATAGCCACTCATGTTAATTCTCCACTTTGGCCGGTTAGGAAACCGGACAATTCATGGAGAGCCACGGTGGACTATCGGGTGCTTAACAGCAATATCCCCGCGTGTGCCCCCACAGTAGAAGCAGTGGCTAATCTTATTAGCAGTATTCCAGCATCCGCGAACACATTCACGGTGCTGGACATTTCGAATGGGTTCTGGTCCATCCCTTTAAAACGGGAGGACCAATATAAGTTTGCCTTCACCTTTAAGGGACAGCAGTATACCTGGAACTGTCTGCCACAGGGTTTCCACAACAGCCCCAGCATCTTCCACCAATGCATGAAGTATAGTTTAAAAGAGTTCAGTCAGCCCACTCATTTACTGCATTATGTGGATGACCTGCTCTTATTTACCGACTCGGTCGGGGTGCATGGCTCACTACTGGCTGAGCTGCTGGAGCTGCTGCAGAGAAAGGGGTTTAAAGTCAACCCCAAGAAGGCGCAGATCGGTCAGCAAGAAGTTAAATTCCTGGGTCTGACTGTCCGCACAGGAGAGAGGGCCATAGATAAGGCAAGGAGGGAAGCGGTCCAGGAGTTACCGATTCCCAATTCAGTAAGAGGGGTGAGGTAATTCCTGGGATTGACGGGGTACTGCAGGGATTTTATAGAGGACTATGCAGCCACAGCGGCCCCTCTGCTCCGTCTCCTACACAAGGGAGTGGAGTGGTCCTGGGATGAGGGATGCCAGGTGGCATTTGTTAAGTTAAAGGGAGACCTGCAGACCGCACCAGCCCTAGGAGCGATAGATGAAAAAAGGGAGTTTTTTCTGGAAGTAGCAGCCAGTGGGGATAGCCTGAGTGCTGTGCTGCTCCAAGAGCGGCATGGTAGGCTGAGACCCATGGTCTATTCCTCCAGAATACTCACCAATGCAGAGAGGAGCTACTCAATATGTGAAAGGCACCTTTTAGCCACATATTGGGCTGTGAAGAAATCCCGGATCTTTGCAGGCACCTCTCCCATCACCCTCCTCACACACCACACACCCACTCAGATGCTTTTGGATGGGAGGATTAGAGATGGGACAGTCAGCAGCATCCGCATTGCGCGCTGGACCCTTCTCCTCTCACAGATGGATCTGAAGGTAAAGGGCCTTTGCGAGCCAAAGTTTGCGGCCAATATGGTATAGCCTGGAACAGCCCATCGATGTTCCATAGATGGGGTATGGGAAGTGAACATAGGTTTACGGGCCGGGATACATCCCACGGGCCGTGAGATCTATGTAGACGGTTCCAGCATGGTATCCGCTGGAGTACGACTCACGGGTTGCGGGATCTTTGACCCAATGGCAGACATTGCCTTGGCAATCAAGCTACCTAACACCATGAGTGCCCAGCAGGCTGAACTCTCCACGGTGATGTACGCGGTTACACACCCTGACATCTTCCCTACCCCGTATACGATTTGCTCTGACAGTATGTTCACTTGAAACTCGTGTACGGAGTACTTGGCCATCTGGTCCCGTCGTGGGTATACCTCCGCCGACGGGAAGCCCTTGACAGTAAAAGCCCTGCTGGCCAAAATCCTGGCAGCTGTGGGGGAGGAAGGTGCAATTTTCATCCATAAGGTGAAAGCCCATTCCTCCACAGAACCCCGCAGCCAGGGCAACCAGCAAGCCGATATGCTGGCCAAGGAGGGTGCATGGGCAGGCACTTTCTGGGATCCATATGAGTCTGGGCCAGTGGCAGTGATAACAGGCAGGGATGGGACACAGGGAATATCAGGAGTAGTGCTATCAAGACTGTCCAAGCCCAGGACCCAGTCCTGAAAGTTGTCATTAGTGCAGTGATGGAGGGCAGGAAGTTAGAGGGCCCCTACAGCGCAGCCCTCCTCTCCATAAGCGAAGGCATGCTGTTCAGGGGGGAACAGTGGGTAGTACTCCAGCAACACCAGAGGGAGTTCCTTCAGCTGGCCCATGAGGGGCCGGGAGCAGGACACCCCGGGCCTGAGACCACCTGGCAACGGGTGGAACAGGCGGGATGGTGGCCAGGACTCCGGGATGATGACCGTGAGTTCTGTGGTAGCTGTCTTGTGTGTGCAGCAAATAATCCCGATCCCCACAAAAGGAAGGTGCCCATGGGACACATTAGGAGGGTGGAGGGACCATGGCAGTCGATCCCGATCGACTATATAGGTTCCTTGCCCACCACCCAGGGAGGCTACAAATACTGCCTCGTCCTGGTGGATGTGTTTTCCAAGTGGGTGGAAGCCTTCCCCTGCAGGACAGCCACAGCAATGGGGACTGCAAAGATCTTGGTGAAGGATGTGTTCTCACGGTGGGGACTGCCCCAGTTCATGGAGTCTGACCAGGAAAGCCAATTCACTGGCCAAGTCATGCAGAACACACTCAGGCTGCTTGGTATTCAGGGGAAATGGCATGCCGCTTACAATCCCCAGTCCTCAGGGATTGTGGAGCGCATGAACCAGACCATTAAGGAAAGGCTGAGGAAAGAGACAGTGGGGTTGCCCCAATAATGGGCAGAGACCCTACCTCTGATCCTCATGGGGATCCGGGCCAGCCAGTCCAAGAGTACAGGGCATTCACCACATGAGCTCATGACCGGCAGAGTTATGAGGACCCCCACTCATGTCCTTGCCCCAGTCCTCACTAAAGGACAACTGCAGGAAATAAACCGGGATAAATATGCCCGAACCCTCCTAGAACACCTCAAATGAATTTATGGGCAGGCATCAGACAGCATGGGGAAGCAGCATCGGAATAACCGGCTGCTGCTCGAGCCTAGCAGGAGTCACCAGTGGGAGATAGGAGACCTAGTGATGGTAAGAAACTATGCCCAGGTGGGAAGTTTAGAGCCACTCTACATGGGACCCTATAGTATAGTTGATAGGGCCAGGCCCTTGGTCAATGCAGTAAAACTACCCCGGTGCACAAAGTGGTTCCACGCCAACCAATGAAAATTGTATAAATCTGACCATATAAGTTCAAGTTCACAGGCTGTAAAGACAGGCATTGTGGCTTGTTTCAAGGGAAAATTTGTCTGGCCCACCAATTGGGACACTTCCCCGCCCCAGTGGGACCTAAGTTTTGGCCAAAGTTTAAATTTGAACCAGTTATCTAGTTCAGAAACAGAGAAACAGCTGCCTGAGAGTAGAAATCTGCAGGCTGCTGTGAGTTCATTCACAGAAGAGACGGCCCGCGCATGCGTAGTCGCTGGCCTGGAGACAGGAATTCTCCAGTCTTTTGAACAGGAGGTTCGCGCAGGTGCAGTCCCCCAGCCCGTGACCCCAGTGTCTCCTCTTCAGTTTTCTCGTGCAGGCGCAGTCCCCCAGCCCGTGACCCCAGCGGCTCCTCTTCAGTTTTCCCGCGCAGGCGCAGACACCTGTTTGAATACAGAGGTTTCACTGCCTCTGCTGTGGGACTCCGGGGAGGAGGTTCATGCAGGCGCAGTCACCTGTTTGAATACAGAGGTTTCACAGCCTCTGCCGTGGGGCTCCAGGGAGGAGGTACGCGCAGGCGCAGTTCCCCAGCCTGTGACCCCAGCGGCTCCTCTTCAGTTTTCCCGCGCAGGCGCAGTCGCCTGTTTGAATACAGAGGTTTCACAGCCTCTGCCGTGGGCCTCTGGGGAGGAGGTTCACGCAGGCGCAGTCACCTGTTTGAATACAGAGGTTTCACAGCCTCTGCCGTGGGACTCCGGGGAGGAGGTTTGCGCAGGTGCAGTCGCCTGTTTAAAGGGACAAGCTTCCCAGCCCGCTTCTAGAGTGGTTCCCCCTATGATGTGGGACTCTGGGGAGGAAGGAATTGCAATTCCTCTTGCGGGAGACATATGGAAGGGGCTGGTGCCAGGTTTTGGACCTGGAGAGAAAGATTTTCAGCCACCAGCAGCGGGTGGTGAGGGGATACCTGCCCCCAGTACAGGAGTGGGTAGGGAAAAGGAGACAAACCCAGAGTACTGGCAGGCTGCCAGGTATATTAAACAGTGCAGGCTGTTTGCATCAGGGGAGAAGGTTCCCAGCCAGCTAGGGCTGTGACCTAAGCTCAGGGTCTTACAGCCAAAGTTTCCCCCACAGTGAAGCCCCTCAGAAGGTGTCAGCCGGTCTGCAAGCCCAAGATAAGATGGTCACCCAGGTATCTGCCACAAAGAGCAACTGCCAAGCCTGGGAGGAAACAGATCACAGAGGTCCCCAACTAGCAGCCATAAGCTGCCAGGGACCTGAAGCAGGAGGCAGTCCAGCTTCACTGCAGGCAGCAGTAATCTGCGACAGTGACACCAGAGATTAGCCTGGCCGTCCGGAGGCGGGCGGCATTTGTATTATAGCTTTGTGTTAAGTTAACATTATATATAGCTTGCTTTTAAGGTGTTTAAATTTTAAGTTTAGAATGTAACTAGTAGTTTTGAGTTTAAGTTTAAAGTTTAAGTTTATAAGTGTGATAAATGCTTGTGTTTTGGTCCGAGGTCAAGGGACCCAACCATGTCTCCACCTAAGGCAGCCGGTCAGTGAGAGACCTGGCTGCATGTCCTTTTAAATACTTTTGCAGGAGAGTGGACAAAGGAGCAGCCCTGTTCGCCCAGCCCGAGCTGGGCATCGAATGAAGATATACAGAATGTTGGGGATCACCTCGCCACTGGACAAATCCAGGAGGAGACCACGCAGCGACCTTCGGAAGAAACTGGACAGAGTCCAGAGGAACCTGCCTACTCATCCTACGCGGAAGAGATGGCCCCAGCTGGGTGGGAACCCAGCACTATCCTGATCGAATTTCACTTGCAGGAGACGTCGGTATTGAGGAGTCATGGTGGGGAAGCACGGGCGCCTTGTCAGATAGGGATGCTTTCCCCAGGAGTGGGTGGTGATGGCCTGGGAAAAATTGTAAAGGGGAGGGGGAGACCCAGAAGTCATGTGGGTGCATTCGGGGAAGGGAGGAACTCACCCGGGGCCCACGGGCAAAGTTGGAGTGTAAGTGTGGCTGGGAAGGATGAGTGGGTGGCCGGATCTGGGATCCAAGTTTGAGTGTGGGGTCAGTGAGAGCCGCCACACAGGCACCCATCATTTTCTGCAGCCAGTCGAGCGCAGACGGGAGGGGGAGGGACTGGGAGTCGCGATCCCATACTCTCCGGTCTGGACCTGTGAAACATGAGGGCTACCCCACCTCCACAAAGGGACAAGGGAACGGCTTGGGGCTGGCGGATCAGACTGTTCTGTAAAATCCATTCTGTATGTTTTAAAAGTTTAAGACCATTAAAGGGGGGCGGTGGTGGAAGGAATATTTACTGCCTGGGTGGGAGGAGCAATACCCACTCGAATTTCATGACCCATCATTGGCACGTGATGGTTGGGGTTTATTTCAGCATTTTGTTTCAAATGTTTAATGGAGGTTTTTGTATTTTGTTTTACAGTTCCAAGTGGTGCAGAGGCGTAGGTGCCTCTCCGTGCGTGGAATCATTTTGATTACATTGTATAACCAAGATTGCAACATTTTGTAATATGTTATAATGTAACCAATGGTGCAGGGCTATGAGACCACTTATTGTAACATTTTGTAATTGATGTATCTGTAGATGTCTACTGTACCATGGTTTTTCTCGGATTTGAGGGGAATAGACGGGTTGGGGAATGAGTGATAGGTAGCTATAGGTAAATACAGGGGATGGTTGTTTGTCGGGGTCAGAAATTTTTGCTCACTTCTTCAAGAGGATACTACAAGCAAGTTGGAAGTATCCAAGGGGGGGATGTAGGTGTTTGCAAAATCCCCTCAGCCCCCGAAGATCGGGAAATATTGATCCACATCGTGGACAAAGACTTTGCGTGATTTAAATTGTCTCTGGGTTGGACAATGTTTTAAAACATACCCAGAACCGCAAGAAGGCTGTGTTAAGCTAGGCAGCACTTGGACAACACCGGAATCAAAGAACTTTGTAAAAAATCGCACACCTTAAGACAGTATATTTTTATTTAAAAAAGGTACTCTTGAGTTTGGTAAATTGCCCAGTGATAAAATGGCCATCAGACTGTGTGGCCAAGGACAAAGGGCCTGGAAGCAGCTTTCTGTGTCTGTGAAGCAACGGCAGTCAAATTCTGTCAATCAAAAGGGGAGTTTCCCCTCCCTGCAGAGACAATCGATGTTTGTTTACAGAAACTGCTACAAAGATGTTTGCACAAGGGATTAAACCAATTGACTGCGGTTTCAGTGACCACAAGATAATGGGTTTCTGTTTACATAGTAATACAACTCCATTCAAAACCCATCAGGGTGAATGGAGATGGTTCGAAGGCTCAGCACAGACATTTGAAAAGAAACACTTAAACTGAGGAAGGGAACAGTTTAAAATGAATGGGTTTGAATCACCCATTACTGGACAATGGGGACAGTTGGATCCCTTTTGTTTTAGCCCAGAAACTTCCGGATCTGGGCGGGAACATTTCGGCCCCAAAACTGGGGTACAAGAGATAGCTTCTCAGAGGCATCTCTCTCTCTCTGGCATGCCTCTATGTGCCCTCTACAGCATGGGAGTCTGTATGAAGAAGTAAGAACACCAGCAGTTTACTTTTAAAACACTGGGGTGTTTCTTTACTTCAGGACAGTGAAGCTCTCGTGGGACATGGAGCTGGCACTGCAGTGGTGAGCATATATTTTTCTGGCCTTCCACAAGGCAACTTAGGGTAGGCTTAGGGGTGGGAGTAAAGTGGGGATTTCGTTAGAATTGTATTTTAGTCGATTTCCCTCATCGTGTCCGTTTTTTTCTCCCCTATTTAAGCAATTTTACCATGATTACAAGATCGTGTGGTGTAGTTTCTTAGTTTTAATAAAGTTTGACTTTCTTGCATCCAGACCATTTGTCCGTTTTAATATCTCATTAATTATAAGTTCCTCCAGTCAGAACTGGAAGGAGGGGTTTAGTGATTCAAAACCACTGATTGGAACTGGTCAAAGTGCAGTGGCAAAAAGGCTGCCTGACCAGGTAAATTACCGTAAACCAGGTAAAGGAAGGTAAATTACCGCAAACCAGGTAAAGGATGCCCCCTTCAATAGCTACCTACGTGGATTCTCCGTTATGGCCGGTCAGAAAGCCGGACAATTCCTGGAGGGCCATGGTGGACTATTGGGTGCTCAATAGTAACATCCCGGTATGTGCACCCGCAGTAGCAGCAGTTGCCGATCTCATCGGGAGTATTCCAGCATCCGCGACCACTTTCATGGTGCTGGATATTTCCAATCGGTTTTGGTCCATTCCTGTAAGGAGGGAGGATCAGTACAAGTTTGCCTTTACGTCCACAACAGCCCCAACATTTTCCATCAGTGCATGGCCAACAGTTTGAAGGATTTCAGCCAGCCCAGACAGTTGGTTCAATATGTGGATGACCTGCTCCTGTTCACTGATTCAAAAGAGGAGCATGGCCCACTATTCGCCGAACTGCTGGAGCTGTTGGGGCAGAAGGGTTTCAAGGTAAATCCCTGGAAAGCGCAGAACGGCCAGCAGGAGGTGAAATTCCTCGGTCTGACCGTGCGCGCTGGAGAAAGGGCCATAGATAAGGCTGGGAGGGAGGCGGTACAAGAACTACCGGTCCTTAACTTAGTAACGGGTGTGAGGTCGTTTCTAGGGCTGACCGGGTACTGTAGAGACTTTATTGAGGACTATGCAGCCACCGCAGCCCCTCTGCTCCGACCTCTACACAAGGGAGTGGAGTGGCTTTGGGATGAGGGTTGCCAGGCAGCATTTGTCAGGCTCAAGAAAGACTTGCAGACCGCGCCAGCTTTAGGGGCCATAGATCGGGGGAAAGAGTTTTTCCTGGAGGTAGCAGCCAGTGGGGACAGCCTGAGTGCTGTGCTGCTCCATGAGCGGCACGGCAGGCTAAGGCCGGTGGTCTACTCCTCCCGGATACTCACGGAGGTGGAAAGGAGCTATTCCAACTGTGAGCGGCATCTTTTGGCCACACATTGGGCTGTGAAAAGATCACTGATCTTCACAGGCACCTCTCCCATCACCCTCCTCACCCATCACACATCCACCCAGATGCTTCTGGACAGGAGGATCAAGGATGGGACAGTGAGCAGTGCCCGCATTGCCTGCTGGACCTTGCTCCTCTCACAGACGGATCTGAAGATGAAGGGTCTCTGTGAGCCAAAGCTCGCCGCCAAAATGGTATATCCTGGAACAGCCCATCGGTGTTCCATTGAAGGGATTTGGGAAGTAAACATAGGTTTACGGGCCGGGATACATCCCACAGGCCGCAAAATCTAGGTAGACGGTTCCAGCATGGTATCTGCTGGTGAGCGTCTCACGGGGTGTGGAGTTTACGACCCAGCGGCAAACATTGTCCTGGCGATTAAGCTCCCCAGCACCATGAGCGCCCAGCAGGCTGAACTGTCCGCGGTGGTGTACGTGGTTACACACCCCAAAATCTTCCCCACCCCCTACATGATTTGCTCAGGCAGCATGTTCACGTACAATTCGTGTACGGAGTACCTGGCCATTTGGTCCCGCCGGGGATATGCCTCCGCTGACGGGAGACCCCTCACGGTAAAACCCCTGCTGGAAAAGATCCTTGCAGCAGTGGGGGAGGAAGGGGAGGTTTTCATCCACAAGGTCAAGGCCCATTCTTCCAAAGAACCCAGCGGCCAAGGCAACCAGCAGGCTGACTTGCTCGCCAAGGAGGGTGCCGCACAGGCACTTTCTGAGACCCATTTGGGTCCATACCCATGGCGGCGGTCAGAGGTAGGGACGGGACCCAAGGGAGTGTAGGGGTAGCGTTAGCCCCGGACCTTAAGACGGTCCAAGCCCAAGACCCCTTCCTCAAACAGTCCTCAGCGCTGTAGATGAGGGAAAGGGAGTAGAAGGTCTGTACGGCACGGCGACCCTCTCCGTTAAAGAGTGCATGCTGTTCCGGGGGGAACAGTGGGTTGTGCCGCAGCAGCACCGGAGGGAATTCCTTCAACTGGCCCATGAGGGTCCAGGAGTGGGACACCCTGGGCCTGAGACCACCTGGCAACGGGTGGAACAGGCGGAATGGTGGCTGGGACTCAGGGACGACGTCCGCGAGTTCTGTACAGGCTGTCTTGTGTGCGCTGCGAACAACCCTGACCCCCACAAAAGGAAGGTCCCTATGGGACACGTCAGGAGGGTAGAGGGACCATGGTAGTCGATACAAGTCGACTACATCAGGCCCCTGCCCACCACCCAGGGAGGCTATAAGTACTGCCTAGCCCTGGTGGATGTGTTTACCAAGTGGGTAGAGGCTTTTCCCTGCAAAACTGCAACAGCTCTGGGTACTGCCAGGATCCTGGTCCAGGACATGTTCTCGAGGTGGGGACCACCACAGTTTGTGGAGTCCAGCCAAGGGAGCCACTTCACCGGACAGGTGATGCAGAACACCCTGATGCTGCTAGGCATCGAGGGGAAATGGCACATGTCCCACAACCCCCAGTCATCAGGGATTGTAGAACACATGAATCGGACCCTCAAAGAAAGGTTAAGAAAGGAAATGGTGGACTCGCCCCGTAAATGGGCCGAGATCCTAACGTTGGTTTTGATGGGGATCCGGGCCAGTCAGTCTAAAAGCACGGGGTATTCCCCGTACGAGCTACTGACTGGCAGGGTTATGCGGACTCCCACCCATGTACTAGCCCCGGTGCTCATGGAGGGTCAGCTCAGAGAGGTAAACTGGGACAGGTTTGCCCAAAACCTCTTTGAGCACCTGAAGCAGGTCCACGAGCAGACGGCTGGGAACATGGGAAGGCAGCATCGGAGTAACCGATTGCTGCTCGAGCTGAGAAAGCACCATGAGTGGGAGATAGGAGATCAGGATATGGTAAGAAATTATGCCCGAGTAGGTAGTTTGGAGCCATTGTACATGGGGCCCTACAGTATTGTAGATGAAGCCAGCCCCATGGTATACACCGTGAAGATGCCCCAACGTACAAAATGGTTCCATATCAACCAGTGTAAGCTGTTTACACCCAAAAGGGGAAAGCAGCCAGTTGGGGTAAGGTCTGAGGATAAAGATCCTCAGCCTGGAGCAGGAGCGAATCCACAGACTGCACAGGCAGGCGCTGTGGCTTGCTTGAAGGGAGGTGCCATCCCGCCCATCGATTGGGACACTCCCCCACTCTTCTGGGATCCAGACGAGGGGGAGGGACTTAAGGGCGAAAACCCCACCCCTAACCCAGGTGTAGAGAGGGAGGGACCTGAGGTCAAAAACCCCACCCTGGACCCAGCCATGGGACCTGGGGGCGCAGACGCTCAGCTCGCAGCAGCAGGCTGCGAAGAGTTACCTGCCCCTAGCTCGGGTTCGGGAGAGGTCAAGCCTGGGGGAGCAGCGGTTCGGGTAAAAGGCCCATCGGCCAAGAAAGCCCCACCCATCAAAGCCCCTAGAAGGCCCCCACAGATGCCCCAGCCGAGAAAGCCATGGTCACCAGCCCTCCAGTTACCAAGGGCCGCCCCTCGAGTCAGGGAGAGGTCCAAGGACACAGGTCCTCAGCCAGCAGCCACGGGCTGCGAGGGACCAACCGTGAAGGACGGTGCGGTCACGCCGGGGGTAGCGGCGAGCCACAGTCCAACCAGGGATTAGCCCGGCTGCCCGGAGATGGGCGGCGGATGTATATAGTTTTAGTTTGAGTTTAATTTAAGTAAAGTGTAATTATTTTGCTTAAGCTTGGATGTTTTTGATTTAATTAAATAAGGTGATGGGTAGTTTTATGTTAGTAGTCTGTTAAGAGTGTATATTAGGGTTGAGGTCGTGGGACCCAACCATGCTTCACCAAGCCAGAGAATCTCTTGGGGACCTGGCTGCATGTTTTTTACATCTTATGCAGAAAGACTTTTGGGATGGAGAGGATCGTGATCCTATTCGCCCTGATTGGGAACAGCGTGGAAAGACGGGGCGACGTCCAAGACTCCCACAGCTACGGGTGTTCAGGAGACATAACGCCCCAGCGATCGATGGGTGCGGTGAACGGGATGCGGAGGAGACCACCGTTTACATCCACGAGGGAAGGTGGCCAGGATGGTTGGGGTCCAATTCGTCTCAGTACTCCAGCCAACCGGATTCATGTACGGGGAAGCCTCCCTCCTGTGCCCCAGGGTACGAGTCGTTACCATGAGGGTCAGCGTCACCGTTGGAAAGCGAATATGTTTGATGTGTAAAGGACACATTCCACTGGATAGGTGGTGGTGGCTCAGAAAGTTGAGCAAGGACATGAGGAACCCCGAAGTCGAGTGGGAACGTTGGGAAACAACACCCATTGGACGATTACCGGGACTCATGGAGGATTAAGCGTGTGTTGGGACAAGTGGTGGGAACCGGATCAAGGGATTTATATCTGTATGTGAGGGTCAGAGAAGGTCTGCCCCGCAGGCATATCCATCGTTTTCCACCGGCAGTGGCACGACACCAGGAAGGGGATGAGGTGGGATGCCAGGTGGAAGGTGTGCGCAGTCCCATTCTCCCCGATCCCAGTCAACGCCACTGAGCTGGTAACCCGTCCCGTAAGCCCCTGCCCACAGCGCAGGCGGCGAGGTTATCCAGGAAAGGTTGCCCCACTGCCACCAAGGGACCAGGAAATGGGTTGGTACTAGTCCCCACCGATCAGATGCTGTACCAGGGATTAAACTATGCAGTAGCCTCCGTGATTTTAAATCTCACCGAGCTACATTTACCGGAGTGGTGCCCCAAAGAAACAGAGCAGTTATACCAGGCCCTATTAAAGGACATGTTCAAGAAGTTTTATGAGTTCGATTTTGCCCACGTGGACAAGACCGAACTCTACACCACACACCGAGAATTTTTGGGTAATGCAGGGAGGCAAAGAAGGGGAGTATGGAATGATGTTTTTACTGCGTTTAATACTGGGTCCTCTGTCATCAACAGCTTGGATGACATAGGGCTGCAGACCCAGATAAACGGTTTAAAAATACAGTTAAAGAAAATATTACTGGATGAGAACAAGGTAGTGGGCTCGGAGTTGCATGAGGACCAGGCCATGATGCTCCATTTAAAGGAGATCATAGCCGAGTTGGGAAAGCACGCAAAGACGGTAAATGCTCTCATAAGGGAGGACAGAAATGCTTCTGACCAGGCTGCGCAGAATGAGGTGTGCGTGTGTGATGAAATAACTCTGTGTTCTGGCATTTGTATTGTTGTTGCTGTTGTTGTTGTACTTGTTAATGTCTGGAATGTTCTACCGGTGAAAACACTAATGCTCCTCCCTAGCCCCGCCCCTCTTCTGGAATGTTCTATGAAGGGCTGGGTCGGTGATGAATGATGGTTGCCCTGTGTTAACTTGATGCCATGTTCTTACTTAATAAAAGCCTTTAGATTTAAGCTTTAACCTCATGGATTCAGGCCGTTATTTGGCAAATCAATTTTATTAAGTAACAACTTTTGGAAGATGGATCGATTTTTGAAACCAGAGCGTCTGGATATCGATCCCCATTCGGCAGACGCGTTGAAGAAATTTACGCATTGGCTTCGATGTTTTGAACACTTCATCGCATCGGTCGATTCGACAGTTAACAAGTTGGGTCTTCTAACCAACTTGGTAAGTCATCAAACTTACTCGATAATTGAAGATATTACTACATATGAAGAGGCCCTTGCAGCCCTTAAGGTCCAGTACCTTAAGTCGGTTAACGAAGTATACGCCAGGTATCTTTTGTCTACTCGTAGGCAATTACCCGAGGAATCTCTGGACAATTTCCTGCAGGACCATAAGGCTTTGGCTAAGGATTGCAACTACAAGGCTATCTCTGCCATATTGTATCAGGAAGAGGCCATCCGTGATTCTTTCATATCTGGCCTCCAATCTAATTATATTAGACAGAGACTTCTCGAGAATGACTCGTTAGTTTTAAAAACGGTCGTCGCTACTGCTCGATTGTTAGATGTAGCCCAGAAGAATTTAGAACTGTATGTATAGTAATCTTGGATGTAATGCTTAAGTTATCCACTAGATGGAGACAAATGCAAAGGGATTATATTTACTAGTCTTAAGGTAAAATTGCATTATGGGTAGAATGACATCATAGCATCCTCCATGTTTTGCTCGTGCAGTAGAATTAGAAGTGCATGCCTGTAGCTTGTAAGAGCTCTGTTCTCTCCATATTCTCTATAATTAAAAGTAAAGTTTTGAGTTCCTGAAGTCTCACTTATCGTAGTTATTGGACCTTACTACTCGGATATAACATTTGGCGACGAGGATTAACAGATATCAACTTGAAGAAGGGAAAATACAAGATCACTGCATCTGAATCATGGCTACTCGAATAGGAGAGATTTCTGCTTTTGATGTTCAAAATCAAACTTGGGAAGAGTACTGTGAGTTATTGGAGCATTTCTTTGTAGCAAATGATATTGTCGATGTTGGAAAAAGGAGAGCTATTTTGCTAACTTCGGTGGGAAGTCTGACGTATAGTTTATTGAGAAACTTATGCAGTCCTGCACAGCCTGGAGATAAATCATTTACTGAATTAGTGGACTTGCTAAAGGAACATTTAAATCCCAGACCGAGTGAGATTGTACAGCATTTCAAATTTTATTCACAGAACAGGATACCGGGAGGAACTGTGTTGGATTATGTAGCAGTGTTGAGAAAACTGGCACATGATTGCAATTACGGGAACAGTTTGAAAGACATGCTACGAGATAGGCTGGTTTGCGGAATAATGGATGCTCGAATGCAGAGGAGGTTATTATCCGAGACTGGGCTTACGTATGTAAAAGCGTTGGAACTTGCTCAAGCCATAGAGACAGCTAACCGTGATGTGAAAGAAATACAAGGTTCAGACTGGTCTACTACGGAGCAAGTTGCAGGTCAGACGCTGGTGCACAAGTTAAATATGAGTCATACACCACAATGTGAGCATTTAAAGGCATGTTATAGATGCAATGAGATCACCTGGCAAGGGAATGCAGGTTTCTGGAGGAGAAGCGCCATAAGTGTGGGAAAAAAGGACATATAAAACGTGCATGCAGAGCAAAAGCTACCCTGGAGGTATACAAACCAAAAGGGGGAGAAAAGCAAAACCTGGCAAGAGAAGTGAAAAAACAGGGAGCACATCACATCAGTGGAGAAGCTGAGGAAGAAGACGACGTGTTCATAATGCACAGTATGGTAGAGGACACTCCTAAAGTGGATCCTATCACTTTGCAACTGATAGTAAATGACACTAAGGTGAACTTTGAGGTGGATACTGGATGTGGTGTTACCATAATGAACAAGGAGGAATACTTAAAATTGTGGAACCGTGCAAAAGTTCCAGAGTTAAAGTCTTGCTCTATGAAGCTTAAAATATATACTGGTGAATGAGTGGCAACATTGGGTACAGCTATTGTAACTGTGAAACACAGGGACACCATGGAACAGCTACCTGTAGTTGTAGTATCGGGTTCTGGACCAAACTCGATAGGTCGGGGCTGGATAAAAGAACTTAAATTAGATTGGGGAGCAATAAATCAAATGGAGAGAGGCAAACAGTTGTCTTTGCAAGAAGTTTTGATTGAACATGAGAATGTGTTCAAGGAAGAACTTGGAACATTTAATGGCCCCCCAGCTAAAATTTATGTCGACAAGGAGGCACTGCTAAGATTTTTTAAACAACAACCTGTGCCTTATGCCATGAAACCGAAGGTAGAGGCTAAGCTTGATCGTCTTTTGCGGGAGAACATTCTGGAACCCGTGAAATGTTCGGAATGGGCAGCTCCAATTGTACCTGTTTTAAAACCGGACAATCCGGTAAGAATCTGGAGATTATAAATTGACTGTAAATAGGGTGTCTAAACTAGAACAGTGTCCTATTCCTAAAACTGAGGCTCTTTTTGCAAACCTGGCTGGAGGGAAGAAATTCATGAAGCTGGATATGAGTCATGCTTACTTGCAGATTACACTAGATGAGGAATCCAAGAAGTATGTAACCATAAATACACACAAGGGTTTGTTTACCTATAACCGCTTGCCATTTGGTGTCTCGTCTAGTCCAGCTATCTTCCAGAGGACTATCGAGGGTGTACTGCAAGGGATTCCACATGTTTCAATTTATCTGGATGACATTCTGGTGACGGGAAGAACCGACCAGGAGCATCTGAGCACTCTGAGAGAGGTACTGCAAAGATTGGATAAGACTGGGTTATGGCACAAGAGAAGTAAGTGTACTTTCATGGGGAATGAGGCCGTGTTCCTGGGACACAGAGTGGATGCCACAGGGCTCCATCCAATCAAGGAGAAGGTAAAAGCACTGCAGGAGGCACCAGATCCTACAAATTTGACTGAGTTAAAAGCTTACCTGGGACTGCTAAACTATTATAACAGGTTTTTGCCAAACTTGTCAACAGTGTTAGCAACTCTTCACAAACTACTGCGCAAGGAGACACAGTGGCAGTGGGAAGAGGAACAGAGGGTTTCATTTGAACAATCCAAGAAACTGATGCTATCTTCAGATGTGCTGGTGCACTACAATGCAGAGAAAGACATCATTCTCTCTTGTGACACTTCACCTTATGGGGTGGGGGCAGTTCTTTCACACTGTATGGAAGATGGAACAGAAAGACCGATAGGGTTTACGTCTCGAACTCTGACCCCAGTGGAAAAAAACTATTCCCAGTTGGATAAAGAGGGATTAGCAGTAATGTTTGGGTTACAGAGGTTTCATAAGTACATATATGGCAGGAAATTCACCATATGCACAGATCATAAACCTCTTCTATCTCTTTTTAATGAGATGAAAGCAGTACCACAGATGGTGTCACCCCGAATCCAGAGATGGGCAGTGACGTTGAGGGCATATGAGTATGTCATCGTTTACAAAGCGGGCAAGTACCATGGGAATGCAGATGCCTTGAGCCGTCTTCCACTACCAGGTACACCTATCCGTGCAGTTCCAAAGGACAGAGTTTTGATGTTGGGAACTGGTCAGGTAGTACGCAGACATGTGGATCAGATGCTGACCAGACAACGGGAGATCGAACTGGAGGTTCCAGAGGAAAGGTTGGAGGACAAGTTGGTCCCCAGTTATCCAAATGCATTGGTGGTCCCACCACCATGAACAGAGACAGTTATACCTGGACCCCTTAATCAAGAGGAAACCATCGTAGCAGAGTCAGATACTCTGAGTACTGCTCAGGAGCAGCAGGTGGCTCTACCACAACCAAGCAGGGACTTGACTGTAAGACGTTCAACAAGGTCTCACAAGCCACCAGAGCGATTGATCACGACCTGTTAAATTGTTCAGTATGGACTATCGTTAAGGAGTTTCCTTATGGACTTTTTAAGAATGTTGTTAAGAATTCTTGTAACTTAAGAGGGGGGGTATATAGTAATCTCGGATGTAATGCTTAAGTTATCCACTAAATGGAGACAAATGCAAAGGGATTATATTTACTAGTCTTAAGGTAAAATTGCATTATGGGTAGAATGACATCATAGCATCCTCCATGTTTTGCTCGTGCAGTAGAATTAGAAGTTCATGCCTGTAGCTTGTAAGCGCTCTGTTCTCTCCTTATTCTGTGTAATTAAAAGTAAAGTTTTGAGTTCCTGAAGTCTCACTTATCGTAGTTATTGGACCTTACTACTCGGATATAACAGTATGCATCAGCCCACGCGTCTTTCTCAGCCTCGTGTGTTCCGAGTATGGAGGCATCCATAACACCAATGGAGCCTCCACTCAATCCTATTGTTGCGGCTGTACCCCATGGGTCTAAGTGTTATTTTTGTGGCCAATCTAAACACCCCAGGCAACGATGCCCAGCCAGAGAGGCTACCTGTTTTAAATGTAAGAAATGGGGACATTTTAGTAAAGTGTGTAAGGGTAATCCTGTACCCGATGTCTTTTCTGCTGCCGCCTATCATTTTACTCTAGCCTCAATTACGGTTGACCAGACCATACCGTGTTCCTTGTCGAAATCTATGATGGACATCAAGATTAATGGTCGTCCTACTGGGTGTTTGATAGACTGTGGCAGTACTGAAAGTTTTATACACCCCAACCTTGTTAACTCCTGTTCATTGAAGGTGTATCCTACTCGAAGTGAAATCGTGATGGCGTCCAAGTCCCTTACTTCGGAGGTAACTGGACATTGTAAAGTCACATTGACCATTAAGGATATGGAGTATAAGGATTTTAAACTCCTCATATTACCTCAGTTGTGTGTGAACTTAATTTTAGGCTTGGACTTCCAGTGTCAGCATGAGAGCGTCACCCTTAAGTATGGTGGATCCCAGCCTCCGCTCACAGTCTGCGGCCTTCCTACTTTAAAAAATAAGTCCGCCTTCTTTGTTCATGAACCTTGCTCCTAATTGTAGACCTATAGTGACTTAGAGTCGACGGTATAGTTCAGAAGATAAAAAATTTATAAAAGAAGAAGTGGGAAGGCTTCAATGGGAAGGACTCATCAAACACAGTAATAGCCCATGGCGTGCCCAGGTGGTGGTGGTTAAAACTAATGAAAAGAAAAGACTTGTGGTCGATTATAGCCAGACTATAAACTTGTATACCCAATTAGACGCCTATCCTTTGCCTCGTATTTCTGAGATGGTGAACCAGATAGCTCAGTACCCCGTGTTCTCCACCATTGATTTAAAGTCTGCCTACCATCAACTCCCCATTAAAATAGAAGACCGACCTTATACGGCCTTCGAAGCTAATGGACGCCTGTACCAATTCCTTAGGGTGCCCTTTGGAGTGACGAATGGGGTATTCGTCTTCCAACGGGAGATGGATCGTATGGTGGATGAATATGCATTGGAAGCAACATTCCCGTACCTGGACAATGTTACTATCTGTGGGCGCGACCAACGGGAGCATGATCAAAATCTCGCGAAGTTCCTAGAGACTGCAAAGAGGTTAAAGCTGACCTACAACGAAAACAAGTGTACCTTCAATACTACACATTTGTGTATTCTTGGTTGCGTTGTGGAGAATGGGGTAATCGGGCCAGATCCTGAAAGATTACGCCCACTTAAGGAATTACCTTTACCTCACACTGTAAAAGCTTTAAGAAGGCGTCTGGGATTCTTCTCGTACTATTCCCAGTGGGTGGCTAACTACTCAGATAAAGTCCGACCTCTTATTACGTCGACGTCTTTTCCGCTATCGGCGGAAGCTCAGGAGGCTTTCCTTAATATCAAACGGGACATTGAGAAGGATGGATGAGAAGATCCCTTTTCAAGTGGAAAGTGATGCATCTGATTTTGCGTTGGCAGCAACTCTTAACCAAGCTGGTAGACCAGTAGCTTTCTTCTCTCGTACATTGCAAGGACCAGAAGTTCGACATTCTTCAGTGGAAAAGGAGGCACAGGCGATTATCGAAGCAGTCAGGTATTGGAGACATTATCTCGCTGGCCAACGTTTTATGCTCATTACTGACCAGCGATCCATGGCCTTTATGTTCAACACTAAGCAGAGAGGCAAGATCAAAAATGATAAGATTTTAAGATGGCGAATAGAACTGTCAACATATGACTATGATATTCAGTACAGGCCTGGAGTATTTAATGAGCCATCGGATGCTTTGTCACGAGGAGTATGTGCTAGTCTAGGTATAGATAAGCTTCAAAGTCTCCACGACGCACTCTGCCACCCTGGAGTTACCAGAATGAACCACTTCATTAAGTCCCACAATCTACCCTACTCTATTGAGGAGGTCCGGACAATGACCAGAACCTGTCGTGTTTGTGCTGAATGCAAACCCCGCTTCTATAAGCCATCCGAGCCAGCTCATCTTATTAAAGCAACTCGACCATTTTAAAGGTCCCCTTCCATCGAGCGACCGTAATGTCTATTTTCTTAATATTATAGACGAGTACTCTCGGTTCCCTTTTGTTATCACCTTTTCCGGATGTGACTAGTGCTGTTGGAATTAAATGCCTCTGCCAACTGTTTTCCTTGTTTGGCATGCCTAACTATATACATAGTGATAGGGGTTCTTCCTTTATGAGTGAAGAATTACGACAGTTTTTGCTATCGAAGGGGATTGCAACGAGTAGAACTACCAGCTATAACCCTCGTGGTAATGGGCAGGTCGAGAAAGAAAATGCGACAGTGTGGAAGGCTATCATACTGTCTCTGAAGTCACGAGGCCTGCCGACCTCTCACTGGCAGGATGTCCTGCCAGACATGCTGCATTCCATAAGGTCTCTTTTGAGTACAGCGACAAATGCCACCCCTCATGAAAGGATGTTTAGTTTTCCAAGAAAAGCAACTAATGGAGTAATGTTACCCACATGGTTGACGACCACAGGCCCTGTGTTGTTGCGCAGAAATGTGAGAGGCCTCAAGACTGATCCACTGGTGGAGGAAGTACAACTCCTCCATGCTAATCCCCAGTATGCGTATATTCAATATCCGGATGGGCGAGAGGATACGCTCTCTATTAAAGATCTTGCACCTGCTGGAGCTCAAAAAGAGTTCAACTCTGAGAGTAGAGTTTTCAATCGTGGTATTGGACCTTCAGAGACACAAACCCTCAGTGTGGAAAATACTGATGATTCTGGGAATTCGAATGAACCGGAGTTAGTACTCCGGGAGAAGCCTCAGCAAGAGTTACGTCATTCCCAGAGGATTATCAGACCTCCTGACAGACTGAATCTATAGCAGGGGGTGAATGTGATGAACCAACTCTGTGTTCTGGCATTTGTATTGTTGTTGCTGTTGTTGTTGTACTTGTTAATGTCTGGAATGTTCTACCGGTGTAACCACTAATGCTCCTCCCTAGCCCTACCGCTCTTCTGGAATGTTCCACCAAGGACTGTGTCGGTGATGAATGATGGTTGCCCTGTGTTAACTTGATGCCATGTTCTTGCTTAATAAAAGCCTTTAGTTTTAAGCTTTAACCTCATGGATTCAGGCAGTTATTTGGCACATCAGCGTGTTATATGGGGTGTGGTTACTGGGCGAGGGCCGCAGTAATCTGGAGGATTTAAAACAGTGTTTGGTCCCCTCCTGGATTAGCAACAAGCACCTCGCAGCCCTCCACCCTTTTGAGAATGCATTGAGCCCGTGCCAACTCCGGCTAGACTCCGAAGCCTATCCAGTCCCCATGGAATGTGGGCGGTCCAACCACACAATCATGGGAGTAGTAGTTAGGATGCCGGTCATGGGTAGGACAGCCCAACCCGCGCCGGTATACAGGGTTGAGAACATTGGAGTCATTCAAGGGGGTGCACACATTCGTTTCACAGCGGTCCCGCCTTACGTCATAAAGTGGGAGCACGCTATGACAGGTACTGACCTCTCAGGGTGCCGGAGCCGGGGAGCACACATAATCTTGTGTCCCCAGCACTTGAATGCCTATTCAAAACCAGAGTGTGGGTTGAGAGCTGCTGGCGCGAAGCCTATAAATTGTACCATGGAGGCAATGGCACAAGGCCATGTTCCGTCACAGGTAGCATATATAGGAGGTGGGACATATTGTGTCACCACCGGCGCGTCCCACTACCAGCATGGACAGCATAGCTGGTGTCCGGTTAGTGACAGCAGTTTCTGTTTCAAACCCGAGGCAGAAGTTCAAGTGGCCCAGGAGCGAATTGTCGCCATTCCTGAACCCTCCACTGTTCACCTCACTGTGAAGGAGAATTTTACGAATTTGCAAAAGTACATAGCGCACTTTGGCTATGAAATTCCCCCTCTCCCTGAACACCTTACCAATATACTCAAAGCCATTATAGTTTCGCAGGATCATTTTTACACTCTCGAACAGAAAACAGTAGAGATAGGGACTAAGATATTGGATATTGTGATTCCACCCTGGTGGAACATTTTCAATAACATAGAGGTGTAACAATTGCGTAATGTGTTCTTTTGTGCTGTTACTGGCAATAAGGATGTCGTCTAGGTAGACGAAGATGAACGGCAGATCGCGCAACACGGAATCCATGAGACGTTGGAAGGCTTGTGCTGCATTCTTCAGCCCAAACGGCATACGAAGGAACACAAAGAGCCCGAAAGGTGTGATGACGGCAGTTTTGGGGACGTCCTGAGGATGCACGGGCACTTGATGATAGCCTCGGATGAGGTCTACTTTGGAAAAGATGGAATTCCCTGCCAGATGGGCCGAAAAATCCTGAATGTGAGGAATTGTGTACCGATCCGGTGTGGTAGCCTCATTCAAGCATCTGCAGTCGCCACATGGTCGCCATCCTCCGCCCGGCTTAGGATCAATGTGTAATGGTGAGGACCAAGGACTATTCGAATGTCGAATAATACCCAGGCGTTCCATTGTATGGAACTCCGCCTTGGTGGCAGCGAGTTTACCAAATTCCAGCCTTCGAGCTCTCGCATAAACTGGGGATCCTGTCATGGTAATGTGGTGTGCCACACCGTGCCTCACGACTGAAGAAGAAAATGTGGGCCTGGTGAGCTCAGGGAACTCACTGAGAAGACGAGAGAACTCATTTGGAGATGGGACTGCACAGGCAACTGACCAAGACATCGCGGTGCTTCGGTGGCAGGGGTCCGAGTGAAAATTGGAGGCACTGATTAGCCGGCAGTGTCGGACGTCAACGCGAAACCCGTTTGCGCAGAAGAAATCTGCCCCCAGGATGGCCTGTGAGACTTTCGCCGTGATGAACTCCCAAACAAAACGTTGGCCGCCAAAACTCAACTGGACCCAATGCTTTCCAAATGTGCGAATGGCCGCACCATTGGCTGCCTCGAGGGGGGGACCTTGACCGCCGGATTGAAGATCTAGCTTCGACGCTGGTACGATACTGCACTGGGAGCCAGTATCACAGAGAAAACGTCGCCCTGACAGGGAGTCTGTAATGTATAGGAGTTTCCCTGCGGACCTGACGGCCATCGCAACTCCGGCGCGTCTCTTAGGCCTTATTGATCTTCTCAGAAACCGCTAGTTTGAGGTAGGATTTTTTTTTTTGAGAAACTGCAGGCGGACGGCAATTTCTGGCCTTCGCGCCGAAACGAGCGTGGTATACACACCAACCTGCAGGAGGAGGAGTCGGATTCGCTCTTGTGGGGGATAGGCGCCTCGTGGCTGCACAAGATTGTTGTGAGACGGTGAATATTTTATCCGCTTCTGCGGCGAGTTCAGCACAATCCGTTATCGCGGAATTGGCCAAGGCCGTCTGTACTGGCTCTGGTAGTTGACAGAGAAACAGCTCGCGGAACAGAAAACATTGCGATTCTGAGCCCAAAAGTATGAGCATTTGGCTCATGAGCTCTGAGGGTTTTGAGTCTCCAAGGCCGGGCATAGAGATAAGTCTGCGAGCGCGCTCCTACTTGGACAGACCAAAAATCTGCAGTAAACGTGCTTTTAAAGCTTCGTACTTGCCATCGTTCGGTGGACTCTCGAGGAGGCTGGTGACCCGCGAGGCTGTGGCGCTGTCGAGGGTGGAGACCACGTAATAATAACGGGTCGAATCCGCTGCTACTCCCCGGATTGCAAATTGGGCTTCCGCCTGGAAAAACCATGCGGCTGGTTGTTGTTCCCAAAATTGCGGCAGTTTGAGGGTGACGGCGTTTGTGTCCATGATATAACTTCAACGAAAATTGTTCGAAAAAATCCGGGTCACCAATGTAGGAACTGGGGTTCCTAGCCGAAGAATTGAGATCGACTCAGAAAATCAAAAACAATAAAATTTAATGAACAAACGAAGCTGTACAGGAAACTGTAGGATACAATGCAAATAGGTCTGGTCTGCTTGAAAGCCTCTCTGGAAACTGCTAGAAGGTTCCGAGCTCAACTGCTAGCAGGTTCCGAGCTCAACTGCTTGCAGGTTCCGAGCTCAACTGCTAGCAGGTTCCGAGCTCTACTGCTAGAAGGTTCCGAGCTCTGACATCATGACATCATGATGTTCTTCCCGCTGTTGAGAGATCACGTGATGGACGGCATGACGTCATCACGCGGAGTACAGGAAAGAAGCCCTAGTACAGTTAACAGATACATTAAAGGTGCAGCCCCCAGCTGTACTACATTGCTGTGAAAGGAATTATATACAATTGTCCATAATCCTCTGGTGGTTCCGCCACATGCGCCCCCCCAGAATTGCTTTTAACAGAGAAGGTAAGGCGAGAAGGGGGTTTGACGAGTCTGTCTGACCGACTGCGATACCCCGGCAGCTGGAACGGAGCGCTAGAAGATGAACTGGCCGTTGGCTGTGGTTGGGATGACGCCGCAGGCGGAGGAGATGAAGAGGCCGGCTGTGGTCGACCCGGTGAGGCGGGCACTGGCGACTCGGCAGATGACTGTGGCTGTACTGGACCGGCAGTCGACGGTGGACGACCACGACGAGGCGGCTGAGCGGTGACGACTGGTTCGCTCAGATCCAGATGCGTCGGTTTCAACCGATCGATGGAGATGTGGTCAGGCTTCCCGCCGACGTCGACTGTGAAGGACTTGTCACCTGACGAGATGACGCGGAACGGACTGTGTAAGGCGGTTTGAGCGTGTTTTTGCGAGCATCCTGCCGAATGAACACGTATTCTGCACTCTTAAGATCCACCAGGACATGGGAGCGCTGCAGGTCATGATGCAACGTAGGCACTGACATGAAATTCCTAGCTGTTTCCTGGTGGCTGACGAGCTGCTGAGCTGGGGACCAGGGTTCCGTGTGAGGAGAAAGAAAATCGCCAGGCACTCTGAGTGGTTGGCCGTAAACCAGCTCTGCTGAAGAAGAATGCAGGTCTTCCTTAGGCACCATGCGAAGACCTAGCAGCACCCAAGGGAGCCTGTCCACCCAACTAGGCCCATGGAGACTAGCACGCAGTGCGGCTTTAAGGGACCTGTGGAATCTTTCACACAGACTGTTCACCTGTGGATGGTAGGCGGTGGTACGATGAAGCTTGGTGCCCAAACCTTGAGCTACGGCGTTCCAAAGCTCAGAGGTAAATTGAGGCCCCCGGTCGGAGGAGATGTCAGCCGGTACCCCGAACCGAGCTACCCACGACGAGATGAAGGCTCTGGAGATGTCTGCCGCTGTGGTGGCCACCAAAGGAATTGCCTCTGGCCACCTGGTGGTGCGGTCTACCAAGGTGAGGAGGTGAGTGTACCCGCGAGAGGAAGGGAGAGGACCAACCAGGTCCACGTGCACATGGTCGAATCGACGCTCCGGAACCGGAAAAGTGGCGACTGGGGCCTTAACATGGCGTTGTATCTTGGACTTCTGGCAACTCACGCAGGTATTGGTCCAGTCACGGACATCGAGATGCATGCCCTTCCAGGCGAATTTCTTTGCCATGAGTCGTTGTGACGCTCTCATGCCAGGGTGTGACAACCCGTGGATAGTGTCGAAAATTCTCCTGCGCCATTCGACTGGAACGATTGGACGTGGGACGCCCATCGAGATGTCACACAGGAGTGTGGTCCCTGCAGCCTGGAAACTGACATCAGCCACTTGTAAGCTGGAAGGTGCGGTCCGGTATGCCTGCACTTCAGGGTCTGCCTTCTGTTCTTTTGCCAAACCAACACAGTCGACTCCCAGGTGTACTGCGTGGAGCTGGGCGTGGGAGAGACAATTTGCCACCAGGTTGTCTTTGCCCGAGACATTTTGTATGTCGGTTGTAAACTCAAATATGTACATAAGATGACGTTGTTGCCATGCCGACCATGGTTCCGCTGTCTTGGCCATCGCAAAAGTAAGTGGCTTGTGGTCTACAAAAGCTGTGAATGGGCGTCCTTCCAGTAGGAAGCAAAAATGGCGGATGGCCAGAAACAATGCCAACAACTCCCTATCAAATTTACTATACTTGCGTTCGTTCTTCCGCAATTGGCGGCTGAAGAAAGCCAGTGGTTGCCATGTGCCGTCGACCCACTGCTCCTGTACTGCCCCGATGGCATAATCAGATGCATTGGTGGTAAGGGCAGTGGTTGCGCCCGGAAGGGGATGTGCCAACATGGTCGCAGCAGCCAAAGCGTTCTTAGTGTCGAGGAAAGCCTGGTCCATCTGGGGTGTCCAATCGATCGGGTCTTTGCCCGATTTACCTCTGAGGGCCTCGTACAAAGGTTGCATCAACAATGCTGCCTTGGGGACGAACCGATGATAAAAATTGACCATTCCCAGAAATTCCTGGAGGGCCCTGACAGTCTGAGGAAGAGGGAATGAGGTGACCGCATCCACCTTCGTGGCCAGCGGGACGGCGCCTTCTGAGGTGATTCTGTGTCCCAGGAAATCAATGCTGTGCAACACAAACTGGCACTTGGCCGGGTTGATAATAAGGACATGTTGGCTGAGACGAGAAAAAAGGGTACGCAAGTGCGTAATGTGTTCCTTTGTGCTGTTACTGACAATAAGGATGTCGCCTAGGTAGACGAAGATGAACGGCAGATCGCGCAACACGGAATCCATGAGACGTTGGAAGGCTTGTGCTACATTCTTCAGCCCAAATGGCATACGAAGGAACTCAAAGAGCCCGAAAGGTGTGATGACGGCAGTTTTGGGGACGTCCTGAGGATGCACGGGCACTTGATGATAGCCTCGGACGAGGTCTACTTTGGAAAAGATGGAATTCCCTGCCAGATGGGCCTAAAAATCCTGAATGTGAGGAATTAGGTACCGATCTGGTGTGGTAGCCTCATTCAGGCATCTGTAGTCGTCGCATGGTCGCCATCCGCCGCCCGGCTTAGGAACAATGGCCTAGAAATTCAGTTGGTTGCGCCAGCCGTTAGCGCCTTAGGAGGAGTAGATGTCGGGCGCTAGGCGGCTAGCGCCCGGGCGCAGCGCAATCTGCGCCTCGCCCCAACTTCACTAGAGATTTAGCGGCGGCGCAAAGCCTTGTGCGCGCTCAGCTGCGCTCGCAGATCATGAAGTCATTTCCTCGTGCAACGCCCTTTGTGCGCCCCCAACCGGAACTTCAGTGGCGACGCCCCATTGTGCGCCTGGCGCCCCTAGCGACTGTTAGAGTGGAACGGTGCTCAGCCGATGCGGGGCGCGGGGGGCGCAAATTAAAGGGCACTGCTCCTGCACTATAAAAGGCTGCCATTTCGCAGCACTCCTTCTTGAGAAACGGATCTTTGGAGAGAGACCAAGGTAGATAGCCTTCTGCTTTGGCCCAACACTCGGACAGGTACTTCTGGCTTCAGGCCACAGCTTTCCACTAGTCTTTGCCTTCATTGACATCTCATTGTTTGCCAGCATATTATGGGGGCTGCAATGGGTGTCAACGCTGGCTTTCTCAATTACATCCAAAGGGCTCACAGACGCCGTGAGAGAGTGGCAGCCCTGGCTAGACGGAGAGGGGGCAACAGGCGTCGGGAGAGGAGGCCTTACCCACCCAGGGTATACCGCCAGCAGTTCTCCTATCTCAACATGTCTGAGGAGCAGTGTGTTCGGAGGCTGCGATTCAGAAGGGGCGTGGTCACAGAGATCTGCCAGCTGCTTGGCGGTGATCTGCAGCCACAGCTGAGGAGCAGGACGTCTCTGTCGGTGGCAGTGAAGGTGATGGTGGCTCTCAACTTCTATGCCACCGGCTCCTTCCAATCCGCTACTGGGGACATTGCCAACATCTCCCAGTTCGCCGTGCATTGCTGCATCCGCCAGGTGACCAATGCCCTTTTCAAAAGGAGACGTCAGTTCATCTCCT
The DNA here is from genome assembly GCF_052327205.1 of Somniosus microcephalus. Taxonomy (NCBI): domain Eukaryota; kingdom Metazoa; phylum Chordata; class Chondrichthyes; order Squaliformes; family Somniosidae; genus Somniosus; species Somniosus microcephalus. The sequence goes on from NC_140988.1 coordinate 83,153,224, forward strand.
TCTCCATGGCCCTTGCCAAGCAGCAACAGCGTGTAATGGGCTTTGCAGCATTCGCGGGCTTCCCCATGGTGCAGGGCACCATTGACTGCACGCATGTGGCTTTGCGGGCACCTCTGGAGAATGCCGAGGATTACCGCAACCGGAAGGGCTACCATTCGCTCAACGTCCAGCTGGTGTGTGACCACAGGCAGCTCATCCTAGCTGTCAATGCCCGCTTTCCAGGCAGCAGCCACGATGCCTTCATCCTGCGACAGACATCTGTGGCAGACATGTTCCAGGCACAGCCTCACCCACGAGGATGGCTTATCGGGGACAAAGGCTATCCTTTGTGTACCTGGCTGATGACCCCGCTCCGTGCGCCCAGCACCCCTGCTGAAGAGGGATACAACGAGAGCCATCAAGCGACCAGGAACATCATCGAACAAACAATCGGCGTCCTGAAGCAACGGTTCCGCTGTCTGGATCGTTCCGGTGGAGCCCTACGGTATTCGCTGGAGCGAGTCTCCCATTTCGTGGTCGTTTGCTGCATGCTGCACAACCTGGCTATCTGCAGGACTCAGGCACTGCCACCAGAGATTGGAGGACCACCTCAGGAGGAGGAGGAGGAGGAGGAGGAGGAGGACCAGCACAGTAGGGGGGCAGAAAGTGCAAGGGCCGCCCGTCGCCAGCTTATTGAACGTCAGTTCTAGGCTCCCTCTCAGGGAATGGCTTGTGCCAATGTCAGCAGATGAATGTAGCCACTCCACAAGGCCTCAGCCAAGCAGGGCAACCAGGACTTAACAAAAAAACCATGCACACTGCAATTTAACAACAATAATTTATTGCAAACCTCTGCCCTTCCCACATTACATCCTCGTGTGGAGAAGCCCCCTCCAAAAATACAAAACTACCAGTCTCGGCCTTACAAAAAGAAAGAAAGACACCAGTCTCGGCCTTACACAAACACAACTGCACCAGTCTCGGCCTTACAACAAGCACCAGGCATTTGTGCATACCTCTACTTTTTGCCCTGCGAGGGCGATGCCTTGCGCATCCTTGCCTGGCCCCTGCCCGCCCTTCAGCTCCTCCTCAATGGGAGCCCAGTGGCTGCAGCAAGGCTGGGGGAAGGCTGCTGAGGGGCAGATGGCGAGACGGCAGATGCCCTTGGGGGTCGGCCTGCACCAGCTCTGGCCTTGGAGTGGCCGGCTGCTGACTGCTCCAACTCTGGCTGGGCGGCAGCAGTCTGTCCAGCGGCTCGTGGCAACTGCAATGGCGGAGTGGCAGTGTCGGCTGCAGGAGTGGTGGCAACCTGGCAGATTGCAGGTGCTCGCTGGTCGCCTGAGACATTGGCACTCACACGGGCCAGCACTGCAGCATGTGCAGCAAACTGCTGAAGAAGAGACTGCTGGGCTGCTGCTGCGCGGCGAGTGCCCTGGCGATGCCTGGCTGATCCAGCGAGGGTGGCAGCAGTTAGTGCCCGTGTGGCCCTGGTCTGTGTCCGCATGACACCAGCCAGTGAATGGACGGCACGACTGAGCACTTGGCTAGAAGCCGACTGTGCTGCCGCGAAGTCCTGCAGACTCCTGGCCTGTGCTGCACTGAATTGTTCCAGACTCCTGGCCTGTGCTGCACTGAATTGTTGCAGACTCCTGGCCTGTGCTGCTCCGAATTGCTGCACACTCCTTGACAGAGACTCTATGGAGTCAGGCATCCTTGCCACTGCAGCCATGAGCTCAGTGTGCCTGCGCTCAGCCTGGACGGCCATTTCCTCTAGGAGGCACACCTCCTCTGCGCTGACCGTCTCAGGACTGGAGGCCGCACTCACCCTCTGGGGAGAAGTCCGCCGAGCTTCCCCACCCCTCCCGCGTTGCTGCAGGCCGCTGGGCCCCGGAGCTTCACTCTCCTCCGACCCTGCCCCCCGGCTCCCCTCCAGGGAAGACGTGTCCCCTACATCACCATGGGCTGGCGCGGCTGAGGGCGGCACTGATGGGCCGGCTTCCTCTTGCTCCTCCTCGTATTCCGAAGCGCTGACAGTGGCAGCTTGAGGGCCTGCCTCCTCACCTGGCGATTCACCATCTGAAAGCAGGAAGGCACAAGAGTAGCTTTAGAGTGAGGACAGGGCGGCAGCGAGGGAGGCATGAGTGCTGCCATTCACCGCATTGGTCGGACAGTGGCAAAGGATGCTGATCTCATGCGCAAGTCAAATGAGAGAGGTCCAAAAGGTGATGCCCTTACCATTGGTGCCCAGAACAGGGTCGGCATCTCCACTGGTGATGGGGCCAATCATGAGGCCTGCCATAATGCGCTCCACATGCTGGTCGAGGTCGGGGAGCTCTTTGAGGTCAGGACGGCCTCCCCCGGTCTTAGTTCGGTTGCGCCGGTTGTGCGCCACCTTGGCCTGCAAGAGAAAGGACGGCCTCTAAGTACAGTGTGAAGCCCTGATCTTGTCTGCACTGCCTCCCATGGTCGAATAGCTTGTACAGTGTGTAGCCCTGATCTTGTCTGCACTGTCTCACATGGTCGAAGAGCTTGTACAGTGTGTAAAGTGCTGAATGTGCAAGTGATTTTTATGCCAGTCCCATAGCTGCTGGATGAGGGCTGGCCATTAGGGCTTTCAGGTCCCTTTGCCCATAAAGTGAGGTGCACATCCAAGGATGGGGAGGACACTGGAAAGGGTACTCACCCTGACAACCCGAGTGAGGTCGTTGAACTTCTTCCGGCATTGCACAGGAGTCCTGGCAACCACGCTGTTGGAAGACACCCTGTTGGAGACCTCCCTCCAGGCTTTCTGGTAGGCGCTGGGCAGCGGCCTCTTGCCACCTTCTGGGAACAGAACATGGCGCCTGCACTCCACTCCGCCAACCAGCAGCCTCAGGTCACCGTCGCTGAAGCACTGCGCTCTCTCCCTGGCCTTCTCCATAGCCCTGGGCGTTGTGCAGGTGAAGCTGAAGTGGTCAGGCCTAGGTTGAGGGCTGCAGTGTGCAGGGCGTGGCAGGCAAACAAATCCACCCTCCCCCTTTAAGAGCTGACCGGCGCCAGAGTGTCTGCCGTCAATCAAGAACTCGCCGCACCGGCGCTGCGCCCGGCCTCGGGAGTATCGCTCAGCACCGTCGGCTTAGCACCTAAAGATAGTCGTGCATCGCCTGTTTTAGCGCAGCAGCAACCTCTTGGGGCGATGCGACTGAATATCGGCGAAGGGGGCACGACTTTGCGCCGGGCGCAAACTTTAGCGGCCGCCCGACTTTAGCGCCCCAAAAGTGGCTATACTGAATTTCTAGGCCAATGCGTAATGGCGAGGACCAAGGACTATTCGAACGTCGAATAATACCCAGGCGTTCCATTGTATGGAACTCCGCCTTGGCGGCCGCAAGTTTACCAAATTCCAGCCTTCGAGCTCTCGCATAAACGGGGGATCCTGTCGTGGTAATGTGGTGCGCCACACCGTGCCTCGCGACTGAAGAAGAAAATGTGGGCCTGGTGAGCTCAGGGAACTCACTGAGAAGACGAGAGAACTCATTTGGAGATGGGACTGCACAGGCAACTGACCAAGACATCGCGGTGCTTCGGTGGCAGGGGTCCGAGTGAAAATTGGAGGCACTGATTAGCCGGCAGTGTCGGACGTCAACGCGAAACCCGTTTGCGCAGAAGAAATCTGCCCCCAGGATGGCCTGTGAGACTTTCGCCGTGATGAACTCCCAAACAAAACGTTGGCCGCCAAAACTCAACTGGACCCAATGCTTTCCAAACGTGCGAATGGCCGCACCATTGGTTGCCTCGAGGGGGGGACCTTGACCGCCGGATTGAAGATCTAGCTTCGACGCTAGTAGGATACTGCACTGGGAGCCAGTGTCACAGAGAAAACGTCGCCCTGACAGGGAGTCTGTAATGTATAGGAGTTTCCCTGCGGACCTGACGGCCATCGCAACTCCGGCGCATCTCTTAGGCCTTATTGATCTTCTCAGAAACCGCTGGTTTGAGGTAGGATTTTTTTTTGTTGAGTAACTGCAGGGCGGACGGCAATTTCTGGCCTTCGCGCCGAAACGAGCGTGGTATACACACCAACCTGCAGAAGGAGGAGTCGGATTCGCTCTTGTGGGGAATGGGCGCCCCGTGGCTGCACAAGATTGTTATGAGACGGTGAATATTTTATCCGCTTCCGCGGCGAGTTCAGCACAATCCGTGATCGCGGAATTGGCCAAGGCCGTCTGTACTGGCTCTGGTAGTTGACAGAGAAACAGATCGCGGAACAGAAAACATTGCAATTCTGAGCCCAAAAGCATGAGCATTTGGCTCATGAGCTCTGAGGGTTTTGAGTCCCCGAGGCCGGGCATAGAGATAAGTCTGCGAGCGCGCTCCTACTTGGACAGACCGAAAATCTGCAGTAAACGTGCTTTTAAAGCTTCGTACTTGCCATCGTTCGGTGGACTCTCGAGGAGGCTGATGACCCGTGAGTCTGTGGCGCTGTCGAGGGTGGAGACCACGTAATAATAACGGGTCGAATCCGCTGCTACTCCCCGGATTGCAAATTGGGCTTCCGCCTGGAAAAACCATGCGGCCGGTTGTTGCTCCCAAAATTGCGGCAGTTTGAGGGTGATGGCGTTTGTGTCCATGATATAACTTCAACGAAAATTGTTCGAAGAAATCGGGATCACCAATATAGGAACTGGGGTTCCTAGCTGAAGAATTGAGATCGACTCAGAAAATCAAAAACAATAAAATTTAATGAACAAACGAAGCTGTACAGGAAACTGTAGGATACAATGCAAATAGGTCTGGTCTGCTTGAAAGCCTCTCTGGAAACTGCTAGAAGGTTCCGAGCTCAACTGCTGGCAGGTTCCGACCTCAACTGCTAGCAGGCTCCAAGCTCAACTGTTAGCAGGTTCCAAGCTCTGCTGCTAGAAGGTTCCGAGCTCTGACGTCATGACGTCATCACGTTCTTCCTGCCGTTGAGAGATCACGTGGCGGACGGCATGACGTCATCACGCGGAGTACAGGAAAGAAGCCCCAGTACAGTTAACAGATACATTAAAGGTGCAGCCCCCAGCTGCACTACATTGCTGTAAAAGGAATTATATACAATTGTCTGTAATCCTCTGGTGGTTCCGCCACAGAGGTCCCTTCATGGATCAGACTGGCCTCCCACATTCTCGTGGTTTGTCAGTTAGGAATAGTGTTGTATTTAGTTTGTATTCCGTGTAAGTGAAAAGGTCAGTGATCAGAATTCCGAAACCAGAGGATCTGGAAGGAACGTTATGTTAAGGTGGAGGGAGATATGCCTGTTTAAGTCTTTTTCTCTGTATTTTGATTAAAGGATTGTTGTTTCTTTTGTGTTTGTTATTTTTAATAAAGGTTTTTCTGTTGTTTTTTTGCGACACGTTTAATAAAGATGTGTGTGTACCAAGTGGTGCAGGGGTGTTGGACACCTCCATGCTTGGATGTGTGCAAAGTCTGTAATTTATCCGATGTATGCTTATGTACACTACATTTTCGCGGAATGGGAAGTGCATGTGTCGTGGGTATATTAGATAGGTAATTACAAGGGGAAGATTGACGATGGAAGGTCAGAAAAATTTTGCTCACTTTAAAAGTATGATACTTCAAGCAAGTTGTAGTATCATAGGGGGAATGTAAGATTTGCAAAATTTCTACATTTCCCTGAAGGTAATTATTAATAAAAGGGGCCCTGCGTGGACCTTTTAAATCAAGAAGCGTACCAAAGATGGCGTCCGTGCCTCGTGGCAGAAAGCCTGTGAGATTTTTAAAACTTGGACTCTACGACGCAGGCAGCATGTGGAGAAATCGAAACCAAAGCTGCAGTTTCTGTGAAGAGAGACTTTGCATTTTGAAAGCAGACAGGACTTTGAATTATTGGAGACAAATCTAAACCCAGTTAGGCCTATAGGTAAGGCCATCAGGCAGTTTGCATAAATAATCGGCAACTGATTAAGGAAGCCATCGAGGCTGGACAAGCCCATCAAGGTGCATTCATAACAAAACAAGTTAATTATCAGGCCGGTAGATGCGATTACCGGCATCTAAAAACAGTTAGTATAGATTGCTACCATTATTTAAAATAGCCCGCCAAGATTAAGACAAAGAACTAACCTGATTTGGCGTGCAGATAAGGGTTTTCGAAAGGAGTATAATTGAAGGCCCTGGGTAGCAATTGCTCTCTGCTCTTCTCCTCTCTCTGGCCTCTCCCTGCTCCTCGCCCTCGTGGCTGTCGCTCTTTCCCCGTCCCGCGCTTACCCCCTGGCCTTTGCCCGTGCCTTTTGCCACTCCATCTGGAATCGCCCAGGCACTGCATCGGGTGGACACGGACAATTCAGGCCAGGCGAGGCGGGACGCGACGAGGCGAGGAGGGAAGACGAACTGAGGAAGACAACTGAGGAAGACCAACTGAGGAGACAAACTGAGGAAGATGACTGAAGACAGGCTTCGAATCATCGGGCCTTCAGTCTCGGCTGACCGACTATCTTTATGCAAACTCAAACTGTCGGCAGAGGAAGAGGAACCATCATCCCTGCAAGGTAAAGTACCCAAACAGAGACTTTAATTTTGGGGTACTTGAACCTGGACAACGCCCTTGCAGCGCCCGGAGACCACATGATGACAGCAGGCTCCAGAGAGCACCAAGAGCGAACCCCGAACCCCACCGCTGTTTTGAGTCCAGCAGGCCCTTTTGATTGGTGAGCATAAATTCTGGCCCCTCATAGCTTAATCCAGTTAGGTATAGGGGGTGGGATAAGGATAAGGGGATTGTTAAGATAGTTGTTTTCCCTCGATGTGCCGTGTATTCCCCATTCCCTGTATAAGTATATAGTTATTTGTATTTGCCTGTAATTTTACTCTAGTAACTTCTCATAAGGTTGTGTTATTTTTCTGTTTAATAAAAATCTTCAGTTTTGCTTACATCCAAACTACCTGTCTACTCGAGTCTTTTCTGTATCGCCGCCTGTACCTAAGTCCGGTGTCTAGAACCCAGGGGCGTGGGAGCGAATCGAACCGCTCATAAACAGTCAGAAGCATAACTGACTGGGCGTATGCACCAAACACCACCACACGCCACCCCCTACACATCTGTGACCTGGCGGATGGAGCAATAAACAGCAAACTGGGAGAATTTGGACATGTCGGCTGTCGCACACTGGAATGTTCTGCTGGCGTAGAAATTGAGGGCGACGATGACCTTGACTGCCACTGAGAGAGCTGTGGTGGTCCTGATTTGAGGCTTGCAGGAGGTGGCAGAGCTCTGTGGCCACATCCTTGCTGAAGTGGAGCCTTCTAGCACACAGGTCCGCAGTGAAATTCATATTGGAGAACTGCTGCCAGAATACCCTGGGTGGGTAAGGCCTCCTGTTGAGAGCCCTGTTGGCCCTTCTACCTCTGGCCACATTTTGTACTCATTCTCTGTGCCTCAGTTGCCTCCAATGTTGCCGCTGGAGGGCAAGGTCCAGTACCAGCACAGCCCCCATGAAAGGATGCAAATATTGCACTTTCAAATCTCCCCTCAATGGAACTCAATAATCTTTATGTGCCAGGACACTTGTTAAAATGTGAAATGCTCAAAGCGGTCAAAAGGCCTCTTTGCCGATGTGAAATTAACAACGCAGCATTGTTGGCCGATGAAAACTACACCAGAAGTGGACGCCTTTAAATAACGCTCCTCCACGGGATGTCCGCCTGAAAGCCGCCTCCTCTACCTGTCGTTTTTAACAGCAGGCGCACAAGCAGGGGACAAGAGGAAATTTTTCATCCGGGGCACAACGCACAGCAATGACGTCACAATCTCCGGGCGCAGGAGATCGGGGCGCAATGTCTTACCACCACCGCGAAACTCCTGCTGAATTTAGCGGGAGGCATTGATATCGCCGCACCCAGACACAAACCCGTTTGCGTCCCCCGTAGGTGCTAACGGGAGGCGCAAATGAACCCAATTTCTAGCTCCTACTTTTCAATTAATATGTGCAGCTGCAGAACAATGGACAGGTTCATTATTAATCACATTTAAGAAAGCCTTAACAAGCAAAACATGGCCCTTTCTCACAACGTTTCACCAATGTTCCTTAATCCATTTTTGGAGGTTCATTCATGATTTTTACTGATATTGCTCCACCTTTTATTCATATCTATTTCATCATTAAAATTACTGATCCAAGGAAAATAGAGTAAAAGGTTCATTCTTATCTCTTATATCAATAGCTGAGTACCAGCAACCAGGCAAAGCCTATTTTTGCAATGGCTTTCAGTTAGGATAAATAGATTTTCTGTCAGCCCATTTGGATGACATATTCCACACAGCAGACAGTTTGGCACAAGTGCCTGTTAACTAACAGTTTCATATTTTCATAGCATGTTGAGGCAGAAGCTCTTTCACTCTACAAACACGCCATTAATTTCACTTAACTTGCCATATGCCTCTCTATGCATCGGGTTATAACAGTACATCAGCTGTATGCAAAAATAAAGTATCATCCACTGATAGCATTTTCGTAATGAAACTATTTTCACAATTGAACAGGCGAAAGAGCAAGGCAGCAGGGTACAGGACTGCCTGAGTTATATTGGGTCAGAATTTGCTGTCAAAATAACAGTGAGGCTAATAGCACTCGTTGTTATTTATGCGCTAATGGTACAGCAATTTCAGGTGAGGGGCAGATGCGCAGTTAAACACAAAAATCAAAAAGTTGATGTCTGTGTTGCGCCGCTCCGCTGTTAGCTTGGCGAAAATGACATCCCATTGTCTGCCTCACCATTGAAATGCATTGAATGACATGAAGTTGCTGTATTTGCATGGTAAGTATAAACTAAACTTACCACAGAAAGTTGAGTCCTGTCAATTTCCATCTAATACCCTTTTAATAATGTAAGAAGTCACACAACACCAGGTTATAGTCCAACAGCTTTATTTGAAATCACAAGCTTTCGGAGCGCTGCTCCTTCGTCAGGTGAAGTGGAGAAATGCATAAAGACACAGCTTATATAGTCAGAGAATAATGTCAGATGTTTACAGGTAATCTTGCCAACTGCCATTTATCACACCTCAGCAGAGAGATAATCACAGCAATCAAAGGTGTGAATGGTGTCCAAACAGGTCAGTCAGGAATACATTACATCAAAGAACAATGAGGTGGGGTCACAAGGGGTCAAATATTGCAGATGCTGGGGTCTGTATGAAAAACAAAAAAACAGACAAAAAACATTTTTTTTTTTTTTGCTGGAAATCACAGCAGGTCCGGCCGCATCTGTGTAGAGAGAACAAGCCAATGTCGACTCGAGTCTGGATGACCCTGCGTCAGGTGGGGTTACATGTAGCGTGACATGAACCCAAGATCCCGGTTCAGGCCGTCCTCATGGGTGCGGAACTTGGCTATCAGTTTCTGCTCGACGATTTTGCGTTGTCGTGTGTCTCGAAGGCCGCCTTGGAGAATGCTTACCCGAAGATCGGAGGCTGAATGTCCTTGACTGCTGAAGTGTTCCCCGACTGGGAGGGAACACTCCTGCCTGGTGATTGTTGCGCGGTGTCCGTTCATCCATTGTCGCAGTGTCTGCATGGTCTCGCCGATGTACCATGCTCCGGGGCATCCTTTCCTGCAATGTATGAGGTAGACAACGTTGGCCGAGTCACATGAGTATGTACCATGTACCTGGTGGGTGGTGTCCTCACGTGTGATGATGGTATCTGTGTTGATGATCTGGCATGTCTTGCAAAGGTTGCTGTGGCAGGGTTGTGTGGTGTCGTGGTCGCTGTTCTCCTGAAAGCTGGGAAATTTGCTGCGAACGATGGTCTGTTTGAGGTTAGGTGGCTGTTTGAAGGTGAGTAGTGTTCCCTCCCAGTCGGGGAACACTTCAGCAGTCAAGGACATCCAGGCTCGAGTCGACATTAGCTTGTTCTCTCTACACAGATGCTGCCGGACCTGCTGTGATTTCCAGCAAAATAAAAAAATGTTTTTTGTCTGTTTTTTTGTTTTTCATACAGACCCCAGCATCTGCAATATTCGACCCCTTGTGACCCCACCTCATTGTTCTTTGATGTAATGTTTTCCTGACTGACCTGTTTGGACACCATTCACACCTTTGATTGCTGTGATTATCTCTCTGCCGAGGTGTGATAAATGGCAGTTGGCAAGATTACCTGTAAACATCTGACATTATTCTCTGACTATATAAGCTGTGTCTTTATGCATTTCTCCACTTCACCTGACGAAGGAGCAGCGCTCCGAAAGCTTGTGATTTCAAATAAAGCTGTTGGACTATAACCTGGTGTTGTGTGACTTCTTACATTTGTCCACCCCAGTCCAACTCCGGCATCTCCACACCTTTTAATAATGTGTTATTTACTGCCAATCAACCTGTCTGGCACTGAAAATTAACTTTTACAAGTGTGGAGTCCCATTCCTTCAGGTTTTAATTGTTGTTGGATATTTAATAAAAAATGTAACGTGTAATTTTATAAAAAAGATAAATTTTCCTTTCTGTCCATTTTTTTCTCTCTTAATCCAGTCTTTCTTTCCCTCTCTTTATTTTTCTTTCTGTACCCAATTTGACATTGAATTCACCCACTCTAATTTACACTTCTTTCTCAGTCCTTGTGCTGTTAATTTCACAATCCTTCAATCTGAATGGTTAAGGAGATACACAGTTGCTTGCCCCATTCACTCAGGTCCCTGATGCCCTGTTTCCCTCACTGCGACATTATTAGCTCTCACTTTTAGCTGCTTGCCACGCAAAAAATAAAAAAACCAAAACATGCAAGGGCAAGTCTAACTAACAGCAGATGACATTAGATGCCCTGCAACAGTAAATGATGACCTGTTATTGGAGATATTTGAGTCTTCTATACTTGGCATACCTCTATTTACAGTCCCCGCCTTGAGGGTGAAGAAACCTTTTCTGAACCCTTAATTTCTTACTATTAGCAACTTAGCTAACTACAGATGATCTGCTTTCTTTTGATTATGCTTAATTACCTTTCATACTCTGCATATTAAGACAGAGCACAAATCATCATCATTTGGATAATAACAAATTCACATGACACTAGTCAAAGTCATGGCGATTCTCCAGCATTGTATTCGGTCTGCCACCATGAGTGGTCATCCAAATCCTTAATACCTTCCTCGATATCCTTATTAACCTGCTCCGTTTTCCTGATGTTTTTATGACTTGACTACCTCGTTGGATAACGGAATGTAAAGTAAAGGCAGTGCTGTGATTTGATGTCCAAACTTAGCAATTGCTTTCAATGCTTCCTTTTGTAAGTTGCCATGCAGTTGTATAGTTGTGATGTTATGTAATCTTACTGGGAATTCATACTGCTCTCCTATTTGTAACTCATGTGTTGGTCTAATATACCCATTAGCTTGTACCTCTTTCCCCTTTCCATTGTCTAAACTGGTGCAATGTGTGATCTAATGTCATTTGTAGCCATGTTTCATAGTGCCCATCAAATAAAGTTTTTGGTAACATTACATCAGTCAAATCTAGGACAACTGGTAGAATTTCCTATTGAAATGGGCAGCACGGTGGCATAGTGGTTAGCACTATTGCCACACAGCGCCAGGGACCCGGGTTCAAATCCGGCCTCGGGTGACTGTCTGTGTGGAGTTTGCACATTCTCCCCGTGTTTGCGTGGGTTTTCTCCGGGTGCTCCGGTTTCCTCCCACAGTCCAAAGATGTGCAGGTTAGGTTGATTGGCCATGATAAAAATTGGCCCTTAGTGTTAGGGGGGATTAAATATGTGGGGTTACGGGGATAGGGCTTGGGTGGGATGGCTGTCGGTGTAGGGACCGGGTGCTAGGGTTTGGATGATCAGCCATGATCTTGTTGAATGGCGGAGCAGGCTCGAAGGGACGAATGGCCTACTCCTGCTCCTAGTTTCTATGTTTCTATGAAATACACCAACTGTTGGCTGGGCAACCAAGCTGTTCGTTGGAGCCATTGTTACCTCTGGATATGTGTCGCTCTTATCCATCCAGTGTCCTTTCCTCACGCTTACGCTTACCTCGGTGGTATTCACGTTGGTGCGATTCAGATCGTGACACTGGTATTACCGAGGATTCCCATCTACTGTGGTTGACACAGCTCTTGACTCTGTCTGTTCTATTCCTGCACTTCTGCTCTCACCCCTTCCCCTCCCTCCCGGGACCAAGATAGGGTTCCCCTTGTCCTCACCTTTCACCCTACCAGCCTTCACATTCAATGGATCATCCTCCGCCATTTCCACCACCTCCAGCGTGATCCCACCACTAAACACACCTTCTCCTCACCTCCCTTTTCAGCATTCCGAAGGGACCACTCCCTCCATGATACCCTGGTCCACTCCTCTATCACCCACAACACCCCTTCGCCCGGCACCTTCACGTGCAAGCGCAGGAGATGCAACACATGCCCTTTTACCTCCTCCCTTCCCACTGTCCAGGGCCCCAAACACTCCTTCCAGGTGAAACAGCGATTTACTTGTACTTCTTGCAATTTAGTATACTGTATTCGCTGCTCACGATGCGGTCTCCTCTACACTGGGGAGACCAAAAGCAGATTGGGTGACCGCTTTGCGGAACACCTCCGTTCCTTTCGTAAGGGTGACCCCGAGCTTCCGGTCACCTGTCATTTTAATTCTCCGCTCCACTCCCACTCTGACCTCTCCGTCCTTGGTCTCTTACACTGCTCCAATAAAGCTCAACATAAGCTCGAGGAACAGCACCTCATCTTTCGATTAGGCACTTTACAGCCTTCTGGACTCAACATAGAGTTGAACAATTTCAGACCATAACCTCTGCCCCTATCTTTTTTTCATTTGTGTTTCTCTCTCTCTCACATGGCATCTGTCGATCATTCTGCCATTGCCATTTACACTTCATCTAGAGCCATCTTTTGTTTCATAACTTGTCCCATTACCATCTCCTTTTGCCTTGCACCATCATCCCTTTTGTCTCTTAATCTCTCCTATCTTCCATCCTATCACAGACCTTCCCTTTTGTTCATTCCTCCCCTCCCCCCTTTCCCTGTCCCTACACTTGCTTAAAAACCTGTTCCATCTACAACTTTTTCCAGTTCTGACGAAGGGTCATCGACCTGAAACGTTAACTCTGTTTCTCTCTCCACAGATGCTGCCTGACCTGCTGAGTATTTCCAGCATTTTCTGTTTTTATTTCTGGTATTATCCTTCGTGGCCTCGGTGTACATAGGGGGACCTCAAATCCAATCTGGAGCCCTCAGGTCAACTAATTTTATTAAGTTCATGTATGGCATTCCGACAGGCCACGTTGATGTTTGTCCATCCTTCGATATGCCTCAGCCTGTCTCATTTATTTTCAACAGATTCTCGCTCTTTCCTCCTTTTCCTGCTGTGATCCAAACTGCTTTCTGCTTATTTCTGCTTACCACAAGCAGCCATTGTCCACTTTCCTTCCTTCGGTATGTGCATTGAAGAATTGGGGGATATCGATTTCTGACTATCACAGTTCTGATTTCTATTTCTCCCCTTCAGCTTCCATTGTCATTCAGTGCTTGGTATCTCTCCACTCATTATTATAGTCATTACTCCAACAGTCCATCACCTCCATGCCATTCCCTTTTCTATGGTGCGTTTTTTCCTAAAATCAGTTTCCCATCAGTTATGTCTCTGCTACTGTGTACTGTTTTAAGCTGGTTGATATTGTGCCACCTGGTTAACTTGCTGTTCTTTTTGCCTGGATACTTGATTAGGTATACAATTTATCTTGCTTTGTCCACAAAGAGAAAAGGTCCTTTCCATTTCGGTACAAATGCATGTACCTTTGCCCTATAGTCCAGTTATCATTACTTTATCTCCAATTTCAAATTTCACAGAAGACATGAAACTTGGAAATGTAGTAAGCAGTGAGAAGGATAGTAACAGAGTTCAGGAGGACATAGACAGACTGGTGAAATGGGCAGACGCATGGCAGATGAAATTTGACGCAGAGAAGTGTGAAGTGATTCATTTTGGTGGGAAGAATGAGGAAAAGCAATATGAACTAAATGGTACAATTTTAAAGGGGGTGCAGGGATAGAGAGATATGATGGTGTATGTACACAAGTCTTTGAAGGTGGCAGGATGAGTTGAGAATGCTGTTAAAAAGGCATATTAAGCTTTATATTTAGATGCATAGATAGCAAAAGCAAAAAAGTTATGCTAAACCTTTATAAGATTGGTGAAGTCAAGCGTAGGTCCCTTGCAGTCAGAATCAGGGGAATTTATAATGGGGAACAAAGACATGGTTGACCAATTAAATGCATACTTTGGTTCTGTCGTCACAAAGGAGGACACAAATAACCTCCCAGAGATGTTGAGGAACATAGGGTCTAATGAGAGGGAGAAACTGCATGAAATCAGTATTTGTAGGGAAAGGGTGTTAGGGAAATTGACTGGATTGAAGGCTGATAAATCCCCAGGGCCTGATAATCTACATCCTAGGGTATTAAGGAAGTGGCCCTAGAAATAGTAGATGCATTGCTGGTCACCTTCCAAAATTCTATAGACTCTGGAACAGTTCCCATGGATTGGAAGGTAGCTAATGTAACCCCTCTATTTAAAAAAGGTGCTGGAGAGAAAACGGGGAATTATAGACCAGGAAAATACTAGAGTCCATTATAAAAGATGTAATAGCAGAGCACTTGGAAAACAGTTACAGGATCAGACAAAGTAAACATGGATTTACAAAAGGTAAATCATGCTTGACTAATCCACTGTAATTTTTTGAGGATATAACTGGTAGAATAGATAAGGGAGAACCAATGGGTGTGGTGTATTTGGACTTTCAGAAAGCTTTCGATAAGGTCCCGCGTAAGAGATTAGTGTGCAAAGTTAAAGCACATGGGATTGGGGGTAAGGTACTGACTTGAATAGAGAACTGGTTGGCAGACAGGAAGCAAAGAGTTGGAATAAACGGATCCTTTTCCGAGTGGCAGGCAGTGACTAGTGGGGTACTGCAGGTTTCGGTGCTAGGACCCCAGCTATTCACAATATATATTAATGATCTAGACGAAGGAACTAGATGTAATATCTCCAAATTTGCAGACGACACAAAGTTGGGTGGGCGTGTGTGCTGTGAGGAGAATGCCGAGAAACTCCAGTATGATTTAGACAGGTTGGGTGATTGGGCACAAGCATGGCAGATGCAGTATAATGTGGATAAATGCGAGGTTAACCACTTTGGTGACAAAAACAGGAAGGCAGATTATTATCTGAACAGTAACAGATTGGGAAAAGGGGAAGTACAATGAGATCTGGGTGTCCTTGTACACCAGTCGCTGAAGGAAAGCATGCAGGTTCAGCAGGTGGTTAAGACGGCAAATGGTATGTTGGCCTTCATAGCGAGAGGATTCGAGTACAGGAGCAAGGATGTCTCGCTGCGGTTTTACAGGGCCTTGGTGAGACCACACCTTGAGTATTGTGTGCAGTTTTGGTCGCCTTTTCTGAGGAAGGATGTTCTTGCCATGGAGGGAGTGCAGCGAAGATTCACCAGACTGATACCTGGGATGGTAGGAATGACGTATGAAGAGAGATTGGGTCGATTAGACTTATATTCGCTAGAGTTTAGAAGAATGAGAGGGTATCTCATTGAAACTTATAAAATTCTAACCGGACTAGACAGACTAGATGCAGGAAGGATGTTCCCGATGGTGGGGGAGTCCAGAACCAGGGGTCACAGTCTAAGGATACGGGTTAAGCCATTTAGGTCTGAGATGAGGAGGAATTTCTTCACCCAGAGAGTGGTGAACCTGTGGAATTCTCTACCACAGAAGGCAGTTGAGGCCAATTCATTAAATATATTCAAGAAGGAGTTGGATATATTTCTTAAGGCTAAAAGGATCAAGGGATATGGGGAGAAAGCAGGGACAGGGTACTGAATTTGGATGATCAGCCATGATCTCATTACATGGCGGAGCAGGCTCGAGAGGCCGAATGGCCTACTCCTGCTCCTATCTTCTATGTTTCTCTGATTAAGCCCCAGCCAGACTACAGCGGGCAATTCTGGGCACTACCTTTTAGGAAGTTTGCCAAGGCCTTAGAGAGGGTGCAACAACAACAACTTATATTTGTATAGCACCTTTAACGTAGTAAAATGTCCCAAGGCACTTCATAGGGACATTATCAAACAAAATTTGACACCAAGCCACATAAGGAGATATTAGGGCAGATGACCAAAAGCTTGTTCAAGGAGGTAGGTTTTAAGGAGTGTGTTAAAGTAGGAAAGAGAGGTAGCGAGGCGGAGAAGTTTAGGAAGGGAATTTTGGAGCTTAGGGCCTTGGCAGCTGAAGGCACGGCCGCCAATGCGATTAAAATTGGGAATGCTTAACAGGCAAGAATTAGAGGAGCGCAGATATATCGGAGGTTAGTAAGGCTGAAAGAGATTACAGAGATAGGTAGGGGCAAGACTATGGAGAAATTTGAAAACAAGGATGAGAATTTTAAAATTGAGGCGCTGCTTAACTGGGAGCCAATGTAGGTCAGCGAGCACAGGGGTGATGGGTGAACGGAACTTGGTGTGAGTTAGGACACGGGCAGCAGAGTTTTGGATGACCTCAAGTTTACACAGGATAGAACATGGGAGGCTGGCCAGGAGTGCATTAGAATTGTGCAGAGCACAATTACTAGAATGGTACCAGGGATGACACCGGTATATGATATTCCAGAGTAAATGATAATTCGGGAGGATAGAAAGAAAGGAAAGGGAGGTGGGGTGGCTTTGTTGGCACAAGATGGGATCAGTGCAGTGGTGAGAAGTAATATTGGCTCAGCAGATCAAGATGTAGAATCGGTTTGGGTGGAGATAAAAAATAATAAGGGGAAAAAGTCTCTGGTGGGCATAGTCTACAGGCCTCCGAAAAGTAGCAATGCTGTTGGACAGAGTATAAATCAACAAATAATGGAGGCCTGTAAAAAAGGTACGGTAATAATCATGGGTGATTTTAATCTCCATATTGATTGGACAAATCAAATTGGCCATGATAGCCTTGAGGAGGAGTTCATAGAGTGCATTTGGGATGATTTCCAGAACAGTATGTAATGGAATCAACCAGGGAGCAGGCTATCTTGGACCTGGTATGATGTAATGTGGCAGAATTAATAAATGATCTCATAGTAAAGGATACTCGAGGAAAGAGTGATCATAGCATGGTTGAATTTCAAATTCAGTTGGAGGGTGAGAGAGCTCTATCCCAAACCAATGTCCTGATCTTAAACAAAGGCAATTATAATGACATAAGAGCAGAACTTGCTAAAGTGGACTGGAAAAATAAATTAAAGGGTAAGAAATTTGAAATGCAGTGGCAGACAGTTAAGGAGATATTTCATAACTCTCAACAAAAATATATTCCAGTGAGAAAGAAAGATTTTAAGAGAAGGGAGCACCATCCATGGCTAACTAAGAAAGTAAAGGATGGTATCAAATTGAAAACGAAGGCATACATTGTTGCCAAGATTGGTGGGAGACCAGAGGATTGGGAATATTTTAAAAACCAGCAAAGGATGACTAAAAAAATAATAGAGAGAAGATTAATTATGAGAGTAGGCTGGCAAGAAACATTAAAACCGATAGTAAGAGCTTCTGCAGGTATATAAAAAGGAAGAGGATAGCTAAAGTAAACATTGGTCACTTAGAGGATGAGACTGGGGAATTAATAACGGGGAACGGGGAAATGGCAGAGACTCTGAACAAATATTTTGCATCTGTCTTCACTGTACACTAACTACATCCCAATAATGGATAATCAAGGGGCCACAGGGAGTGGGGAACTAAAGACAATCACTATCACTAAGGAAATAGCACTCAGTAAAATAATGGGACTAAAAGATAACAAGCCCCTGGACCAGATGGCCTGCATCCCAGGGTCTTAAAATAAGTGTCTGCAGAGATAGTGGATGCATTGGTTGCAATATACCAAAATTCCCTGGATTCTGGAGAGGTCCCATCAGATTGCAAAACTACAAATGTAACACCCCTATTTAAGAAAGGAGGGAGACAGAAAGCAAGAAACTATAGACCAGTTAGCCTAACATCTATCATTGGGAAAATGTTGGAGTCCTTCATTAAGGAAGCAGTAGCAGGGCATTTAGAAAAACATACTGCAGTCAAACAGAGTCAGTATGGTTTTAGGAAAGGGAAATCATGTTTAACAAATTTGCTGGAGTTCTTTGAGGATGTTACAAGCAGGGTGGACAAGGGTGAGCCAGTAGATGTGGTGTATTTGGATTTCCAGAAGGCATTCGATAAGGTGCCACATTAAAGGTTACTGCATAAGATAAGAGCTCACGGAGTTGGGGGTAATCTATTAGCATGGATAGAGAATTGGCTAACTAACAGAAAGCAGTGTCGGGATAAATGGGTCATTTTCTGGTTGGCAAACGGTAACTAGTGGGGTGCCACAAGGATTGGTGCTTGGACCCCAACCATTTACAATCTACATTAATGACTTGGATGAAGGGATCAATTGTAATGTAGCCAAGTTTGCAGATGATACAAAGATGGGTGGGAGTTGTGCAGAGGACTCAAAGAATCTGCAAAGTGTTAGGAGAGTGAGCAAACATTTGGCAGATGGAGTATAATGTGGGGAAGTGCGAGGTTATCCACTTTGGCAGGAAAAATAAAAAAGCAAATTATTATTTAAATGGAGAGAGATTACCAAATGCTACAGTTCAGAAGGACCTGGGGGTTCTTGTGCATGAAACACAAAAAGTTAGCATGCAGGTACAGCAAGTAATCAAAAAGGCAAATGGAATGTTGGCCTTTATTTCAAGGGGGTTGGAGTATAAAAGCAGGGAAGTCCTGCTACAACTGGACAAGGTATTGGTGAGACCACACCTTGAGTATTGCGTACAGTTTTGTTCTCCTTATTTAAGGAAGGATATACTTGCATTGGAGGTAGTTCAGAGACAATTCACTAGGTTAATTCCAGAGATGAGGGGTTTGACTTATGAGGAAAGGTTGAGCAGGCTGGGCCTATACTCATTGGAATTTAGAAGAATGAGAGGTGATCTTATCGAAACATATAAGATACTGAGGGGGCGCGACAGGGTAGATGCAGGGAGGATGTTTCCCCTTATGGGGAAATCTAGAACTCGGGGGCACAGTCTCAGAATAAAGGGTCGCCCTTTTAGAACTGAGATGAGGAGGAACTTCTTGTCTCAGAGGGTCATAAATTTGTGGAATTCTCTGCCCCAGAGAGCTGTGGAGTCTGGGTCATTAAATACATTTAAAGTGGAGATAGACAACTTTTTGCAAGATAAGGGAGTGAAGGGTTATGGGGAGCGGGCTCGGAAGTGGCTTTGAGCCCTAGATCAGCCATGATCTTATTGAATTGTGGAGCAGGCTCGAGGGGCCAAGTGGCCTATTCCTGTTCCTATTTCTGGTGTTCTTATGTTCTTATGAGGGACTGCTGTTGCATGGAGAGACTAGACAAACTGGGAATGCTCTCCTTAGAGCAGAGAAGGTTAAGGGGAGATTTGATAGAGGTGTTCAAAATCTTGGAGGGTTATGATAGAGTAAATAAGGAGAAACTGTTGCTAGTGGCAGAAGGGTCAGTAACCATTGTAAGGGATGGTGTGTGGGTTGTTTGTCAGCTTCACCTCTGACTCCTTTGAGCAGTTCAAATCGCTCCCACTCCCTTTTGTCCTAGACTTTGGACTTATTTGGGGGTTGTAATGAACTTGCAACAGACACCTGGGTTGGTCAAAAGAATTCAGATCTCTATTTTGAGACAGGAAAATATACAATACAATAAAACTTATACTCTAAAAGGGTGGGGAACACTCGGAATATGCAAGGGAGAATTACAATAGACAAAATCCCTTACCCTTCCAACCCCACTATCCTCACTAGGTTGAAATCCAGAGGACCAGGAAATGCTCACCAATCGACTTTCTTGACAGGCTGTAGAGGTTTGCGATTTCGGGGTTCTCCTTAGTTGTGGTGGTCGGGGCCTGCCATACCCCGGACATGGTGGAAGACTGCACCTGCGTTGGGTCTTCACTTTGGGTTGGTCCGCTGATGCGGTGAGTCGTGCTGTTGGAAGTATCGGGTAAGTACCCAATTTTCTTTGGTTAAGGCAAGTTTTAGGGTCTTTTGTATCAAAATCTTAGCCAGGGGTAAGTCAGACTAGCTTGTAGAGTGGAAACAAGTCTTTGTTTTTTGAGTTTTTCAGTGGTTGGTTTTTTGTTGGTCATGGTGGCCCAGTATTACCTGGTTGGTGGTAATACTGGCGGTTGTTGGTTTCTTTAGGCCTTCGGTTACCGCGATCTCCATTTCTTCTTCCTTCCTTCAAGTCTCCAATGATGATCTCTCCATTGAGCTGTACTGAACTGTTGATCTTGCTGTTCTGTTTCTCCAACTGATTCTCTGAAAAAGCAGGCCTCAGTTATACTAATTTGAGGCCTGGCTTATTTGACCACCAAATCTCAGGTTTCTTTGTTTAATTTGGCGGGCTCGTTATTTTTAACTGTTTTAAAACTTTAACGAGTTTCGGGGATGGTCCATCTAACCCTTAATTGACTTTTAACTGGTTTCGGGATTGCCTTGAAACTAGTTTAAAAATGTAAATCGTTTGTCAATCTCTTTGATTGGTTTTGGACTGTGGTTTGATTGTTGTATCCTGTTGGGCTATGTTCCTTTCTTTTGTGTTGCTGGGGGTATGTACTGTTTTATTCATGTACCTTGGCTCTGCGTTTTTCGGCGGGAACCGGTTTTATTGTCTTTATGTAAAGGCTGAGGTGGCCTAGGACATTCCCAGACTGTCCAATATCCAAACTCGGGGGCCCACCCCACCTTCCCTGTGTCACAGCCTTTTGCAAACCAGCCAAATCTTCCTGGGATTTTTATTTTTAAATCCCTTTGGCCCAATAATTCCTTAAAACAGTCCAAAAATCTCTTCCTTCCTTACATTTAGGGAAAATGTGGAATTTAACTCTTTGAATTCTTCTGTTAGGCCCAACCATACATTTTATCCTTTTTACAGATTTCTTCTGTAATGGTCCAAAATTGTTTTAAATAAGGTTATTCTTCTGTTTTGGGGTTTTGCAGAATTTTGCAAACCTTACACCATAGGGCACAGATTTAAGGTAACTGGCAAAAGAGCCAGAGACGACATAAGAAAAAACCTGTTTTACACAGCGAGTTATTATGAAAGAAAGACCAGACTTGTATTTATATAGCGCCTTTCACGAGCACTGGACGTCTCAAAGCACTTTACAGCCAATGAAGGACTTTTGAAGTGGAGTCACTGTTGTAATGTGGGAACTGCGGCAGCCAATTTGTGCACAGCAAGCTTCCACAAACAGCAATGTGAAAATGACCAGACAATCTGTTTTTGTTATGTTGGTTGAGGGAGAAATATTGGCCAGGACACCAGGGATAACTCCCCTACTCTTCTTCAAAACAGTGCCGTGGGAGCTTTTACGTCCACATGAGAAAGCAGACATCTGTTTAACATCTCATCTGAAAGATGGCACCTCCAACATTGCAGCACTCCCTGAGTATTGCACTGGAGTGTCAGCCTAGCTTTATATGCTCAAGTCCCTGGAGTGGGTCTTGAACCCACATCCTTCTGACTCAGAGGTGAGTGTGCTACCAACTGAACCACAGCTGACACTTTGATATGGAATGTACTGCTTAAAAAGCTGGAGGAAGCAAATTCAACAATAACTTTCTAAAGGGTGTTGGATAAATGCTTGAAAAGGAAAAAATTGCTGGGCTATGGGGAAAGCTCAGGGGTGTGGGCCTAATTGGATAGCTTTCAAAGAGCTAGCCTAGGCATGATGGGCTGAATGGCATCCTTCAGTGCTGTATGATTCCACATTGCTATGATTCATACACAAATAGTCTGACCTTTTTTATCAAAACATTTCTTAATATGCTTTTTTGAATGGCCCAATTCTTCTGCCACAAATACATTTGTGTTTCATTCACGCTCAGTCACTTTTGTCAACTATACTTCTCTTACTGTTCCTTGTACGGTGGGAGTTATCAATGTTTGTGGCAATAACAGGTTTCCTGGGTGCCTCATTAAGCATCCTGTCATTGCTTAATAAGGAGAATTGATTGTGATGCTGTGGGGTGTTGCTCTAATTGCCATTAAGCACATGGGTAACATAGTGGACAATTTGGTCGAGTTTTCTGAATAAAACTTTTTTAGTACTGTTTTCAAAGTCTGATTCCCGCTCTCCACTACCCCTGAAGATTGTGGATGATGGGGCACATATCATTTTTGAGCTATACCCATGGCTTTTTGTACATCTTTAAAAATCAGTCTGATAAAATGCATTCCCTGATCGCTATCAATATGTACTGGCATTCCTCACCTTGATAGCATCTCACACTTGCTGTGGTGATGGCTGTAGTATTTTGACACAGGAAGGCCATCATCCATTTTGGAAACTTGTTGCTGATAACTAAACAGTGCTTGTACTCCGCCCCGGATTTAGGGAGGGGGGGCCAATAAAGTCAATCTTGCTGTGAGTCATAAGAACATAAGAATTAGAAGCAGTAGCAGGCCATATGGCTTCTCGAGCCTGCTCCACCATTCAATAAGATCATGGCTGATCATTGACCTCAATTCCACTTTCCCGCCTGATCTACATATACCTTGATTCCCCTAAAGTCCAAAAATCTATCTATCGCAGCCTTGAATATACTCAATGATTCAGCATCCACAGCCCATTGGGGCAGAGAATTCCAAATAGTCACAAACCTCTGAATGAAGAAATTTCTCCTCATCTCAGTCTTAAAGGGCTGACTCCTTATCCTGAGACCATGCTCCCTAGCTCTTGACTCTCCAGCCAGGGAAGACAACCTCTCAGCATTTATCCTGTCAACCCCCTCAGAATCTTATATGCTTCAATGAGATCACCTCTCATTCTTCTAAACTCCGGATAGTATAGGCCCAACTTATTCAATCTCTCCTCATAGGACAGCCTTCTCTTCCCAGGAATCAACCTAGTGAACCTTCAGTGCACGACTCTAAGGTAAGTATGTCCTTCCTCAGATAAGGAGATCCAAAACTGTGCACAGTACTCCAGGTGTGGTCTCACCAAAGCCCAATACAATTGTAGCAAGACTTCCTTACTCTTGGACTCCAACCCCCTTGCAATAAAGGCCAACATGCCATTTGCCTTCCTAATTGCTTGCTGTATCTGAATACTAACTCTCTGTGTTTCCTGTATGAGGCACCTAAATCTCTCTGAACACCAACATTTAATAGTTTATCACCATTTAAAAAGGTATTCTGTTTTTCTATTCTTCTTACCAAAGTGAATAACCTCACATTTCCCCACCATATACTCCATCTGCCAACTTCTTGCCCACCCACTTATCTCTTTGCAGGCTCTTTTTGTCTTCCTCACAGCTTACTTTCCCACCTAGCTTTGTATCATCAGCATACTTGGATACATTACATTCGATCCCTTCATTTAAGCCATTAATATAGATCTGCCTAGTCATATTATGATTTTCTAAGTGCCCTGTTACCACTTCCTTAATAACAGATTCCAGCATTTTCCCAATGACTGATGAGTCCAGGGAATGTCTTGTGATGTGCAGCTTTAAGAAAAGCTCTGTTAGTTAGCGTGCATAGAAGGGTTATTTTGCAAGAATGCTGAAGCATGCTTTGGATAACTGAGTAATATCCCATGCCAAGTTAGGGCACCATACCATATGGGCAATCTTATCTATCGTAGCGGAGGTAGAGTCATGTCCCCCTCATGGATGCGAGTGGAATAGGTGGAAAAATTAATTTGCCCATTCCAGCGTGAATGATACCACAGGGATTTTCCCTTACCTTTAAATATCAGAATGGGTGTGCTGGGGATGGGGCGGGGTGGGGGGGATGGCAGGTGGTTTGGGAAGAGTGGTCCCTTTTGCTCAGTTGGTTGGGGATGGAAAGGGCCAACCTTGTTCATGCCATGCCATGACTACTTCATAGTTCGCCCATTGCTATTGGTCATTTACGGTTATTTGGTTGAGATTAGTGGCCACAACAACAACACCAACACCAACTTGCATTTATATAACGCCTTTAATGTAGTAAAACATCCAAGACGCTTAACAGGAGCGATTATCGAACAAAATTTGACACCAAGTCACATAAGGAGATTTTAGGGCAGATGACTAAAAGCTTGGTCAAAGAGATAGGTTTTAAGGAGCGTCTCAAAGGAGGAAAGAGAGGTAGAGGGGAGGAAGGATTTAGGAAGGGAATTCCAGAGTTTAGGGCCTAGGCAGCTGAAGGCACGGCCACCAATTGTGGAACAACTAAAATTGGGGATGCGCAAGAGGCCAGAATTGGAGGAGCACAGATATCTCGGAGGGTTGTAGTGCTGGAGGAGGTTACAGAGCTAGGGAGGGGTGAGGCCATGGAGGTGTTTGAAAAAAAGGATAAAAATTTTACCAGGAGCCAATTTAGGTCAGCAAGCACAGGGTTGATGATGCGAGTTAATATATGGGCATCAGAGTTTTGGGTGAGCTTAAGTTTATGGAGGATGGAAGATGGGTGGCCGGGCAGGAGTGCATTGGAATAGTCAAGTCTGGAGGTAACAAAGGCATGGATGAGGGTTTCAGCAGCAGTTGAACAGAGTTAGGGGCGGAGTCAGGTGATGTTACAGAGCTGGAAAAAGGCTGTCTTAGTGATGACGCGGATATGTGGTCAGAAGCTCATCTCAGGTTCAAATACAACACAAGGTTGCAAACAGTCTGGTTCAGCCTCAGACATTGGCCCAGATATTCCGATCTCTATGGGTGGGGTACGCGCTGTGTACCCACCCGTAGGGACATCGGAAACGCCGGTTTTAGGCATGCACAGCATGCACTGAAAACCGGCATTTCCGATCTGTCAAGAAAGCTCTTGACAGATCTTCTGCCTGTCCTGAAGAAGGGCCTCTGCGGGCAGATATGAAGCTAGGTTCGGATCGGTCATGGCCCTGTGGGTGGCGGAGCGGGCCCAGGGGCCATGTAGCGTGGTCCTGCTCCTACTTCTTGTGTTCTAATTCTGTGTTAGATTTCAGGAGATGGTTCTATTCACAGGGATTAGTGGAGACCTCGGGAACAGGCTGCCAGCTAGGAGTCCTTCAAGAGTAAATTGGGCCTGTTCCTGGCTGGGGTGGAGATCACCCCTTACAGAAGGTAAGTACTGCAGGAAATACAGGGACAGAGTGATCTCCTGGATGAGTTTCGATCGCCTAGGTGGGTCGGAGAGGAATTTCCCAGATTTTTTCTCCCAAATTGGCCATTGGGTTTTTTACCTGGTTTTTCGCCTCTCCCGGGATATCACATGGGTTCGGGTGGGATGGAGAGTGAAAGTAGATTTGAGGTTAGGATCAGATCAGCCATGATCTTACTGAATGGCGGAGCAGGCTCGAGGGGCCGATTGGCCTACTCCTACTTCTTATGTTCTTATGTTCTTATGTTCTGCTTTTTGGAGACCCTCCGCCCATATAAAACCCTTACAATTCTTATGCCTGGTAATAAGCAGGGACTACTGAAAGTCAACCACAAATGATGCATTGGGCTGGCATGTACTGATGGTTTACCATTCATACAACAAAACATGATCTTCCAAAACTCTCTCGATTCAGGAATTGTCCCCTTGGATTGGAAAATTGCCAATGTCACTCCACTATTAAAAAAGGGTAAGAGAGATAAACTGGTAATTTATAGGCCTATTAGTCTAACATCTGTGTGGGGAAGTGACTAGAATCGATTATTAGGGACAGAGTGACTGAGCACTTGAACAAATATGAACTGATCGGAGAGCAAGCATGGATTTACAAAGAGTAAGTCATGTCTAATGCACCTAGTTGAATTGTTTGAGGAGCTAACTAACGTGGTAGACAAGGGAGTGTATATGGATGCTATTTATATGGACTTCCAGAAGGCATTCGATAAGGTTCCACGTAAGACACTGCGAACAATAAGATGTGAGCGCACATGGAATTGGAGGCAACCTATTGACATGGGTAGGGAATTGGTTAGGAGGTAGGAGACAGAAAGTAGGGATAATGGGCATGTATGCAAATTGGTCTCATCCTTGCTGGCTTGACAGTTTGTAAAACATTCAAAGGAGACTATATCAAAATGGTTGAGTTAATTATAGTTTTATTTAGTTTAAAACAAAACACAGCTAACAAGCCAGATTGCTAACAGTCTCACCAGCTGAGGTAATCGATACAATAGAAGCGATGTTATCTGTTCCTAATGGGAACAGTGATAGCCTCCTGTTCTTCCTTGACTGCCTCAAGCTCATATCGTTCAACTGTTTTTTGGAGCTTTTGTGCGTTGTACCTTTTATGATCTTAGTAACATCTTTCTAATGTGGTGATAACATATCAACACGTTCTGGTTATTTTTAATTAATACATAACACATTAACCCATCTTGCAAATTATATGGCCTAGAAATTCGATTAAGCCTGAAAACGGGCGGTGCCACCGTGAGCCAAGGGTAACAGCCTCCTGCAAAATGAGCACAGGCAGCACCGGTATTTTGGTGCTGCCTGCTGATTTAATTAATCCGAACGCAAAACCTACTATGTAACACGCTGTTTTGGGTGGTAGTCTCAGCAGGAGACCCAATGTAGCGTGGCCATAGCATCCATGGAGCAAGGCAGCATTGTCTTAAAGCTAGCCTGTCATTTTAGAAAGCAGTGTCAAGCCCTTAAAGTGGAACTGCCTTCTAAAATGAAAAAAATAAAAATAATTTTAAAATAGGCAGTCTTTAGCCCTTAGAGCTCAACTGCCTTCTGAAAAAAAATAAACATTAAAAATAATCCCAAAATGGCAACTTCAGCTCTTAAACCTGAACTGCCTTCTGCATGTAAAAAAATTGTGAAAGTGATTCAGCACTAACGCCATGGAAGGGGCACCCAGGGTCTCACATGCAGCACTCCAGCTTTGCCCAGGGGGTCAACACTGCAAGAGAGGTCATCTACCTGCATGGGGCTAGGAGGCCCTCCAGAAAGAACCATGTGGGACCAGATCACTGAAGCCATCATGACCAGCAATGTCATTCCCCAGGACTTGGCTCAATTGTCCAAAGAAGTTTCATGACCTCAGACCAATGGTCAAGGTCAGTGAATGGATCTTCAAAAGCCGTCTCCTACCAACTGCACCATTAGCTTCCCACACTGCTCATTACACGACCACAACCCCGCCTTCATCCCTCACCTACCAACAATCTGTACCAAACATGAGGCACACCTCACATTCTTAGCTTCACCTCACCCGATTGAAGGAAACGGCGCTGGCCATTCTTGGCAGGGGCATTGCTGAGCCCTTGGCCAGTGGCGGGGCTGAAAGAATATAAGATGCTGGTATGGTCATACGTTAACCTCCTTCTTACATCCCACTTCCCCCTCACCCCACAATATCTTCTGATGTACAAGCTGCACACGGTGTAAGCATGCAGCTCTTGCTTTCCTGCCCTCCCCTCACCACAACTCTACCCTTGTGCCTTCCTCATTTCGCACACCCAAGAAATGCAGCATGCCCAGCCAGTCGGTGACCAAGAAGAGGGAGAGGCGAGTGAAGAAGAAAAAGAAGAAACACCATTGCTCGATTTGACACTCCCAGCCACCAGCTCCTCAAGGTCGACCAGCAAAGCCATGTGCAGTGTCCCCCACTGAAAGTCAGCAGCTTTCCACCAGCCATGCTGCAGCCACTGAGGTAGCACTGCATGACATCAGTAGGCTATGCAAAGGCAAACACAAGACAGTCACTAAGGGAATGCACAAGTCTGATTAGTTGATTGCTTGATATCATATTGGATGCATATATGGATAGAGTTGGATTGGAAAGTTTGCTTTGCAGTGGCTTTTATTTCAGCATTGTGGCCAAGAGGATGCTGCGATGGTCAGTAACAGAGGGAAGGTAATGTGTGGGACAAATGTGGAAAGGGGAATTGGGGTTGTGGTCAGTGGTACTGCAGCGGATGATTCCATCCCGGATATCCTGGCCAGAAAGGGGCTGTCTGGGTTGCATCCTTCCTTCCACGTCCTCCTCTTCTGCTTCTTCCTCTTCCCTCTGTGATCAGGTTGTCCTCTTTTCTGCCTCTGTTTCACCTCCATGTGTCCCCCAGGACTGTGAAGAAGTGGTCTTCTCCTGAATCCTAATACTGCAGATGCTGAAAATCTGAAATAAAAGAAGAAAATGCTGGAAATACTCTCTCTAGTCTTTCTTCATTGTTATTTTTATGGTTTGTATCTCACTATCTCACCTTTTCTGATAACTTCTCTATCATTCTCTTGCATTTCGTCACTCTTAGTGCCTTAAGTGCGATGAGCTGAGCAAGCGTTGACAAGCAGGAAGGAGGAAGGAGGCTCCAGCAGCGGTATTTAAAGGGATCATCAGCAATTACTTGCAGCTGACATGTTTCTGCAGTTTGACTGGCTCTGTGCAACTTTCTGCAACTCCAGCAGCTTTATTAATTTCTTTCAAGGTTCTAAAGTAACAGGGAATGTTGTTGCAGTGGAGAACACCTTCATTCTTATTTAAAGGCTTCTGCTCACAACACTTGCTCACAGTCATGGGGGCTGTACTTGCAGTTCCCCTCGCGCTTGAGTATCTTCGGGAGAGGGAGTGGAGACAGCGAAGAAGAGGAGAAGATGTGCACAGAGGGAGGAGGAGGAGGGCCAGGAGGGCACTCAACAGGAGGCCTTACCCACCTAGGCTCTTCAGAAAGCACCTCTTATATCCACTTAAGCGGGGAGCAGTGTATTAAGAGGTTCCCCTTCACCAAGGAGGTGGTCACAGAACTCTGCTACCTTCTGCAACTAGACCTGCAGCCTCAGAGCAGGGCGACCATGGCTCTCCCAGCGGCCTTCAAGGTCACCGTGGCCCTCAACTTCTCCAGTGGATCCTTTCAGTCTGCAGCAGGAGATTTAGCTAACATCTCACAGTTTGCTGTCCATTGCTGCATCCAGGAGGTCACTGAGGCTCTCTACACCAGGAGATAGGACTAACTTTTCTTCTCTCTGAGCAGGGACAAGCAGGATAAGTGTGCATGTGGCTTTGCCAGGATAGCGGGCTACCCCATGGTGCAGGGTGCCATCGACTGCACCCATGTGGCTTTGTGGGCGCTGCATAACATTCCTGAGATCTTCCGTAACCGTAAAGGCTACCACTCACTTAATGTACAGTTGGCGTGCGACCACGCCCAGCGCTTCCTGATAGTCAGTGCCAGCTATCCTGGCAACAGCCATGATGCCTTCATCCTACGTCAGTCCGGTGTGCCAGCAATCTTCCAACACCACATCAAACTCGAGGTTGGCTGCTTGGAGACAAGTGCTATCCACTCTGCACCTGGCTCATGACTGCCCTCCACAACCCCAACACTCCTGCCCAGCACTCATATAATGAGAGCCATGCTTCCAGCAAAAGGCAAAGAGGAACTATGAAATTCAATTATCAAGGAATATAAAACAAAATAGTAAAATATTCATAAATAAAAATAGGAAAGTCGGGATGGGAATAGGGCCTCTAAGGGATGGACAGGATAAAACCACAGGCAGCGATAGTGAAATGGCGGAAATATAAAATAATTATTTTGCTTCAGTATTTACCAGGGAGACAGATCAGGTGGACATGACATTGGAAGATGAAATTAGAAATGATATAACCGCATTTAAAATAAAAAAAGGAGAAATATTAAATAAACTATTCAAACTCAAAAAGGATAAAATCTCTCGTCCGGACAGATTACACCTGTACATTTTAAAAGAATCTAGGAAGAGATAGCAGAGGCACTATTACACAGATTTAAAGGCCCAGAAATTCCAGAACGGGGCTTGCAGCGCGTGCAAGCCCCGTATTTACACTTACCCCGCGCTACTGACGATCAGCTCCAGGGACGCCTGGACTTGATGAATGAAAAAGAAGAATCCCGGGCAGCGTATGACGTCACGCCGCCCAGGAGTGCAGCCAGCGTGAAGCCAGGAGCGTGCAGTGTAAGTGAGACACGCCCCTTGAGGTCTCAGTTTCACTGGACACGCCCCCAATGTTTCTGTCAAGCTGCTAAGGATTTTTACATGCAAAGCAGCAGTTTAAATAGGTTTTTGGAAGTTTTCTGAAGATTTTGGTAACTTTTATAAACTTTTTAAAATGTTTACATTATTTTGAGTAATCTGAAGTAGTTTTAAAGAGAATTAAAGCAATTTAAAGACTTTTAAAAGCCCTAAAAGAATTTTTTAAATTCCATTTATTTATTTAGCAACGTCGTCGTCATACGTGTCTTCACACTGTTCCCTTTGGGGAACTGTATGAAGTAGTGGAAGGATTTATGGCCGTGATTAGCGCTCATTCCATGACCGTAACCATCTTTGAACCAGCCATTAGGGCGGTTAGTGCTATGGCGGGAGGGTTTTACAGGCTCCCACAAGCTATACAAGGAGGGGGGGCCACCCACACCCACGGACGCAAATATCCCACTGGATGTCAACCCAGAATTTAGAGCCGGAGCTCCGACTCCACTTGCCGGGACTGTCTGGAGCGGGGTTCGAAACCCTACCCTGATCTGGCCCAGCGGCAGGGATCCTACCGCTATGACAAAGGCCCAATCCGATTAGCAACGTGAAATGGCAGCATAGGGCTCCAGTCACGGGGAGGGAAAAGGCGCAGGAAACGTATGGGTGTCACCTTTTGTGCGGAGTGGGCCTTTTGCGTAGCAGTAAGCATCCCCGCCGCTGGGCCAGAAGGAGTAGGGTTTTGAACCCCACTCCAGACAGTCCCGGCAAGTGGAGTCGGAGTTCCAACTTTAAATTCTGGGTGGACATCCAGCGGGATACTTGCGTCCGTGGGTGTTGGTGGCCCCCCCCCCTCAGATGGGTTGTGGGAGCCTGTAAAACCCTCCCGCCATAGGACTAACCACCCTAATGGCTGGTTCAAAGATGGTTACGGTCACGGAATGAGCGTTAATCACGGCCATAAATCCTTCCACCACTTCATACAGTTCCCCAAAGGGAACAGTGTGAGGATACGTACGATGATGACCTCTTGCGCAATGCACCTCCTTGGACCCTCAGTCGCAGATGCGAGGGGGCAAGTCGTGCAATTGTTAAATTTTTCATTTTATTGACATGTAAAACGTTGGCCCAGTAATTCCCTTCCAACTGCGCGAGTACGGTCGGGGTACTTACGCATCTGGCCGGATGAAATGCCGGTTTTCAGCATGCACAGTGCTTTTGGGGAAAACCGGCATTTCCTGTCCTCTGAACGAAGGGGTTCAGAGGCAGAACGCGTGCGACTGCACAGGCAGCGCGTGCGCAGTATAATTCGCCGCTTTCATTACTGCTTTCAGTGAGGTCAAGTCCTTACAACTTACACATGAAAAAAACATGGGTACAGTTGCTCCAGAGGCTGCGGAGGAAGATATTTCTTATCGTGGAGCTTCTGAAAGTATGTATGTCTGTATATATTCCTTTGCGTGTCATGTATATATTCCTTTACTTATGTGTATGAATGTATTATTTAATTATGACTTTCAGAGAAAGTAACTTATTTGAAAATCATAATTAAAAACATACATTCATACACATTAGTAAAGGAATATAAAACATACATACATATACGTAAAGGAATATATGTGGACATACATACATAACTCATTCTCACATTCCATTCACACAGCCACAATTGCTCCTTCTACCTACCGTTCTGAAAACCCTTCTAAAAAAAAAAAATTTTAACTTTAAAACTTACTTAAAATTTCTTAAAATAACTTCCCTCCCTTTCCCAAACAAAAATATTGCATTTCAGAAGCTCCACAATAAAATGTTTCTTCCTCCGCAGCCAATGAACCACTTTACACTTGCTTTTTTCAAGTGTAACTTCTGAGGACTTACCCTCACGGATTTCATGAATGAAATCTACGAAGTTCACTGCGCAAGCGCTGCCTGTGCAGTCGCACGCGCTCGAGGTCTGGAAATGCCGGCGTTCCCCGCATGCGCTGTTCATGCTGAACGCCGGCATTTCCAACGGCCAGATGCGTGTGTACCCCGAGCGCACTCACGCCTTTGGCCGTGAATTTCTGGCCCAATAACTTGTTCCAAAAAGGCGTAGAGCCAGAAGGCTGGTGGACAGCTAACATTATACCTATAATTAGGAAGGGAGAGAGAACATGTCCAGAGAACTATAAACCAGTCAGCTTAACATTGGTGATAGGAAAAATAATGGAATTCCTACTAAAGGAGAAAATAGAAGAATATCTAGAAACCAAAAATATAATAATGAATACTCAGCATGGCTATCAAAAGGAAAAGTATTGATTGACCAACCTCATTGAATTCTTTGAAGAGGTAACAGAGAGAGTAGACAAGGGTGATGTAGTAGATGTAATTTATCTAGAATTTCAAAAGGCCTTCGGTAAGGTACCACATAATAGACTAATGAATAAGGTCAGAGAATGTGGAGTCAGGGGACAAGTAGAATGGATAGCTAGCTGGCTTCAAGACAGAAAGCAGAGAGTAGGGGTTCAGGGTAGCTTTTCACAGCGGCAGAAGTTGGAAAGTGGGGTCCCACAAGGATCAGTGCTGGGACCAAGGTTGTTCACAATTTATATTAAAGATTTAGGCCTAGAAATTGAGTGCCCTTAGCGCCGATTTTGCGGCGCTAGAGGGCCTAGCGCTGCAATTGGCGCCGGCGCCGAAATTGCCTGGGGCCCTTCCGCCGCGGTAGACCGGTAGCGCTGCGCCGGCACCGATGACGTCATCGGTGTGCGCAGCGTCCCGGTTGCCATGCCGACGGGCCCCAGCGCCGAAATTCAGTTGCGGCCGCCTCGCCCGTGGCAGCCGCAACTAAGACTCTGGCAACAGAGTCTTGCAAGTCTTTGCGCCGGCGCATTAAAGGCCCCGCGGCGGCCGGCTGCTTTCCCGCCGGCCGCCTGGCCGCAGCTCCCTCCCCGGACTTCCCCCCCCCCCCGGAACAGAAGCAAGCCCGGCACTTGTCCGAGGTGCCGGGCTCATTTTTTAAAAGATTTTCGCGGGCCGCGGCCGGGTGCAGGCAGCTCCTCCTTAAGGGAAGGAGGAGGCCTGCACTTCCCGAGCCTGCCGCACCACATCGGGTGCCGCAGCGCCGGAATTGCGGCGCGAAACGGCAGTTAGCGCCGATTTACCGCCGCAAAGACCCTTCAGTAGCGCCGGCAGCCGTTTGGGCGCGGCCCTGCTGAATTTTTGGCGCACGCAGGGGGACTTAGCGCCGGCACTAACTTCCAGCGCTAAAGCCCTGGCTAAGCCAAAACTCAATTTCTAGGCCTTAGACTTTGGAATCAAAAACTTTATTTCTAAATTTGCGGGTGACGCCAAATTGGAGGGAGAATAGTCAGTACTGAAGTGGATTATAACAAATTACAAGAAGGCATTAATAAACTTACAGAATGGGCATATAATTGGCAAATGAATTTTAACACAGATAAATGTGAGGTATTACATTTTGGTAAGAAAATTAAGGAGGTCACATAATACTATGAAAATAAGAATCTAAATGCAGTAGAAGAGCAAAGGGATCTCGGAATACAAATACACAAATCACTAAAAGTAGTGATGCACATTAATAAGGCCATAAAAATGCAAACCAAGCACTAAGATTTATTTCTAGAGGGATAGAATTGAAAGGTAGAGAAGTTATGCTAAACTTGTATCGAACCTTGGTTCGATCACACTTGGAGTACTGTATACAATTCTGGTTGCCATATTCTTAAAAGGATATAGAGGCACTGGAGGGGATGCAAAAAAGATTTACAAGGATGATGCCAGAAATGTAAGGTTATGCCTATCAGGAAGGATGATCAGGCTGGGTAAGGCTGAGGGTGACCTAATAGCGATCTTTAAAATTATGATAGGTTTTGATAGAGTAGTTACAGAGAGAATGTTTCCACTTGTGGGGAAGAGCATAACTAAAGGCCATCAATATAAGATAGTCACCAAGAAATCAAATAGGGAATTTTTAAAAATTTGTTTATGGGATGTGGACGTTGCTGGCATCCAGAAGAAACTTCTTTACCCAGAGAGTGGTGGGAATGTGGAACTCGCTACCACAGGGAGTGGTTGAAGTGAATAGTATAGATGCATTTAAGGAGAGGCTAGATAAGCACATGAGGGAGAAGGGAATAGAGGGTTATACTGATAGAGTTAGTTGAGGAAAGACAGGATGAGGCTTGAGTGAAGCATAAACACTGACATGGCCTGTTTCTGTACTGTATATCCTATGTAATCATCGAGCAGGCCATCGGGCTACTGAAGCAACCATTCTGCTGACTTGACCACTCGGGAGGAGCCCTCCAGTACACGCTGGAGTGTCGGTCTGCTGCTTGCTTCAAAACTTGGCCATCATGAGGGCGCAGCCATTGCCACCAGGAATTGTGGGACCACATCAGGAGGAGGCAGAGGAAAATGAACAAGAGGAAGAGGAAGAGGAAGAGGACAAGGACGAAGGGAGGAGGCAGGCAGCCAACCTCCCTTCCAGGTGGGCTGTCCGTGAACGCCTCATCAGACTCCGATTCCAATGAATGAAACATCACATCCCCATCGTACCATCCCACTTTCACGGAATATCACAGCGTCCTCCTGGGCACAAAGCTGAAATGAGAGCCACCACAAAAGATTAAAACAAAATGAATAAATGTTTCCAAAATCAAATGACACATATTTACACTTACATAAGAAGTAAGAGCAGGAGTAGGCCATATGGCCCCTCGAGCCTGCTCCACCATTCAATAAGATCATGGCTGATCAACGACCTCAACTCCACTTTCCCGCCCGATCTCCATATCCTTTGATTCCCCTAGAGTCCAAAAATCTATCTCTCTCAGCCTTGAATATACTCAAACACTCAGTATCCACAACCCTCTGGGGCAGAGAATTCCAAAGATTCACAACCCTCTGAGTGAAGAAATTCCTCCTCATCTCAGTCTTAAATGGCCGACCCCTTATCCTGAGGCTATGCCCCCTAGTTCTAGATACTCCAGCCAGGGGAAACAACCTCTCAGCATCTACCCTGTCAATCCCCTTCAGAATCTTGTATGCTTCAATAAGATCACCTCTCATTCTTCTAAAGTCCAGAGAGTGTAGGTCCATTCTACACAAGCTCTCATTATAGGGCAGCCCTATCATCCCAGGAATCAATCTAGTGAACCTTTATTGCACCGCCTCCAAGGCAAGTATATCCTTCCTTAGATAAGGAGACCAGAACTCTGCACAGTACTCCAGGTGTGGTCTCACCAAGGCCCTGTACAATTGTAGTAAGACTTCTTTACTCTTATACTCCAACCCCCTTGCAATAAAGGTCAACATGCCATTTGCCTTCCTTATTGCTTGCTGTACCTGCATGCTAGCTTTCCGTGTTTCTTGCATGAGGACACACAAATCTCTCTGAACACCAACATTTGAAATTTTCTCACCATTTAAAAAATATTCCATTTTTCTATTCTTCCTACCAAAATGAATATGAACTAATCACCCTTGTTATACTGCTCAGTGCCTGTCGGTCGGGTGTCCTTGGCCTACTCTAGTGCTGCTACGAAGTGCTCCCCAGTGGCCGCAGCATGGCTGGTGGAGGCTGCTGAGCTTCCATTGGGGAGACTTCAGATGGCCTTGCAGGATGACCTCGAGCAACTCTGGACCTAGAAGGTCCGGCTGTAGACTGCACCAACTCAGCATGGGCGGCAGCAGTCTGGGCTGGCTGGCTGGCTGACAGGCAGCGGCAAGGGCAATGGCAGAGTGGCAGTGGTGGGAACAGGAATGCTTTCATCATGAGAGAGGACAGCAGATTCCTGCTCCACTGACCCACTGCCACTCCCCTGGGGCAGCACCTCAGCATTCCTAGCAATCTGTTGGAACAAATATTGCTGGGGTTCTGGAAGCCCCAGTTGACACTGGTAAATTCAGCCACAATGGCTGCAGTCAGAGCTTGGGTGGCAGCAAGCTTGAGATTGCATGAGAGCAGTGTGAGCTTGGGTGGCATCAAGCTGAGACTTCATGAGAACAGACTGCGCTACTGCTGCAGCACTAAGACGTTGGGTCACTCCGCCTGTGCTGCAATGGCAGCCACGACATCGCCCATGACACGCAGCATCATGTCAGGGTCAACACGGTCTCTTCGGGGGATTTCCATCATTCCCAGCCTTGAAATCCTGAGCTCAAATTTCCTGTTTTCAGAATACAGAAGAGATTGTGGGATGAGGTGGAAGTGGGATGTGAGAGGAAGGATTAGGAATGAGAATACCATTGTTGTCCCCAAGTGGTTCTACCTCGCTGGTTGCTATGGCCACCATTTTCAGCCGGTCAATGATCTCCAGAACTTTCTCCTCCAGCTGGCTAAGGTCCTGGATGGCAATTTGCCACCTGCTTGTCTAACACTGCTCTCTCTGATTTAGCACCACCTTGGTCTGCAAGAGAAAGATAAGTGTGTCAGTGAGTGTGGTGCAATGTGTTTGGGTGATGTGCCTGTCATGGTTCAATAGCTGTCAGTGGGAGCATGTTGTGAGATGTGGGTATGAGTGTTGCAGCAGTGGTAAGGTTGTGAGGGTGAAGTGAGGTCTGAGTGCAGAGATTGTTGGTAGGTGAGTGCGGGTAGTGTGGTGCATTGAGCAGTGTGCGAAGCTTGTGGTGTAAATGGTGGGATATGGCATTTGCTGAAGCCTTCACTCACCTTGACCTCCAATGTGAGGTCATTAAACTTCTTTCGGCACTGGATCGCCGACCTTGGAACCACAGTGCTGGCAACACCTGCCAGAGTCATCGAAATGTGTGTGGTGAGGGGTTCCTGCCAGTTTGCGGGAAGAGGACAGCCTGCCTCCTCTCCACAGCCATGACCAGTGCCTCAAGAGCCATGTCGGAGACTCTGCGGGCTCTCTCCCTGTGCTGGGGCACCGCCATGTGCTTCCACTGCTGTCTTCTTCCAGGTGTAGTTGTAAGTGGATTGACAATGAGGTGCTGTAGCATCAATGCGTCTCCCCTTTAACTACTGAATAAAGCCTGTGCCAAACATGACTGGAAATTAGACTGGACGCGATATTGGCCCACCTATTCTGTGGTAAGCCAATGAGCAACGGTTTCAGTGCTGAGATCAAGACAATCATGTTAATGAGGACTGAGCATGAATTTTGCGTGCTACCTAGATCATTTTGACCCGGTGCAGCTTAGCATCGTTGGTGCTTAACACTGCCCGTTTCATGGCCATATCCAATTTTTAGGCCAATGTCTGTCCATGCAAATGCAAAGGGCTAGAAATTCGTTATAGCCAAGAAATGGGCAGTGTTTAGACTAAAAATGGTTATGCGGCGCCACATGAAAATTGCCTAGGATTCACGCAAAATTCATGCTAACTCCTCATTAAAATAATTGTAGTCATGATTCTAGTCTAAAAACTCAAGCTCATTGGCGTTACACTGAAAAACTGGGCCAATATCGGGGGCAGTCTAATTGCAAGTCATGATTGCCACAGGTTTATTCCACGACTTACAGGGGAGGTTCATTGAGGCTGCAGCACCTCATGGTCAGGATTTTTGGGTGTGCAGCCAGCGGCCCCAACAGCAAACCAAATGTCTGTAGGAACCATGGCAGACCGGAGTTGGAAGGAGAGAGCCCGTAGGTTCTCCGATGAAGCTCTTCAGGCATTGGTTTTCATGGTGGAGATAAGGTGCGCAGTCCTGTACCCGCCAACTGGCAGGAGGCCCTTGCCACAAGTCGTTGTTAACAAGCAGTTAAATGCTTCTCCTGCCGCTTGGTGTCGGGTCTGTTCT
This sequence comes from Somniosus microcephalus, assembly GCF_052327205.1. Classification (NCBI taxonomy): domain Eukaryota; kingdom Metazoa; phylum Chordata; class Chondrichthyes; order Squaliformes; family Somniosidae; genus Somniosus; species Somniosus microcephalus. The sequence continues at coordinate 83,190,936 of NC_140988.1, forward strand.
GAAATCGCAGACCCGACATTTTGGAAACTGACGTGGAGGCAGGTTTGCGGTGAGTTCCCAACCTGCCGTCAATTATTTTGAATTTAACAGCTGACCCGCCTCCGAACCTGTCCTCTGAACACCGGCAAAATCGCGGCCAATGTCAGGAAAATCTGTTCTACTAATTCCAGGAATGACCTGGAGTAAAATACCTAGGGAGCGAAATAGGGTATCGCCCCGTTTGGGGCACTAACTTTTGAAATTTTGAAAATTGATCTCCAGGCGCTAAGGATACTGAGCTTGTACTAAATTGGGTGTTAGCGCCCCAGGAAGGCAGTGGGACGCACTATGTGGAGGGAGATAGCGGACCACATCATGGGCAACACTGTGGTCCCCAGGGTCCACATCCAGGATCTGCGGCAGGGGGAGCAGAGGCAGTGAGGAAGACAGGAACATGCGCGCAGAGGGAGGAGGGGGAGGGCCATGAGAGCACTCAACAGGAGGGCTTACCTAACTAGGGTCTTCTGACAGCACTTCTACCTCCAATTAAATGAGGAACAGTGTATTAGGAGGCTACGCTTCACCAAGGAGGTGGTCACTGAACTCTGCCACCACCTGCAGCCAGACCTGTAGCTTCAGAGTTGGGCGACCATGGCTCTGCCAGTAGCCGTCAAGGTGACCGTGGTCCTCAATTTCTTCTCCAGCGGATTCTTCCAGTCTGCAGCAGGAGACATAGCTAACATCTCCCAGTTCGCCACCCATCGCTGCATTGGGGAGGTCACTGAGGATCTCTACACCAGGAGAAGGGAGTACATTGGCTTTTCTCTCAGTAGAGAAACGCAGGACGAGAATGCATGTGGCTTTGCCAGGATAGCGGGCTTCCCAATGGTGCAGGGCGCCATCGATTGCACCCATGTGGCTTTGCGGGCACGGTATAACAATCCTGAGATCTTCCGTACCCACAAAGGCTACCACTCACTCAACGTGCAAATGGACCAGGCACAGTGAATCCTCAATATCAATGCCTGCTACCTGACAGCCGCCATTATGTATCTACGTCTTCATCCTGCGCCAGTCCAGTGTGCTAGGAATCTTCCAGCCACCACAGCAAACTCGAGGATGGCTGCTCAGAGACAAGGGCTATCCGCTCTCCACCTGGCTCATGACTCGCCTCCACAACACTCATATAATGAGTGTCATGCCTCCACCAGGAACATCATCGAGATACTAAAGCAATGGTTCTGCTGCCTTGACCGCTCGGGAGGAGCCCTGCAGTACTGGGCAGAGCGGGTGTTCCATTTCGTGGTGGTCTGCATGCTTCACAACTTGGCCATCATGAGGGTGCAGCCCTTGCCACCAGGGATTGCACCACCACCTCAGGAGGAGGACGAGGGAGAGGAAGGCGAGGAGGACGAGGAGCAAGAATATGAGGAGCAAGAGGAAGTGGAGGGGGGGAGGCGGCAGGCAGCCAATCGTCCATTCTGACATGCTGTCCATGAGCGGCTCATCAGATGCCGATTTGAATGAATGAGACTCCAGATCATCGTTGCTCACCACATCCCTATCATACATTTCCTGTCTCATGGAATATCACATCCTTCTCCTGGGCACAAAGCTGGAATGAGAGACACCACAAAATCTTCCAAAAAATTGATAAATTGATCAATAATCATATATTTACAATGATACTATTAAGAAATCACCCTTGTGCATTCAGGGGAAAAAATTCAGTATCGCCCATTTTGGGACGTTAATATCGGCCAGGTGCAAAGTTTAGAGCCCGGCGCAAATTATCACTGGCAACTGGGAAATTCGTCTCCAGCGCCCCTGGAGCTGGTTGGAGCGCTCAATCAAGCGCTACACACTACTCTTAGGGTGCTAACGTCAGGGAATGGGACGCTACCTTAGAGCGCTACTCAAGCTCAAGCACTGTCAATTACTTGGTACTCAGATATACTGGTGCCGTCCAGTTCTTAAAGGGGAGGTTCAATCATGCTGCACAGCCTCACCCTGCTCGTTGCTGCATTTGACCTGGGCCTGCAAGGAGGTGTAAATCTGCAGCCAAGATTATCATGGCTACTCAGAGGCCCAGGGAGAGCGCGCACCAGTTTAGCGACCAGGCATTGGCGGCTCTGGTTGCAGCTGTGGAACGTCAACGGGCAGTCCTGTTTCCAGACACTGACAGGAGGCCATTACTCCGGGAGTTCACAAGGATGTGGAGGGAGGTTGCCCATTACGTATCGCCCAGGAGCCTGGTCCAAAGGACTCACACGCAATGCCACAAGAAGTTCAACGACCTCACTAGGGTGGTCAGGGTGAGTAGATGCTTGAAATACCTCTACATCCCACCATCTCAACCTCACTCTGCACAGACAGTATAAAGTCCCAAATCCCTATCACTTACCCAACAACTATGCCCATCTACTAAAAGTCACATCCACATCCCACACTTTGCAGACATTAATGGCTATTCAACTATGGTAGGCATATCTGCCAAACATATGGCTGCACACTCACTCACACCCTGTCCTTTTTCTTGCAGGCCAATATTTCATGTAACCGGAGGGAGCAACAATGCACGGGAGGAGGTCAGGAGGAGCTGCGCCACCTCACACAGCTGGAGGAGTGAGTTCACAGACTCATCGCCAGTCATGTCGTGGGCGCTGTGGCACTTGGAGAGGTCGACCCCCTTGGAGACAGCAACGGTATGTTCATCATCTCTCTCTCCTCTCTCATACTACTTCCCCCTCACAACACCAGCCTTTCCCACTTTTCACCTAACTATACTGTCTCCACTCCTTGCTCCCTTCCTGCCCCCCTGCCCTCACGTTAAAGCCACTCTTGTACCTTCCTACTTTCAGATAGTGAGCCATCATCTGACCAGCCTATCCCTCGGCCTCCCAGTGGCAGTCATGTGGGAGAGGAGGAGGAACACGAAGCTGGCACCTTACCACCTCCATCTTCTGAGGGTGAGACATACGATACTGGGGCCATATGTTCACTGGAGGGGAGCAGGGGATTTGGGTCTGACGTGGGTGAAGCTCCGGGACCCAGCGGGCTGCAGCAACGTCATGGGGGAAGGGAAGTTCGGGAGTCTTCTCCCCGGAGGGTGAGTGCGTGCACGAGTTCTACTGCACAGGACTTGGATAAGGATCTCGATATCGCAGCGATGAATAATCAGTCGATGAGCATGCATGCTGAGCTCATGGGTGCAAATGCAAGGATGCCCGAGAGCATGGGTGCACTGGCTAGGAGCATGGAAGAATCCTCCACTAGAACAGCTGTGCACAAAACCTCAAACCCATCCTTGCCTCATTGTAGAGGATGGTTGAATTTCAGAGAGTCTGTGGGAACCCAGACCCCATGCCACGTGTAATGGGTGAGGTGGCAGCATCTATTGCAGCACAGGCCGAGGCAACACAATGGCTTAGTGCTGGAATTGAGTCATTGATTGGTGCCATCCAATCTCAGACTGCTCTCATTCTGCCTTAGATTAATGTCATGCAAGCACTGGCTGCTGCCATCATAGCTGGGTCACCCACAGTCCACCGGGGATCTCACGGTGCCGCAGCAGGCCAACAATCTGTGCTCGAGCAGATTTCTCTGGATGCTGTGGTTCTGCCCCGGGGGAGTGGCAGTGTGTTGGTCAAGCAGGAAAGTATTGTCTTCTCTCAGGATAACAGCATTCCTGCTCCCACCACTGCCACTCCGCCATTGCACTTGGCACAGCCTGTAACCCAGCCAGCCCAGACTGTGTTGCCCATGCAGAGTTGGTGCTGTCTCCAGCCAGGCCCTCCAGGCCCAGAGCTGGTCGAGGGCATCCTTCAAGGCCATCTCCAGTCTCTGGATCTGATATTCAGCAGTCTTCCACCAGCCTTGCTGCAGCCACTGGGGCCACATTACGGAGGAGCAGTAGGGTGGGAAGGGGGAAAGTGCGAAAGGGCGGGAGATCATTCTCGAAGGGTGAATAACTAAAATGCTCTAACAAATGGGGGGGAATGTTTGTCCCAAGGTTGGATGTGTGTGTTAATATATTGTTCACTCTGTTAAGGCTTATCTCGATATGGTAAGAACTAGTTTTGTTTGTGTGATAAATCCCTGTAGTGAGACAAGGAGTCGAAGAGGTGATATCGCAGAATTAGCACGAGTACTTTATTAACAAACAGAGTAACAAATATCATGCCTGCATCCTGGCATTTCACCTTTGCTGGCCTTGACGGGAAGCAAACCTCTGACCTTAACAGGAAGCAAACCTCTGACCTTAGCAGCAGCATTGGCTACAGCACCACCTGGTGGATAACCTTAATCATAACATCCCAGATTACTATATCCCTCCTCCCTTAAGATTTCCGTATGAATTTCTTAACAAACAACCATTCCTGAGGGTCACATAAGGAGTCTCCATTCATCATGTTCCATACTTGACGAATCTAACAGTTCAGTATCAATCTCTCTGGTGGCTTGCGAGTCCTTTGTGAACGTCTAACAGTAAAGTCCCTGCTTGTTTGTGGTGATGCCACCAGCTGCTTCTGAGCAGTGCTCAGAGTATCTGACTCTGCAACGATGGTTTCCTCTTGACAAATAGGTTCCTGTGGAATTGTCTCTGTGTCTGCACTTGGATAACTGGGGGCAACCCTGTCTTCAGTCATTGCATCTGGAACCTTCATTTCAATTTCCCCTTGTCTGGGAAGTATCTGATCTACCTGTCTGCGTACTACCCTACCATCTCCCAACATGACCTTGTATGATACTGGACCTGTCATTGAGTCTATGAAGCCAGGAATCCACTTTGGTCCATAGCTGAAATTCCTGGTAAGGACCGCATCTCCTTCTCCAAAACTTCAACTGTTTGTTCTTTTGTCATGGTTCTCTTTTTGTTTGTTTTGTCTGTTTTCCATTTTCCTTTTTAGGTCTGGGTGGACAAGGTCAAGAGTGGAGCGTAGTCTATGACCTAATAACATCTCAGCAAGAGAGAGTCCTGTGGTGGATTGAGGTGTTATTCTGTAGCTGAACAGAACTCGTGACACTTTGGCTGCTAAACTCCCTTCTGCACTTTTTTCATCATCTCCTTAAATGTTTGTACGGCTCTCGCCGCAAGTCCATTCGAGGGTGGATGATATGGAGCCGAAGTCACCTGCACTATGCCATTCTTTCTCAAGAACTCTTTTGACTCTGTACTCACAAAACAAGTGGCATTGTCACTCACCACGATCTCCGGTAGCCCTTGATTACTGAAGCTCCGACGCAGGCAGTCTATAGTAGCAGTGGCGGAAGCAGAATTTACAGGATAAACATCCATCCATTTGGAATGTGCATCAATGATTATGAGGAACATCTTCCTCATGAATGGACCCGCATAATCTAAGTGCAATCTTCTCCATGGTTTATCCGGCCACTCCCAGGGGTGGAGAGGAGCTGCTGCTGGTGCCTGCAGTGTTCCTGACAAGTGCTGCATGTCTTGACTAGATTTTCTATCTCCTCATCTAGCTTTGGCCACCACAAGTAACTCCTAGCCAAGGCTTTCATATGCGAGACCCCAGGATGACACTGATGTAGTTGCTCTAGGATAGACTGTCATGCTGGCTGTGGAATAATCACTTGTGCTCCCCACAACACACAACCATCCTGCACATTCAGCTCTGTTTTCCTGACACTGTAGGGTGTGAAGTCAGCCCCTTCCTGATGCTGTGGCCATCCCCTCACCACATATTCTCAAACTCTAGACAGTACTGGATCTTTACCTGTCCATGTTCTTACTTGCTCTGCAGTCACAAGTGCCATGTCAGTGTCCTCCAACATCAAAACTCAGTCCTCTGGAGCTGCACAGATAGGTATGCCTGGCAGTGGAAGAAGGCTCAAGGCATTTGCGTTCCCATGGTACTTGCCCACCTTGTAGACGATGACATACTCATATGCCCTCAACGTCACTTCCGAACTCTGGATCCGGGGTGACACCATCTGTGGAACTGCTTTCATTTCATTGAAAAGAGAGAGAAGAGGTTTATGATCGATCCATATGGTGAACTTCGTGCCATATATGTACTTGTGGAACCTCTGTAACCCAAACATTACTGCTAACCCCTCTTTGTCTAACTGGGAATAGTTTTTTTCCGCTGGTGTTAGAGTTTGGGACATAAACCCTATTGGTCTTTCAGTTCCATCTTCCATGCAGTGTGAAAGAATTGCCCCCACCCCGTAAGGTGAAGCGTCACAAGAGAGAATGATGTCTTTCTCTGCATTGTAGTGAACCAGCACATCCGACGACAGCATCAGTTTCTTGGACTGTTCAAATGAAACCCCCTGCTCCTCTCCCCACTGCCACTCTGTCTCCTTGCGCAGTAGTTTGTGAAGAGGTGCTAACACAGCTGAAAAGTTTGGTAAAAACCTGTTATAATAGTTCAGCAGTCCCAGGTAAGCTTTTAACTCAGCCACATTTGTAGGAGCAGGGGCATCCTGCAGTGCTTGTACCTTCTCCTTGAGTGGATGGAGCCCGGTGGCATCCACTCTGTGTCCAAGGAACACTACCTCATTCCCCAGGAAAGCGCACTTACTCCTCTTGAGCCGGAACCCTGCCCTCTCCAATCTCTGTAGTACCTCTCTCAGAGTGCTCAAATGCTCCTGGTCTGTTCTTCCCATCACCAGAATGTCATCCAGATAGATGGAAACATGTGGAATCCCTTGCAGTACACCTTCAATTGCCCTCTGGAAGATAGCTGGACTAGATGAGACACCAAACGGTAAGCGGTTATATGTAAACAAGCCCTTGTGTGTATTTATGGTGACATACTTCTTTGATTCGTCATCCAGTGTAATCTGCAAGTAGGCATTGTTATATGTTCATAAATAAATAGACGTTTTCATTATGAACAGCTAGCTTGTGCTAGTCATTTATTCAGCCATGTGGACGAGTATACAGGCATCCATCTTGACTACTGCCTTGTGGGTAGCCCACCACTAAACATACAGCTCCACCTAGTGTACCATTCTAGAATGACATGTTACTGATCATTATATCCCCCTTCCTTAGAGGTTAAACAAAATCAATATCAATCAATCATAACGACATAAACATCTTCACAACAGTCAACACATTTTCAAAGCTTTACTTTATGAACTCTAAGCTTTTCATTCTTTTATTATAGCTTTTTTTGTGCTCAGAGATTAAGTCTATCAGGCTTTTTTACTTCACGTGTGGATCTTCTCAGCACAGGTAAGTCTGATGTGTTTGCATGAGAGCCTGTATGTGTGTTTGTGTTCGATTGTTCTGGTGGTGAGTGACAAGATTCAGTTGCGGCATTGTCATCGATTTGCTCTTGGATAGTTTCTTGTGTTTTCAGGAGGGAACGGCGGTTCCTCCTGAGAATCTGTCCTTCCTCAGTTCTAACAGTGTATGACCTTGGTCCTACTTCCTCAAGAATTGTAGCTTTCCTGTTCCATGCATCTGGATCCTCAATCCTGACAACATCATCCCTTGTCAATGGTTTCAGAGTTTTGGATGACTTGTCATAGTGTGATTTCTGTTTCAGCTTTAACAGTTGAAGTCTCTGTCTCAGTTCCTTACTCTGCTTTTCTTTTGCACAGCAGGGTAGCGTGGTGCGCAACTTGCGACCCATTAGGAGTTCAGCAGGTGAAGAACCACAGTCTAAAGGGGAGGCTCGGTAGCTCAGCAGACTTGCTTCCTGTTGCTTTCTTCAGTAGCTGTTTGAGAACTTGAACACCTTTCTCTGCCTTACCATTCAACTGAGCATACAGAGGACTGGATGTGATGTGTTGAAAGTCATAATATGCTGCAAACTGCTGCCACTCTACAGTTGAAGCACGGACCATTGTCGCTAACGGCAATCCTGGGAATTCCATGTCTGGCGAAGATGGATTTAACATGCATTATGACACTGCTTGCTGATGTGCTTGAGAGCAGTGCCATCTAAGGATAGTTAGAATAGTAGTCAATCACTATTAGATAGTCTTTACCGTTCAAATGAAAGAGGTCCATACCAACCTTTTGCTATGGTGCTGTTGGTAAGTCAGCTACTATCATTGGTTCCTTTGCTTGTTTGTTTTGGTGTTTCTGACATGTCTCACATTTGCCTATCATATTCTCAATGTCCTTATTTATGCCAGACCAATAAACAGTGTCTCTTGCTCTCCTTTTGCATTTTTCAATTCCGAGGTGTCCCTCATGAATCCTTTTGAGCATGTCTTGATGTAGAGCCTGTGGAATGACTATTCTGTTCTGTTTTAGTAATAGTCCACTTGCGACACTTAACTCTGACCTGATGTGATAGTACTTTGGACAGGAACCTTTTGGCCAACCATGATGAATGTTCTCTATTACTGTTTGTAACACTGTATCTTTTACTGTTTCTTCTGCTATTTGCTTTGATTTTGTGTCTGAAACAGGCAGCGCAGCAGTGACCATACTCACATGAACATCCACGTCTTCCTCAGTAGAGCTCACATGACTCATTGTGGGTGCTCGGGATAGTGCATCTGCTAACACTATGTGTTTGCCTGGTGTGTAGATCAGTTCAAAGTCATATATTTGCAGCTTCATCATGAGTCATTGAATCCTTGGAGACATCTCATTCAGGTTTTTTTTTATGATTGCAACCAGTGGGCAGTGGTCTGTTTCAACTGTGAAGGTGGGAAGTCCATATATGTAGCCATGGAACATTTCTAGTCCAAATACCAAGCCTAGACATTCCTTTTCAATCTGGGCGTATCGACACTCAGAATCAGTCATAGACCTGGAGGCATAGGCAACAGGCTTCCAATCTTCACCCTCTGCTTGTAGCAAGACCACGCCTAGGCCATCTTTTGATGCATCCCTTGACACTTTGATTCTCTTTGTTGGGTCAAAGAAGGTGAGTACAGGCGTGGTTGTCAGCACTGTTTTGAGGTTCATCCACTCTTGTTCATGTCTTTCTGTCCATGCAAACTCATTTGTTTTATGTAGCAGGTCTCGCAGACAGGCTGTCTTGGCTGACAAGTTAGGAATGAACTTTCCAATGAAGTTTATCATCCCCATGATGCGTAGCACTCCTTTTTTGTCAGTGGGTCGGGGCATTTTGAGTATGGCGTTTACTTTTTCCGTATCTGGCTCTATTCCTTTAACAGATAGATTATCTCCTAGGAAAGTGACTTCCTGGAGGCCAAACTGACACTTGGCTTTGTTGAACTTCAGTCCATTCCGGCGTATGCTCTGTAGCACTTTAGTCAGTCTCTCATTGTGTTCTTTCAGTGTGGAGCCCCAGATGATGATGTCATCAACATATACCTGAACTCCTTCCAGACCTTCAATTGTGTGTTCCATCACTCTATGAAAGATTTCAGATGCAGATATTATCCCGAAAGGCATTCTGAGGAAACAATACCTGCCAAATGGTGTGTTGAAGGTAGAGTATTTGGTGCTCTCTTCATCCAGTTTTAGTTGCCAAAATCCTTGTGAGGCATCGAGCTTTGTGAAGTATCTGGCACCTAACATTTCACTGGTGATTTCTTCTCGCTTGGGAGTCTGGTAGTGTTCACGTTTTATGTTTGCATTTAAGTCCTTTGGATCCATGCATACTCTTAGATCATTGTTCTTTTTCTTTACACATACCATGGAGTTAACCCAGTCTGTTGGCTCTTCAGCTTTCCTGATGACTCCTAATGTGGTCATTCTGTCCAGTTCTTTCTTGAGCCGGTCATGCAGGGGTGCTGGAACTCTCCGTGGAGCATGTACCACTGGCTGAGCATCCTCCTTTAGCTGGATCATGTAAGTGAATGTTAGAACTCCAAATCCATTGAACACATTCTGGAAATTACTCACTACAGAATCCATTGAGTCATCTGGTCTGCTTATGGCACAGTTTATACGGTAGACTCTCTTGACCAGTTCTAAGTCCTCACAAGCTTTGTCACCTAGTAGTGAATCAAGTCCTTCAGCCACAACAGAAAACATGAGATGATGCACTTTGTCTTTGACTGTCACTTTAAGTCTGCATACACCTAAGCTATCTATTTTCTGTCCATTATAGTTTTTCAGTAGTACTGACTTTTTCTGTATTTTGGGCTTTTCTTTCATATTTTTAATGTCACTCATACTGATTAAGTTTGCTTTTGCCCCAGTGTCTAGTTTCAATGTAACTAATGCTCCATTTACCTGCAGTGGCATCATCCATTTGTCCTCTTTTACTGAATTAACTTTATGCTCAGCATTGTCCATTCCTGAGGGCTGCACATTTTCTGTATCCTTTTCTATATTGTCACATGACACCATTCCTACAAAAAATGTCTCACTGAAATCAGTGTCCTCAATCACATTGATTTGTTGCCCTTTCTTTTTTTTTACTTTTGAAAAGCATTGTTTGGCAAAGTGATTCTTTCCATTACATTTTGTGCACATTTTCCCAAATGCAGGGCATTGTCTTGACTGGTGCTGGTAACCGTAGCGTTTACAATTAAAAGTTCCATCCTCCGATTGCTTTGCATTTCTGTTCTGCCCACGTTTCTTCCCCTTGTAGGACACAGCACCACAGTCATTCACTACAGTTGCATTATTATTAATTTCACTGAAAGTCTTTGCGTGCTGTTGAGCTAGCTCACTGGCATGGCATATTTTCACAGCATTCTCCAATGTTAGTTCGGTTTCTCTCAACAGACGTTCCCTGACCTTTTTATCATGAATACCAAACACAATCTGGTCACGAATCATGGATGATTTCAGTTCAGAGAAATTATATGTCTGTGCTTTCAGTTTCAGATCGGTCACAAAGCTATCAAAAGTCTCATTTTGCTGCTGTATCCGTGATCGGAACACGTACCTCTCATAGGTCTCGTTCTTTTTGGGAGAACAATGTGTATCAAATTTCTTTAGCACATCGTCCATCTTTTCTCTGTCCTCCTCTTGATCAAATAGAAACGTATTAAATACCTCTATCGCCTGTGGGCCTGCAACCGTGAGCAGCAACACTATTTTCCTTGCGTCTGGCTTCGTACCGAACCTGATGGCGGCAATATAGATTTCAAATTGTTGTTTGAAGGTCCGCCAATTGCAGTTGACATTCCCCGTGAGTTTCAAACCCTCCGGTGGCTTCAACTTCTCCATAAGAACATAAGAAGTAGGAGCAGGAGTAGGTCATACGGCCCCTTGGGCCTGCTCCGCTATTCAATAGGATCATGGCTGATCCGAATCTAGACTCACGTCCACTTCCCTGCCCTCTCCCCGTAACCCCTAATTCCCTTGTCTGCTAGGAAACTGTCTATCTCTGTTTTAAATTTATTTAATGTTGCAGCTTCCACAGCTCTCTGGGGTAGCAAATTCCATAGATTTACTACCCTCTGAGTGAAGAAGTTTCTCCTCATCTCAGTTTTGAAAGAGCAGCCCCTTATTCTAAGATTATACCCCGTAGTTCTAGTCTCACCCATCATGGAAACATCCTCACCGCATTCACCCGATCAAGACCCCTCACAATCTTATATGTTTCGATAAGATCGCCTCTCATTCTTCTGAACTCCAATGAGTAGAGGCCCAACCTACTCAACCTTTCCTCAAACGTCAACCCCCTCATCTCTGGAATCAACTGAGTGAACCTTCTCTGAACCGCCTCGAGAGCAAGTATATCTTTTCTTAAATATGGAAACCAAAACTGCATGCAGTATTCCAGCTGTGGCCTCACCAATACCCTGTATAACTGCAGCAAGACCTCCCTGTTTTTATACTCCATCCCCCTTGCAATAAAAGCCAAGATTCCATTGGCCTTCCTGATCACCTGCTGCACCTGCATACTAACTTTTTGTGTTTCATGCACCAGGACCCCCAGATCCCTTTGTAATGCAGCACTTTGCAGTTTCTCTCCATTTAGATAATAACTTGCTCTTTGATTTTTTTGACCAAAGTTCATAACCTCACACTTTCCAATATTATATTCCATCTGCCAAATCTCTGCCCACTCACTTAGCCTGTCAATGTCCTTTTGCAGGTTTTTTATGTCCTCCTCACTCACTGCTTTCCCTCCCATCTTTGTATCGTCGGCAAACTTGGATACGTTGCACTCGGTCCCTTCCTCCAAATCGTTAATATAGGTTGTAAAGAGTTGGGGTCCCAGCACTGACCCCTGTGGAACACCACTAGTTACTGAATGCCATCCTGAGAATGAACCATTTATCCCAACTCTTTGTTTTCTGTTAGATAGCCAGTCTTCCACCCATACCAGTATATGACCCCCAATCCCGTGATTTTTTATCTTGATCAGTAATCTTTCGTGTGGAACCTTGTCAAATGCCTTTTGGAAGTCCAGATACATTACATCCACTGGTTCCCCTTTATCCACCCTGTATGTTACGTCCTCAAAGAATTCGAGCAAATTTGTCAAACATGGCTTCCCCTTCATAAAACCATGCTGACTCTGTCCTATTAAATTATGTTTATCCAAATGTTCTGTTACTGTTTCCTTAATAATGGACTCCAACATTTTGCCAGCCACAGATGTTAGGCTAGCTGGTCTATAGTTTCCAGCTTTTTGTCTACTTCCCTTCTTAAATAAGGGTGTTACATTAGCAGTTTTCCAATCTGCCGGGACCTTTCCTGAGTCCAGGGAGTTTTGGAAAATAATCCCCAATGCATCCACAATCCCTACTGCCACTCCTCTCAAGACCCTAGGATGTAGGCCATCAGCTCCAGGGGATTTATCCACCTTAAGTCCCATTATTTTACCGAGTACCATCTCCTTTGTGATTTTAATCGTGTTTAGCTCCTCGCCCCCCCCCCCCCATTGCCCCCTGTTTGTCCAGTGTTGGGATATTTTTAGTGTCCTCTACTGTAAAGACTGATACAAAATATTTGTTCAGCGTCTTTGCCATCTCCATGTTCCCCACCACGGGTTTCCCGGTCTCATCCTCTAAGGGACCAATGTTCACTTTAGCCACCCTTTTTTGCAATATTCAGCAGATATTACCAATCCTGGTACCATGTTCTGTTCATAAATAAATAGACGTTTTCATTATGAACAGCTAGCTTGTGCTAGTCATTTATTCAGCCATGTGGACTAGTATACAGGCATCCATCTTGGCTACTGCCTTGTGGGTAGCCCACCACTAAACATACAGCTCCACCTAGTGTACCATTCTAGAATGACATGTTACTGATCACTACAGGCATGACTCATATTAAACTTTGTGAATTTCTTTCCTCCAGCCAGGTTTGCAAAGAAATCCTCTGTTTTGGGAATTGGTCACTGCTCTAGTTTGGACACCCGATTGACTGTCAATTTATAATCTCCACAGAGTCTTACCAAATTGTCCGGTTTTAAAACAGGTACTATGGGAGCTGCCCATTCCGAACATTTCACTGGCTCCAGTATGTTCTCTCTCAATAGACGGTCAAGCTCAGCCTCTGCCTTTGGCTTCATGGCATAAGGCACAGGTCGTTGTTTAAAAAACCTTGACGGTGCCTCCTTGTCTACATAAATCTTAGCTGGGGGGCCATTAAATGTGCCAAGTTCCTCCTTGAACACATTCTCATGTTCCCTCAACACTTCTTGCAAAGTCAACTGTTTGCCCGCATCTATTTGATTTACTGCTCCCCAGTCTAATTTAAGTTCTTTTATCCAGCCCCGACCTAACAGGTTTGGTCAGGTACCCGATACTATAACTACAGGGAGCTGTTCCACTGTGTCCCTGTGTTGCACAGTTACATTAGCTGTACCTAATGTCGCTACTCGTTCACCTGTATATGTTTTAAGATGCAGGGAGCAAGGCTTTAACTCTGGAACTTTTGCACGGTTCCACAATTTTGAGTACTCTGCCTTGTTCATTATGGTCACGCTGCACCCTGTATCCACTTCAAAGTTCACCTTAGAGTCATTGACTGTCAGTTGCAATGTGATAGGAGCCACTTTTGGAATGTTCTCTAACATGCTATACATTATGAACATGTCCTCTTCTTCCTCAGCTTCCCCGCTGATGTGGTGTGCGCCATGTTTTTCACTTCTCTCCCTTGGTTTTGCTGTCCTCCCCCTTTTGGTTTGGATTCCTCCACAGGTGATTTTGCCCTGCAAGCTCATTTTATGTGTCCTTGTTTCCCACACTTGTAGCACTTTTCCTCCAGAAACCGGCATTCACTCGCCAGGTGATCGCCCTTGCATCTATAACATGCCTCACATGCTCACGTTGTGGTTTCTGATGCATGTTCAACTTGTGCACAACAACCTGACCTGCAACTTGTGTAGCATTAGCCCTGTCTGAACCCTGCATTCCTTTTACATCTCGGTTCGCTGTCTCTATGGCTTGAGCAAGTTCCAATGCTTTTTCATAAGTATGCCCAGTCTCGGATAATAATCTACGCTGCATTCGGTCGTCCATAATTCCGCAAACTAGCCTATCTCGCAGCATTTCCTTCAGGTTGTCCCCATAATTGCAATCTTGTGCTAATTTACGCAACACCGCTACATAGTCTATTATGCTCTCTTCCTCTTTCCTGTTCCTTGAATTAAACTTGAACCACTGTACAATCTCACTAGGCTTAGGGTTGAAATGTTCTTTTAGCAAAACCACTTATTCAACAAATGATTTGTCTCCAGGCTTTTCAGGACTGAGCAGATTCTTCATCAAATCCATATAGTGAGACAAGGACTTGAAGAGGCGATATCATAGAATTAGCACGAGTACTTTATTAACAAACAGAGTAAGAAACATCATGCCTGCATCCTGGCATTTCAACTTTGCTGGCCTTGACAGGAAGCAAACCTCTGACCTTAACAGGAAGCAAACCTCTGACCTTAGCAGCAGCATTGGCTACAGCACCACCTGGTGGATAACCTTAATCATAACATCCCAGATTACTATAGTTTGTTAATGAATTGTTGTGTTTGTTTGTTATTGGTTGTGCTTAATAAGACACAGTTGTTCAGAAAAATCAAGGGCTAGATTTTCAGTAGCTTGCGCCAGCAGTTAGCGCCTTAAGAGAAGTGATTTCTGGGCGCTATGCGTGTAGCGCCCGGGCGCAGCGCAGTTTGCGCTCCGCCCCAAATTAAGTTGCCCGTTAGCGCCGGCGCAAAGTTTAGTGCCCGCCCGGATGCGCGCGCAGAAAATGACGTCACATCCTCGTGCAACGCCCTTTGGCCGCCCCGATTGCAAACTTCAGTCGGACCGCCCCATTGTGCGGCGGGCGGCCGGAGCGTTTGGAAAAAGGAACGCAACACAACCAGCGCGGGCCCCGGGGGGCGCTAATTAAAGGGAACGTCCTCTCCAGTATAAAGGCCATCCTTTTTTCAGAAAACAGTCTTGTGCAACGCATTTCTGGAGACACAACAAGGAGGATAGCTAACTGGTTTCAAGCAGCAAGAGCCAGGTATTTTTGGACTCAGGCAATAGCGCTGCAAGTGGCCATTTGGAAAGTAGACTGTTTGCCAGGATTTGATGGGGGCTGCATGGGGTGCCAATGCGCAGCTGCAGCGCCATATCCGTAGGGCTCGCAGACGCATTGTGAGAGGGGCAGCCCTGGCTAGAGGCAGAGGGGGCTACAGGCGTCGGCCACGTAGGCCTTACCCAGTCAGGCTATACCGCCAGCAGCACTCCTACCTAAACATGAGTGCCGCGCGATGTGTTAGAAGGCTCCGATTCCGAAAGGAGGTGATTGCAGAGATCTGCCACCTGCTTCGCCGAGATCTGCGGCCAAAGCTCAGGTGCAGGACGTCTCTGTCGGTGGAAGTGAAGGTGACGGTGGCATTGAACTTCTATGCCACCGGCTCCTTCCAATACGCTGCTGGGGACATAGCAAACATCTCCCAGTATGGCGCGCATCGCTGCATCCGCCACGTGACCGAAGCACTGTTCAGAAGGAGAAGCCAATTCATCTCCTTCCCCATGGCCCTCGAGAGCCAGCATCAGCGCGCATTGGGATTTGCCAGACTCGGGGAATTCCCCTTGGTGCAGGGCGCCATTGACTGTACGCATGTGCCTTTGCGGGCCCCTCTGGAGCATGGCGAGCAGTATCGCAACAGGAAGGGCTACCATTCTCTGAATGTGCAGCTGGTCTGTGACCACAAGCAGCGCATCATGGCAGTCAATGCCAGCTTCCCAGGCAGCAGCCACGATGCCTTTATCCTGCGGCAGAGTACTGTGCATGACATGTTCCAGGCACAGCCTTCCCCAAGAGGATGGCTCATCGGGGACAAAGGCTATCCTTTGTGCACCTGGCTCATGACCCCGCTCCGCGCGCCCAGGACCGCTGCTGAAGAGGCCTACAACGAGAGCCATCAAACCACCCGCAACATAATCGAGCTAACTATTGGGGTCCTCAAGCAGCGGTTCCGCTGCCTTGATCGCTCCGGAGGAGCTCTCCAGTATTCGCCGGACCGGGTCTCCCAATTTGTGGTGGTTTGCTGCATGCTACACAACCTGGCTATCCGCAGGACTCAGGCACTGCCACCTGACATTGGACCAGCACCTCAGGAGGAGGAGCAGGAGGAGCATGAGGAGGAGGAGGAGGAGCAGGAGTACGTTCCCAGGAGGGAGCGACCAGGGCCAAGGGCCGCACGACGCCACCTTATTACACGGTACTTCTAAGCCCCCTGTCAGGGAATGGCCAGAGGCCATGAGGGAAGATGAATGCAGCCGCTCCGCAAGCCCTCAGCCGGCGAAGCCAACAAACACTAAGAAGAACAACCATGGAGACTGCATGAATAAAGATAATTTTTTATTGCACAAAAATGAAAAGCCCTTCCCACATGAATCCCCAAAAACAATAAACGGGCCCCACAAAAAGCCCAACAAACGACTCACTCGCACAAACTGGGGAGGAGCCACTCCACCTTTATTGAAACCGGGCCTCCACGTCGGCCTAACGCAAAAAATAAGCCCTCCAAAAGCACAACCATGGGCAAAATAAAGATGGCCACCGCCATATTAAAGGAAAGCTGCCCACACCCTCTACTGAGTGGCCCGCGAGGGCGAGACCTTGGCCAGCATTTTGCCTCCCCTGCCCTGCCTGCTGCTCCTTCGCAAGCTCTGCCCAGTGGCTGCTGCGAGGCTGGGGGAAGGCGCCTGAGGCTCAGATGCCCTTCCGCCAGATGCCGCTGGGGGGCGGCCTACACGGCGTTTGGGCCTCGAGGGGCCGTCTGCTGAGTGGCGCACCTGAGCCTGGCCACCATCAGCTGCAGCCGCTTGCCGTTGACGCCCCAGAGGGGGAATGGCGGCGACGGATGGCGCAATGTGGGCCAGCTGGCGTCTGGGATGCGCTGGCTGGTGCTGTGGCGCGGTGGCACTCGGCCGGGCCCGCACTGCAGGATCCGCAGCAATCAGCCGACGGGCGGCTTGCTGGGATGGTCCAGCGCGGCGCCTGCCCTGGCGATGCCTGCCTGAGACAGCGCGTGTGGCAGCAGTGAGTGGCCCTGTGGTCCTGGTGTGCGCGCGCATCACATCCGCCAGGGTCTTGACGGCATCAGTCAGCATGCGGCCAGTCGCGGCAGTTGCTGCCCCGAACTCGCGCACACTGGTCGCCAGCGACTCGATGGCCTCAGGCATGCGCCCCACCACGCTCATGAGCTCCGTGTGGCGCCGGTCCGAGTCGTCGGCCATCTTATCCAGCTTCCGCACCTCCTCCGAAGTGAAGGTGTCCGGACTGGAGTCGCGACTCTCCCGCTGGGGAGGAGGGGGCCGAACTAGGGGACCCTTGACGCGTTGGTGACGGCGAGTGTGCCGAGCAGCAGCACTCCCCTCTGATCCTTCCCCCCTTTGGGGGGAAGGCCGCGGGCCACGCGCACGGCTCCTGGGTGGCTGGACGCCACTGGTCCCAGAAGCTGCATTGCCCTGCGACAGTTCCTCCAGGCACTCGTCCAGTGAGGAGGTGTCAAGCATTTCCTCCTCTCCTGCGGGACATGACTGTTCCCCCGAAGGTCCGGCTTGCTCCTCCTCCTCCTCCTGGTCGGAGGTGCTGTCACTGGCAGCCTCAGGGTCCTGGTCGTCACCAGCTGAAAGCAGGAATGCACAAGAGTAGCTTCAGAGTGAGGAGACGGCGTCAGCGAGGGAGTTAGGACTGGTGGGATTCAGCGCATTGTTGGGACAGTGGCAAAGGAGGTAGCTCAGATGGGCCAGTGCGACGCGAGAGGGCCAAAAGGCGAGGTCCTTACCATTGCCGGGCAGTGGAGGGTCGGATACACCGCACGCTGTGGGGACAATCACACGGGCTCCCATGAGCACACACACGCGCTCCTCCAGCCGAGTGAGCTTCTGCAGCTTGGCGCGGCCACCCCTGGCACGGGCCTGGCGATTAAACGCTACTTTAGCCTGCAAGAGAAAGGACGGGCTGTAAGTGCGCAGTGAAGCCCTGATGTAGTGTGCACTGCCTCCCATGGTGGAATAGCTTGGCCAAAGTGTAGCCCTGATGTAGTGTGCACTGCCTCCCATGGTGGAATAGCTTGGACAGAGTGAAGCCCTGATGTAGTGTGCACTGCCTCCCATGGTGGAATAGCTTGGCCAAAGTATAGCCCTGATGTAGTGTGCACTGCCTCCCATGGTGGAATAGCTTGGACAGAGTGAAGCCCTGATGTACTGTGCACTGCCTCCCATGGTGGAATAGCTTGGACAGAGTGAAGCCCTGATGTACTGTGCACTGCCTCCCATGGTGGAATAGCTTGGCCAAAGTGTAGAGTGCCGAATGGCCATTTGATGCTCATGACTGTCCCAATGCTGCTGGCTGAGGGCTGGCCAATAGGACTTTCAGGTCCCTTTGCCCATCATGTCAGGTGTACATGCAAGAATGAGGAGGAGACTGGAAAGGCTACTCACCTTCACAATCCTGGTCAGATCGTTGTATTTCTTACGGCATTGTTTGTGGGTCCTGGGGGCCTCGCCGGTGAACGTCACCCTCTGGGCGATCTGCTTCCAGGCTTTGGTGTAGTCATGGTGGGTTGGATTCCTCCCACTCTCTGGGAACAAGATCTTGCGCCTCACCTCCAGAGCTGTGACCATTATGTCCAGATCACCCTCTGAGAAGCGCAGGGCACGCTGACGGGCCTTCTCTGGCGTTGCCATGACTCCCTGGGGCTGAGCAGCAGTGTTGAGGCCTCTTTGCAAGGCTGCAGTGTGCAGGGCGTGGCAGCAGACCAATTCGTCCCTTCCCCCTTTAAGAGCTGGTCGGCACCACGGGGTCTGCTGTCAGTGCAAAAATGACCGCACCCGTGCTGCGCCCCGCCTGGGCGCTATCCCTCTGGACCGCCGGCTTAGCGCCTAAAGGTAGGAGTGCAACGCCTCTTTTAGCACTCCACCACTCTCTTAGGGCGAAGCCACTGAATTTCCGGCAACGGGGCGCTACTTTGGGGCGGGCGCTAACTTCGGGCGGGCGCTAAGGTTAGCGCCCCAAAACTGTCTATACTGAAAATCTAGCCCCAAATCTTTTATTGAAACGTTACAACTTTGCTCATTTTACTCATTGGAGCTTTGCCCAGTAATAGGGGCTGTGAGATGGCTGTAATAATGTGCTTGTTCATCCCAAAAACCATCTTCTCTGTCATTCATCAGAAGTGGTGTCTTATCAGGCATTCATGAATGGCCCTTGCAGAAGCAACATTGAGTGCCTCCCTCCCATGTTGTTGCTGCTCCTCCTCCTCTTCATCCTCCTCCTCCTCTCCCTCCTTCTCCTCCTCTCCCTCTTCCTCCTCCTGAGGTGGTCCACCAATCCCTGGTGGCAATGGCTGGGTCCTCAGAATGGCGAGGTTGTGCAGCATGCAGCACACAACTATGAAAACCGATACTCGATCGGGGGAGTACTGCAGGGCTCCTCCAGAGTGGTCAAGACACTGGAACCATTGCTTCAACATACCAATCGCCTGTTCATTGAGGTTCCAAGTGACGCTATTGCTCTTATTGTAAGCGAGCTCAGCAGGTGCGTTGGGGTTACGGAGCGGTGTCATCAGCCAGGCGCAGAATGGATAACCCTTGTCCCCGAGGAGCCAGCCATGAGTTTGTTGCGGTGGTTGGAAGAGGTCTGGGACACTCGTCTGGCACAGGATGAAAGCATCGTGGCTGCTGTCAGCATAGCGAGCATTGACGGCGAAGATGCGCTGTCTGTGGTCGCAAACCGACTGGACGTTCAGAGAGTGAAAGTCTTTGCGGTTGCGGAAAACCTCTGCCTTTTCATGGGGTGCCCGCAATGCCACGTGCATGCAGTCAATGGTGCACTGAACCATGGGTTCCTAGCGAAGCCACATGTACGTTCACGCTGTTTGTCTCGGGTCATGGGCAATAAGATGTATTCCCTTCTCCTTTGGTGTAGAGAATTTGTGACCTCCCAGATGCAACAATGGATGGAGAACTGGGAGATGTTCACAATATCCCCTGTGGAAGCCTGCAAGGAGCCACTGGCATAGAAATTGAGAGCCACCATCATCTTCACTGCCACAAACAGAGATGACCTGGTCCTGAGCTGAGGCTGGAACTCTGGCTGCAGGAGGTGGCAGAGCTCTGTGACCACCTCCTTGCTGAAGCGGAGCCTTCTAAAACACTGCTCTTCAGAGAGATGGATATATGAGAATTGCTCCCGGAATACCCTGGGAGGGTAAGGTCTCCTGTGCAGAGCCCTGTTGGCCCTCCTCCCTCTGGTCATGTTTTCCATTCTCTCTCTCCGCCTTCGCATTTTCTGACGCTGAAGCTGGAGGACGACGCCCCGTGCTAGTACAGCCCCCATTTAATCTTCTAAATGTTGTAGTAATAAAGCTGACAGAAATGGGAACCTGAAAAGTATTGCTGAGGAACAAAGCCCCTTGTAGAATGGCGTTAAATGTCTCCAGACGCCTCTCTCCCTCTCTCCCTCGCTCAACCTGCATATGCAGAATATTTTGCTGACAGGAAAAAGCAGGAAGCACGTGCCTTTAAATAGAGCTCTCCCAGCCGAATGGAAAGCATCCCCCTCTACCTGTTGTTTCTAGCACCAGGCGTTGAGGCAGGGGGTGAGAATCCATTTCTGGTCCGGGCGCTACCGGGGCGATGCGCGCTGATCGTGGCGGTAGTGTTTAACACCACCGAAAACCGCCAGGTCAATTTTGTGGGCGGTGCTTAAATCGCTGCGGTTGGGTGATAAGTCATTACCACCCCATTAGTGCCTCCTGGGAACGCTAAAGGGAGGTGCTAACCAACCGAATATTTTGTCTGTCTTTCGTGTGGGTTTTCCTAACCTGTTGCTCCTGTGACGAACTCCCCTAGTGGCTGCAGCAAGGCTGGTGGAAGGCTGCTGAGTTTCCGTGTGGGAGACTTCAGATGGCCTTGCAGGATGACCTCGAGCAGCTCTGGATCTAGAAGGCCCAGCTGAAGACTGCACCAGCTCGGTATGGGCAGCAGCAGTCTGGGCTGACTGGCTAACAGGCAAGGGCAATGGCAGAGTGGCAGTGGTGGGAACAGGAATACTGTCATCCTGAGAGAGGACAGCAGGGTCCTGGCCTACTAACCCATTGCCACTCCCCCAGGGCGGCTCCTCAGCATTCCTAGCAATCTAGTTGGAGCACAGATTGCTGGCCTGCTGCGACACCCTGCAAGCCCCTGTCGACGGTGGTAAACCCAGACCTGATGGCAGCAGTCAGAGCTTGGGCGGCTTCATGCTGAGAATGCAAGAGAGCACGCTGAGCTTGGGCGGCTTCATGCTGAGAATGCATGAGAGCACTCTGAGCTTGGGAGGCTTCATGCTGAGAATGTATGAGAGCTCTTTGAGTTTGGGAGGCTTCATGCTGAGAATGCATAAGAGCACTCTGAACTTGGGAGGCTTCATGCTGAGAATGCATGAGAGCACTCTGAGCGTGCGTGGCCTCAAGCTGAGACTGCATGAGAGCCGTCTGAGCTTTCGCTGCAGCACTAATATGTTAGGTTGCTTCCACCTGTGCTTCAATGGAAGCTGCGACATTAGCCATCATGCGTGCCATCATGTCTGGATCACCATGGTATCTCTGGGAGTGTACCATCATTTCCAGGCTGGAAATCCTTGGCTCCATGCTCTGCGCAGAGCCCCGGGCAATGTTGGAGACAAACTCAACCACGCTCCTTGTCATTGCCAAGAGGCTCTCTGGCAGTCTTGTCATTGCACCCATCATTTCTGTGTGCATGCCCATCACCCTTCTTCTGAAGGCCGCCCCATCGAGGTTCTCATCTGAATCCTGTGCAGCAGAACTTGTGCACGAGCCCCCCCTCCATTGAGCTGGCCCCCGAGGTACCCTTTCCCCTGGCTTTTCTGCAGCCCACTCGTGCCTGGTGCTTCACCCTCTGCAGATCCCGCTTCTACACTAGCCTTTAAATTCGTGTAGTGCCAGTTTCTGAACTGGTGTCTGTGAGTGACAGACGCAGTGACGCGGTGTCTTCTTCCTCCTCCTCTTCTCCCCCCTCTCTCTCAGCGGTGCCCTCAGGGACAGGCTGCTCGGCTGCTTTTTGATTATCTGAAAGCAGAAAGGCACAAGAGTTGGCTGATGGTGCGTGGTGGGGAAGCCGGAAATGATGCCTGCAGCATCATCAGCTTGAATGTGAGAGAAAAGATTGTGGGTTAAGAGGGAACTGGGATGTGAGCAGAAGGATTAGGAACGAACATGCCATTGTTGTCGCCAAGGGTTTGAACCTCGCCGGTGGCCACGGCCTCTACCACATGGCCCCCCAGTGATCTCCAGTACTCACTCCTCCAGCTGGCTTAGCTGTTGAAGGGCCGCCTGGCCCTTGCCTGTCTGCTCCTGCTCCCTCCAATTATGTGTGACTTTGGCCTGCAAGACAAAGAGAAGTGTGTGAGTGAGTTTAGTGCAATGTGTTTGCGTGATGTGCCTGCTATAGTTGAATAGCTGTCATTGTGTGCAAGGTATGAGATGTGGGTGTGAGTGTTGATAGATAGAGATTGTTGCTTTGTAATTGCTGGGGTGTGGTGCATTGAGCAGTGTCTGAAGCTTGTGGTGCAGATGGTGATATGTGGGATTTGCTGAAGCCTTCAGTCACCTTGACCCATGTGGGTCCTGGGGACCTCAGTGCTGGCTGTGACGTGGTCTGTGATCTCACTCCACATGGTCTGGGATGTGGGTTGTGAGGGCCTCCTGCCAGTTTGCGGGTATAGGACCGCCCGTCTCCACCACCAATACCAATGCCTACAGAGCTTCATTGGAGAACCTCCAGGCTCTCTCCCTCCAGCTGGGTTTTGCCATGTTGTTCATTGTAATAAGCTTCTTTACTTTGCTGTTGGTACAGCTGAAGACCCAACCACCCTGACAATGAGATGCTGCAGCATTAATGCACCCGCCCTTTAAGTAGTGCAAAAAGCCTGTGGCAATTATGACTGTGAATTAGACCGGTCTCGATATTGGTCCACCTGTTGCATGTAAAGCCAATGATCAGCAGTTTTCATGCTGAAATCATGATTACAATCATGTTAAAGAAGAGTGAGCATGAATTTTGCATGCTTAGTAGACCATTTTCAGATGGCGCAGCTTAACCTCATTTAGTCTTAACTCTGCCCATTTCTTGGCTATATCCAATTTCTAGGACAGAGTTTTAACATGTGTAAATGTCTTTAATATTGAGAACTGTTTAATAAAGTTAGTAAATTAATTAGGGTCTTCTCTACTTGGCCTTATGTCTGTCGACATTGGTTTACTGTGTATCTAACCCATACTGTACTTGATCTGGGACTGTTAGGTGGGACAGTAAAGAGGGAGTTTTTAAGAATTATTGTCCATGATGCCATCTCCAATTATTGGTCTGATGGTTCCACCACTTGATACTCCTGATGATCTCTCCACGTTGCTTCTGTCACCCCATCCTGTTCCAGGGAATAGACTGGTTTCAGAATACAGAAGAGGTTGTAATAGCTCTGCCTCATCCCAACACCTTTCCCTCCAACTGCCTCTTACTGCCAAACCAGGAGGGGGACACATTGCCTGTTATAAAGAGAAGGGAGACTTTGGGGTGGCAAAGCAAGAGTTGCACATGGGGGCCATTGAATAGAGGTACTTCACATTTGGAGGATGGGAGGGAGAATTTGTAAGGTATAATTTTGGGAGGCGGTTCTCCTTGCCTGGAGTCTCAGTAAATGGGAGCGAGGTCAGAGACAGGACTGATTCTACAACCTGCATTCATGCCCAGTGAGACTGCACACCAGAAGCAGAGCTTGGCCATGTGACCCTGTAATACATTGAGTGGGAGGGGCTTGGGCTGCTTTGTGACATCATTCCTGGCAGCCATGTGATTGGCTGCTGACTCCTTTGTGATGTCACCTGGAGATAGGTTTATGCCCCTGGTTACAGACATCAGTGGGAGTTACTGTGGGAGGCGCTGGAGTGATGCTGACACTGAATGAGTTTAGTACTTGTAAGTAGGGGAAAGAAAAGAACAAGTTAATATTAAAGTAAGTAATTCAACCAAATGTCATTATTTGCAAATAAATTCAAATTACATATAATGAAACGTCGCTGGGTCCACAGAGCAGATCTGGTGGGACCAAGACCCACCGTGTCAAAGACCACATAAAAAGGGAAGCTTCAAGAATGATTGAAAAGGTGAGGAACTTTACTGAGAATCCCATCAGTCTGGGATTTTATCAAGGTGTGAATCCAACCAGCTACTGGAAGCTGTTCAACATCTGTGATAAGGCTTGGCCTTTGATACGGCAAGTTGACTGGAGCTTAACTCGTATGTAAAGCTAGCCCACACCTCACCTGGGAGTGAATGAACTTAATTGTACAGGGATTTCTAGTATGTATTCTTACCATGTTGTACCTGAGCAGGTGTGCTTCATTGGATCGTGTCAGAGGAGCTGTATGCTGCATTTAACACATGCTGTATTTGAATTGGCTGTGCTTGGTGAACAAATTCAGCGAGCTACAACACTGGCATCTACTCGACAAAGTGGAAAATTGCCCAGGAATGCCCTGTCCACAAAAAGCTTGACAAATCCAATCCAACCAATTACCGCCCCATCAGTCTACTTTCAATCATCAGCAAAGTGATGGAAGGTGTCATCGACAGTGCTATCAAGCGACACTTACTCACCAATAACCTGCTCACTGATGCCCAGTTTGGGTTCTGCCAGGACCATTCAGCTCCAGACCTCATTACAGCCTTGGTCCAAATAGGGAAAAAGGAGTTGAATTGCAGAGGTGAGATGAGAGTAACTGCCCTTGACTTCAAGGCAGCATTTGACCGAGTAAGGCATCAAGAATCACTCGGTAAAATTGAAGTCAATGAGAAGCAGGGGGAAATCCTCCATTGGCTGGAGTCATAACTAGCACAAAGGAAGATGGTTGTGGTTGTTGGAGGCCAATCATCTCAGGCCCAGGATATTACGTCCGTGTATGATTGAGACACGGACAGCAGGAGTTGAACAAAACAAGTCTTTACTGAAAGGAGTCAATCGGGAAACTGAAACTACAGAGGCTTACTAGCGCCTTTTATACAGGGGTGGTGACTGCCGGTACTGCAGTCTGAGACCAGTTATTCTCTTAAAGGTACATACACAACAATTCCTCCCCTTTTAGATAAACAGTACATAACATTCATTTAACAACTAAATGATAACTAATTACAATCAAAATTACGGTTGCTAGATACATTGGTTAAGTTTAAGCAATTATAAGTTCAGTCTTTGAGGAGGCTTCCTGATTCTGTCTGGATAACGCCTCTTTGGGGTATCAGGTTCCTCTGGCAAGGTTGAGTCGGGATCAATGTCATTGTTTGGTTCATCTGCTTCCAATATCACCGATTCTGCGGTAGCTGCAATTGGTACGTCGATTTCATTACCAGGTGTATCAGATCGTGGTGTGGAGTTGACGTTTTCCAGTGACTCTAGAACCTGGTCAGCATGGCGTCTTACAATGCTCTCTCCAACGTCCACAGTATACATGAGAGGTCCTTGCCGTGTACAAATCGTTCCTGGCTGCCATTTCTCAGTGCGGTAGTCCCGGGCCAAAACTGGTTGACCTATCCTAAAACTCCTGGTCGGCCTTTCATTCATATTCTGAAACTGCCTGTTCTCCACATCTCTTCGGATGTTTGGCTTAACCAAATCCAAGCGGCATCGTAGTCTTCGATTGAAGAACATCATGGCTGGAGTTTGGTTGGTAACCGCATGTGTCGCATTCCGGTAGGCAAACAAGAAGTTGTCCACCTTGTGTTGTAGGGGTATATCTTCATTACACATTGCCTTGAAAGCCTTCTTGAATGTTTGAACAAACCTCTCGGCCAATCCATTAGTGGCTGGATGATATGGGGCAGATGTGTAATGCTTAACACCATTGTTCTTTAAGGACCTCCGGAACTCTTCAGACACAAACTGTGGTCCATTGTCAGAGCAAATCTGTTCAGGCAGCCCATTCCTGGCGAATATGGTTCGTAAAACTGTGATAGTTTTTTCCGTGGTGGTTGAGGACATTTTTATTACCTCTGGCCACTTTGAATGTGCATCCACCGCAATTAAAAACATCGAGTCCATGAAGGGACCAGCAAAATCAATGTGCACCCTTTGCCATGGAGATGAGGGCCACTCCCATGGATGTAGAGGAGCTTGTGGTGGGGCGTTTTGGACCTTCTGGCATCCTGCACAGCTCTTGGTCATCTCTTCAATTTCTCTATCGATTCCCGGCCACCACACAAACGCTCTGGCTAAGTTCTTCATTTTTACCCCACCCAGATGACCCTCATGAAGCTCATTGAGCACTTTATCCGTCAACTTAGGTGGAATTACTACTCTGAATCCACACATCAAGGTTCCTCTGCACACTGACAGCTGTTCTCTTCTCGGCGAGAGTGCTGGCAGCAGTGGTTCGCCATGTGCTGGCCATCCCTTCACCGTTAAATCATAGACCCGTGATAGTGTCGGGTCATTCCGTGTTTCCTTTTCTATGTTTGCATTCATCACAGGGAGATATTCGACTATGGTCGAGTGGAATAACTCCATTGGATCCACTGCAAGGTCTTCTTCTTCCACCGTCGGCAACGGTAGGCGTGACAATCCATCAGCATTCCCATGCTGTTTAGTTCCTTTGTACTCGATGTCATATTGGTGTGCCCCTAGGAAAAGGGACCACCTCTGCAGCCGTTGTGCTGTCATTATCGGTACGCCCTTCTGAGGGTTGAAAATGGAGACAAGAGGTTGATGATCGGTTAGTAGAGTAAATTTTTGACCGTGCAGGTAGTGATTGAACTTCTTCACCCCCCACACTCGGCTGAGGGCCTCTCTGTCAATCTGGGCGTAGTTACGCTCGGCAGAAGTTAACGAGCGTGACGCAAAAGCTATCGGCCTCTCTAAACCATCAAGGAATTTAAGTGACAGTACCGCCCCAATGCCGTAGGGAGATGCATCACACGCCAGTCTTATCGGCAGTGCTGGGTTGTAGTGAGCCAATACTTCTCTTGAAGTGATTAAGTCCTTACTCTTCTGAAAGGCCCGCTTACAGTCATTGCTCCATTTCCATGCTACTCCCATTCGTAGCAGGGCGTTCAGTGGGTGCAGGATTGTGGACAAATTCGACAAAATCTTATGGCAGTAATTCACCAATCCGAGGAATGACCTCAGTTGCGACACATTTTCAGGCGCTGGGGCCTTAACAACCGCTTCAATTTTGTTAGGGGACTTATGTAACCCCTCTTCATCAATCACATGGCCACAATACGATATCTGTTTCGTAGTCTAGTGAGCACCTGTTCTAGGTTGTTAAGGTGTTCACTGTCATCTTCACCTGTCACAAGGATGTCGTCCAAGTAATACTGAGTCCCCGGAATCCCTTGCAGGACTTGTTCCATCGCTCTTTGCCATATCGCCGGAGCCGATGCTACTCCGAATACCAATCGATGATACTGGTAAAGACCTTTGTGAGTGTTTATAGTGAGATACTTCCTAGAGGATTCTTCAACCTCCATCTGCAAATATGCTTGTGCTAGGTCAATTTTTGTAAAACGCTTCCCTCCAGACAGTGAGGCGAAGATGTCTTCTATCCTTGAAAGAGGATATTGTACTGTGTGAAGGACTGGGTTCACCGTCACCTTGAAATCCCCACAGATCCGAACCTTCCTTGGCTCCTCAGACTTATTGCTTAACGTTTTCTTCATGACAGGAATGATGGGTGTCGCCCACTCGCTCCAGTCGACCTTAGACAACATGCCTGCCTTCTCCAGATTCTCCAGCTCTGCCTCAACGGCTGGGCGAATTGCATATGGTACTGGTCTTGCTTTGAAAAACTTGGGAATTGCATTCTCTTCTATTTTTATCGAGGCGGTTATGCCTTTAAGAGTGCCCAGTTCTTGTTGAAATACCTCTTTGGCATTAGCTAAGATTGTTGACAATCGTCCAGGAGTGACGTCTTCATCTTTTTTACCATCCACCGTCATTGCATGAATGGAGTGCCAATCTAAGCTTATCTTCCTGATCCAGTCACGTCCCAGTAACGGTGGTCCACCATTTTGCAGTATGTAGAGATACAATTTCCGTATTTTCTTGCCGTTGTATTCGACAGGCACACTTATTTTTCCTCTGGGGTATACTTTTTGCCCCGTACACATCGTCAAGACGATGGATGTCTCTCTCAAGGGTATATGTGAGAATAGCCGCTCGTAGCCTCGTCGATTCATGACGGTTAGCGCTGATCCTGTATCCAATTCCATTTTAACTTGGGACCCTACTATCGTGAGGGTGACCCAAATGGTTCGGTGATCCTCTTTTGCGATTACATTGTGAAGTTTGAGACAGCTTAATCTCCTGTTTCCGGATTCACTATCGCTCATCTGGTCTACGGAACTACTGTCCGTCATCTTTTGTACTTTCCTGTACGGTTCCTTAGTAGCCCTTTTGTTGTCGCTGGTCTTCTTCCCAGACCTGCAAACTCGTGCTATGTGTCCCATCTTTCCGCATTGCCTGCATATTTTGTCCTTGGACCAGTAGTCCTTCTGGTCATGGTTAGTTCTGCCGCAGCGATAACATTTTGCAAATCCCCGTGTCATTTCGTGGGTGCCGTATTCCTGTGGCTTTTGTTGAATTTCCACAGCTCCCCTGGCTGCTGCTTCGTACGATACTGCCATGCTGAAAGCCTTATCTAGCGTCAGCTCTTTCTCTGAGAGTAACTTCTTCTGTGTTCCTTCACTCAGGAGTCCACAGACAAATTTATCCCGTAGTGTATCTGCCAGTCCTGCTCCGAACTGACAGTGCTTTGATAGCTTGCGTAGTTCCGTAAGGTACTCAGCATTGCTCTCATCTTTATGCTGAGTTCTCCTGTGGAATTTAAATCTTTCGGCTATCAACAGCGGTGCAGGGTTTAGGTGTTCCTGTAGGACAGCAGCAATTTCGTTAAAACTCTTCGCCTTCGGTTTGGCTGGAGTAATCAGGTCCCGCAATAGGCCGTACGTTCTAGCGCGCATTAAGTTTAGCAATACCGATGCCTTTTTCTCATCGGCTATTTCGTTTGCCTCGCAATATACCTCGACTCTTTCCACATACGTGGTCCAGTCCTCTATTGTATTATCAAAGGCAGTGATACAGCCAGTCTTCGGCATCTTGAAAATCTAAAATGGCGCCTCCCGTGCTTTGCCTTCTTCCCCGATTTAACAAAATGGTGCCTCCCGCGCTTTGCCTTCTTCCCCGCTGATTAAGATGGCACCTCCCATGCTTTTGCCTTCTTCCCCGCTGTTGCTAGCGCTGCTTTCCGCGGTCTCCGTTGCAACCTTCAGCTCCTCGCGGTTTCCTGCGCATTTAATATTTCTTTTTTTTATTATTTTCCCATCGTGGAACAACCCTGTGGGACTCTTGCCTCCCTCTTCTCGGGTCTATACGCAGCCCGGCTTCGTAGCACCGGCCGCGCCCTGTGTGCTCCACCCTCTCTCTCTCCTCTTCCCGACAACGCTGCTCGGCCCCGTTGCAAGCCACCCGCTCGAGTTCGCGACCGCCGCAGCCCAGGAAGGATCAGTGTACTACCTGCTACCAGCCCGATTAGCTGAAGCACCATTAACAGGAACCAGGCCCCGCTTTCGACAGCTTCTCCAGCAATCTGCAACTCCGCTAACACAGGGGCGGATGCCCACGGTCGACGCCCGTTTCTACTGCTTCTTTCTTCCTTCTGGCCTCGACCTCTGCTCACTTCGCTGCAGGAATGGATCCCAGGAGGTGGTGCAGACTGTCGGTAAGTTCATATCTGCTCGTCGCCAGTATTATGTCCGTGTATGATTGAGACACGGACAGCAGGAGTTGAACAAAACAAGTCTTTACTGAAAGGAGTCAATTGGGAAACTGAAACTACAGAGGCTTACTAGCGCCTTTTATACAGGGGTGGTCACTGCCGGTACTGCAGTCTGAGACCAGTTATTCTCTTAAAGGTACATACACAACCAACACAGGACATCACTGCAGGAGTTCCTCGGGGCAGTGTCATAAGCCCAACCATCTTCAGCTGCTTCATCAATGACCTTCCCTCCATCATAAGGTCAGAAGTGGGGATATTCACTGATGATTGCAAAGTGTTCAGTTCCATTCACAACTCCTCACATCATGAAGCAGTCCATGCCTGCATACAGCAAGTCCTGGACAATATTCAGGCTTGGTCTGATAAGTGGTAAATAACATTTGCGCCACACAAGTGCCAGGCAATTACCCTCTCCAACAAGAGAAAGTCTAACCACCTCCCCTTGACATTCAACAGCATTACTGTCATCCAATCACCCACCATCAACACCCTGGGGTCACCATTGACCAGAAAATTAACTGGACCATCCACATAAATACTGTGGCTGCAAGAACAGGTCAGAGGCTGGGTATTCTGCGGTGAGTGACTCACTTCCTGACCTCCATTGCACCAGTGCAATGATGGTTCACCAGACTGATTCCTGGGATGGGGGTAGTGTCCTATGAAGACAGATTGAGTAGACTTGGCCTATATTCGCTAGAGTTTAGAAGAATGAGAGGTAATCTAATTGAAACATACACAATTCTTAGAGGGCTTAACAGGGTAGATGCAGGGAGGATGTTTCCCTTGGCTGGGTAGTCTAGAACCAGGTGTCACAGCCTCAGAATAAGGGGTGAACCAATTAGGACTGAGATGAGGAGAAATTTCTTCACTCCGAGGGTGGTGAATCTTTGGAACTTTCTCCCCCAGAGGGCTGTGGAGGCTCAGTTGTTGAGTATATTCAAGATAGAGTTCGATAGATTTTTGAACATTAAGGGAATCAAGGGATATGGGGATAGTGCAGGAAAGTGGAGATGAGGTAGAAGATCAGCCATACTCTTATTGAATGGTGGAGCAGGCTCGAAGGGCCAAATGGCCTACTCCTGCTCCTATTTCTTATGTTCTTATGTTCTCCCAAAGCCTTTCCACCTTCTACAACGGACAATCCAGGAGTGTGATGGAATACTCTCCACTTGCCTGGATGAGTGCAGCTCCAACAACACTCAAAAAGCTCAACACTATCCAGGACAAAGCATACCACTTGATTGGTACCCCATCCACCGCCATAAACATTCAATCCCTTCATCACCAGTGCACCATGGTTGCAGGGTTTATTATCTACAAGATGCACTGCAGCATCTCATTCAAGGCTTCTTCAATGGCAACTCCCAAACATACGACCTCTACCACCTAGAAGGACAAGAGCAGCAGATGCATGGTAACACCATCACCTCCAAGTTCCCCTCCAAGTCACGCACATCGTGACTTGGAAATATATCCTTCATCGTCGCTGACTCAAAATCCTGGAACTCCCTGCCTAACAGCACTGTGGGATTACCTTCACCACATGGACTGCAGCCGTTCAAGAAGGTGGCTCACCAGCACCTTCTGAAGGACAATTAGGATGGGCAATAAATGTTGGCCTTCTCAGCAATGCCCATATCCAACGAATTAATAAATAAAAAAATAACACATGCTGCACCTGCTCTGGGAGCAAGAGCGTGTAGATGGAGGTTTACTCTGTACCTAACTGGTACTGTATCTGCACTGGGATTAGTTGTGGGACAGTGTAGAGGGTGCTTTACTCTGCAACTAAACAATGCTTTACCTGGGGTGTTTGATGGGACTGTGTAGAGGGAGCTTTACTCTGTATCTCACCCATCCTGTACCTGCCCTGGCAGTGTTTAATGGGGCAGTATAGAGGGAGCTTTACTCTGTATCATAACCGTGCTGTTCCTGACCTGGGAGTGTTTGATGGGAGCTTTACTCCATTATTGACAATTATGCCCTCTCCAATGGTTCCTCCACTTGATACCCCTGATGATCCCTCCACTTACTGTCTCTGATGCCACTTCCAGTTACAGGAAATAGACTGGATTCAGAACACAGAAGGGGTTTTAATATCCCTGCCACATCCCAATACCATTCCCTTAAACTGCACCTCACCGTCAAAGCAGGAGGGAGACAGACTGCCTGATGCAAAGAGAAGAGAGACTTTAGGATGTCCACAGCAAGAGGTAAACATGGGGGTCTTTGAATAGTGGGAGGATATTTGAAGGATGGGCTGGAGAAGTCATAAGAGGTAATGTTGGGAGGCTGTGCTCCCTGCCTGGAGTCTCAGGAAAGCAGGGTCGGAGACAGAACTGATTGTACAACCTGCATTCATGCGTGAGATTGCACACCAGGAACAGAGCCTTCCCATATAACCCTGTAATACCTCTAGTGGGAGGGGCTTTGGCTGCTTTGTGACATTGTTTCTGGCTGCTGTGTGATTGGCTCCTGGTTCCTTTGTGATGTCACCTGGAGACAGGTTTATGCCCCTGGTTACACACCATCAGTGGGAGTTACTGTGGGAGGAGCTGGAGTGACAGCTGACACTGAGTCCATATAAATGGGGAAAGAAAAGAACAAGTTAACATTAAAGTAAATAGTTCAACCAAATGTCATTAATTGCAGGTATATTCAAATTTAATATAATCATAGTCACTAAAATATGCCAATTGTGTTCCAATTACACATTCTAGAATTAATATTAATCATTTTTATATTGATAGTTTCTTGGAGTAAGCAGTACCTCAGAAAGGTGGAGAGTGAGACGTTGAATCGTCACCACAGTAACTAGGACTGCAGAAATGTTGGTGGGTTCACAGAGCAGATCTGGTGGGACCAAAACCCCCAGTGTTGAAGACAGGATAAAATGGGTAGTTTCAACAATGATTGAAAAGATGAAGAACTTTACTGAGAATCTCATCAGTCCAGGATTTTGCCACGGTGTGAGTCCAACCAGCTACTGGGAGCTGTTCAACATCTGCCTTGAGACTCGGCAAGTTGAAAAGAGCTTAACGCATGTAAAGCTAGCCCATATCTCACCTGGGAGTGCTTGACACTTACATCTACAGGGATTTTTATTTTGTACATTGTATGCTGTACCTGAACTGATGTGCTCCATTGTATACTGTTAAGGGAGCTGTGCGCTGCATTGAACGCATGCTATATCTGAGTTGGCTGAGCTTGGCGAACCAATTTAGAGAGAGCTATACACTATGACCTAGAAATTGGATATGGCCATAAAATGGGCAGTGTTAAGGGTCAATGCTGGTAAGCTGCGCCAGGTCAAAATGGTCTGGGTAGCAGCAAAATTCATGCTCAGTCCTCATTAACATGATTGTAGTCTTGGGGCTTGGATTTTAACTCAGGTGCGGGCTGGTGTCGTGTTATCCGAATTTTGTGTTTCCCACACAAATCTAAATGGATGTGGGAGATTGATGCAATTTTAACTTAATTGGCCAATTGATTTCCAACGTGTGGGAAGCTTTTGCAAATGGGTTTTTCATGAGTGAAAGTCCCCTCCAATGACATCATCATTGCTGTTGCATTTAAGGTCCCCAGCAAGCCTTGCTTCTTCTGCAGACTGCCAAGCTTCTTGACTGTGCAGTGTGAGGGAGCTGCAGCAAAAATGACAAGCGGGAGGGCAAGATCAGCTCCTCGCTTTGACGAGGCGGCACTGCAGGCATTAGTCGATGGGGCTAGGGTCAACAGGGAGGTGCTCTTCCCTTCATCAGGGAAGAAGAGGCCTCCCACTCAGACCAAGGCAATGTGGATGCAGGTGGCTGAGGAGGTCAACTCCTTGGGAGTCACCCGCAGAACCTGGATACAGAGCAGGAAAAGATTTCATGACCTTCAGCGCACTGGAAAAGTGAGTATGAATTTCCCATCACCCTCAATCTGATCCCCATTGCCTTTCCTCACCAGCACTCAGATTTAGCAATCGCTTTCTCCACATCCCACTTGACACTGACATCCATGCACCCTTACCCATTCCCTCTCTCTCTATGCTCACATTCACATAACTATTCCACCATGCAGCCCTCACACTCCCTATCACTCTGATGCTTTGAACACAACTGACAACACACAGGGAGGGCCCTTGGTCTTGCAACCTCACTCCATCTTTGTCTCCTTCTAAGTATCTATGCTATGCAATCTCTACACTCACTCCTTCATTCTCACTCAACCTCCACTTGTCTCCCTCATTGCAGGAAAAGAGAGCTCACAACAAAAGAGAGCGAGCCAGGACAGGAGGAGGGACAGCCTCAATAGCCCACCTGACCTCCTGGGAGGAGGCCGTCCTGGAAATTATGGGCAGTGAGGATGATTCGCATGTGGGGGACGGACACACGGGTGCAACACAGCAAGCTGGTGACAGAAAAGTTTCCCATCTATCTCTTTGACATTGCATGAGTCGCTGATAATGATTGCGAAGCTGTAACAGATGCACTTATGAGCATCTGCAAAAAGCTATGTGCATGTAGCCTTTGCATCACATCTCTGACTCTTTCCTTTACTCCGCCACAGGACCATCACAAGCATCCATCCCCCCTAGCCAGGAAGAAGTGGCTGAGCAGCCAGACTCCTCAGAGGAAGCTGCAACCTCTGAGGGCGCAGCGTCACCAGAATTCAGCGCACCCAGCACCAGCGCAGACACTCACACCTCGGTGGGACTTTCAGGACATAGAGTAGTGTTGCCACCTGGTGTATCACAGCTCACAAGTGAGCATCAGCAGATTGTGGAGACAGGGACAGCAGTGGAGAGTCCTAGTTGGAGGGTGCAGGACTCTGCCAGCTTGGCTCAGCAGCATGTCAACCCTCTGCCTCTGGGTCCATCCATAAGATCAGAGGTGATGGAACTCCAGGCACAGATGCAGGAGTCTCTGGCAGGTTTTGTCTCTAGGGTTGCTGCGAGTGTGGAGCGAATGGAGGAGTCCATAGCGAACATGAGCAGAGCCTTTGTGGAGTCATTGGCACATGAACGCATCACCACGGAAAGGATGACTACCTCCGTGGAAATGAATGCTACCTCCGTGGTAAGGCGGACTACCATACAGGAGAGGATGGCTATGGTAGAGGAGAGGAGGGCTACGGCCATGGAGGAGCTTAGTCGCCAGGGTATGGAAAACATGGTCATTGTTCAGAATAGAATGACATCTTTCGAGGAGCGCTGGGCATCTATTGAACAGAGAAACCAGACCTTCATGGAAGTCCTTCTGAGTAGGACTGCCATTGCAGATACGGGTCCCCATAGCCCCGCTAATGTGCAGCAAGGTGCTCTCCAGCCACTTGCATGTGCTGAGGGGGAATTAACCCATGAGAGGGAGGTTGGTGGCATACCTCAAGGAAGTGGGGGCTCCTCTCCAAGCGCTCACACTTCCATGCCACTGCAGAGCCCTCACGGTCAGAGCCCCACCGGAGTCCACACCCAAGTGTGATAGACGTCACGACCCCTGCACAGCCGCAGGAGCAGCAGACTGTTGATGAGCCCTCACAGGCTCACAACCCCAGAGGACGCCCGCCAAAGGTGTCGAGACAGGAGCAGCAGGAAAGTGAGCAAGGGGCCTCCACATCTGCTGAAGCCACAGGGGAAGCACTATGTAGGAGCACGCGTAAGAGGAAGATAAAGCACAAGTAGTCACAAGGGTAGTCACTTGGGTGGAATTTTGTGTTTAGTGTAAAAATGCCATCATGTCGTAATTGTACATAAAAATTCTGATGGCAAATGTTGCAGTTGTGGTGTTGGTCATTTGCTATTGGGACTTCCATATTGAGGCCTTAGGAATACTTGCAACTGTCGGTATGGTGGTCAGAGTGCTAGGAATCCTCTGGTTCTTGGCCATTGTCAAAGCTCTGGTAAGAAGCTGCGAGGCAAAAGTGTTTGAATAGGCTAAGCAAATCTGGCCAGGTTGAGTGCATTCCTTGCATCCCGGGCAGCAATGTTCTCGCGTAATGCTGCTGCTGGTTGATGGGCCTCTGCAGGATGTTCGTTTTCACCCTCCTCCTCCTCCTCATCTGAAGAGGATATGTGAGGAGCCACTTGGCCCTCAAGAATCTGCAAGCCACGATGCTGTGCCATGTTGTGAAATGCACAGCAAACCACGACGATTATGGAGACCTTGGCTGCTGAGTACTGCAGGGCTCCACCTGATCTATCCAGGCATCTGAAGCGCATCTTCAGCAAACTGATGGTTTGCTCGATTATGGCTCTGGTGGATATGTGGCTGGAGTTGTAGCTCTCCTCAGCTTCTTGGATGGTCTCCTCAATGGCGTCATCAGCCACGTCCTCAGGGGATAGCCCTTCTCTCCAAGTAGCCACCCGTTAAGTTGGTCTGGTGGACTGAATAGCGGAGGCACACTAGACTGGCGCAGTATGAAGCAGTCATGGCAACTGCCAGGGTACATGGCACAAACATGCAAAATTTCC
The DNA here is from genome assembly GCF_052327205.1 of Somniosus microcephalus. Lineage (NCBI taxonomy): Eukaryota > Metazoa > Chordata > Chondrichthyes > Squaliformes > Somniosidae > Somniosus > Somniosus microcephalus. The sequence goes on from NC_140988.1 coordinate 83,227,527, forward strand.
TTCTTGTGGTCACACACCAGCTGAATGTTAAGGGAGTGAAGGCCCTTGTGGTTGACAAAAATACCTGGATTGCAATGGGGTGCCTTAAGGGCCACATGTGTGCAGACAACGATGCCCTGCACCCTTGGAAAGTCTGCCAGATGAGCTAATCTAACCGCTCACGCGGTGACACTTGCTCGATCCTTGGGGAAATGGATGTGATTGTGCGCGAGGGCAAAGAGGGCATCAGTTACTTGCGTGATGCAAGTGTGTGCGGCCGCCTGGGAGATCGTAGGGGGTGGTGTGTGTGGTCAGCTTTGCCTCTGACTCCTGAGCGGTTCGAATCGCTCTCATTCCCTTGGTTCTAGACCTTGGGCTTATTTGGGGGTTGTAATGAAATTGCAACAGACAACTGAGTTGGTGAAAAGAACTTGGATTTTATTTGAGACAAGAAAATATACACAACACAACAATCTTATCACTCTAAAGGGGGGGAACGCTTCGGAATATATGAGGGAGAATAACAATAGACAGAATACTTCACCCCTCCCAATCCCACTACACTAACTAAGTTGGACTCCAGAGGACCAGGGATAATGCTCACCAAACGACTTCCTTGACAGTTGTAGAGGTTCACGATTTCAGGGTTCTCTCGGTGTGGCGGTTGGGGCCTGCTGTACCCTGGACACGGTAAAAGACTTCATCTGCGTTGCGTTTTCAGCCTTCGCGTGTCCGCTGATGCGGTCGGGTGCGTATTGGATCTATCGGGTAAGTACCCAATTTCCTTTGGTCAGAAATAGGGTTTAGAGTCTTTTCATCGAATCTTACCCAGGGGTAAGTCAGAATAGCTTGTAGAGTGGAAACAAACTTGCAAATCTTCGTTTTTTTCCAGGTTGGTTTCTTTTTCGTTCGCGGTGGCCCAATATTACCGAGTTGCCGGTAATATTTTTGGTTGTTTGTTTCTTGGGGCCCTTGGTTACCGCGATTAATTTCTCCTTTCCTTTCGTTCTCCTTCTGTTGTCTTTCCGTCGATGGATTGTCGTTTCTCCGATTGAATTCGACTGTTGTTCCGACTGACTCTCAACTGAAAAAGCAGGCCTTAATTATACCGTTTGAGGCCTTGCTTATCTGCCCGCCAAATCTTCTCTGGCCCATTGTCATTTTTGGCGGGCTCATTAACAGTAATAGTTTTAGAATTCTTTAACGGGTTTTGAGCTGGTCCCATGATTTAAGTTGGTATGATCTAGTTTCGGGATGGTCCATTGAAACCTAAATTGGCTTTAAATGACTGTTTAATCTTTGGTCCGATTAGTAAGTTTTTTCTTCTGCTGGGGTCAGGGTCCCTTTTGTTGGTCAGTGGCATGTACTGCATTATGCATACTCTTGATGGCTCTGTAATTTTGGCGGAAAGTGCTCTTCCGTAGGCCTATTGTCATTATGTAAAATAACTGAGACAGCCCAGAACGTTCCCAGACAGTTTGGCTTATGCCAATACCCAAACTGCTTGTTTTACAGAGGCCCATCCCAACCCCTTTGTCATAGCCTTCCACAGGCCTGGACATGCCCTTTTAAAATAGCCAAAATCCTGGGGTATTGACTTTGAGCCCCTTTTTGGCCCAATATTCCTTAAACAGTCCAAAAATCTCTTCTTTGGGGTAATCTTCTTGGTTTGGGGGAATCTGCAGAATTTTGCGAACGTTACAAGATGCCGCCGATGTCTGCTGCTGATCCCTGGAATGAGCCTGAGGCAAAAAAGTTGAGTGCGGTGATGACTTTGATGCCAACTGGTAATGCTTGTCCACCTGGTCTTCTGGGCAGCAGGTCTTGATGTAGCATTGCGTAGATGTCAGTCACTACCTCTCGCGAAAGTCGGAGCCACCTTTGGCACTGCTGCTCAGACATGTTGAGATAGGTGACCCTGCATCTGTAGACCCTGTTTGGGGGGTATCTCCTGCGCCGACAAACTTCCAGGCGTTGGCCCCTTCTGGCCTGTGCAGCCTCAGGTGGGTGAGCAGCAGCCTGGCGCTCCTGCTGCTGCTGATGTTGCTGGTGCTGCTGTTGTTCCTGGTTCTGCTGGTGCCACGGTTGGTGCTCGAGCTCCTCTAATGCCCAGATGGGAAGGAAATAAATGGCTCCCATGCTTCTGGTATATGCCTCCATTGAGGAAGCGCTGAGTGAAGGTGGCGAGAGGGGTTTCCCAGGAGGCCACACTGGAGATGGGTGTGAGGCTCCAACATTCCACAGGTGTGGTTAAGCCTTGTAAAAGTTGCCCCAGACCTGAGACCACTAAGTCCTGCCACCTGCAAATGATGGCTGATCAAATCTCCTCTTTAATGGTTGACCTGCAGTTGATAGTCAGCAATCCAATAGTGCTCCCGCCAGGTTTCACATTCGTGTTTCCCACCAGGCGTGTTTTACGTGGGAAAAGGGTTAAATTTGCAAGGGCCTTTTAAAATAGGATTATGGAGGTCATTTAGTGACTATTAAGGCACTTTTAACCCCCCGCATGCCTCCAAGCCCGACTCCATGGCTCAATGAAAATCAAAGCCTTGATCTCTGCACTAAAACCGCTGCTAATTGACTTACCACTCAACAGGAGGGCCAATATTGGGTCCAGTCTAATTCCCTGTCCTGTGGTACAGACTTTATTCAGTAGTTAAAGGGGAGGTGAATTGATGCTACAGCATCTCATTGCAAAGCCACTTACAACTTCAGTTGGAAGAAAACAACAGTGGAAGCACATGGCCGAGCCTCAGCACAGGGAGAGAACCCGCAGATTCTCTGGCGTGGCTTGAGGCATTGGTCGTGGCCGTGGAGACGAGGTGAGCGGTCCTCTTCTCGCAGACTGGCAGGAAGCCCTCGCCACATACATCTCGAAGGCTCTGGCAGGAGATAACCGCACATGTAATGGCCAGCACTGTGGTCCCAAGGTCAGCGATCCATTGTCGTAAGAAGTTTAATGACCTCTCACGGCATGTCAAGATGAGTGAAGGCTTCAGAAAATGCCACATCACACTATCTCCACCACAAACCTCACACACTGCCCAATGCACCACACCCCGGCACACATCTACCAACAATCTCCTCCTATCACCACTCACACCTCACAATCAAAGCTTCACTTCACCCTCACAACCTTACCACTGCTCACAGCCACATCTCACACCTTGCACACACTGACAGCTATTTAACTATGTCAGGCACATCACCCAAACACATTGCACCACACTCAATCACATGCTTCCCTTTCTCTTCCAGGCCAAGGTGACACATAACAGGGGGGAACAGTGGCAGATAGGCGGGGCGCCTCAGCGACCTGGAGGAGAGAGTGCTGGTGATTACTGGGCAGTAGATTATGGAGTCCGTGGCAACTGGCAAGGTCGAAGCCCTTGGGGACAACAACGTTATGCTCATTCCTAATCCTTCTTCTCACATTCCACTTCCCCCTCATCTCACAATCTCTCCTCACTTTCAAGCTGCTGATGCTGTATGCATGCGTACCTTGCTTCCCCCGCACTCCCCTCATCATAACCCGACTCTTGTGCCTTTCTGCTTTCAGCTAATCAAGAGCAAGCACCCGAGCAGTCTGTCCCCAAGGCGATGCAGGAGTGCGAGGGTGAGAAGACACAGCAGCACTGCATCTCTCACTCACAGACACCAGCTCAGAAACTGGCACTGCGCGTATTTTAGAGGCTAATGTAGAAGTGGGATCTACATATAGACTGGGCAAATCAAATTTGCAGTAATAGTGTGGAGGCTGAATTCATGAAATGTATGCAAGATAGTTTTCTAGATCAGTATGTTGAGGAATCAACTAGGGAATAGGCTATTTTAGATCTAGTATTGTGCAATGAGAAAGGGTTAATTAATAACCTTGTATTAAAGGGGCCTTTAGGGAAGAGTGACCATAATATGATAGAATTTTATATTGAGTTTGAAAGTGATTTAGTTAAATACAAAACTAGAGTCTTAAATCTAAACAAAGCAAACTACATAGGTATGAGGGGTGAGTTGGCTACGGTAGATTGGGAAACAACATTAAAAGGTATGATGGTAGATAAGCAATGGCTAGCATTTTAAAAATTAATCCATAAATTACAACACATATACATTCCTTTAAGGCACAAAAACCCCATGGATAAAGTGGTCCAACCATGGCTAACAAGAGAAGTTAAAGATATTATTAGATCAAAGGAAAAGGCTTATAATTTTGCCAAAAAGAGTAGTAAGCCTGAGGATTGGGAGGATTTTAGAATTCAGCAAAGGAGGATCAAGAACTTGATAAAGAAAGGGAAAATAGAATATGAGAGTAAACTAGTGAGAGACATAAAAACAGACTGTAAAAGCTTCTATAGGTATGTAAAAAGGAAAAGATTAGCGAAAGTAAATGTGGGTCCCTTATAGGCTGAGACAGGAGAAATTATAATGGGGAATAAGGAAATGGCAGTGAAATTAAACAAATACTTTGTGTCTGTCTTCACGGAAGAAGACACAAAAAACTTCCCGGAAATAGTGGAGAACCAAGGGTCTAGAGAGAATGAGGAACTGAAAGAAATTAGTATTAGTAAAAAAATTGTACTGGAGAAATTAATGGGACTGAAAGCTGATAAATCCCCTGGACCTGATGGCTTACTTCCTATGGTTTTGAAAGAGGTGGCTATAGAGATAGTGGATGCATTGGTTGTTATTTTCCAAAATTCCATAGATTTTGGAATGGTTCCCACGGATTGAAAGGTAGCAAATGTAACCCCATTATTTAAGAAAGGAGGGAAAGAGAAAATGGGGAACTACAGACCAGTTAGGCTGACATAAGAAGTTGGGAAAATGCTAGAATCTATTATTAAGGACTTGGTAACAGGGCACTTAGAAAATAATAATAGGATTGGGCAGAGTCAACACAGATTTATGAAAGGGAAATCGTGTTTGACAAATCTGTTAGAGTTTTTTGAGGTTGTAACTAACAGAATAGATAAGGGGGAACCAATGGATGTGGTGTATTTGGATTTTCAGAAGGCATTTGATAAGGTGCCACACAAGAGGTTATTAAACAAAATTAGGGCTCATGGGATTGAGGTTAATATACTAACATGGATTGAGGATTGGTTAACGGACAGAAAACAGAGAGTAGAAATAAACGGGTAATTTTCGGGTTGGCAGGCATAAATAGTGGGGTACTGCAAGGATCAGTGCTTGGGCTTCAGCTATTCACAATCTACATCAATGATTTGGATGAGGGGACCAAATGTAATATATCCAAGCTTGCTGATGATATAAAGCTGGTGGGAATGTGTGTTGTGAGGAGGCTGCAAGGAGGCTTCAAGGGGATATAGACAGGCTAAGTGAGTGGGCAAGAACATGGCAAATGGAATATAATGTGGAGAAAAGTGAAGTTATCCACTTTGGTAGGAAAAATAGAAAAACAGAGTATTTTTTAAATGGTGAGAGATTGGGAAATGTTGGTGTTCAGAGGGCCCTGGGTGTCCTTGTACATGAATCACTGAAAGTTAACATGCAGGTACAGCAAGCAATTAGGAAAGCAAATGGTATGTTGGCCTTTATTAAAAGATGATTTGAGTATAAGATAGAAGGAAAGCAACGAAGGTTCACAAGACTGGTTCCTGGGATGGGGCGATTGTCCTGAGGAGAGATTGAGTAGACTCGACCTATATCTTTTTAAAATTTGTTTATGGGATGTGGGTGTTGCTGGCAAGGCCAGCATTTATTGCCCATCCCTAATTGCAGGAGTCCGCCGGTGGTGGAGGGAGTGAATGTTTAAGGTGGTAGATGGGGTGCCAATCAAGCGGGCTGCTTTGTCCTGGATGGTGTTGAGCTTCTTGAGTGTTGTTGGAGCTGCACTCCAGGCAGAAGCAACCCAATGTTTTAATTCTGCAGTGGAAGCACAGGCCGCTCTCGTGCAGTCTCAGCTTGATGCCACCCAAGCTCAGACTGCTGCCATCATGGCTGGGTTTACCACTGTCGATCAGGGCTTGCAGGGTGTCGCAGCAGCCTAGCAATCTGTGCTCCAACAGATTGCTAGGAATGCTGAGGCGCCGCCCCGGGTGAGTGGCAGTGGGTCAGTGGAGCAGGACCCTGCTGTCCTCTCTCAGGATGACAGCATTCCTGTTCCCACCACTGCCACCCCACCATTGCCCTTGCCACTGCCTGTCAGCCAGCCAGCCCAGGCTGCTACCAGCCATACCGAGGTGCTGCAGTCTAAAACTGGGCCGTCTTGGGCCAGAGCTGCTCGAGGTTGCCTGCAAAGCCATCTGAAGTCTCTCCCATGGAAACGCAACAGCCTTCCAGCAGCCATGCTGCAGCCACCGGGGAGCACTTCATACGAGCACTAGATCAGGAAAGTGCACCTGAATGACAGGCACTGAGCAATATAATCTGTTCTTCCTTGAACAGAGGCCCAACCAGTCCCCATCCACCACTACCCTCCTCCGCCTGGCTGAACTTGTTCTCACATTGAACAACTTCTCCTTTAACTCCACTCATTTCCTCCAAATCAAAGGTGTTGCTATGGGTACCCGGATGGGTCCTAGCTATGCCTGCCTTTTCGTGGGATATGTGGAACACTCTTTGTTCCAGTCCTACTCAGGTCCCCTCCCTCACCTCTTTTTCCGATACATTGATTACTGTATCGGCGCCGTTTCCTGCTCTCACCCCGAACTAGACAATTTCATTCACTTTGCCTCCAATTTCCACCCTTCCCTCACCTTCACATGGTCCATCTCTGATTCTTCCCTTCCCTTCCTCGACTTCTCCGTCTCCATCTCTGGGGATAGGTTATTGACCAATATTCACTACAAGCCCACTGACTCCCACAGCTACCTGGACTACACTTCCTTCCACCCCACCTCCTGTAAGGACTCTATTCCATTCTCCCAGTTTCTCCGTCTCCGCCGCATCTGCTCTGACAATGCCACCTTCCACACCAGTGCTTCCAACATGTCTTCCTTTTTCCTCAACTGAGGATTCCCCTCTACCGTGGCTGACACGGCCCTCGACCGTGTCAGTTCTATCTCCCGCACTTCTGCCCTCACCCCTGCCCTTTCCTCCCGGTACCACGATAGAGTTCCCCTTGTCCTCACCTTTCACCCCACCAGCCTCCACATTCAACGGATCATCCTCCGCCATTTCCGCTACCTCCAAAGTGATCCCACCACCAAACGCATCTTCCCCTCCCCTTTCAGCATTCCGTAGCGACCGCTCCCTCCGAGACACCCTAGTCCACTCCTCTATCACCCCCAGTACCCCTTCCCCTTCACCCAGTACCTTCCCATGCAAGCGCAGGAGATGTAACACCTGCCCCTATACCTCCCCCCTTCCCACTGTCCAGGGCCCCAAACACCCCTTCCAGTTGAAACAGCGATTTACTTGTACTTCTTGCAATCTAGTATACTGTATTCGCTGCTCACGATGCGGTCTCCTCTACATTGGGGAGACCAAACGCAGATTGGGTGACCGCTTTGTGGGACACCTCCTTTCAGTCCGTAAGTGTGACCCCAAGCTTCCGGTCGCCTGTCATTTTAATTCACCGCTCCATTTCCACTCGGACCTCACCGTCCTTGGCCTCTTGCATTGTTCCACGGAAGCTCAACGTAAACTCAAGGAACAGCACCTCATCTTCCGATTAGGCACTTTGCAGCCTTCCGGACTTAATATCGAGTTCAACAATTTCAGATCATAACCCCGGCCCATATTACATTTTTACTTATATATTTTTTTTCCACCCCTTTGTTTTGGGTTTTCCCTCTCCCCCCTTTCCTCTTTTTTTTTTACATGGCAGCTGTCTCTCATTCTGCCAGTACATTTCACACCTAATCTGAGCCGTCTTTTGTCTCTTTACTAGTCCTATCACCATCTCGTCTCATTTTGAATACCTCTTAATGTCTATTCACTTATTTTGTTCCCTCCCCAGCCCTGCCTTTCGATCTATTTCATTTCCGTTCCAGTTTTGAAAAAGGGTTTGACCCGAAACGTCGACTCTAATTTCTCTCCACGGATGTTGCCTGGCCTGCTGAGTTTTTCCAGCATTTTCTGTTGTTATTTCGGATTTCCAGCATCTGCAGTATTTTGCTATCGTAATATAACAAGGGAATTTAGTTCATTTTGTAAGTATAAATAGTGTCAATTGATTTTAGATAAATGTATTAATTTTGTTTGTATTCTTTTGTGGTGGCTCATTTCAGCATTATGCCTTGGAGGACGCAGTGATATTCTGTGACAGAGGGATGGTACAATGGCGATGTGCCACTTCATTCATTGGAATCAGAGTCTGATGAGGCATTTATGGACAGCCTGTCCTGAAAGGTGATTGGTTGCCTGCATGCTCCCTTCCTCATCATCCTCTTGCTCATCTCCCTCTTCCTCCTTCTCTCCCTTCTCCTCCTCCTGAGGTGCTGTGGGAAAATGCGAGGTTATCCACTTTGGAAGGAAGAATGAAAAAGCAAATTATTATTTATATGGAGTGATACTACAAAATGCTGCAGTACAAAGGGATCTGGGGGTCCTAGTACATGAAACACAAAAAGTTAGCATGCAGGTACAGCAAGTAATTAGGAATGCTAATGGAATATTGGCCTTTATTGCAAGGGGTATGGAGTATAAAAGTAGGGAAGTTTTGATGCAACTTTACAGGGCGCTGGTGAGACCGTACCTGGAGTACTGCGTACAGTTTTGGTCTCCATATGTAAGGAAGGATATATTTGCATTGGAGGCAGTGCAGAGAAGGTTCACTAGGGTGATTCCGGAGATGAAGGGGTTGATGTATGATGAAAGGTTGAGCAGGTTGGGCCTATACTCATTGGAGTTTAGAAGAATGAGAGGTGATCATATTGAAACATATAAGATTCTGACGGGGATTGACAGGGTGGATGCTGTGAGGATGTATCCCCTAGTGGGGGTATCTAGAACTAGGGGGCATAGTTTCAGAATAAGGTGTTGCCCATTTACGATGGAGATGAGGAGGAATTTCTTCTCTCAGAGGGTAATGAATCTTTGGAATTCTCTACCCCAGAGAGCTGTGGAGGCGGGGTCATTGAATATACTCAAGGTGGAGATTGACAGACATTTGAACTACAAGGGAGTCAAGGGGTATGGGGAGAGAGCGGGAAAGTGGTGTTGAGGCCAACATTGGATCAGCCATGATCTTATTGAATGGTGGAGCAGGCTCGAGGGGCTGATTGACCTACTACTGCTCCTCTTTCTTGTCGTCTTATGTGCTCCCACAATCCTTGGTGAGAGTGAGTGCCCTTGACATCAAGGCAGCATTTGATCGAGTGTGGCATGAAGGAGCCCTAATAAAACTGAAGTCAGTGGGAATCAGGGTTGGAGTCATACCTAGCACAAAGGAAGATGGTTGTGGTGGTTGAAGGTCAATCATCACAGCCCCAGGACATTGCTGCAGGAGTTCCTCAGGGGAGTGTCCTAGGCCCAACCATCTTCTGCTGCTTCATCAATGACCTTCCCTCCAACATAAGGTCAGAAATGGGGATGTTCGCTGATGACTGCACAGTGTTCAGCGCCATTCACAACTCCTCAGATAATGAAGCAGTCCATGCCCGCATGCAACAAGGCCTGGATGACGTTCAGGCTTGGGCTGATAAATGGCAGGTAACATTCACGCCACAGAAGTGCCAGGCAATGACTATCTCCAACAAGTGAGAGTCTGACCACCTCCCCTTGACATTCAATGGTATTACCATCACCGAATCCCCCACCAGCAACATCCTGGGGGGTCACCATTGACCAGAAACTTAACAGGACCAGCCACGTAAATACTGTGGGAACAAGAGCAAGTCAGAGGCTAGGTATTCTGCGACGAGTGTCTCACCTCCTGACTCCCCAAAGCCTTTCCACCATCTACAAGGCACAAGTAAGAAGTGTGATGGAATATTCTCCACTTGCCTGGATGAGTGCAACTCCAACAACACTCAAGAAGCTCGACACCATCCCGGACAAAGCAGTCCATTTGATTGGCACTGTAAGGGGTTTTAGATTGCAGAGGTTTCTCTCTCTAGAGGCCTCTCTCTCTTGCACAGTAAAACCTTGAGTGGTTCGACCCACTCGCCCCTTAGATTCTATACTCTGGTCTTTGGGGCAGGAACTACAATGTAGAGAAAACTCTTGTAGACCAAGTTCGATGAAACGAAATGACATTTTATTGCATAAGGAAACATAAATCAAATGCAAGCAGATAAGAGAGTACATGGGAGGGAAAAACAGAAACAAATCACAATGACACAATACTAACTAAGGCAAATACAGGCATCTTATACTCTACAAAAATCATCATGAAATAAGTAAACACACGGAACTTTGAGGGACAACAACTCATGTTAATTGTACCCTTAAATATCCACCCCCTTAAACCTATCGAGATCTGATTATGGAGGGCCAGAAACATGCTCACCAATCCACCTAGGAAGTGCAAGGTTTTGAACCAGTCTGCATTTGGTCCTTTCAGGCGTCCCTTCTCCACGTGGATCGTGGAGCCCCAGCGAGCTGCGCCTCACCTCTCTCCTAAGGTGGGGGCCGGGGGCGGCTGGACACCGGCTGCTTCTGTTGTTTTATTTTGTCTCATCTCCCGAGCTGGAGTGGGTCGATGGCCTCTCGTTTTCGTCAAGGGCCCGGGGTTGGTCGATGATCTCCCAAAGTTTTAACCCCGGGGCGGGACGCCGGCTTCGAACGACCTTCTTGATGGTGGCTTAGTCTTCTTCTTCTTCCTCCGATGGTGGAGAGGAGTTCGTTGATCTTCTCCCAAACCAGCTCCTCTTTACCCAGCTCAAAAGCTGGACCGCCTGCCAACGCTCCAAGGCTGAGCTCGAAAGGCTGAGGCTCACCCAACCGCTCCGAAGAAGCTCCGACTCAACTCCAACTTAACTCAACTGCTCCACTGCCGAATTCCTAACCCAGTCTTCAAATTATACTTTTCCTTCAGAAGCTTCTGCTTCCCGCACAAAATCAGGTTAGTCTTTGTTTAACTTTTGGCGGGCTGGGAGCACAGCGGGATAGTTATTATATTTTAAAATATTTGAGATGGCCGGTAAAGGCCCATCTCTGGTCTGGAATGACCTTCATTGTTTTTAATGTCCTGCTGATCTCGTTATCTAGTCCTTGGTGCTGTTCTCATGAATATGAAATTGTCCCCTTTTGTCTGGGTCAACATTTAGATGGCCTCTGTCTCCAGGCCGATCTTGACTGGATCTGCATCCAATCCATATGTATATGTGGGTGTCTGGTTTCGTTCTCTCAGAAACGGCTTCCAGAACTTACTGTGGGTTGAATCCACAAAGCTGTCTGAGGATTCGCAGGCACCATTTTAAAGTGTCCCAATAAGCTGGTCACGTGGTATGGTGGCCATTTTGTATGCCCCTTTTCCTGGGCTTCTTTTAAAATAGTCTTTAAAATCATGGCCTCTTCTGCCATTCGACCCTTTATAATATAAAGTACAATTTTGCGAATCCTACACTCCCCCCTGATGATACTGTAACTTGCTTGAAGTAACATAATTCTGGGTGAGCAAAATATTCTGACTCTCCACAATCAAACCATCCCCAGTATTTACCTATCTATGACCCCACGACACATGCATTTCCCATTTCAGAAAAATCTAGTGTACATTGAGCATCTACAGATGGCAATACCTTGGAGGTAAAATCTGACAACTTACTTCCAGGCGTGGAGGGGGGCCTTATACCCCTACATCACCTTGTGAAACACACTATCATTTAATAATAATAACACATCTAATAAACTTCAATAATAAAATAAAGTACACACACGAAAATTAAAATGCACAGGAATACATATCAAAAATAATACAGAGGAGGGAGGGAAAGTTTTAACTTTATACAAAGCAGCAAAATCTAAACGGGTGTCTCGTCTTCTACCCGCACATAATGCTCCCTCCATTCCCCTCTATTCTCATACTTTTGCGAATGTTTGGCCCTTTTGCAGTGTACAAACAGCAAATAAACTACAATGACAACCTGGCACACTACAAGAATGTGGGAGGCTATCCTAATCCAAGAAGGGACTTCTAAATTAGTGAACAGATCCCACCACGGTGGGGTCACTATGTCCAATATGTCTGCTCCTATCTCTAAAGTCTTCTGCTCCAGTGTGTAGAAGTGTTTCTGTGAAACAACAACGGTTTTTAATATCTTGGTGAGGTGCTCAGGGAGAGGGGGAATGACATATCCAAAATGTGCAACGAATCACTACAGATCGGTGAAATTCTCTTTAACAGTGATGTGAACAGTGGAAGGTTCAGGAATGGGGACAATTCGCTCTTGGGCCACTTGAACTTCTGCCCTGGGCTTGAAACAGAAGCTGCTGTCACTAACCGGACACCAACCGTGCTGTCTATGCTGGCAGTGGGGCACTGCAGTGGTGACACAGTATGTCCCACCTCCTATATATGCCACCTGCGGGGCCACATGGCCTTGTGCCATTACCTCCATGGTGCAATTTATAGGCTTCGTGCCAGCAGTTCTGAACCCGCACTGTGGTTTTGAATGGGCATTCAAGTGCTGGGGACACAGGATGATGTGTGCTCCCCGACTCCGGCACCCCAAGAGGTCGGTACCTGTCATTGCATGCTCCCATCGAATGACGTAAGGTGGGACCCCTGTGTAGCGAATGTGCGCACCCCCCTGAATGACTCCAATGTTCTCCACCCTGTATACCGGGGCAGGTTTTGCTGTCTTTCCCATCACCGGCATTCTTACCACTATACCCATAATGGTGTGATTAGACCGTCCACAGTCCACTGGGACTGGGTAGGCCTCTGAAGCTAGTCTGAGCTGGCACGGACTCAATGCATTCTCAAAAGGGTGGAGGGCTGCGAGTTGCTTGTTGCTGATCCAGGAGGGAACTAAACTTTGTTTTAAATCCTCCAGATTACTGCGGCCCTCGCCCAGTAACCACGCCCAGTATAGCACACAAGCTTCGTTCTGTGCAGCCTGATCAGATGCATTCAGATCCTCCCTGATGAGAGCATTTACCGTTTTGGCATTTTTCTCCAGCTCAGCTATTATCGCTTTTAAGTGTAGTGTCATGGCCTGGTCCTCATGTAACTCAGAACCCACTACCTTATTCTCATCAGTCAGTATCTTTCTTAGCTCTGTTTTTAAACCATTGATTTGGGTTTGCAGCTCCACGTCATCCAGTGTGTTGATGACGGAAGTTCCTGTGTTAAAAGCTGTGAAAATATCATTTACTGCACCCCTTCTTTGTCTCCCTACTCCATCCAAGATCTCATGTGGTTTGGTGTACAATTCGGCTCTGTCGACATCGGCGAAGTCGAATTCGTAAAACTGTTTAAACATGTTTGTTAACAGGACCTGGTATAATTGCTCCATTTCCCTGGGGCACCACTCTGGCAATCGTACCTCGGTGAGGTTTAAAATCACCGAAGCCACCATGTAGTGGACCCCTTGGTACAGTACCTGACCTGTGGGTACCAATACCAATCCATTCCCAGGTCCCTTTGTTGTGGTGGGGCACCCTTCCTTGAGGGCTTTAGCTACCGGAACTGTGGGCAGAGGCTTGCGGGGTCGGGTGATGAGCTCAGTGGCGTTTACTGGGATCTGAGAGTATGGGACTCCAGACGCCCGTGTGCTGACGTCCCACCTCATTCCTTGTCCAGCATCCTGCCACCGCCTTTGGAAAAAGATGGAGACGCCTGTGGGGCAAGCGCGTTCTGAACCCAACATGCAGATGTAGATCCCCTCATCTGGTTCCCACCATTTGTCCCAACAGACACTCAACCCCCCATGAGTTTCCGTAATAGTCCGATGGGTGTTGTTACCCAGTCTCTCCCACTCCACAGTGGAGTTCTTCATGGTGCTGCTCAACTTGCGCAGCCACCACCAACGATTCAATGGTACCTGTCCATTGCAAACAAGGCAAATCTTCCTCCCAGCGGTGCGCTGATCCTGGGTGCGATGACCCTCACCCTGGGGCACATCAGAGACGTTTCTCTGTATGCAAACCCCGTCTGGCTGGAGTATTCAGTAGAGTTCGACCCCAGCCAGCCTGGCCATCTTCCTTCATGGAAGTATACGGCAGTCTCTTCAGCGTCCCGTGGGCCGGTTCCATCAGTCGCGACGGGGCCTCTGTTGCCAGAGCACCCATATATTGTGGAGTCCTTGGTGCGGCCCCGATAGGTCCAGCTCCATCCGATCATCATGAACGCAACGAGGATCCCTCTCATCTTTTCTGGCTCCTGTAACAGATTAAACAATATTGCCAGGCTCCCGAGAGATTCTGGCTTAGGTGACGGCATGATCGGGTCTTTCGACCTCGATCCAAAACAACACACATACTGGGCAGATTTCAAAACTACTTAAACTCTAATCACTTTAATATTTACACACCTTAAACTTAAACTTAAACTTAACTTATGTACAGCGCCGCCCGTCCCCGGGCGGCTTGCCTAATCCCTGATTGGACTGCAGCTCGCCACTCCCTGTGGCGGGGCTGCAGTGACCTGTGGCTTGGGTTCCCCGCAGCCTTTTGCTGTTGATTGGGGACTGCGTTTTGTCAAGGATTTTTCAAGTCGGCGTTTACTGGGAACGGGGGACTTGGGCCAAGGTTTTACTGGCTGAGGCGTTCGAGTCGACCTGCGAAAAGGTACTTTGGGCAGGTTCCCTTGGCGAGTGGATCTTCGGGTGGGACTTTAGCTCTCACAGCCCGTGGCTCTTCCACGACTGTGGGCTTCGGCTCCCTCCCATCAGGCTCCGCCCCTTTGGAAATAGGGTCTGTGGCAGACGACTCCTCCTCACCTGTCCCTACAGGTGGAGGATCTCTGCCCCCAATTTCTACCTCCCCCACGCTCGAGTCGAGGGCGGGACCTCCGTCCTCCGACTCCACCTCCTCCAGAATCGTGTCGAGGGCGGGACCTTGTTGTTCGGGCCCCTCCTCGTCCGAGTCCCAGGCCATAGGGGAAGCCTCCCCCTAGGTGGGCGGGACAGCTTCTCCTTCCAAGCAGGCTACAACGCCAGCTTGTGTGGTCTGTGACTCATCGCACGCCTCAGGCTGAGGATCTTTACCCTCAGACCTGGCTTCGGTTGCTGATGCTCTTACACCCGGTTTAAACAGTTTGCACCGCTTCATGTGAAACCACTTGTTGCGTTGGGACACCTCCACTGCGCTTCTGCTTCTGCTTCCCACCCAAAATCAGGTTAGTCTTTGTTTAACTTTTGGCGGGCTGGGAGCACAGCGGGGTAGTTATTATATTTTAAAATATTTTAGATGGCCGGTAAAGGCCCATCTCTGGTCTGGAATGACCTTCATTGTTTTTAATGTCCTGCTGATCTCGTTATCTAGTCCTTGGTGCTGTTCTCATGAATATGAAATTGTCCCCTTTTGTCTGGGTCAACATTTAGATGGCCTCTGTCTCCAGGCCGATCTTGACTGGATCTGCATTCAATCCATATGTAAATGTGGGTGTCTGGTCTCGTTCTCTCTGAAACGGCTTCCAGAACTTACTGTGGGTTGAATCCACAAAGCTGTCTGAGGATTCGCAGGCACCATTTTAAAGTGTCCCAATAAGCCGGTCACGTGGTATGGTGGCCATTTTGTATGCCCCTTTTCCTGGGCTTCTTTTAAAATAGTCTTTAAAATCATGGCCTCTTCTGCCATTCGACCCTTTATAATATAAAGTACAATTTTGCGAATCCTGCAGCACCCCATCCACCACCTTAAACATTCAGGGGGAAAAATTCAGTTACTTTGTGCCTTCCTAAGAGGGCGCTAATGGGACGCAAAGCAACTGGTGCCTGGGCGCAGCGATGTTTGTGCCGCTCGCGAAATTGACCAGACATTTTGCGACGGCACTAAACGCTACCGACACGATCTCCTGCACCCGCAGATCATGACGTCAGTTGAACGTGCAATGCAGTGGTAGCGCCCCAGACCGGAAATTGAGTGGCGCCCATGCTTTACCGCCTGCCGCTAGCAGCAACAGGTTGAGGGGAGCATTTTGCAGTCGAGAAGTGACTGGGGGAGCGCTATTTAAAGGCGATTGCTTCCTGCCTTTCTTTTTCGGCGACATTTTTGCACCACACATTCTGAGAGAGAGAGACAAAATTCTGGAGAGATTCAATGCTGTGTGAAGGAGTTTTGGGTACTGAGCAGCACTTTGCAGGTTCATTTTGATTTGACCTTCCTTGCATCGATTTAGATTAGACTTTGGGGGCTGCACTCTGAGCTCTTTCCCTGGGCCTCTCCATTGTTCATTCCAGCAGATTTCATGTACAGGACTCTCCAGGCTGAGATTCAAGGCTGCAATGACCAGGGTGTGGATGGAGAGCAAGGTCGACCCTTCCCTTTAAGAACTGGCCGGCGCCAGTGTGTCTGTATTCCATTGCTGACTGACATCACATGAGCTTCTCCAGCGCTCTGAGGTAGCACCTCACTCCTCGGCATTAGCGCCTTAAGAGAGGTATATAGCGCCTGATTTAGCGTTCCAATGACCTCCAGGAGCGATAGAAGCCAAGTTTGCAGTCGGAGGCAATAATTAGCGGCAGGCGCTAAACTTTATGCCCAGCCAATAATTACACCCCAAATGAGACAATACCAAATTTCTCCCCCTCACTCCCTCCACCACCGGCGTACCATGGCTGCAGTGTGTACCATCTACAAGATGCACTGCAGCAACTTGCCAAGGTTTCTTCAGCAGCACCTCCCAAACCCACGACCTCTTCCACCTAGAAGGACAAGGGCAGCAGGCGCAAGGGAACACCACCACCTCCAAGTTCCCCTCTAAGTCACACACCATCCTGACTTAGAAGTATATCGCCAATCCTTCATCGTCGCTGGGTCAAAATCCTGGAAGTCCCTGCCTAACAGCACTGTGGGAGTAGCTTCACCACACGGACTGCTGCGGTTCAAGAAGGCGGCCCATCACCACCTTCTCAAGATCAATTAGGGATGGGCAATAAATGCAGCCTTGCCAGCGACGCACACATCCCATAAACAAATACAAAAATGGGCTCCCACAATCCCTGGTGGCAAGGGCCACACCCTCATGATGGCCAAGTTGTGAAGCATGCAGCAGACCACCAGGAAATGGGACACCTGCTCCGCTCAATACTGGAGGGCTCCTCCCGATCAGTCAAGGCAGCAGAACTGTTGATTCAGTAGCCTAATGGCCTGCTAGATGATGTTCCTGGTGGAAGCATGGCTCTCATTGTATGAGTGCTGGGCAGGAGTGTTGGGGTTGTGGAGGGGAGTCATGAGCCAGGGGCAGAGCAAATAGCCCTTGTCTCCGAGCAGCCACCCTTGAGTTGGATGTAGTGGCTGGAAAATTGCTGGCGCACTGGACTGACGCAGGATGAAGGCATCATGACTGCTGCCAGGATAGTGGGCATTGACCATCAGGAAGCGCTGTGCGTGATCGCACACCAACTGCACATTAAGTGAGTGGTAGCCTTTGCGGTTACGGAAGATCTCAGGATAGTTATGCGGCGGCTGCAAAGCCACGTACGTGCGATCAATGGTGCCCTGCACCATGGGGAAGCCCGCTATCCTGGCAAAGCTGCATGCATATTCGTCCTAGAGTCATAGAGTCATAGAGTTATACAGCACGGATAGAGGCCCTTCGGCCCATCATGTCCATGCCGGCCATCAAGCCCTGTCTAATCTAATCCCATATTCCAGCATTTGGTCCGTAGCCTTGTATGTTATGGCATTTCAAGTGCTCATCCAAATGCTTCTTAAATGTTGTGAGGGTTCCTGCCTCCACAACCCTTTCAGGCAGTGAGTTCCAGACTCCAACCACCCTCTGGGTGAAAAAGTTCTTTCTCAAATCCCCTCTAAACCTCCCGCCCTTTACCTTGAATCTATGCCCCCTAGTTATTGACCCTTCTACTAAGGGAAAAAGCTCTTCAGTATCCATCCTATCTATGCCCCTCATAATTTTGTACACCTCAATCATGTCCCCCCTCAGCCTCCTCTGCTCCAAGGAAAAAAAACCCAATCTGCCCAGTCTTTCTTTATAGCTGAAGCGCTCCAGCCCTGGTAACATCCTGGTGAATCTCCTCTGCACCCTCTCCAAAGCGATCACATCCTTCCTGTAGTGTGGCGACCAGAACTGCACACAGTATTCCAGCTGTGGCCTAACCAGTGTTTTATACAGCTCCATCATAACCTCCTTGCTCTTATATTCTATGCCTCGGCTAATGAAGGCAAGTATCCCATATGCCTTTTTTACCACCTTATCCACCTGTTCCGCCGCCTTCAGGGATCTGTGTACTTGCACACCCAGATCCCTCTGCCCCTCCATCTTGCCTAGGGTCTTACCATTCATTGTGTATTCCCTTGCCTTGTTCGTCCCCCCAAAGTGCATCACCTCGCACTTTTCTGGGTTAAATTCCATTTGCCACTGTTCCACCCATCTGACCAACCCATCTATATCGTCCTGCAGACTGAGGCTACCCTCCTCGCTATTTACCACCCTACCAATTTTTGTATCATCCGCAAACTTACTGATCATACCTTTTACATTCATATCCAAGTCATTAATGTAGACCACAAACAGCAAGGGACCCAGCACCGATCCCTGTGGTACCCCACTGGCCACAGGCTTCCAGTCACAAAAACAACCTTCGACCATCACCCTCTGCCTTCTGCCACTAAGCCAGTTTTGTATCCAATGTGCCAAGGCACCCTGGATTCCATGGGCTCTTACCTTCTTGACCAGTCTCCTGTGCGGGACTTTATCGAAGGCCTTACTGAAATCCATGTATACCACATCCACTGCGTTACCCTCATCCACACACCTAGTCACCCCCTCAAAAAATTCAATCAAATTAGTCAGACATGATCTTCCCTTGACAAAGCCATGTTGACTATCCCTGATTAATCCTTGCCTCTCCAAGTGGAGACTAATTTTGTCCCTCAGAATTTTTTCCAATAATTTTCCTACCACTGATGTTAGGCTCACTGGCCTGTAGTTCCCCGGTTTTTCCCTACTTCCCTTCTTGAATAATGGTACTACATTAGCGGTTCTCCAGTCCTCTGGCACATCCCCTGTGGCCAGAGAGGTCCTGGATATATGTGTTAGAGCCCCCGCAATCTCTTCCCTTGCCTCACACAGCAGCCTGGGATACATTTCGTCTGGGCCTGGGGATTTATCCATTTTTAGGTCTGCTAAAACCGCCAATACCTCCTCCCTCTCGATGTTAATATGTTCGAGCATATCACAGTCCCCCCGCCCTATTTCTATGTCTACATCGTCCTCCTCCATAGTGAAAACAGATGCAAAAAATTCATTTAGAACCCCTCCTACATCTTTCGGCTCCACACACAGATTGCCACTTTTGTCCCTAATGGGCCCTATTTTTTCCCTAGTTATCCTCTTACCCTTAATATACTTATAAAACATCTTAGGATTTTCCTTTATTTTGCTCACCAGTGTTATTTCATGGCCCCTCCTTGATCTCCTGATTTCTTTTTTTAGTATCCCCCTGCACTTTTTGTACTCCTTTAGGGCTTCCTCCGTCTTTAGCCTTTTGTATCTGCCAAAAGCCCTCCTTTTTTTCCTAATCCATTCTCGTATATCCCCTGACATCCAAGGTTCCCTGTGGTTTTTGGAACCACCCTTGACCTTTACGGGAACATGTTGCCATTGTATGATCTCAATCTCCCTTCTGAAAGCCTCCCATTGCTCCGATGCGGATTTTCCTACAAGTAGCTGATCCCAGTCCATTTTGGCCAGATCCTGCCTTATCCTATTAAAATCGGCCTTCCCCCAATTTAGAACCTTTATTTCCGGCCCATCCCTGTCCTTTTCCATGACCACCTTAAATCTCACCATATTATGGTCACTGTCACCAAAGTGCTCACCTACTAGCACATTTTCCACTTGGCCGGCCACATTCCCTAGAATTAGGTCCAGTACCGCCCCCTCTCTTGTAGGACTTTCTACATGCTGGCTCAAAAAGCTCTCCTGGATGCACTTTAAGAATTCTACACCCTCTGAGCCTTTCACACTTTGACTATCCCAGTTAATATTGGGGAAGTTGAAATCCCCCATTATTATTACCCTATTGTTTGCACATTTCTCTGAGATTTGCCTACATGTCCTGCTTCTCTCTGCTCAGAGAAAAGACAATGTAGTCCCTTCTCCTGGTGTAGAGAGCCTCAGTGACCTCTCAGAAGCAGCAATGGATGGTGAACTGGGAGATGTTAGCTATGTTTCCTGCTGCAGACAGGTTGGTTCCGCTGGTGAAGAATTTGAGGTCCTCGGCGACCTTGAATGCCACTGGGAGAGCCGTGGTCGCCCAGCTCTGAGGTAGCAGAGTTCTGTAACCACCTCCTTGGTGAAGTGTAGCCTCCTAATACACTGCACCTCACTTAAGTAGATGTAAGAGAAGTGCTTTCCGAAAACCCTAGGTGGATAAGGCCACCTGCTGAGAGCTCTCCTCCTCCTCCCTCTCTGCACAACTTCTCATCTTCTTCGCTGCCTCCGCTCCCTCTCCTGAAGATACTCAAGTGTGAGATGGTCTGCCAGATGCCCTGACTGTGAGCAAGTGTTGTGAGCAGAAGCCTTTAAATAAGAATGAAAGTGTTCTCCACTTGCAGCAATACTCCCTGTTACCTGAGAATCTTGAAACAAGTTAATTAAGCTGCTGGAGTTGCAGAAAGTTGCACAGAGCCCGTCAAACTGAACAAATATGTCAGGTGCAAGTAGTTGCTGATGATCTGATTTAAATATCGCTGTTAGAGCCTCCTTCCTGCTCGTCAATGATTGATCAGCGCTTGCACTTAAAGCATGCTGGTAAGTGAAGCGGCGAAGTTGAAACTCACAGATCGGGCATCAAGTGAGTGTTGCACACTCACTGATGTCACGATCTGCATAATCTACATATCGCTAGCGAGCGCGGACATCGGCAGTGCTGCCGGCCACCCAAAAATGGCATCCACCATGGGACCTGCCGGCAGCAGGCAGAGGAGCAGTGGCCACCATATTTTTGCATGAATCTGGCGATAACAGGTGGCACTAAACTCCTGAATTTCCAGGCCTATTTCTAACCAACGCTGTACCTGTGCTGGGGGTGTTTCATGGGAGAATATAGATGGAGTTTTACTCTGTATCTTACCCATGCTGTAGTTGCCCTGGGAGTGTTTGATGGGGCAGTGCAGAAAGAAAGAATTATATTTATAAAGTGCCTTTCAAAACCTCTATATGTCCCAAAGCGCTTTACAAGCAATAAAGAACTTTTGAAGAGCAGTCTTTGTTGTAATGTAGGAAACATAGTAGCCAAATGTGCACACAGCAAGCTCCCACAAACAGCAATGTGTTAATGACCAGATAATTTGTTTTAGTGGTGTTGGTTGAGGGATAAATATTGGCCAGGACACTGGGGAGAACTTGCTGCTCTTGTTCAAAATAGTGCCATTGGCTCTTTTACAGCCACCTGAGAGGGCAGACATAGCCTTGGTTTAACGTCTCATCCAAAAGACAGAGCTAACACTTCCTCAGTACTGCAGTGGAATGTCAGCTTTGATTTTGAGCTGAAGTCTCAGGAGTGGGACTTGATCCCAAAACCTTCTGATGTGGAGGTGATAGTGCTATCCACTGAGCCACACAGGCACTAGAGTAAGTTTTACTCCTTCTTACCCATGCTGTACTTGCCCTGGCAGTGTTTGATGGGGCAGTGTAGAGGGAGCTTTACGCTATATCGTAGCCGTGCTGTTCCTGACCTGGGAGTGTTTGATGGCAACTCCATTATTGCCCATCATGCCCCCTTCATTATTTTTGGATATTAAGGGAATCAAGGGATATGAGGATGGTGCTGGAAGGTGGAGTTGAGGTAGAGGATCAGCCATATTGAATTGAAAGGAGGCTCGAGGGGCAAATGGCCTACCTCTGCTCCTATATCTTATATTCTTATGAGACTGCCCACCGTTAGCAGAGCCTGGTCATGTGACCCTGTGATACTCGAGTGGGAGGGGCTTGGGCTGCATTGTGACATATTTTCTGGCTGCTATGCCAATGACTGCTGGTTCCTTTGTGATGTCACCTGGAGACAGGTTTATGCCCCAGTTACACACCATCAGCGGGAGTTAGTGTGAGAGGAGCTGAAATGACAGCTGACACTGAGTGAGTATGGTGCACATAAATAAGGGTAAATATAGAAACATAGAAACATAGAAGATAGGAGCAGGAGTAGGCCATTCGGCCCTTTGAGCCTGCTCCGCCATTCAATGAGATCATGGCTGATCATCCAAATTCAGTAACCTGTCCCTGCCTTCTCCCCATATCCCTTGACCCCTTTAGCCTCAAGAAATATATCCAATTCTTTCTTGAATATATTTAATGAGCTGGCCTCCACCACCCTCTGTGGCAGAGAATTCCACAGGTTCACCACTCTCTGGGTGAAGAAGTTCCTCCTCATTTCAGTCCAAAATGGCTTACCCCTTATCCTTAGACTATGACCCCTGGTTCTGGACTCCCCGGCCATCAGAAACATCCTTCCTGCATCTAGTCTGCCCAGACCTGACAGAATTTTATAGGTTTCGATGAGATCCCCTCTCAATCTTCTAAACTACAATGAGTATAAGCCCAATCGACAAAATCTCTCCTCATACATCATTCCTGCCATCCCAGGTATCAGCCTGGTGAATCTTCGCTGCACTCCCTCCATGGCAAGAACGTCCTTCCTCAGGTAAGGTGACCAAAACTGCACACAATACTCAAGGTGCGGTCTCACCAAGGCCCTGTACAACTGTAGCAAGATATCCTTGTTCCTGTACTCGAACCCTCTTGCTACGAACGCCAACATACCATTTGCCTTCTTAACCGCCTGCTGCACCTGCATGCTTACCTTCAGCGACTGGTGCACAATAACACCCAGGTCTCTTTGCACTTCCCCTTCTCCCAATCTATTGCCATTCAAATAATAATCTGCCTTCCTGTTTTTGCCACCAAAGTGGATAACCTCACATTTATCCACATTATAGTGCATTTGCCATGTTCCTGCCCAATCACCCAACCTGTCCAAATCGTACTGGAGTTTCACGACATCCTCCTCACAGCTTACCTTCCCACCCAGCTTTGTGTCGTCTGCAAATTTGGAGATATTACTTCCAATTCCCTCGTCCAGATCCTTAATATATATATTGTGAACAGCTGGGGTCCTAGGACCGATCCTTGCGGTACCCCACTAGTCACTGCCTGCCACTCGGAAAACGACCCGTTTATTCGAACACTTTGCTTTCTGTCTGCCAACCAGTTCTCTATCCAAGTCAATACCTTGCCCCCAATCCCATGTGCCTTAATTTTGCACGCTACTCTCTTATGTGGGACCTTATCGAAAGCCTTCTGAAAGTCCAAATACACCACATCCACTGGTTCTCGTTTATCTATTTTACCAGTTACATCCTCAAAAAATTCCAGTAGATTGGTCAAGCATGATTTACCTTTTGTAAATCCATGTTGACTTTGTCCGATCCTGTCACTGCTTTCCAAGTGCTCTGCTATTGCATCTTTTATAATAGACTCTAGCATTTTCCCCACTACCGATGTCAGGCTTACCGGTTTATAATTCCCCGCTTTTTCTCTACCACCTTTTTGAATAGTGGGGAAACATGAGCTACCCTCCAATCCATGGATACCGTTCCAGAATCTATTGAGTTCTGGAAGATGACCAGCAATGCATCTACTATCTCTAGGGCCACCTCCTTAAGTACCCTGGGATGTAGACCATCAGGCCCTGGGGATTTATCGGCCTTCAGTCCCATCAATTTTCCTAACACCATTTCCCTACAAATACTGATTTCTTTCAGTTCCTCCCTTTCATCAGACCCTATGTTCCCCGGCATCTCTGGGAGGTTATTTGTGTCCTCCTTTGTGAAGACAGAACCAAAGTATGTATTTAGTTGGTCTGCCATTTCCTTGTTTCCCATTATAAATTCCCCTGATTCCGACTGTAAGGGACCTGCGCTTGACTTCACCAATCTTTTTCTCTTTACATATCTATAAAAGCTTTTACAGTCAGTTTTTATGTTCTCTGCAAGCTTACTCTCATATTTTATTTTCCCTTTCTTAATTAATCCCTTTGTCCTCCTTTGTTGACTCCTAAACTGCTCCCAATCCTCAGGATTATTGCTTTTTCTAGCCAATTTATATGTCCTCTCCTTGGATCTTATGCTATCCCTAATTTCACTTGTTAGCCATGGTTGAGTCACCTTTTTTGTTTTATTTTTATGCCAAACTGGGATGAACAAATTCTGTAGCTCATCCATTCGGTCTTTGAATGTTTGCCATTGCCTATCCATCGTTAACCCTTTGAGTGACATTCCCCAATCAATCCTACCCAACTCGCTCCTCAGACCATCGTCGTTTCCTTTATTTAAATTGAGGACCCTTGTCTCTGAGTCAACTACTTCATTCTCCATCTTAATGAAGAATTCGATCATATTATGATCGCTCCGACCCAAGGGGCCTCGTACAACAAGATTGCTAATTAATCCATTCTCATTACATAGTACCCAGTCTAAGATGGCCTGATCTCTGGTTGGTTCCTCGACATATTGGTCCAGGAAACCATCCCGTAAACACTCCAGGAATTCCTCCTCCACAGTATTGTTACTAATTTTGTTGGCCCAATCTATATGTCGATTAAAGTCACCCATGATGACTGCTGTGCCCTTATTGCACGCTTCTTTACTTTCCCTTCTAATGCCATCCCCAACCTCCGCCTTACTGTTTGGAGGTCTATATACCACTCCCACTAATGTTTTTTTCCCCTTAGTATTTCTCAATTCTACCCATACAGATTCCACATCATCAGAGCTAATATCCTTCATTACAATTGTATTAATCCCTTCTTAACCAGTAATGCTACCCCACTTCCCTTTCCCTTTTGCCTATCTTTCCTGAATATCGAATACCCCTGGATGTTGATTTCCCAGTCTTGGCCGTCCTTGAGCCACGTTTCCGTAATCCCAACCAAATCATATTCGTTTATCTCTATTTGCGCAGCCAATTCATCCACCTTATTACAAAATGCTCCTCACATTAAGACACAAAGCCTTCAGGCTTGTTTTTTTAACGCTCTTAGACCTATTAGAATTATTATTTACTGTGGCCACGTTTGATTTAAACCGTTGATTTCTCTGACTGCCACTTTTGTTTTTCTCCTTCCTATCTTTTGCTTTCATCCCTGTTTTCCTTTCCTCTGTCTCCCTGCTCAGGTTCCCAACCCCCTGCCATTTTAGTTTAAACCCCCCCGAACAGTGCTAGCAAACCTTCCCGCAAGGATATTTGTCCCGCTCTGGTTCAGGTGCAACCCGTCCGACTTGTACAAGTCCCACCTTCCCCAGAAGCAGGCCCAAGGAAAGAACAATTAATATTAATTTAAGTGTAATATATATGCGTAGTACAAATGAAGTACAGAGACAGAATGAGTTGCTAGTCCATGTGCTTGTTTACTCGGCCGGAGCGAACTGAGCATGCTCCTACTAAACCATGTGACAAACCATGTGATAAAACATGTGCTAATACATTACAGTAAGTAATTCAACCAAATGTAATTAATTGCAAGTAATTTCAAATTATATAATGGGTGTGAAATTCAGCCCGTTTTTGAACGGGCGTGAAAAAGATGGTTGCCTCACTTCCACCCACTTCTGGTGGGTCCCACGGCGGTCACCATTTTGGGCAGGTCAGCCATGCTGCTGTTGCCGTGGGGGAAGCAAGATACTGATGCATACACCATCAGCAGCTTGTAAGTGAGAAGAGATTGTGGTATTTGGTGGAAGTGGGATGTGAGAAGAGGATTAGGTATGAGCATACTGTCATCATCAGAAATTCTTTCAACTTTGCTGCTTGCCACGGACTCAGTGACGTCCCCTCCAAATATCAGCAGAACTGCTTCCTCCAGCTACATGAGATTCTGCAGTCTGGCTTCCCCTCCAGCCATCTGCTGCTGCTCCCAGTGGTTATGAGCTACCTTTGCCTGTGTCAGTGAGTGTGGTGCAATGTGTTTGGTGATGTGCCTGCCATGGTTGAATAGCTGGCAGTGTGTGCAATGTGCAAGGTGTGGGTGTGAACCTTGCAGCAGTGGTAAGTATGTGAAAGTGAGGTGAAGCAATGATTGTAGCTGAGTGCTGGGGGTATGGTGCATTGAGCAGTGTTTGAGGCTTGTGGTGCAGATCGTGGGATATGACATTTGTTGAAGCTTTCACTCTCGACCACTCATGTGACATCGTTAAACTTCTCGTGGCACTGGATCCAGGTTCTGGTGACAACACTCGTCGCACTGACAACTTCAGCTATCTCCCCCCACATCCTTCCGATGTTCCGCCCGGAAGGCCTCCTGCCCGCCACCCACCCCCACCCCCCCGTTGCGGGTAAAGGACCAGAGCCCCGAGACCGGAGAGGCAGCGGACCTGCGAGGGATCACCAGAGGTGGCGGAGCTACTTAAAGAGCAGCCCAAGGCAGCGAGGCCCAGAGCCCCGAGACCGGAGAGGCAGCGGACCTAAGAGGGATCACCAGAGGTGGCAGAGCTACTTAAAGAGCAGCCCGAGGCAGCGAGGCCCAGAGCCCCGAGACCGGAGAGGGAGCGGACCTGCGAGGGATCACCAGAGGCGGCGGAGCTACTTAAAGAGCAGCCCGAGGCAGCGAGGCCCAGAACCCCGAGACCGGAGAGGCAGCAGACCTGCGAGGGAGCACCAGAGGTGGCGGAGCTACTTAAAGAGCAGCCCGAGGCAGCGAGGCCCAGAGCCCCGAGACCGGAGAGGCAGCGGACCTGCGAGGGAGCACCAGAGGCGGCGGAGCTACTTAAAGAGCAGCCCGAGGCAGCGAGGCCCAGAGCCCCGAGACCGGAGAGGCAGCGGACCTGTGAGGGATCACCAGAGGCGGCGGAGCTACTTAAAGAGCAGCCCGAGGCAGCGAGGCCCAGAGCCCCGAGACCGGAGAGGCAGCGGACCTGCGAGGGATCACCAGAGGCGGCGGAGGTACTTAAAGAGCAGCCCGAGGCAGCGAGGCCCAGAGCCCCGAGACTGGAGAGGCAGCGGACCTGCGAGGGATCACCAGAGGCATACCAATCCAGGTTCCGGGAGAGAGGTAAAAAGTAATCCAAGTGTGATGTCAGCAGGAAGCAGGTAAGTGATTGGTTGGTGAGTATTTCTCTCTTTTTTAAACTTTAACTCTGTTTTATAGTTTCTAAGGTCTCTCTGGTGTAGCGGGGACTGTTGGTAAACTATTTAACTGTAGTGTAATTAGTGGGATTGATTGATTTAATTTAAACTCAATTAATTAAAGGGTAAGTCATGGCAGGACAGCCCGGCCCCGTGATCTGCTCCTCCTGCGAGATGTGGGAACTCAGGGACACTTCCTGTGTCCCTGACAACTACATGTGCAGGAAGTGCACCCAGCTGCAGCTACTGACAGACCGCATTGCAGCACTGGAGCTGCGATTGGATGCATACTGGAGCGCTCACAATGCTCGGGACATCGTGAATAGCACATTTACGGAGTTGGACACACCGCAGGTAGAGGTTGGACAGGAAGAAAGGGAACGGGTGACCAACAGGCAGAGTACTAGGCACAGGCAGTTAGTGCAGGGGTCCCCTGTGGCCATCCCCCTCTCCAAAAGATACACCACTTTGAGTACTGTTGAGGGGGGTGGCTTATCAGAGGAAGGCAGCAGCAGCCAACTTCCTGGCACCAGGGGTGGCTCTGCTGCACAGAATGGAAGGAAAAAGAGTGGTAGAGCTATAGTAATAGGGGATTCAATTGTAAGGGGAATAGATAGGCGTTTCTGCGGCTGCAAACAAGACTCCAGGATGGTGTGTTGCCTCCCTGGTGCAAGGGTCAAGGATGTCTCCGAGCGGCTGCAGAACATCTTGGAAGGGGAGGGTGAACAGTCAGTTGTCGTGGTGCATATAGGCACCAACGATATAGGTAAAATGCGGGATGAGGTCCTAAAAGCAGAATATAGGGAGTTAGGAGGTAAATTAAAAAACAGGACCTCAAAGGTAGTAATCTCAGGATTGCTACCAGTGCCACGTGCTAGTCAGAGTAGAAACAGAAGGATACTTCAGATGAATACGTGGCTAGAGGAATGGTGCCAGGGGGAGGGATTCAAGTTCCTGGGACATTGGAACTGGTTCTGGGGGAGGTGGGACCAGTTCAAACCGAACGGTCTGCACCTGGGCAGGGCTGGAACCGATGTCCTAGGGGGAGTGTTTGCTAGTGCTCTGGGGGAGGGGTTAAACTAAAATGGAAGGGGGTTGGGAACCTGAGCAGGGAGACAGAGGAAAGGGAAACAAGGATAAAAGCAAAAGATAGGAAGGAGAAAAACAACAGTGGCAGTCAGAGAAATCAACGGTTTAAATCAAATGTGGCCACAGTAAATAATAATTCTAATAGGTCTAAGAGCGTTAAAAAAACAAGCCTGAAGGCTTTGTGTCTTAATGCGAGGAGCATTTGTAATAAGGTGGATGAATTGGCTGCGCAAATAGAGGTAAAAGAATATGATTTGGTTGGGATTACGGAAACGTGGCTCAAGGACGGCCAAGACTGGGAACTCAACATCCAGGGGTATTCGATATTCAGGAAAGATAGGCAAAAAGGAAAGGGAGGTGGGGTAGCATTACTGGTTAAAGAAGGGATTAACACAATTGTAATGAAGGATATTAGCTCTGATGAGGTGGAATCTGTATGGGTAGAATTGAGAAATACTAAGGGGAAAAAAACATTAGTGGGAGTGGTATATAGACCTCCAAACAGTAAGGCGGAGGTTGGGGATAGCATTAAAAGGGAAGTTAAAGAAGCGTGCAATAAGGGCACAGCAGTCATCATGGGTAACTTTAATCTACATATAGATTGGGCTAACCAAATTAGTAACAATACTGTGGAGGAGGAATTCCTGGAGTGTTTACGGGATGGTTTCCTGGACCAATATGTCGAGGAACCAACCAGAGATCAGGCCATCTTAGACTGGGTATTATGTAATGAGAAAGGATTAATTAGCAATCTTGTTGTACGAGGCCACTTGGGTCGGAGCAATCATATTATGATCGAATTCTTCATTAAGATGGAGAATGAAGTAGTTGACTCAGAAACTAGGGTCCTCAATTTAAATAAAGGAAACTACGATTGTCTGAGGAGCGAGTTGGGTAGGATTGATTGGGGAATGGCACTCAAAGGGTTGATGGTGGATAGGCAATGGCAAACATTCAAAGACCGAATGGATGAGCTAAAGAAGTTGTTCATCCCAGTTTGGCAAAAAAATAAAACAATAAAGGTGACTCAACCGTGGCTAACAAGGGAACTTAGGGATAGCATAAGATCCAAGGAGAGCACATACAAATTGGCCAGAAAAAGCAATAATCCTGAGGATTGGGAGCAGTTTAGGATTCAACAAAGGAGGACAAAGGGATTAATTAAGAAAGGGAAAATAGAATATGAGAGTAAGCTTGCAAGGAACATAAAAACTGACTGTAAAAGCTTTTATAGATATGTAAAGAGAAAAAGATTGGGGAAGTCAAGCGTAGGTCCCTTGCAGTCAGAATCGGGGGATATTATAATGGGGAGCAAAGAAATGGCAGACCAACTAAATACATATTTTGGTTCTGTCTTCACAAAGGAGGACACAAATAACCTCCCAGAAATACCGCGGAACATAGTGTCTGATGAAAGGGTGGAACTGAAAGAAATCAGTATTTGTAGGGAAATGGTGTTAGGAAAATTGATGGGACTGAAGGCCGATAAATCCCCAGGGCCTGATAATCTACATCCCAGGGTACTTAAGGAAGTGCCCCTGGAAATAGTAGATGCATTGCTGGTCATCTTGCAGAACTCAATAGATTCTGGAACGGTATCCATGGATTGGAGGGTAGCTAATGTTTCCCCACTATTCAAAAAGGTGGTAGAGAAAAAGCGGGGAATTATAGACCGGTAAGCCTGACATCGGTAGTGGGGAAAATGCTAGAGTCTATTATAAAAGATGTAATAGCAGAGCACTTGGAAAGCAGTGACAGGATCGGACAAAGTCAACATGGATTTACAAAAGGTAAATCATGCTTGACCAATCTACTGGAATTTTTTGAGGATGTAACTGCTAAAATAGATAAGGGAGAACCAGTGGATGTGGTGTATTTGGACTTTCAGAAGGCTTTCGATAAGGTCCCGCATAAGAGGTTAGCGTGCAAAATTAAGGCACATGGGATTGGGGGCAAGGTATTGACTTGGATAGAGAACTGGTTGGCGGACAGAAAGCAAAGAGTTGGAATAAACGGGTCGTTTTCCGAGTGGCAGGCAGTGACTAGTGGGGTACCGCAAGGATCGGTCCTAGGTCCCCAGCTGTTCACAATATATATTAATGATCTGGACGAGGGAATTGGATGTAATATCTCCAAATTTGCAGATGACACAAAGCTGGGTGAGAGGGTATGCTGTGAGGAGGATGTCGTGAAACTCCAGTACGATTTGGACAGGTTGGGTGATTGGGCAGAAACATGGCAAATGCACTATAATGTGGATAAATGTGAGGTTATCCACTTTGGTGGCAAAAACAGGAAGGCAGATTATTATTTGAATGGCAGTAGATTGGGAGAAGGGGAAGTGCAAAGAGACCTGGGTGTTCTTGTGCACCAGTCGCTGAAGGTAAGCATGCAGGTGCAGCAGACGGTTAAGAAGGCAAATGGTATGTTGGCCTTCGTAGCAAGAGGGTTTGAGTACAAGAACAAGGATGTCTTGCTGCAATTGTACACGGCCTTGGTGAGACCGCACCTTGAGTATTGCGTGCAGTTTTCTTCACCTTACCTGAGGAAGGACGTTCTTGCCATGGAGGGAGTGCAGCGAAGATTCACTAGGCTGATACCTGGGATGGCAAGAATGACGTACGAGGAGAGATTGTGTCAATTGAGCTTATACTCACTGGAGTTTAGAAAATTGAGAGGGGATCTCATCGAAACCTATAAAATTCTGTCAGGTCTGAACAGACTAGATGCAGAAAGGATGTTTCTGATGGCCGGGGAGTCCAGGACGAGGGGTCATAGTCTAAGGATAAGGGGTAAGCCATTTAGGACTGAAATGAGGAGGAATTTCTTCACCCAGAGAGTGGTGAACCTGTGGAATTCTCTGCCACAGAGGGCGGTGGAGGCCATTTCATTAAATATATTCAAGAAAGAGTTGGATATATTTCTTGAGGCTAAAGGGATCAAGGGATATGGGGAGAAGGCAGGGACAGGGTACTGAATTTGGATGATCAGCCATGATCTCGTTGAATGGCAGAGCAGGCTCGAAGGGCCGAATGGCCTACTCCTGCTCCTATCTTCTATGTTTCTATGTTTCTATGTGTCTTTGAACCCTCAGGACCAAAGCCTCCAGTGCCACATCTGAAAATCTCCTCGCCCTCTTTCTTGGCTGTTAGGCCATGGCTTTATCCACACTGACAATGAGCTGCTTCTGCAACAAAGCACCTCCCCTTTAAGTAGTGCAGAGAGCCTAGGCCAAGTTTTCCTGGCCAGTTGACTGCACCCGATACTGGTCCCTCTGTTCAGTGCTACGCCAATCAGCAGCGCATTTAGTGCTGAGATCAGCGCTGCAATCATTATAATGAGCAGGAAGCACGAATTTTGCATGCTGCCTGCACCACTTTGAACGGGGATGGGCACATCGTGTTGCCTGCGCCTGTTTTTGGGCCTTATCCAATTTCTAGGCCAATCAGTCACAAAAATAGCCCCATTATATTCCAGTTACAGTTTCTATTATTAATATTAATTATTTTTATATTGATAGTTTCTTGCAATGAGCAGTTTCTCAGGAAGATGGAGAGAGAGAGAAGTCGAATCATCACCACACTAACTAAGACTGGGGAAATGGTCGCTGGGTTCACAGATCTAGTGGGACCAAGATCCCCAGTACCGAAGACGGGATAAAATGGGAAGCTTCAAGAATGATTGAAAAGGTGAGGAACTTTAATGAGAATCTCATCAGTCCAGGATTTTGCCAGGGTATGAGTCTAACCAGCTATTGGGATCTGTTCGACATCTGTGATAAGGCTTGACCTTTGATGCGGCAAGTTGAATAGCTTAACTTGTATGTAAACATAAGAACATAAGAAATAGGAGCAGAAGTACGCTATTTAGCCCCTCGAGCCTGCTCCGCCATTCGATAAGATCATGGCTGATCTGGTCTTGACCTCAACTCCACTTTCCTGCCCGCTCCCCATACCCCTTGGCTCCCTTATCATTCAAAAATCTGTCTATCTCCACCTTAAATATATTCAATGACCCAGCCTCCATAGCTCTCTGGGGTAGACAATTCCAAAGCTTCACGACCCTCTGAGAGAATGAATTCCTCCTCATCTCCATTTTATATAGTCAAACCCATATTCTGAAACTATGCCCCCTAGTTCTAGATTCCCCCACGCGGGGAAACATCCTCTCTGTATCTACCCTGTCAAGCCCCCTCAGAATCTTATACGTTTCAATAAGATCACCTTTCATTCGTCTAAACTCCAATGAGTTTAGGCCCAACCTGCTCAACCTTTCTTCATAAGACAACCCCTTCATCTCAGGAATTAACCGAGTGAACCTTCTCTAAACTGCCTCCAATGCAAGTATATCCCTCCTTAAATAAGGAGACCAAAACTGTACGCAGTACTCCAGGTGATGTCTCACCAACGCCCTGTACAGTTGCAGTAAGACTTACCTACTTTTATACTCCATCCCCTTTGCAATAAAGACCAACATTCCACTTGCCTTCCTAATTATTGCTGTACCTGCATGCTAACCTTTTGGGCTGGATTTTCTCAGCCCCGAGGAGGCAGGTATGGAGGCGGGACTGCCGGGAAAGTTGCAGAATTTGGGGGCGCGTGCCAAACCCACCCCCAACCCGCCTCCGTGCCCTCTTGCCAGGAGGCGGGAAGCCGTCCAGCCCCGGATCCCATCTCCTCAAGGCGGGAAAGGGATTAAAGCCTATAAATTGCCTGTTAACAGGCAGAAAATAGGATTATCCCCATTTTTCATTCTGAAGTACGGGCTTCTCGACCTCAGGAAACCCCTGCAGGGTGTAGGAGCCAAGTAGGAGGTCTGCGGGGGTTGGAGGGGTCTGGAAGTGCTATGTAGAGGTGAGTGATGAGTGCAAGTGTGGAGTGGTAAGTATGTGAGGTGAGTGTAAAGTGTTAGAAAATGTTCACTTCCCTTTGTTTCTGCCTACAGCCTTCAGCAGCTGTGGAACCGGAGTCCTGACATCTCCATTGTGGAGATCACAGACTGGCTGTTGGGTCTTCTGATCCAACAATCATCTGATTTCTACAAAGCAGAAAGGTTTGATGAGTCCTGAACACAAGAACTCATCAAACTACACAGAATGTCAGTGTTTGACAGCTTCACAGAGCTGTCAAACGATGACATTTCTTCATTCAAAAATTCTTGACAGATGACACGTCATACGTTGACGTGCTCTGTCACTGACTTCCACCTAATTGGTCTGCTGAGCCCGCCGGGCGGGCTTAACAAGGTCAATCAGGGGAAGATCCCGCTGGTTGGCCAGAGGCTGATGGAGGCGGGACTGAAACCAGGCAAGCAGCAGTCCCGCTTCCAACACGTCTCCATTGAGAAAATCCAGCCATTTGTGTTTCATGGTCAAGGAACCTCAGATCCCTCTGTACTGCAGCATTTTGTAGTCTCCCTCCATTTAAATAATAATTTGCTTTTTTATTTTTATTTACCAAAGTGGATAACCTCACATTTTCCCACATTATACTCCATCTGCCAAATTCTTGCCCACTCACTTAACCTATCTATATCCCTTTGCAGATGCTTTGTGTCCTCTTCACAACTTGCTTTCCCACCTATCTTTGTATCATCAGCAAACTTGGCTACATTACACTTGGTCCCTTCATCCAAGTCATCAATATAGATTGTAAACAGCTGAGGCCCCAGCACTGATTCCTGTGGCACCCCACTAGTTAGTTTGCCAACCTGAAAGTGACCCATTTATCCCGATTCTCTGTTTCCTGTTAGTTAGCCAATCCACTATCCATGCTAATATATTACTCCCAACCCCACGAGCTCTTATCTTGTGCAGTAGCCTTTTATGTGGCACCTTATCGAATGCCTTCTGGAAATCCAAATACATGACATCTACTGGTTCCCCTTTATATATGCTGCTCGTTACATCCTCAAAGAACTCTAGCAAATTTGACAAAAATGATTTCCCTTTCATAAAAACATGCTGACTCTGCTTGACTGTATTATGATTTTCTAAATGTCCTGCTACTACTTCCTTAATAATGGATGCCAGCATTTTCCCAATGACAGTGTTAGGCTAACTGATCTATAGTTTCCTGCTTTCTGTCTCCCTCCTTTCTTGAATAGGGGTGTTACATTTGCGGTTTTGCAATCCGCTGGGGCCTCTCCAGAATCCAGGGAATTTTGGTAGATTACAACCAATGCATCCACTATCTCTACAGCCACTTCTTTTAAGACCCTGGGATACAGGCCATCAGGTCTGGGGACTTGCCCACCTTTAGTCCCATAGGTGTGCCTAGTATTTTTTCTCTCATGATGGTGATTGTTTTAAGTTCCCCCTCCCTATAGCCCCTTGATTATCTGTTATTACAGGGATGCTTTTAGTGTCTTCTACGTGAAGACCAATACAAAATATTTGTTCAAAGACACTGCCATTTCCCTGTTTCACATTATTAATTCCCCAGTCTCATCCTCTAAGGGACCAACATTTACTTTAGTTACTCTCTTCCTTTTTATATACCTGTAGAAGCTCTTACTGTCTGTTTTTATATTTCTTGCTAGTTTACTCTCATAATCTATCTTCTTTCTCTTTATTATTTTTTTAGTCATCCTTTGCTGGTTTCCAAAAATTTCCCAATCCTCTGGCCTACCACTAATCTTCATATCATTGTATGCGTTTGTTTTCAATTTGATACCGTCGTTAACTTCCTGAGTTAGCCATGGATAGTTTATTCTTCACTTAGAGTCTTGCTTTCTCACTGGAATATATCTTTGCTGAGAGTTATGAAATAGCTCCTTAAATGTCTGCCACTGCTTATCGACCGTCTTACCCTTTAATATATTTTCTCAGTCCACTTTAGCCAACTGGCTTCATACCTTTGTAATTGCCTTTATTTAAGTTCAGGACACTAGTGTGAGACCCAAGTTTCTCACCCTCAAACTGAAATTGAAATTCTAACATGCTATGATCACTCTTCCCTAGAGGATGCTTTATTAATTCATCCTATGTCATTGCACATTACCAGATCTAAAATAGCCTGCTCCCTGGTTGGTTTCACAACTTATTGTTTTTTTTCATTCATTTATGGGAAGCGGGCGTCACTGGCAAGGCCAGCATTTAATGCCCATCCCTTGCCCTTGAGAAGGTGGTGATGAGCCACCTTCTTGTACCGCTGCAGTCCACGTGGTGAAGGTATTTCCACAGTGCTGTTAGGTAGGAAGTTCCAGGATTTTGACCCAGCAACTATGAAGGATCAGCGATATACTTCTAAGTCAGGATGGTGTGTGACTTGGCAGGGAACGTGGAGTTGGTGGTGTTCCCATGTGCCTGCTGCCCTTGTCCTTCTAGGTGGAAGAAGTTGCGGGTTTGGGAGGTGCTGCCGAAGAAGCCTTGGCTGAATTGCTGCAGTGCATCTTGTAGATGGTACACATTGCAGCCACGGTACGCCGGTGGTGGAGGGAGTGAATGTTTAAGGTGGTGGATGGGGTGCCGATCAAGCGGGCTGCTTTGTCCTGGATGGTGTTGAGCTTCTTGAGTGTTGTTGGAGCTGCACTCAACCAGGCAAGTGGAGAGTATTCCATCACACTCCTTACTTGTGCCTTGTAGATGGTGGAAAGTGTAATGTCCGTGTGTAATTGAGACACGGACTGCAGAAGTTGGTTATAACAGGTGTTTACTGAAAGGAGACAAAACTGGAAATACTATACAAAGTTACTCCACAGGCTTATATACAGGGGTGGTCACTACTGGTACTGCAGTATACAGGGGCTGTAGAATATAGTTCCTTCTTCAAGGTACATACACTGCAATTCCTCCCCTTTTAGCTAAACAGTACATAACATTCGATTAATAATTAAATAACATATTTACAATTACAGTTGCTATATACATTAGCTGAAGTTAATCAATTATAAATTCAGTCTTTGAGGAGGCTTCCTGATTCTGTCTGGATAACGCCTCTTTGGGGTATCAGGTTCTTCTGGCAAAGTTGATTCGGGATCAACGTCATTGTTTGGTTCGTCTGCTTCCAATATCACCGATTCTGAGGTAGATGCAATTGGTACTTCGGTTTCATCACCAGGTGTATAGGGTCGTGGTGTAGATTTGACGTTTTCCAGTGACTCTAGAATCTGGTCAGCATGGCGTCTTACAATGCTCTCTCCAACGTCCACGGTATACAT
This sequence comes from Somniosus microcephalus, assembly GCF_052327205.1. NCBI lineage: Eukaryota > Metazoa > Chordata > Chondrichthyes > Squaliformes > Somniosidae > Somniosus > Somniosus microcephalus. Next base: position 83,263,918 of record NC_140988.1, read on the forward strand.
TAGAGGTCCTTACCGTGTGCAGATCGTTCCTGGCTGCCATTTCTCTGTGCGGCAGTCCCGGGCCAAAACTGGTTGACCTATCTTGAAACTCCTGGTTGGCCTTTCATTCATATTCTGAAACTGCCTGTTCTCCACATCTCTTCTGATGTTTGGCTTAACCAAATCCAAGTCTTCGATTGAAGAACATCATGGCTGGAGTTTGGTTGGTAACCGCATGTGTCGCATTCCGGTAGGTAAACAAGAAGTTATCCACCTTATGTTGTAGGGGTATGCCTTCATTACACATTGCCTTGATAGACTTCTTGAATGTTTGAATGAACCTCTCAGCCAATCCATTGGTGGCTGGATGATATGGGACGGATGTGTAATGCTTAACACCATTGTTCTTTAAGAACCTCCGGAACTCTTCAGACACAAACTGTGGTCCATTGTCGGAGCAAATCTGTTCAGGCAGCCCATTTCTGGTGAATATGGTTCGTAAGACTGTGATAGTTTTTTCTGTGGTGGTTGAGGACATTTTTATTACCTCTGGCCACTTTGAATGTGCATCCACTGCAATTAAAAACATTGAGTCCATAAATGGACCAGCAAAATCAATGTGTACCCTTTGCCATGGAGATGAGGGCCACTCCCATGGATGTAGAGGGGCTTGTGGTGGGGCGTTTTGGACCTTCTGGCATCCTGTACAGCTCTTGGTCATCTCTTCGATTTCTCTATCGATTCCCGGCCACCACACAAATGCTCTGGCTAAGTTCTTCATTTTTACCCCTCCCAGATGACCCTCATGAAGCTCATTGAGCACTCTATCCTTCAATTTGGGTAGAATTACTACTCTGGATCCACACATCAAGGTTCCTCGGCACACTGACAGCTGTTCTCTTCTCGGCGAGAATGCTGGCAACAGTGGTTCGCCATGTGCTGGCCATCACTTCACCATTAAATCATAGACCCTGGAGAGTGTCGGGTCGTTTCGTGTTTCCTTTTCTATGTTTGCATTCATCACAGGTAGACATTCGACTATGGTCGAGTGGAATATCTCCACAGGATCCACTGCAGGTGCTTCTTCCACCGTCGGCAACGGTAGGTGCGACAATCCATCAGCATTCCCATGCTGTTTAGTTCCTTTGTACTCGATGTCATATTGGTGTGCCCCTAGGAAAAGGGACCACCTCTGTAGCCGTTGTGCTGTCATTATCGGGACGCCCTTCTTAGGGTTGAAAATGGAGACAAGAGGTTGATGATCAGTTAGTAGAGTAAATTTCTGTCCGTGCAGGTAGTGATTGAACTTCTTCCCCCCCACACCAGGCTGAGGGCCTCTCTGTCAATCTGGGCGTAGTTACGCTCGGCTGCAGTTAACGAGCGTGACGCAAAAGCTATCGGCCTCTCTGAACCATCAAGGGATTTATGTGACAGTACCGCTCCAACGCCGTAGGGAGACGCATCACACGCCAGTCTTATCGGTAGTGATGGTTTGTAGTGAGCCAATACTTCTCTTGAAGTGATCAGGCCTTTACACTTCTGAAAGGCCCGCTTACATTCATCGCTCCATTTCCATGCTACTCCCGTTTGTAGCAGGGCGTTCAGTGGGTGCAGAATTGTGGACAAATTCGGCGAAAACTTTTGGTAGTAATTCACCAATCCGAGGAATGACCTCAGTTGCGACACATTTTCAGGCGCTGGAGCCTTAACTACCACTTCAATTTTGTCAGGGGACTTATGTAACCCCTCTTCATCAATCACGTGGCCACAATACAATATTTGTTTCTTAAAAAACTCGCACTTGGGGCGATTGGCTCGTAGCCCATGTTGTCTTAGTCTAGTGAGCACCTGCTCTAGGTTGGCAAGGTGTTCACTGTCATTTTCACCTGTCACTAGGATGTCGTCCAAATAACACTGAGTCCCCGGAATCCCTTGCAGGACTTGTTCCATCGCTCTTTGCCATATAGCCGGAGCTGATGCTACTCCGAATACCAGTCGATTATACTGGTAAAGACCTTTGTGAGTGTTTATCGTGAGATATTTCCTAGAGGATTCTTCAACCTCCATCTGCAAATATGCTTGCGCTAGGTCAATTTTTGTATAACGTTTCCCTCCAGATAGTGAGGCGAAAATATCTTCTATCCTCGGAAGAGGATACTGTACTGTGTGGAGGACTGGGTTCACAGTCACCTTGAAGTCCCCACAGATGCGAACCTTCTTGGCTCCTCAGACTTATTGTTTAACGTTTTCTTCATGACAGGAACGATGGGTGTCGCCCACTCGCTCCAGTCTACTTTAGATAACACGCCTGCATTCTCCAGATTCTCCAGCTCTGCCTCAACGGCTGGGCGAATTGCATATGGTACCGGTCTTGCTTTGAAAAACTTGGGAATTGCATTCTCTTCTATTTTTATCGAGGCGGTTACGCCTTTAAGAGTTCCCAGTCCTTGTTGAAATACCTCTTTAGCGTTAGCTAAGATTTTTGACAATCGACCAGGTGTGACGTCGTCATCCTTTTTACCAGCCACAGTCAGTGCCTGAATGGAGTGCCAGTCTAAACTTATCTTTCTGATCCTTTCACGTCCCAATAACGGTGGTCCACCATCTTGCAGTATGTACAGATACAATTTCTGTATTTCCTTGCCGTTGTATTCGACAGGCACCCTTATTTTCCCTCTGGGGTATACTTTCTGCCCCGTATATGTCTTCAAGAAAATGGATGTGTCTTTCAAGGGTATGTGTGAGAATAGCTGCTCGTAGTCTCGTCGATTCATGACGGTCAGGGCTGATCCTGTATCCAATTCCATTTTGACTTGGGACCCTGCTATCATGAGGGTGACCCAAATGGTTCGGTGATTCTCTTTTGCGATTACGTTGTGTAGTTTGAGACAGCTTAGTCTCTTGTTCCCGGATTCACTATCGCTCTTCTGGTCTTCGGAACTACTGTCCGTCATCTTTTGTACTTTCCTGTACTTTTCCTTAGTAGTCTTTTTGTTGTCGTTAGTCTTCTTCCCGGACCTGCAAACTCGTGCAATGTGTCCCATCTTTCCGCATTGCCTGCATGTTTTGTCCTTGGACCAGCAGTCCTTCTGGTCATGGGTTGTTCTGCCGCAGCAATAACATTTTTCAAATCCCCGTGTCATTTCATGGGTGCCGTATTCCTGTGGCTTTTGCTGTATTTCCGCAGCTCCCCTTGCTGCTGCTTCGTACGATACTGCCACGCTGAAAGCCTTATCTAGCATCAGCTCTTTCTCTGATTGTAACCTCTTCTGGGTTCCTTCACTCAGGAGTTCACAGACAAATTTGTCCCGTACGGTATCTGCCAGTCCTGCTCCGAACTGGCAGTGCTTTGATAGCTTGCGTAGTTCCGTAAGGTAATCAGCATTGCTCTCATCTTTATGCTGATTTCTCTTGTGGAATTTAAATCTTTCTGCTATCAGCAGCAGTGTAGGATTTAGGTGTTCCTGTAGGATATCAACAATTTTGTTAAAACTCTTCTCCATCGGTTTGACTGGAGTGATCAGGTTCCGCAATAGGCTGTACGTTCTTGCACCCATTAAGTTTAGTAGTACCGATGCCTTTTTCTCATCGGCTACTTCATTTGCCTTGCAATATACTTCGACTCTTTCCACATACGTGGTCCAGTCTTCTGTTGCATTATCGAAGGCAGTGATATTGCCAGTCTTCGGCATCTTGGAGATCTAAGATGGTGCCTCCCGCGCTTTGCCTTCTTCCCCGCTGGGTTAAGATGGCGCCTCCCGCGCTTTCTGCCTTTTCCGCTGCTGCCAGTGCTGTTGCTGGCGTTTTTATGCCTTGATGGTGACGCCCTATGGTCTTCGCGCGCTTCCCCCCGCGTTGCTGCCAACGCCGCTCTCCGCGGTCCCTGTGGCAAACTGCAGCTCCTCGCGGCTTTCTGCGCTTCTAATTTCTTTTTCTTTTATTTTAATTACTGTTCCCGTCTTCAGAGCAGACCCTATGGGACACTTCCCTCCCTCTTCTCGGGTCTGTACGCTGCCCGGCTTCGTAGCACCGGCCGCGCCCTGTGTGCTCCACCCTCTCTCTCTCTCTCCTCTTCCCGACAACGCTGCTCGGCCCCGTTGAAAAGCCACCCGATCGAGCTCTAGCCCGCCGCAGCCCAGGAAGGATCAGTGTACTACCTGCCACCAGCCCAATTAGCTGGAACACCATAGACTGGATAACCAAGCCCAGCTCTCGACAGCCTCTCCTGCAAATCTTCGAATTCGATGAATCAGAGGGCGGTTGCCCACGGTCGACGCCCGTTTCTTCTGTTTGTTTGTTTTTTCTTCCTTCTGGCTTCGACCTCTAATAACTTCGCTTCAGGGATGGATCCCCGCGAGGTGGTGCAGAACTGTAGGTAAGTTCGGATCTGTTCGTCGCCAATGTAATATCCGTGTGTAATTGAGACACGGACTGCAGAAGTTGGTTATAACAGGTGTTTACTGAATGGAGACAAAACTGGAACTACTATACAAAGTTACTTCACAGGCTTATATACAGGGGTGGTCACTACTGGTACTGCAGTATACAGGGGCTGCAGAATATAGTTCCTTCTTCAAGGTACATACACTACAGAAAGGCTTTGGGGAGTCAGGAGGTGAGACACTTACCACAGAATACCCAGCCTCTGACCTGATCTTGTTGCCACAGTATTTATGTGGCTGGTCCAGTTAAGTTTGTGGTCAATGGTGACCCCCAGGATGTTGATGGTGGGGGATTCGGTGGTAGTAATGCTGTTAATTGTCAAGGGGAGGCAGTTAGATTCTCACTTGTTGGAGATCGTCATTGCCTGGCACTTCTGTGGCACGAATGTTACCTGCCACTTATCAGCCCAAGCCTGAATATCATCCAGGTCTTGTTTCATGCAGGCATGGACTGCTTCATTATCTGAGGAGTTATGAATGGCGCTGAACACTGTGCAGTCATCAGCAAACATCCCCATTTCTGACCTTATGCTGGAGGGAAGGTCATTGTTGAAGCAGCTGAAGATGGTTGGGCCTAGGACACTGCAGCAAGGATCTGGGGCTGTGATGATTGACCTCCAACCACCACAACTATCTTCCTTTGTGCTCACTATGACTCCAGCCAGTGCAGCATTTCCCCCCCGATTTCCATTGACTTCAGTTTTACTGGGGCTCCTTGATTCCACACTTGGTCAAATGCTGCCTTGATGTCAAGGGCAGTCACTCTCACCTCACCTCTGGAATTCAGCTCCTTTGTTGATGTTTGGACCAAGGCTGTAATGAGGTCAGTGATGCGCCTCAATAACTTCAAGGCTCAAAGTTAACTGGATAAAACAAGGCTTTTATTAGCAAAGAAAGATGCCTGTGTCTTCACCTAGCTTCACCTAGCATTCTGCTGTTCTGCTGCAAGACAAGGCCTGGGCTTGTCTTAAGTAGGGCCAGGTATGGGCGGAGCCGACATACCCAATGGGGAGAAAGGGGGCGGTGCACTATATACAATACAAGGTAAAACACAGGAGCAGGCAATACAAACACAGGAGCAGGCAATACAATATATGTAGTTAAATACAGAGTCTGATGAATGACATATTTCATCACAGTCAGGAGCTGAGTGGTCTTGGCAGAACCCAAACTGGGCATCAGTGAGCAGATATTTGGTGAGTCGATGACACCTTCCATCACTTTGCTGATGATTGAGAGCAGACTGATGGGGCGGTAATTGGCCGGGATGGATTTGTCCTGCTTGTTGTGGACAGGACATACCTGGGCTGCTTTGCACATTGTCGAATAGATGCCAGTGTTGTAGCTGTACTGGAACAGCTTGGCTAGTTCTGGAGCACAAGTCTTCAGCACAATAGCCGGAATATTGTCGGGGCCCATAGCCTTTGCAGTATCCAGTGCACTCAGCCATTTCTTGATATCACGTGGAGTGAATCGACTTGGCTGAAGACTGGCTTCTGTGATGGTTGTGACCTCAGGAGGAGGCCGATATGGGTCATCTACTCGGCACTTCTGGCTGAAGATGGTTGCAAATGCTTTAGCTTTGTCTTTTGCACAGACATGCTGGCCATTGAGGATGGGTATATTCCTGGAGCCTCCTCCTCCCATTAGTTGTTTAATGGTCCACCACCATTCATGACTGGATGTGGCAGGACTGCAGTGTTGACCTGCTCCGTTGATTATGGGATCGCTTAGCCCTATCTATAGCATGCTGCTTCTGCTTTTTAGCATGCACGTAGTCCTGTGTTGCAGCTTCCCCAGGTTGGTACCTAATTTTTATGTACGCCTGGTGCTGCTCCTGGCATGCTCTTCTACACTCCTTATTGAACCAGAGTTGGTCCCCTGGCTTGGTGGTAATGGTCAAGTAAGGGATTTTTTAATTTTATTCGCTTATGAGATCGGGCATCACTGGCAAGGCCAGCATTTATTGCCCATCCCTAGTTGCCCTTGAGAAGGTGGTGGTGAGCCGCCTTCTTGAACCGCTGCAGTCCGTGTGGTGAAGGTACTCCCACAGTGCTGTTAGGTAGGGTGTTCCAGGATTTTGACCCAGTGACGATGAAGGATCGGTGATATACTTCTAAGTCAGGATGTTGTGTGACTTGGAGGGGAACCTGGAGTTGGTGGTGCTCCCATGCGCCTGCTACCCTTGTCCTTCTAGGTGGAAGAGGTTGCGGGTTTGGGAGGTGCTGCTGAAGAAGCCTTGGCGAGTTGCTGCAGTACATCTTGTAGATGGTACACACTGCAGCCACGGTACTCCGGTGGTGAAGGGAGTGAATGTTTAAGGTGGTGGATGGGGTGCCAATCAAACGGGCTGCTTTGTCCTGGATGGTGTTGAGCTTCTTGAATGTTGTTGGAGCTGCACTCATCCAGGCAAGTAGAGTATATTCCATCACACTCCTTACTTGTACCTTGTAGATGGTGGAAAGGCTTTGGGGAGTCAGGCAGTGAGACACTCACCGCAGAATACCTCACCTCTGATCTGCTCTTGTTGCCACAGTATTTATATGGCTGGTCCAGTTAAGTTTCTGGTCAATTGTGACCCCCAGGATGTTGATGGTTGGGGATTCGGCAATGGTAATGCCGTTGAATGTCAAGGGGAGGTGGTTAGGCTCTCTCTTGTTGGAGATAGTCATTGCCTGGCATGAATGTTACCTGCCACTTCAGCCCAAGCCTGAACATCATCCAAGTCTTGTTGCATGCGGGCATGGACTGCTTCATTATCTGAGGAGTTGTGAATGGCGCTGAACAATGTGCAGTCAACAGCGAACATCCCCATTTCTGACCTTATGTTGGAGGGAAGGTCATTGTTGAAGCAGCTGAAGATGGTTGGGCCTAGGACACTGCCCTGAGGAACTCCTGCAGTGATCTCCTGGGGCTGTGATGATTGACCTCCAACCACCACAGCTATCTTCCTTCGTGCTAGGTATGACTGCAACCATTGGAGGGATTTCCCCCTGATTCTCATTGACTTCAATTTTACTGGGGCTCCTTGATGCCACACTCGGTCAAATGCTGCCTTGATGTCAAGGGCAGTCACTCTCACCTTCACCTCTGGAATATGCCGGGCCATGAGGTTATAGAGTGTGGCGGAATACAATTCTGCTGCTGCTAATGGCCCACAGCGCCTCATGGATGCCCAGTTTTGAGCTGCTAGATCTGTTCTGAATCTATCCCATTGAGCACGGTGGTAGTGCCACACAACACAATGGAAGGTGTCCTCAGTTGAAGATGGGACTTCCTCTCCGCAATGACTGTGTAGTGGTCACTGCTACCAACACTATCATGGAGTGATGCATCTGCAATAGGTAGATTGGTGAGGACGAGGCCAAGTAGGTTTTTCCCTCGTGTTGGTCCTCTCACCACCTGCCGCAGGCCCAGACTGGTGGTTATGTCCTTCAGGACTCAGCCAGCTCAGTCAGTAGTGGTGCTGCCGAGCCACTCTTGGTGATGGACATTGAAGTCCCCCACCCAGAGTACAATCTGTGCCCTTGCTACTCTCAGTGCTTCTTCCAAGTGGTGTTCAACATGGAGGAGTACTTATTCATCAGCTGAGGGAGGGTGGTAGGTGGCAATCAGCAGGACGTTTCCTTGCCCATGCTTGACCTGAAGCCATTAGACTTCATGAGGTCCACAGTCAATGTTGAGCACTCCCAGGGCCACTCCTTCCCAACTGTATACCATTGTGCCGCCACCCGAGGGATGATTTTGTGAGTATGACTATGTCAGGCTGTTGCTTGACTAGTTTGTGGGACAGCTCTCCCAATTTTGGCACAAGGTCCTAGATGTTGGTGAGGAGGAATTTGTAAGGTTGACAGGGCTGGGTGTGCTGTTGCCATGTCCGTAACCAGTGCCGAGGTCGATGCCGGGTGGTCCGTCCGGTTTCATTCTTATTGGCCCAGAAATTTGGGTCGGGGGCTTCCCGTGGGTGCAAGCCCCCGACCTGCACTTACCTAGCGTGCCGGCCATTGACGCCTGGGCCTGTGTGCATTTCCGGTCTGTGGCCCGCTGCAGCTCCCGGCGTGCTGTGCTTGCGTGATCCAGCGGCGTAGTTAGTGCGATGAGCCGGCTGGGATCACGTGAGCACTGGGCAACCAATCGGAGGTTGCAAAAGCTCATTCATGAGTTTGATAGTAAGAACTGTCAAACTCATGAAAACTCCGGGCGCCCAAAACAGTACTTAAACTTCAAATAAAAGTTAAAAAAACATCCCACTAATTAAATGAACTATTAATAACTGTAAAAAAACTAATTTAAACAATTAATCAAATTTTTGAAAAAAATAATTTTTTTTAAAATCGGTCCTAAAAATACACTTACCTTACTGTAAAGTCTTTAAAAATAATAAACCTGTGGAAAAAAATTTCTAACTTTAATTAATAGACCACTTACCTTTTAAAACTAAGTACTTACGTCTGGTTTTTAAATGTGCAAAAAGTGCAGGCCTTCACACACGGGCAAACCTGTCAAAAAACCGGAAGTTCAATGCGCACGCACTGCCTCATACGTCGCACGCGTTTCACCTCTTAACCCCTTCGTTCGGGGGACCGGAAGTGCCGTTTTCCCGCGCATGCAAGAAACCGGCACTTCCATCGGGTCCACGCATGGGTACTCCGTCCGTACTCACGCGTTGGGACCCGAATTTCTGGGCCAATGTGTTTTGTAGCAGTTTGTTACAACTGAGTGACTTGCTGGACCATTTCAGAGGGGAGTTAAGAGTCAACCACGTTGCTGTGGGTCTGGAGTCACATATAGGCCCACACCAGGTAAGAGCAGCAGATTTCCTTCCCTAAAGGACATTAGTGAACCAGATAGGTTTCTACGACAATCCGATAGTTTCATGGTTACCATATACTAGCTTTTTATTCCAAATTTATTTAATTAATTGAATTTAAACTCCCCAGCTGCCACGGTGGGATTTTAACTCATGTCTCTGGATTACTAGCCCAGTGACATTACCACTATGCTACTAAGAAACCATCCTGAATAAACACTACGAACTCTTCCTCAAGGCTACCTTTTCCAATTTGATTTGTCCAATCTAAATGAAGATTAAAATCACCCATGATTATTGCAGTACCTTTCTTACAAGCCTCCATTATTTCTTGATTTATACTCTGTCCTACAGTGCAGCCACTGTTAGGGGGCCTATAGACTACACTCACCAGTGACTTCTTTCCCTTATTATTTCTTATCTCCTCCCAAACTGATTCTACATCTTGATCTTCTGAGCCAATATAATTTCTCACCACTGCACTGATCTCATCCTTTATCAACAGAGCTACCCCACCTCCTTTTCCTTTCTGCCTATCCTTCCGAAATGGCAAATACCCCTGAGTATTCAGTTCCCAGCCTTGGTCACCTAGCAACCACGTCTCTGTAATGGCTATCAGATCATACCCATTTATTTCTATTTGTGCCGTCAACTCATCTATCTTGTTACGAATGCTGCGTGCATTCAAATAAAGCACTTTTAATTTTGCCTTTTTACCATTTTTCCCTACTCTGACTCTACTTTCTGATGTACTCTTATGTTTATATGCTGTCCCTTCCTGTCACACTCTGGTTATCATTACTCCTATCGCTACCCTGCACTATTGCCTTCTCCTTCCTTTTAGACTTTTAAAATTTCCCTTCACCTGAACCCTCCCCCCCACTATTTAGATTGAAGCCCTATCTACAGCCCTAGTTATTTGATTCGCCAGGACACTGGTCCCAGCATGGTTCAAGTGAAGCTCATCCCAAAGGAACAACTCCCTCTTTCCCCAGTACTGGTGCCAGTGCCCCATGAATCGAAACCCATTTCTCCCACACCAATCTTTGAGCCACGCATTCATTTCTCTGATTTTATTGAAAGCTAGCCCATACCACACCTGGCAGGTTGGTTGGCCATGTGATCCTTCGCACCTGATTTTTCAGTATGCACTCTAACCATGTGATGTTTTACACCCAAGTACGAAAGAGGAAAATCTGCCCCAGTGAGGGTAAGAGTTTTTTACAAATGAAGAAGGAAGAATCATAGAAAATTACTGCACAGAAGGAGGCCATTCGGCCCATATTGTTCGTGCCGGCCGACAAAGAGCTATCCACCCTAATCCCACTTTCCAGCACTAGGTCCTTAGCCCTGTAGGTTACGGCACTTCAAGTGCATATCCAAGTACTTTTTAAATGTGATGAGGAACTCTGCCTCGACCACCCTTTCGGGCAGTGAGTTCCAGACTTCTACCACCCTCTGGGTGAAAAAATTTCTCCTCAAATCCCCTCTAAACCTCTGACCAATTACTTTAAAACTATGCCCCCTGGTTATTGACCCTTCTACTAAGGGAAATAGGTCCTTCCTATCCACTCTATCTAGGCCTCTCATAATTTTATACACCTCAATTTGGTCTCTCCTCAGCCTCCAATGTTCCAAAGAAAACAACCTCAGCCTATCCAATCTTTCCTCATAGCTAAAATTCCCCAGCTCAGGCGACATCCTCGTAAATCTCCTCTGGACCCCTTCTAGTGCAATCACATCCTTCCTGTGGTGACCAGAACTGCACGCAGTATACTAGCTGCAGCCTAACTAGTGTTTTATACACTTCAAGCATAACCTCCCTGCTCTTATATTCTATGCCTTGGCTAATAAAGGCAAGTATCCCGTATGCCTTCTTAACCACCTTATCTACCTGTCCTGCTACCATCAGGGATCTGTGGACATGCACTCCAAGGTCCCTCTGATCTTCTGCACTTCTCAGTGTCCTACTATTTATAATATATTCCCTTGCCTTGTTATTCCTCCCCAATTGCATTACCTTACACTTCTCCAGATTGAATTCCATTTGCCACTGTTCTGCCCACCTGACCAGTCCATTGATATCTTCCTGCAGTCTGCAGCTTTCTTCTTCATTATCAACCACACGGCCAATTTTTGTATCTTCTGCAAACTTCTTAGTCATATTTCCTACATTCAACTCCAAATCATTGATATATACCACAAAAATCAAAGGACCCAGTACTGAGCCCTGCGGTACCCCACTGGAAACAGCCTTCCAGTCTTAAAAATATGCTACAGAACCATTTACTATTTTCATTGGTGTACAGTAGTCAGTTTCTTAGCAGAGTAAAAAAAATATTTAAAAGCTTTTAAAAGATGCCGATAAGTGTCTTTGTGCCCCAAAAAACTAGCTTAATAAGAGCCTCTTCGAAGGTTCGCAAATGGGCAAAATTAGTGGAAACTCACCATGGTAATTAATTTGAGCTGGAGTTATGGCCAGTTTTATGGGCAGGGCCAGGTCCCAGCACAATGGCCCAGAAATTTGGGTCGGGGGCTTCCCGTGGGTGTAAGCCCCCGACCTGCACTTACCTTGCACGCCGGCCGTTGAGCTGTGGGCCCCCGTGGAATTGCGATCCTGGGCCTGCTCCAGCTGCTGGCACGCAGTGCTTGCATATCCCAGGGGCGCAGTTAGTTCGATGCGTCCCCTGGGATCATGTGGGCCATGGGGAGCCAATCTGGTTCATGAATGCCCTTTAGGGAAGGAAATCTGCCGTCCTTACCTGGTCTGGCCTATATGTGACCCAGCAAACCCACAGCAATGTGGTTGACTCTTAACTGCCCTCTGAAATAGACTAGCAAGCCACTCAGTTGTAACAAACCGCTACAAAAAAGAATGAAACCAGATGGACAACCTGACATTGACCTCAGCACCAGCTATGGACATGACAATGGCACACACAGCCCAGTCGATCCTGCAAAGTCCTCCTCACCAACATCTGGGGACTTGTGCCAAAATTGGGAGAGCTGTCCCACAGACTAGTCAAGCAACAGTCTGACATAGTCATACTCACAAAATCATACCTTTCAGCCACTGTCCCAAACTCATCACCATTCCTGGGTATGTCCTGTCCTGTTCCACCAGCAGGACAGACCCACCAAGGGTGGTATACAGTCGGGAAGGAGTGGCCCTGGGAGTCCTCAACATCGTGTCTGGACCCCATGAAGTCTCATGGCTTCAGGTCAAGCATGGGCAAGGAAATGTCCTGCTGACTGCCCTTCCTCAGCTGATGAATCAGTACTCCTCCATGTTGAACATCACTTGGAAGAAGCACTGAGAGTAGCAAGAGCACAGAATGTACTCTGGGTGGGAGACTTCAATGTCCATCACCAAGAGTGGCTTGGTAGCGCCACTATGGACCGAGCTGGCCGAGTCCTGAAGGACATAACTGTGAGTCTGGGCCTGCGACAGGTGGTAAGAGAACCAACACGAGGGAAAACCGACTTGACCTCGTCCTCACCAATCTACCTGTTGCAGATGCATCTATCCATGACAGCATTGGTAGCAGTGACCACTGCACAGTCATTGTGGAGACAAAGTCCCATCTTCACTCTGAGGACACCTTCCATCGTGTTGTGTGGCATGACCAGCGTGCTAAATGGGACAGATTCAGAACAGATCTAGCAGTGTGGGCCATCAGCAGCAGCAGAATTGTATTCCACCACAATCTGTAACCTCATGGCCCAGCATATCCCTCACTCTACCATTACCACCAAGCCAGGGGACTAACCCTGGTTCAATAAGGAGTATAGAAGATCATGCCAGGAGCCGCACCAGGCATACCTAAAAATGAGGTGCCAACCTGGGGAAGCTGCAACACAGGACTACATGCATGCTAAAGAGCAGAAGCAGCATGCTATAGACAGGGCTAAGTGATCCCACAATCAACGGATCAGATCAAAGCTCTGCAGTCCTGCCACATCCAGTCATGAATGGTAGTGGACCATTAAACAACTAACGGGAGGAGGAGGCTCCATGAATATCCCCATCCTCAATGATGGTGGAGCCCAGCACGTGAGTCCAAAAGACAAGGCTGAAGCCTTTGCAACTATCCTCAGCCAGAAGACCCGAGTGGATGATCCACATCGGCTACTCCTGAGGTCCCCACCGTCACAGAAGCCAGTCTTCAGCCAATTCGATTCACTCCACGTGATATCAAGAAATGGCTGAGTGCACTGGATACAGCAAAGACTGTGGGCCCTGACAACATCCCGGCTATCGTGCTGAAGACTTGTGCTCCAGAACTAGCTGCACCTCTAGCCAAGCTGTTCCAGTACAGCTACAACACTGGCATCTATCTGACAATGTGGAAAACTGCCCAAGGATGGCCTGTCCACAAAAAGCAGGACAAATCCACCCAGCCAATTACCGCCCCATCAGTCTACTCTCAATCATCAGCAAAGTGATGGAAGGTGTCATCAAAAGTGCTATCAAGCTTACTCACCAATAACCTGCTCACGGATGCCCTGTTTGGGTTCCACCAAGACCACTCGACTCCCAATTTCATTGCAGCCTTGGCCCAAACATGGACAAAGGAGCTGAATTCCAGAGGTGAGGTGAGAGTGACTGCCCTTAAAATCAAGGCAGCATTTGACCGAGTGTGGAATCAAGGAGCCCTAGTAAAACTGAAGTCAATGCGAATTGTGGGGGAAACTCTCCACTGGCTGGAGTTACACCTAACAGAAAGGAAGATGGTTGTGGTGGTTGAAGGTCAATCATCACAGCCCCAGGACATCACTGCAGGAGTTCATCAGTGCAGTGTCCTAGGCCCAACCATCTTCAGCTGCTTCATCAATGACCTTCCCTCCAACATAAGGTCAAAAATTTGGGATGTTCGCTGATGACTGCACAGTGTTCAGCACCATTCACTACTCCTCAGATAATGAAGCAGTCCATGCCCGCATGCAACAAGGCCTGGACGACGTTCAGGCTTGGGCTGATAAGTGGCAGGTAACATTCACAGCACAGAAGTGCCAGGCAATGACTATCTTCAACAAGTGAGAGCCTAACCAGCTGTTGAAGGGACACTTGGCCCCCCACCTGTCTGCTCCTGCTCCCTCCGATTATGTGTGACTTTGGCCTGCAAGATAAAGAGAAGTGTGTGAGCCAGTTTAGTGCAATGTGTTTGTGTGATGTGCCTTCCATAGTTAAATAGCTGTCATTGTGTGCAAGGCGTGAGGTGTGGGTGTGAGTGTTGATAGGTAGATATTGTTGCTTTGTGAGTGCTGGGGTTTGGTGCATTGAGCAGTGTGTGAAGCTAATGGTGCAGATGGTGGGATATTGCATTTGCTGAAGCCTTCACTCTCCTTGACCACACATGTGCAGTCATTAAACCTCTTCCTGCACTGGATGTGTGTCCTTGGGTCCTCAGTGCTGGCCATGACGTGGTCCGTGATCTCACGCCACATGGTCTGGGATGTGGGTTGTGAGGGCCTCCTGCCTCTGTGGGTATTGGGCCGCCTGTCTTTCCACCACCAATACCAATGCCTATAGGCTCTCTCTCTCCATATAGGTTCTGCCATGACGACTGGTAACTGTCCCTTGTCCTGAAGCTTCTTTACTTTGCTGTTAGGGCAGCTGAAGACCCAAGCACCCTGACAATGAGGTGCTGCAGCATTAATAAGTAGTGGATAAAGCCTGTGGCAATCCTGACTGCGAATTGGACCGGTCCCGATATTGGTCCTCCTGTTGAATGTAATGCCAATGAGCAGCAGCTTTAGTGCTGACATCATGACTACAATCATGTTAATGAAGAGCGAGCATGAATTTTGCGTGCAACCTATACCATTTTCCGGTGACGCAGCTTAACCTCATTTAACCTTAACACTGCCCATTTCTTGGCTATATCCAATTGCTAGGCCTCTGTGTCTTTGGTGCTGGCAATGTTTAAACCTGAGACAGAAAGCAAAATACTGCGGATGCTGGAAATCCTGGAAACACTCAGCAGGTCAGGCAGCAACTGTGGAGGAAGGAAGGTAGGGTTAACATTTCAGGTCACTGCTGGTCAGATGGTTTTAAAGTAGAATTTACTGATTGGCATAATCAATGCTTAATATTTTCCTTTATCTTCTCCCAAACAATTTATTGTGCCTCCTTTCTGTCCAACAGAGTATAATATGAGCTGCCCCCATGTCTCTCTTTGTGGTGATACATTGCAGTCTTTCTCTTTCCTAACCTAAAAGGATTAAAATATTGATTTTTCAAATTGACCAGATAGCTGCAGCTTCCACAGTGACTTCAAGCCAAAAGTGCGAGTGTAGATCAGAAAAAGCCATTAAAAAAGACCAACACCATTTCGGGTTTCCTAAATAATTTTTATAAATCTGTTTTTTTTAAATTATATCTCTGTGAAGTGCCGTGGGCTTTTTTTGCTATATTAAAGGCAATATACAAATGCAAGTAATAGATGTTGTTGCTGTATATATGGGCATAGAGCACAAGAGGAAAAAATACATTTAATAATAAATTTGTACAGAATACTGGTCAGGCCATAGTTTTTATGCAGTTTTGGACCAATGTTATAAAAAGGAGATTAAAACCACAGAGAGTATACAGTGTAGATTCACTAAGATGATACCAGGGATACTGGAACTATTTCCAATGTTGCCAAAACGGCTAAGAGGAGATTTAATTGATGTTTTTTAGATGATGAAGGGTTTTGAGAAAATGAATAGGGGAAGGTAAGTTCCTCTAGTTGGGGAGCAGGTGAAGAGGGGTCATCGATATAAAATTGTCTCCAAGAAAGTGAAAAGAGAGGTAGGAGAATTTTCTGAATGCAGATGGTTGTTGGAGCATGACATTTTTGGCTGAGGTGAAGACTTTTGAATCTTTTAAGGGAAAATTCGATAAATATTTCAAGTAGAGGAAGATTCAGGGCTACAGAGATAGAGTGGGGCAGCGAGACTGGGGATAAAATTCAACTTCGGTGGGGCCGCAAAATGGGCGGTCACCAATCGGCTGCCCACCCGTTATCCACCCGATTATCGGGCAAGCTGTGTAACGGGCAGCTGATCCGTTACCGCCCGTTTTGTGCTTCTGCCAAAGTTGAATAATTCCTCATTACTTTTGGATTGCTCCAATAAAGAAACAGCACAGTCACGATGGCTTCCTGCTGTGTTGATTTTATGTTGCTAAATTCTTGGCTACCAAAATTCATTTGTACTTGACATTTTCGGTTGGGGTTCACCTGATTGCCTGCCATAATACTGGCCAAAGATAGGCGGATGCTCTGCAGAAAATATAAAGAGCCATTTATGCCATTTCAATCGAAGTTATGACAGATGTGAACCCATCCAAAAATACTACCCCGTTGACCCTAGTTGGATAAATGAGATGACTTTAATCCCCGCTCTCTCCCTATAGCTCTGTATCTTCTTCATATATTAAAATATTTATAACATTTTTCCTTAAAAGATTCAAAGATCTCTGCCTCAATCTCTACTTGTGGCAAACAATTTCATGCTCCAACAACCTTCTGGTTGAGAGCTTTCCCCTTCTATTTCACCACCTTCTACTCACATTTTCACTTTTTTGTGCTCATCACTCGATCAAGTTAACAATTCTGGGTTTTTTTGCTTTGCTTCTCCATCCATAACTCTACAAAAGTCATCGTTGCTGCTTGGTGAAAATAGCACTATATGTCACTATGCATTTACTGAGTGTAAATCAGACCAAACACTTATATATTCATAAAGATCAGTACAGAGAAGGGAGTCCATTTGACCCATTAGGCTTATTCTTTCACAGAAACTGATGATTCCCCCATCAGAACATCTTCATTTTACCTTTTGAATGATTCCAGAGATTTTGCAGCCAATTATGAATAGAAAGATGCCTGTAAGTCCTTGGGGTGGCTTTTTTAGGATGGACCTGGGGCTGGAATTTCCACCCGCTCCACAAATGCACATCTGACCTGATTCTGCTTCCCAGTGTTGGTCACTTAACTATTTTGGACAGGCACTATTTGTGGTGCAGCTATGGTACACAGCTCAGGTGTGGGGAGGCAAGTAAATTGCTGTGGCACATTGCTGCAGCATAAGTCTACCCGAAAGTCATGAGTAACAGAGAGATTTTTTTTTTAAATGCCAGTATCCCATAAGATTGGTTTTGTAACCAGTCCCCCATTTGCCCATTTTTGTAGCAGGTGTATTAAACAACCACTCCCAAATCATGAAGAAATTTTAGTGGGCAGAAAAAGGAGTAGAGGCCCAGTATAACTAGGCCTCACCCCAAATTCCAGCACCACCTTGCCAGATAACGGCAATGTTGTATCCCAGGCCCCCAGAACTTTCTGGCTAAGATCTCTACAAGGCTGAAATAAGTAGCAAACCAGATTTCAAATTTAATAGCCTCCATATATTTTATACCTGCCTGCTCATGCACACTTGAACTATTCTTTGTGAATCAACCTGTTAACAGCTTCTGGTTGAACTGCAGCTCGTTATATAATTAACAAATAGACCTATTATGTGATAAGTGTTGAATTTTGTTTACACAACAGAGCAAAAGATGACACAGAGTGTGACCATGTTGCATTAAGTGGTTGTTCTTCAAACTCAAAGGGTGAGTCCTCTATTATTACTGATATGGTTGCATTCTCTATTGAATGATTGAATGCATTGCAGCTCAATTTTAGATGATGCATTTAAAAAAAAATCAAAGTGCCATGAAATGCCACAAAAGCTTACCCGCCCTGGCCTCCAATTCAAATTGCAGTCTGGCTCCAATTATATCATCGGTTACTGATCTTCATATTTAAGGAAGACCTATGGGCTTCTGGCAGGTGTCCCTTCTGCCTGCTCTGAAGAGCAGGTTAAGATCACAACCCAAAGGATCGGGGCAGGTTAGTTGCACGGGACATTTTAACTACCCTCCTGCTCGGTTTCTGCTGGGTGGACACGGTTAAAACCTGCCTGAAGTACTGCAATTTTTCTTTGAAATACTGCCTGTTTTCAGACACAACTGACTCATTAAGACTTGTATCCCCAAAGGGATGTGTACTGGCTTTCATTCTTAACATTTCAACAACTCGTTCTACTGAGTTGCACAGATTCAGAACATAAACTCAGAAGCCTATGTCGTCAACCAATGTTCACATTCCAGTATAATTATTACAATGGTTTCAAAAACGAACTACTATTACTACTTCTTCTCACCATGTCTACCCCTTGTGCCTAAGTTCTTAGCAACTCAAGCTCCTATTCTCCTACTGCTATATGGTGCTCCATGAGCACAGGAAGTTGTGAGGTCCGTGGCTGTGATATTTGTTGGAGTCTTCGAGGGTTAATGTGACTCCAAGCTCATGAAACTGCTGTCCCTGAGGGTCTTGCTTCCATTAGTTTATCTCTGACTATGTCAAGGGGTGTTGAGTCCAAGTCTGAAGTTCCTGAATGTGCTAGCATTGAAGGGGTTTTAAAGAAGTAGACTCATTGGCCCCAATTTTAACTTCAGGTGGATTCCCCGCCCAGGCCTGACTCATAGGATTACATAGGATATACAGCACAGAAACAGGCCATTCGGCCCAGCCAGTCCATGCCAGCATTTATGCTCCACTCGAGCCTCCTCCCGTCTTTCCTCATCTAACTCTATCAACATAACCTAACCCTCTATTCCCTTCTCCCTCATATGCTTATCTAATGTCCCCTTAAATGCATCTAAACTATTCGCTTCAACCACTCCTTGTGATAGTGAGTTCCACATTCTCACCACTCTCTGGGTAAATAAGTTTCTTCTGAATTCCCTATTTGATTTCTTGGTGGCTATCTTATATTGATGACCTTTAGTTTTGCTCTTCCCCACAAGTGGAAACTATGGGCTAGAAATTCTTCAACTTATCGACATTCCGTAGCGCCATGAAATGGAAATGAAATGGCGGCCGCCGGTCTTTTGCCAGCTGGTGGTGGGCCCACGATGGCCTCCATATTCCTCTCCCCCTTTGCGCTGCCATTAACTGGCAGCACCATGGAAAAAAATGGCAGCATGGTGACATCAATCGGCGTACAACGCCGTCAACGCAAACTTCGACCCTAGCACTGAATTCAGTGCTGGGTCCTAAGCACGCCAGGTTAACCATTCAGGTAAGTTTGAATTTAAGGATTTGGATTTTTTGTTGTTGATTTTATTGAAGTGGTGGCTTGCTGCAATAGATGTGAAAAGTTTTTTAAGTCTGTAGGAAGTGCTGCTGGATGCTTACAAGAGCTTGGATGGTAAATGAAGGCCTTTGAGAAGACAGAACATGCTGTGAATACTCAGCAGTCATGCAACATCCATGGAGAGAGAAACAGAGTTCACGTCTCAGGTCGACTTGCTGACGAACCAACTGAGTATTTCCAGCATTTTATGTTGTCATTTCACATTTACAGCATTCGCTTGCAGAGGGGAGAGGAAGATGAAGATGCAGAAGAGGAAGAAGCCTGTAAAACGTGTGCTGCTTGAAAAGAGATCGACAGGAACTCCCTTTAATTTGAAAATGTATTCAATTAGGAAACAAACACTTCGGCTCCAATCTTGACAGGGGTGGGCTGCATAGGCGGGGGGTGGTGTTTCTGTCGGGAAATCCGGAAGTTCAAGTATCCCTGACTCCACAGCATGCCAAGTTTTGCTTTGACAGGATCCCCGCCTGGAAGTCAGGCTGATTGACAGGCTTGGCTTCCAGTCTGCTGCTGCTGGTGGGAGCGGGGCGGGGGTTCAGGGGATGGTCCGAACCCCTATCCAGGGTGTATGGGGTCAGGTCTGGCAGGGGGGAGGGCAGCTTGGGAAAGCATTTACCTTCTCCCCGAGCTGTCCTCGCCTCTCTTCAGCTGCTGGGTTTCCCGAGGCCTGGGACACCCTGCCAGCCAGGTTAAACCTTCAAAAGCAGGTTAACTCAGATGCTGTCAGCCTCACTAAAATATTTCATTGGCCAAACCGCTTCCTGGGAGTGAGTTGGCTGCCCACCCCTTGTCCTCCCTCCGTTAAACTCCGAAGTGGGCGGGTTGGCGGTGGGATTGCGGTCGGGTTTGAGATTGTTATAGTTTAACATCTCACCTGACCCCAACCCACCCATTGTTCGGGATTATGATTCAGCCCATTTGCCCTGGCTTTCCACGAGTTTTGAGACATTCTGCATAAAAGTTGTGTTTGCTGTTTGTCTTGGAACGGGTGGCGGGCGGGGTGGGGGGTATGGTTACTGCCAGTTTCCACCAAAGTTACGGTGGAAAACTAGAGCAATCCCTGCAGGAGATTTTTCTGATTCAGAACTGTGTTTTTTGTATAAACTGGCTCCGGGGACACCCATCTCACTGGTGCAAAGGTCAGGAAAAAGTAATGGAGACCAGTTTCACCAAGACTCTGCCTCTTTTACATCCTCCTGGGATTTTATGAGGGGGGCGGGTGGTGGGTTGGTAGAGCTGGGAGTGTGCCTGCAGTAGATGCATGGTCATTGCAGGCATGTAAATGAGTCTCCTGCTTCATTGTCTTGTGAGCATGCTCACTTGGAGCTACAGATACAAATATTTCCTCCAGAGAACGAAGGAACAGTAACAATGCATTAGTTAAGTCACGGTGACATGTGTTCTTGGATATAACTGGTCGGTCTAGAGCCTGAAGCAGTCCTTTTAGTGCGACTATAACATAACTGACTTGTCAAGTGAAACTGACCAATCAAATAAGGGGAAATAAGAATGATTCCTGCTGTCCCTTAATCAATTGTGATTGAATAGCGGCAAATCAGTCAGTAATTTTGTATATTGAAGCTTTTGCTATTGATGTGCAAATTGTTAAATTAGCTTTTGTTGCATAAATATTACATAGGCACTAATTAATTAAAGGGTAGCAGGAAGTTTAACAATCATTGTTAATACAGGGAGAACAAATGTAGAAAAGGAGGTCATAGTTCTACATGTTGTCGTGACTGATTGAATTAATACTGTGTGTTTTGAGAGAAGTGAGGAGATAATTGAAATTCCAGTTGAATTTTGATTAAGCGGTGTTGTGGGAACTGAGCAATGAAGCAGTGATGGTAATGGTGACATGCATGTTTAAGGCAGGTGGCCTCTTGGTGTCTGGAAAATGCTCTAACTATATTTGAGTTATATGAAAACGTATTAGAATAGTAAGACTTTGTTGAATATGTCAGATTCTATTGACATTAATGTTCAAATTTCTGTTGTGTTATAATCACTGGCAGATTGATTTTATTACATAGAATCATAGAACAGTACAGCACAGAAAGAGACCATTCAGCCCATCGACTCTGCTCTGGCTCTTGCAATTCAGTTAGTCCCACTCCTCCGCTCAAATCTGCTTTTCATCAGATTTGGAAAATTAGGGGGAAAACCTGTATGTTTAGCACCACACATTAGCGCTGTAATGTATGTACCTTTAAGGGGGGAACTACTTTCTACAGCTCATGTATACTGTAGTACCGGCAGTGACCACACCTGCATATAATGCTGAGTAGTAATCTGTTGTTTCAGTTGCAGTTTGAACCACGTTGAGTAAACACCTGTTGAACCATTCTCTGCAGTCCTTTTCTTATTATTACACGGACGTAACAGTGGCGACGAGCAAGTTCGAACCTACCTGCAACTCTGCATCACCTCCCAGGGATTCGCTCCTGGAGAACAGTGGAAGAAGGTCGAGTCCAGAAGCACGGGTGTCGACCACGGGCAAACGCCCAGTCATCCAGCAGGGATTTGAGCATCGCAGGGGAGGCTGTCGAGAGCCAGGCTTGGCTTTCCAGTCACGGTGGTCCAGCAAAACGGGCTGGCAACAGGTACTGCGCAGACACTTCCCGGACAGCGACGGGCTAGAGCCCGACCGAGCGGCACAGAAAAAGGCCGAGCAGTGTCGACGGGGGTGAGAGAGAGGGCAGAGCGCACAGGGCACAGCCAGTGTTCAGGACCGAGCGGCGTCAACGGGGGAGAGAGGCGAGAGAGAGCAGAGCGCAGCCGGTAGTCAAGGGCCGAGCAGCGTCAACGGGGGAGAGAGGCACGCATGAAAACGCGAGGCACTGCCATTGCCATGAGGACCACAGAGAGTGGCATTGGCAGCAGCGCAGGAGCAGCGCACGAAACCCACAGGGTGTCGCCATTTGCCACGAGGACCGCCGAGAGCGGCGTTGGCAGCAGCGCGGGAGACGCCATTTTAAGCCGCAGCGGGGAAGAAAGGAAAGCGCGGGAGACGCCATTTTAAGCCAGTCTAACCACACCCAAAAATGCCAAAGAGTGGCAGTATCACAGCGTTCGACAATGAAGTCGAAGATTGGACGACATATGTCGAACGCATCGAAGTATACTGCAAGGCGAATGAAGTGCCAGATGACAAGAAAGCGCTGGTATTGTTGAATTCAATGGGTGCAAAAACGTATGGCTTACTACGAAACCTAGTAACCCCAGAGAAGCCAGTAGAAAAGGATATTGAAAACATAGTGTCAATCCTACAGGACCACTTAAACCCCACACCGCTGCTGACAGCAGAAAGATTTAAGTTTCACAAAAGGAACCAGCATAAAGATGAAAGTAATGCTGAGTATTTAACGGAACTGCGCAAGCTATCGAAACACTGCCAGTTTGGAACGGGACTAGCAGATACGTTAAGGGACAAGTTTTTGTGTGGGCTTCAAAGTGAAGGAACCCAGAAACGGCTTCTATCAGAAAAGGATCTTAAGCTGGACAAGGCTTTCAGCATTGCAGTATCACACGAAGCAGCAGCATGGGGCGCTGCAGAGATACAACGGAGACCGCAAGAATATGGCACAAATGAAATGTCATACGGAACAGTGAGGTGCTATCGCTGCGGCAGAACAACACACGACCATAATGATTGCTGGTTCAAGGACAAAGTGTGCAGACAGTGTGGAAAAGTAGGACACATAGCAAGAGTCTGCAGGTCGGGAAAGAAAACCAGCAGCAAGAAATCTCCACAGGAGAAGTACAAGAAGGCACATAAGGTGACGGAGAGTAGTTCAGACGAACAGAAGAATGATACAGACTCCGGAAGCAAGGAGCTGGATTGTCTGAAACTACATAATGTGATCAAAATGGAGGATCACCAAAGTATCTGGGTCACGCTCAAGATAGCAGGAGTCCAAGTGAAAATGGAATTGGATACAGGATCAGCCCTAACAGTCATAAACCGAAGGGACTACGAGTGACTATTCTCACATATACCCTTGAGAGATACAAAGATTGTCTTGAAGACGTACACGGGGCAAAAAGTCTACCCCAAAGGAAAAATAAGGGTGAACGTTATATATAACGGCAAGGAAACACCAAAAATGGACCTATATGTATTGCCAGATGGAGGACCACCACTACTAGGACGTGAATGGATCCGGAAGATACAGCTAGATTGGCATTCCATACATGCACTGACTGTAGATGGCAAAAAGGATGACGACGTCACACCTGGACGACTGTCAAAAATGCTAACTGACGCACAAGAAGTGTTCCAGCAGGGACTCGGAACACTAAAAGGCATAACAGCAATGATCTAAATAGAGGAAAATGCAAGCCCAAAGATTTTTAAGGCCAGACCGGTACCTTATGCGATCCGCCCAGCCGTCGAAGCAGAGCTGGAAGGTTTGGAACATTCAGGAGTACTGTCCAAAGTGGACTGGAGTGAGTGGGCTACACCCATCATTCCTGTAATGAAGAGGTCGTTGAGTAATACGCCTGGGGAACCATAGAAGGTTCGCATCTGTGGGGACTTTAAGGTGACAGTGAACCCAGTCCTTCACACTGTACAATATCCGCTTCCGCGGATTGAAGATATTTTCACCTCACTATCTGGAGGGAAACGCTTCACTAAGATTGATCTGGCCCAGGCGTACCTGCAAATGGAGGTAGAAGAAGCCTCGAAACAGTACCTCACGATCAACACTCATAAAGGTCTCTACCAATACAACCGGCTGGTGTTCGGGGTAGCATCAGCTCCGGCTATTTGGCAAAGGGCAATGGAACAAGTCCTGCAACGGATTCCAGGGACCCAGTGTTATTTGGACGACATCCTGGTCACGGGCGAAAATGACAGTGATCACCTCGCCAACCTGGAGCAGGTGCTCACTAGATTGAAGGAATATGGGCTCCGAGCTAATCGCCACAAATGCGAGTTTTTCCAGAAGCAGATCTCGTATTGTGGCCACGTTATTGATAAAGAGGGGTTACATAAGTCCCCTGAAAAGATTGAGGCAGTAGTCAAGGCTCCAGCACCGGAAAATGTGTCACAACTGAGGTCGTTCCTCGGGCTGGTGAACTACTACCATAAGTTCTTGCCTAATTTGTCTAGGTACTACACCCACTGAACACCCTACTGCAAACGGGGGTACCATGGAAGTGGAGTGACGAATGTAAACGAGCTTTCCAGAAGAGCAAAGCATTGATCACATCAAAAGAGGTGTTGGCTCATTTCAACTCAGCACTACCAATTCGGTTGGCATGTGATGCATCACCCTACGGCATTGGAGCGGTGCTGTCGCACAAATTCCCGGACGGCTCGGAGAGGCCAGTAGCCTTTGCGTCTCGGTCACTAACCTCAGCCGAGCGTAACTATGCCCAGATTGACAGGGAGGCCCTCAGCCTTGTGTGGGGAGTGAAAAAGTTCAATCACTATCTGCACGGGCAGAAGTTCACCTTGCTGACTGACCACCAACCACTTGTCACCATCTTTAATCCAAAGAAGAGCGTTACGGTGATGACTGCGCAACGGCTACAAAGATGGTCCCTTTTTCTAGGGGCGCACCAATATGAAATCGAGTATAAGGGCACGAAACAGCATGGAAACGCTGATGGGCTATCACGCCTGCCACTGCCTACTGCGGAGGAAGCACCAGCAGTGGATCCTGTCGAAATATTTCATTCGACTATAATTGAATGCTTGCCAGTAACTAACGCTGGTATAGAGAAGGAGACCCGAAATGACCCGACACTGTCTCGGGTATATGATTTGACGGTGAAGGGATGGCCAGCACATGGCGACTCACTGTTGCCTGCATTCTCATCCAGAAGAGAACAGCTGTCAGTATGCCAGGGGACCTTGATGTGTGGATCCCGAGTGGTAATTCCACCCAAGTTAAGGGAGAGAGTTCTCAATGAGCTTCACGAAGGTCATCTAGGAGGGATGAA
Source organism: Somniosus microcephalus (assembly GCF_052327205.1). Taxonomy (NCBI): domain Eukaryota; kingdom Metazoa; phylum Chordata; class Chondrichthyes; order Squaliformes; family Somniosidae; genus Somniosus; species Somniosus microcephalus. The sequence goes on from NC_140988.1 coordinate 83,289,292, forward strand.
AATGAAAAGCCTTGCTAGGGCTTATGTGTGGTGGCCGGGGATCGATCAGCAAATCAAGGACCTGACAAAGAGCTGCTCAGGATGCCAGAAGGTCCAAAATGCACCACCACATGCCCCTCTACACCCATGGGAGTGGCCCTCATCTCCTTGGCAACGGGTGCATATTGATTTTGCTGGTCCATTCATGGACTCAATGTTTTTAATAACCGTGGATGCGCACTCGAAATGGCCTGAGGTGATCAAAATGTCCTCCACCACCACGGAGAAAACTATTGCAGTCCTACGGACCATTTTTGCCAGGAACGGCTTGCCAGAGCAGATTTGCTCTGATAACGGACCACAGTTTGTGTCCGAAGAGTTTCGAAGATTTATGAAAAGGAATGGGGTAAGGCATTACACATCCGTCCCGTATCATCCAGCCACAAATGGACTGGCTGAAAGGTTCGTACAAACCTTCAAAAAAGCAGTAAAGGCCATGTGCGATGACGACATTCCACTGCAGCATAAGGTGGACAATTTCCTGTTAGCCTACAGAAATGCGACACATGCAGTCACCAACCAGGCCCCGGCCATGATATTCTTTAACCAAAGGTTGAGATCTCGTCTGGATTTGCTCAGACCAAATGTACGAAGAGATGTTGAGAGTAAGCAATTCCAGCACATCAATGAGAAGCCAACAAGGAGCTTCAAAGTAGGGCAACCAGTCTTGGCCCGCGACTACCGAACAGAGAAATGGCAACCAGGAACGATATGCACATGGCAGGGGCCACTAATGTACACAGTGGACGTTGGGGAGAGCATCGTGAGACGCCATGCTGACCAGATCCTAGATTCACAGGAATGAGTCAACCCCATGCCTCGCCCGTACGTACCTGGTGATGAACCCGACGTAAAGGTAGCATCTACCCCAGAAACAGTAGCATCGGAAGCTGATGAACCAACCGACGACAGGGGGCCAGAATCGCCTCCGCACCAAGAGCAAGACACTCGGGAAAGGCACTATCCAGAAAGGATCAGGAAGCCTCCCCAAAGACTGAATTTATAAATAGACTATTTTCAGCTAATGTTGCATGTTAAAAGTGTTAATTGTAATTAGTTTGATATTTAATTTTTAAATGAATATTATGGTACTGTTAATCTAAAAGGGGAGGAATTGTAATGTATGTATCTTTAAGGGGGGAACTACTTTCTACAGCTCATGTATACTGTAGTACTGGCAGTGACCACACCTGTATATAACGCTGAGTAGTAATCTGTTGTTTCAGTTGCAGTTTGAACCACGTTGAGTAAACAGCTGTTGTACCGTTCTCTGCAGTCCTTTTCATATTATTACATGGACGTAACAAGCGCCACCACATAAGATGGCGCTAAAATGCTGTTCAGCGCTCTACCGCCAGCTGATGCCGGTTCCCCGGCGCACACCATATCTGTCTTGCCAGTAGCGCTGCCACTAAACTCTCTCACCAGGGACATCATAATCACAGAGATCATGACGTCAGTGAGTGTGAAACGCTCACTTGGCACCCAATCTCCCAATTTTGTTTTGGCCATTGCAGTTACCAGCTGGAGAAAGCAACGACAGGTTGAGGTGGCGAGCAGCAGCAGGAAGCCGGCTCCAGCAACGTATTTAAAGGGATCATCACCAATCACTTGCACCTGACAGGGTTTTGAAGTTTAAGAACATATAAGAAATAGGAGCAGAAGTAGGCCATACGGCCCCTCATGCCTGTTCCACCATTCAATAAGATCATGGCTGATCATCGACCTCAACGCCCCTTTCCCGCCCAATCTCCATATCCCTTGATTCCCCTAGAGTCCAACAATCTATTCATCTCAGCCTTGAATATATTCAACGACTCAGCATTCACAGCCCTCTGGGGTAGAGAATTCCAAAGATTCACAACGATTTGAGTGAAGAAATTCCTCCTTATCTCGGTCTTAAATGGCTGACGCCTTATCCTGAGACTGTGATCCACTAGTTCTAGACTCCCCAGCCAGGGGAAGCATCCTCCCACCATCTACCCTGTCAAGCCCTTTAATAATTTTATATATTTCAATAAGATTACCTCTCATTCTTCAAAATTCTGGGGAATATAGGCCTAGTCTACTCAATCTCTCCTCATAGAACAATCCCTCCATCCCAGGAATCAGTCTGGTGAACCTTTGTTGCAGTTCCCCTAAGGCAAGTATATCCTTCCTTAAGTAAGAAGATCAAAACTGTACAGTTTCCAGATGTGGTCTCACCAAGTCCCTACTTAATTGCAGTAAGTGGTGTTGTCTTAGTGTAAAGGCAGGGAAAATACATTACTTCCAAACCATTTGACTATTTTTATGAAACTCCTGTCCTAACACCTAGCAGAATTGCGAGTTGCACGATAGAGACTTGGGGGGAAAATGCATGTTCGCCAGCAAAGTTGCCTGTGTCATCGGCAACTGCAGTTAACGGCCGCTGGAAATAGCCACAACGCTAACCGAGCAAAATTGGTCTTGGGGGCATGGAGACAGATTGCACAGTGCTCACCTTCCGTGCAACGCCGTCCTGGTGGCATTGCTGGAGGGATCCGGGATGAAGTTTCTTTCCAGGTCCGGTATTGCAGCTTCCCACAGCCTCTGTGAGTGAAGCTGTGGAGCTCACAAGGAATCGTGGGTAATGAAGAGGTCTGAGATTTAAAGGGGCCATGCACACTGAACCAACACAAAATAAAATAAAGTGAATCAATACATTTTTCTGCCTTTTAAGAAATATTCAATATCTAAAAGAAGTTCCAAATGTGAATATTCAGCTGTTAAAGCTGAATTACCTTCCTCACCTCAACAAATGGGAAAACTGCCTCAGCACTAACACAAATGGCTCAGCAAGCCAGGGAAGGGGCACCCAGGGTCTCGACGCAGCACTCCAGCTTTGTGCAGGGGTGTCAACACTGCAAGAGCGGCCCTCCACCCTCAGGGGCCAGGAGGCCCTCCAGAAAGAACAATATGGAACCACATCACTAAGGCCGTCACTGCCAACAGTGTCAACCCCACCACCTGGCTCCAGTGCCCAAAGAAGCTTCATGACCTTAGACCACTGGTCAAGGACAGTGAATGCATCTTCAAAAGCCGTCTCCTACCAACTGCGACACTAGCCTCACACGCTGCTCAATGCACAACCCCCAATCAATCACCTACCAACAATCTGCACCAATGATGAGGTACATCTCCCATTCCTAGCCTCACCTCACCCCCTTGGAGGTGATGGTGCAGGATATTCTTGGCAGGGGCATGAGTGAGCCCTTGGCCAGCGGTGGGGCTGAAATGATACAAGATGCGGGTATTCTCGCATGTTGTCCTCCTTCTGGCATGCACCTCTTGCTTTCCTGCCATCTCATCACCACAACTCCACCCTTGTGCCTTCCTCATTTCACACACCTAAGAAATGCAGCTTGTCCAGTCAGTGGGTCAGCAAGAAGAGGCAGCTTGCCCAGCCAGTGCGACCGCAGGCAGATGATTCCACCCTGGATATTCCAGCCACAAAGGGGCTGTCTGGGATGCATCCTTCCGTCTGATTCCTCCTCTTATGCTTCCTCATCTTCCGCTTCCTCCTCTTCTGCGTCCTCCTCTTCCCTCTGCAAGCGGATGCTGTAAATGTGAAATGACAGCATAAAATGCTGGAACTACTCAGTTGGTCAGGCAGCATGTCGACCTAAGATGTGGGCCGCGATTTTGCCTACTGAGGTGGGTCCAGTGCAGCCGGGATCGGTGGTGTGGTGTGACCCCGCTGCTGGCTCCAGCCCACCCAGTGTGTTAGCTGGCCAATTGAAGGAAGCGGGTTTGATGATGTCACTTGATGATGCATATAGGGACCATGCATGCGCAAATTGATTTTGACAGTTCTGCTATCTGTTCTACAACATTGTGGTGCTGCAAACAAGTGAGAGTCCAACCACCGCCCCTTGACATTCAACGGCATTACCATCACCAAATCCCCAAATATCAACATCCTGGGGGGTCAGAAATTTAACTGGACCAGCCACATAAATACTGTGGCTACAAGAGCAGGTCAGAGGCTGGGTATTCTGTGACGAGTGTCTCACCTTTGACTCCCAAAGCCTTTCTACCATCTACAAGGCACAAGTCAGGAGTGTGATGGAATACTCTCCACTTGCCTGGATGAGTGCAGCTCCAACAACATTCAAGAAGCTCGACACTATCCAGGACAAAGCAGCCCACTTGATTGGCACCCTATCCACCACCTTAAACATTCACTCCCTCCACCACCGGTGCACCGTGGCTACAGTGTATATCATCTATAAGATGCACTGCAGCAACTCGCCAAGGCTTCTTTGACAGCACCTCTCAATTCCGCGACCTCTACCACCTAGAAGGACAAGGGCAGCAGGCACAAGGGAACAACATCACCTCCAAGTTCCCCTCCAAATCACACACCATCCTGACTTGGAAATATATCGCTGTTCCTTCATCGTTGTTGGGTCAAATTCCTGGAACTCCCTACCTAACAGGATCGTGGGAGTGCCTTTCCCACACGGACTGCAGCGGTTCAAGAAGGCGGCTCACCACCACCTTCTCGAGGGCTATTAGGGATGGGCAATAAATGCTGGCCTTGCCAGCGATGCCCACAGCCCAAGAACGAATTTTAAAAAAAGGTCCAGGTGAGTAAAATTTTTCATTCTTCAAAGGTTTCCTAGTGGGCATTGAGGAGCGGCTGTGCTCCTCCGGGCCCACAAGAATTCCTTGGGCCCCCTATGGCTCAGGCTTCCCTACCTCCTCCTGCCACCACAATCAACCATTACTAACCTTATGCTGGGACCGTTTTGTTGGGTCTCTGGCGATGGCCTGTGGTTGCACAATCTCCTACTTTCGCTCGGAGGCCTCTGCGACATTCCCGCTGGATTTGTGCCTGGTCAATAGTAATCAGGCCTGGGAGTCAAATGGCATAGGCCTCACGTCGGTGTGTTAGAGCGAGCCAGCCATTCGCTCAGCTGGACCCACGCTGAACTCTTACCCCGAGTTAAAATCAGGGCTGGAGTTTGTGAGACAGTAAGGGGGATAAATTCAGTTGTTTGCGCCTCCTGTTAGCACCTTAAGAGGGCGCTAATGGGGCGCAAAGCAACTAGCGCCCAGGCACGGCGATGTTTGCGCCGCTCGCGAAATTAACTAGACATTTTGCGGTGGCGCTAAACACTACTACCACGATCTCCTGCGCCGGCAGGTCGTGACATCAGTCGAGTGCGCAATGCCCCGGTAGCGCCCCGCACCGGATATTGAGTGGAACCCCTTGCCTTACCGCCTGCCGCTAGCAACGGCAGGTTGAGTGGAGCATTTTGCAGTCAGGAAGGGACTAGGGGAGCGCTATTTAAAGGCAACTGCTTCCTGCATTTTTTTTGTTGGTGACATTTTTCACCATGCATTCTGAGAGAGAGAGAGACTTCTGGAGAGATTCAACGCTGTGTGAAGGAGTTTTGGGTACTGAGCAGCGCTTTGCAGGTTCATTTTGATTTGCTCTTCCTTGTATCGATTTAGAAGAGACAGTGGGGGCTGCACTCTGAGCTCTTTCCCTGGGTCTCTACATTGTTCTTTCCAGTGGATTTGATGTACAAGTCTCTCCAGGCTCAGATTCAAGGCTGCAATGAGCAGGATGTGGCTGGAGAGCAAAATCAATCCTCCCCTTTAAGATAAAAACAGAAAATGTTGGAGAAACTCAGCAGGTCAAGCAGCATCTGCGAAGAGAGAAACAGAGGTAACATTTCAGGTCGATGACCCTTCATCAGAATTCCCCTTTAAAAACTGTCTGGCGTCAGTGTGTCTGTGTTCCATTGCTGACTGACATCACATGAGCTTCGCCAACGCTCTGAGGTTGCGCCTCGCTCCTCGGCCTTTGCGCCTTAAGACAGGTGTGAAGCACCTGATTTAGCGCTCCAATCCCCTCCAAGGGCGATAAAAGCCAGGTTTGCTGTCGGAGGCGATAATTAGCGGCAGGCGCTAAACTTTGCACACGGCCGATAATGGCGCTCCAAACAGGGCGACACTGAATTTTTCCCCCTAAGTACTTTATGCTGACTGAATATAATATTTCTCTTTTCTGAAAGAAACAATAAAATTCTTTTGAAATCAGGAGATAACAAATGCTAAAAAAATGTTTGCAAATTAATCACCATGTATAAATAGGTTGCATGTATATACAGGACGTATTTTATCTATCAACCATTCCCCTTGTTTCTCTGAGGGCAGTAAACTGCAAGAAAATGTCTTTGGTCTTTGGCATCACCATTACCCTTGGATTTTACACTGCTCTCAGTTTTAGTGTTTGTGCTGGTATAACTTGACTATTCACTGCCATTCAGTGGTCTTTTTGTAGCATTTTGCAAAACTGCAGTTTGTGCAGAATTGCAGTCCCCCATGAGTGCTGTGTGCTCACCAAGGCTTTTTTGAAAAATCTGCAAATCTGTAACGACGCTGAAATTCAACACGAAAGAGTCTGGTTAAAAACAAAGCACACAGCAGTTCTGCAGGGATTTCAAGCCCCACTGCTTCCCCCAGTGAGGTTGCAGTGCTGAAGCCTATAATGTCGTGCTGTTGTTGTTGAGTGCAATAAGCAAATAAAAAAGTATGCATGTTTTCAGGAGTTAGATACCTTTTATGACTGGAGCTACCAGGATCAGATTTATAGACATCCCTTTCCACAGACTGCCCAGGGATGTGTGAAGAACAAAATGGCATACCATATACAATAATTTGTCAGTGAGACCCGTTTAAAACTTGTCTTCATTAACATTCTTTTTGCAAAATTTTAGCGAGAGAAGATGAATCCTACTAAAGAATAAAAAAATCTTTTATTACCAACAGAAAAATAGACTGCAGCAAGCTAAAAGGCAGCAGAGAAAGTAGCAATGAAGTATTAGAAGGGGAAAGCCAGAAGAGTTATGTGCAAGCTGACAGTGAATGCTTTTCCAATTCATATTATAGTTCCCTCCAGGTGAGCAGGCTAGTGAAATTCTCCAGAAGACTTACACATTCTTGGCTTGGTGCGATTTTCTGAAAAAATATTCTCATTGCAAGCAAGCTGCAAGACACGTGTGCAATCAATGGGTTGCTGGGCTCTGCAGTTATTTACTATCAAAGGAAACAAGAGAAATGTTAAGGCTGCAGTCAATATTCAAGTAATGACTACAGGTAAATAATAGGAGTCTGAACCTCTTAATACTGACATTTTATAGATCAATGAAATTCAAGCGTGTCAAGTTCAAACATGCCAACTTTTGTGAATTATTCGCGAGAGATGTGATTTCTAAGCCTCACTCATAATCTCGCGATAGATCTCTCAAATCTCAGGATTTTTTTTCTACTGGTGTGATTCGCAGGAAGCTTCATATTCGTCAATTCAGAAAAGGAAAATCAAAGTAAGTGATGCCACTACAGGTGCAAGTACAAAGCAGACTGGAGCAGTTCCTACCCAGTAAAAACCAGCAGACTTTCAAATGAAAATGCATTTTGTTTTGTTTGTTCAGAGGACATCAGCATTGGGAATTCTGGAGTAAACATCCTCCAAAAATCACCTGGAAGCTTAGAAGCATGTAAGTCGGGCTGTTGCCTCAAAAATGAAACAGTCGCTAACAGGCTATTTTAGCCCAGCTCAACAGATATTTTAGGTCAGAAGGTTACAAATGCTGAAGTACTTCTTTGCCAAGCCATTGCAGAACATGGATTACCGTTTGCATTTGCCGATCATTTTATAAAACTCATGAAGCTGATGTTTCCAGATTGCAAAAGAATTTTCCTGTGGGAGAACAAAAGCCACTGCAATAATAAAAGCCAGTGGTAACGAAACTGGATGAGTGGTGGGGGCAAGTGCTGAATCTTAACAAAATGGGGACACAAGAAAAGCAGTATCCAACTCTTTGGGAATTGATTGCCACACTTCTGATTCTTCCTTGTGATCAGGTTAGCATGGCGCGTGTTTTCTCCCCAATACGGATCCAGAATGTGCAGCAAAGTTTTATCTGCTGTACTTGTAACAAAAACAAATGCCTGCTGTGAACTGAAAACTTCCCAACAGTTATTGGAAATTGCTAAACACGCAGCACTCCAGCAGATGTCATCCCAATCATTGTCATCGTAACCTTAAACTGAGATGCATAGCAGCGTGGTGATAACAAGTAGGATTGCTTAAAAGTTTTTTGTGAAGCATTTTTAGATGCAATATTATAGTTTTTGTAAAGAGCTCTGACCTGTTAGAAATTAAATAAGCCACTAATGAGATTTGCAAACCAAATGTCAATCTATATTGGTTTATGTTTTGAAAGCAATAACAATTCATAATTTATGTACCAAATCTGTTGATTTTTAAGAGTTTGTCTCTTGATTTATGAGACGGTGGGAATGGCATTACTAAGGATGGTGTGTGACTTGGAGAGAAACTTGGAGATGATGGTGTTTTTATGCGCCTGCTGCCCTTGTCCTGCTAAGTGGTAGAGGTTGCGGGTTTGGGAGGTGCTGCCGAAGGTGACTTGGTGACTTGCTGCAGTGCACCCTGTAGATCAGTGGTGGGCAAAGTACGGCCCGCCAAGTCATTCTATCTGGCCCGCTGGATGGGACAGAAATAGAACGAGAACTGGAGCTCGTGCTGCACATTCATCTTTCACTTCACTTCCGCTTTCACTTCTTGTTGGTCAGAGATGGACCCGAACTGCAGCAAGGGAACACACAGTACTTAATTCAATTTATCAATTCGCAAAAGCGATTCTCCCCGACCCGATCGTAAAAGGATCTGTTCCATGATTCTGGGGTCCAATGGTGGAGGTCCCTACTCAGAATGCACTGCGTACTCGAATATGCCGTATAGGGGATAGGTCATTTTCTCTGTGTATCAGGCAAGTCCCAAGGTGTTTGGAGTTGAGGAGATTGTTAAATTATCTACCCATTCATAATCAAAATATAGCCCACTCTATGGGCTGGATTTTACCATCCTTGGCAGGTCCGGGGTGGGCAACGTCCTTGACAAGTCCTGACCCCACAGCTGTGTCGATCCAGGCCTCCGACATGATTTTCCCCTGATTGGGCTTGTTAAGCCAGCCCTGCAAGGTTCCTGACCAATTAAAAGGAAGCGGGTCTGATGACGTCATCTGGTGACGCATCATCAGCCGGTTTCCTTAAAGGGGCCATGTCCACATTCATTTTGATAGTTCTGTTGTCAGTGTTCTGCAGCATTGAGGTGCTGTAAACACTGTCAAGCACTGCACAAAGGTGCACGGCTGCACCCAGGCTCTCCCTCCATATGCTTATTGAGGGAGTCACAGCACGCAGGGAGGTTCTCTTCCCTTTCCAATAGGGGGAAGAGACCTCCCCAGGAGACCAACGCAGCCTGGTTGCACATTGCACAGGAGGACACAAGCAGGGATGGCGTCAGGAGGGCCAGGCTGCAGTGGCGCAAACCTTTCAATGATCTCAGTAGATCACAAACATTACTGCAAAGCCACACACAACCTCATCCTGCTGTGCCACTCATCACATCCCCATCACTCTGCCTTCCCTACCCTACTTCAGCACATCCTTACTCACACCAACTTACCTTGCACCTCTACCCATCCCTCTCTATCTACATTATCACTTTCCCATCTCACTAACCACACCTCACACTCTCCCTCATCCTTGTCCAATCGTATGAACTAACAAATCACAAGGGTAGGCAATTGGATGTTATCGCTATGTTCATGTAAAGTTTCTGTTAATGTGGTGTCAAACATTGAAACCTTTATTTTCAACATTTTGCCTTCTTGGACAGATCTATATGCACCTTTGGAAGTGGCTGAGTGAGTGGCTGTGAATGGTGAGACATAACGGTACCCCCCCGCTCCCAATTGTGATGAGTGTGAAAGAATGGCTTGGGCATTGTATGGATGCTTTATGGTGCTGGTGTGGGGTGGTGTCAACCTGGCACATCATGTGGCAGCCAGGGTGTGCAGCATCAAGTGAAGTAAACCTGACTATGGTGAGGCCATCCCTGGCCTCCCGGGCAGCAATGTGGTCGGGTGCTGATGCCCTGTGTCCTGTGCAGCATCAGGTGATTGCGGAGAAGGTTGGTGCTGTTGTTGTTGCTGCTGGTGTGCCTGGTGATGCTGGTGTGCCTGGTGATGTTGGTGTTGGGGCTGATCGTTGTGGGATTCTGAGGACCAAGGTGTGATTTTTTCAAGAGCACCGATGCTGATGGAATAGATGGCAGCTGAAGTTGAGATGACAGAAGTGATCTGTCAATGGTGAGAGAGGTTGCTCCAAGGAGGTGACACTGGATACAGAGTTTTCTCCAAACACTTCAAACCTCCTTAAAGCTGAAAGGTTTATTCCAAATGCTGAAGGCTCCAGCTTCTAAGATTGAAAATTGAATAGCTGTGAAATGGTAGCTTTTATGGGTTTTACTCCTGCCCCCCAACGACATCTGGCCAACCCACGTTATTTTCCTTGATTGACCTTGTTAAGCCTGCCCTGCGGGCTTAGCCGGCCAATTAAGGGAAAGCCGGTGACAGATGAATTGTCAGTGTTTGACAGCTTTGAGAAGCAGTCAACACTGACAATCTCTGTTCTAAGGTGAGTTCTTGTACTGAAGACTCACCAAACCTCTTTCCTCAGCAGAAATCAGATGGCTGCTACATCTGAGAATGCAGCAGCCATTCTGTCATCTCTGCCGTTGAGATGAGGCACCTCCGGATCCCCAAGGGTTGAAGCCTACAGGAAGAAACAAAGGTAAGGAAACTTTTTCTAACACTTTACACTCACCTCTCATACTTACCTGTCCACACTTGCACCCATCACTCACCTCCACAGCGCACTTTTCGATCTCTCTCACCCCCGCAGACCCACTGCTCGCCTCGTTGACCCTGGCGAGGTTTGCAGCCATCGGGAACCTTGCACTTGCAGGGGTAAAATGGGGGTAAGCCTCTTAACTGCCTGTTAAATGGCTGTAATCCCCTTCCCGCCTAGAGGAGATGGGTCCCTGTGTGACTCGTGGACCTGCCCCCCGGGAAGATGGCACAGAAGCGGGTTGGGAGCGAGGTTGGTACCCGCTCCCAGTTTCTGACATTTTCCTGGCATTCCCACCTCCATACCCGCCTCCACAAGGGCTGGTAAAACTCCCCCCCTAGTTTCAGGTCTGTGTCACTTTGTCAGAACTGGAAAAAGTTAGAGATGTAACAGGTTTTAAGCAATTGAAGAGGCAGGGAAAGGGGTGACAGGAGGAAAGAGGATAAGCCAGAGAATTACAGGCCAATGAGCCTAACATCAGTGGTAGGGAAATTATTGGAAAAAATTCTGAGGGACAGAATTAGTCTCCACTTGGAGAGGCAAGGATTAATCAAGGATAGTCAGCCAGGCTTTGTCAGGGGGAGATCATGTCTAACCAATTTGATTGAATTTTTTGAGGGGGTGACTAGGTGTGTGGATGAGGGTAGTGCAGTTGATGTAGTCTACATGGACTTCAGTAAGGCTTTTGACAAAGTCCCACATGGGAGACTGGTCATGAAGGTAAGAGCCCATGAGATCCAGGGCAATTTGGCACATTGGATCCAAAATTGGCTTAGTGGCAGGAGGCAGAGGGTGACGGTCGAAGGCTGTTTTTGTGACTGGAAGCCTGTGTTCAGTGGTATACCGCAGGGATCGATACTGGGTCCTTTGCTGTTTGTAGTGTACATTAATGATTTTGATATGAATGTAGGAGGTATGATCAGTAAGTTCGCAGATGACACGAAAATTGGTGGAGTGGTAAATAGCGAGGAGGGAAGCCTCAGGCTACAGGACGATATAGACAGGTTGGTTAGATGGACAGAACAGTGGCAAATGGAATTTAACCCTGAAAAGTATGAGGTGATGCATTTTGGGAGGACTAAAAAGGCAAGGGAATACACAATGAATGATAGGATCCTAGGAAGGACAGAGGATCAGTGGGACCTTGGTGTGCATGTACATAGATCCCTGAAGGCAGAAGGACAGGTAGATAAGGTTGTTAAAAAGGCATATGGGATACGTGCCTTCATTAGCCGAGGCATAGAATATAAGAACAGGGAGGTTATGATGGAGCTGTACAAAACGCTAGTTAGGCCACAGCTGGAATACTGTGTGCAGTTCTGGTCGCCACACTATAGGAAGGATGTAATTGCATTGGCGAGGGTGCAGAGGAGATTCACCAGGATGTTACCTGAGCTAGAGCGCTTCAGCTATGAAGAGAGACTGGACAGGCTGGGGTTGTTTTCCTTAGAGCAGAGAATGCTGAGTGGGAACCTGATTGAGGTGTACAAAATTACGAGGGACATAGATAGGGTAGATACAGCAGAAAGGAACTTTTCCCCTTAGTAGAGGGTTCAATAACCAGGGGGCATAGTTTCAAGATAAGGGGCAGGATTTTAGAGGGGATTTGAGGAAAAACTTTTTCACCCAGAGGGTGATTGGAATCTGGAACTCACTGCCTGAAAGGGTGGTAGAGGCAGGAGCCCTCACAACATTCAAGAAGCATTTAGATGAGCACTTGAAATGCCATAGCATACAAGGCTATGGACCAAGTGCTGGAAAATGGGATTAGAATAGACAGGGCTTGATGGCCGGCGCAGACACGATGGGCCGAAGGGCCTCTTTCTGTGCTGTAAAACTCTATGGGGTCAATTTTCCTGGAGCCGTCAGGCGGGGTTTCAGGCGTGGGGGGGGGGGGAATTCCCGAATTCGGGGGTCCCGACACCATCCCGCCCAAAACCCCGCTCCACGCAAGTTTCAGAGGCGGCAGAGCCAGAAGATGTAGGTGGGGTTTTAAATGAATTTTTTGCATCTGTGTTCACTATGGAGAAGGACGATGTAGACATAGAAATCGGGCAGGGGGACTGTGATATATTTGAACATATTAGCATCGAGAGGGAGGAGGTACTAGCGGTTTTAGCTGGCTTAAAAGTGGATAAATCCCCAGGCCCGGATGAGATGTATTCCAGGCTGCTGTGTGAGGCAAAGGAGGAGATTGCAGGGGCTCTGACACAAATTTTCAAAACCTCTCTGGCCACAGGGGATGTGCCAGAGGACTGGAGAACAGCTAACGTAGTATCATTATTCAAGAAGGGTAGTAGGGATAAACCAGGGAATTACAGGCCAGTGAGCCTAACATCAGTGGTAGGGAAATTATTGGAAAAAATTCTGAGGGACAGAATTAGTCTCCACTTGGAGAGGCAAGGATTAATCAGGGATAGTCAGCATGGCTTTGTCAAGGGAAGATCATGTCTGACCAATTTGATTGAATTTTTTGAGGGGGTGACTAGGTGTGTGGATGAGGGTAGTGTAGTGGATGTGGTATAAATGGATTTCAGTAAGGCTTTCGATAAAGTCCCACACAGGAGACTGGTCAAGAAGGTAAGAGCCCATGGGATCCAGGGTGCCTTGGCACATTGGATCCAAAACTGGCTTAGTGGCAGAAGGCAGAGGGTGATGATCGAAGGTTGTTTTTGTGACTGAAAGCCTGGTGTCCAGTGGGGTACCGCAGGGATCGGTGCTGGGTCCCTTGCTGTTTGTGGTCTACATTTATGATTTGGATGTGAATGTAAAAGGTATGATCAGTAAGTTCGCAGATGATACGAAAATTGCTGGGGTGGTAAATAGCGAGGAGGGTAGTCTCAGTCTGCAGGACGATATAGATGGGTTGGTCAGATGGGCGGAACAGTGGCTAATGGAATTTAACCCTGAAAAGTGTGAGGTGATGCATTTTGGAGGGACTAACAAGGCATGGGAATACACAATGAATGGTAAGACCCTAGGAAAGACAAAGAATCAGAGGGACCTTTGTGTGCATGTACATAGATCCCTGAAGGCAGCAGAACAGGTGGATAAGGTGGTTAAAAAGGCATATGGGATACTTGCCTTCATTACCCGAGGCATAGAATATAAGAGCAGGGAGGTTATGATGGAGCTGTACAAAACGCTGGTTAGGCCACAGCTGAAATACTGTGTGCAGTTCTGGTTGTCACACTATGGGAAGGATGTGATTGCTTTTGAGAGGGTGCAGAGGAGATTCACCAGGATGTTACCTGGGCTGGAGCGCTTCAGCTATGAAGAAAGACTAGACAGGCTGGGGTTGTTTTCCTTGGAGCAGAGAAGGCTGAGGGGGGACCAGATTGAGGTGTACAAAATTATGAGGGGCATAGATAGGGTAGATAGAAAGGAACTTTTCCCCTTAGTAGAGGGGTCAATAACAAGGGGACATAGATTCAAGGTAAGGGGCAGGAGGTTTAGAGGGGATTTGAGGAAGAACTTTTTCATCCAGAGGGTGGTTGGAATCTGGAACTCACTGCCTGAAAGGGTGGTAGAGGCAGGAACCCTCACAACATTCAAGAAGCATTTGGATGAGCACTTGAAATGCCATAGCATACAAGGCTACGGACCAAATGCTGGAAAATGGGATTAGATTAGACAGGGCTTGATGGCCGGTGCGGACGCGATGGGCCAAAGGGTCACTTTCTGTGCTGTATGACTCTATGACTCTATGACCCCAGGCGGGAAGGGATTAGTGCCAATTAACTGCCTGTTAACAGGTAGTTAACAGGCAGTTTTTAGCCTAATCCCTATTTTGAGGGGTGTCGTGTGGGATTCCCGACGGCTCCAAACCACGCCAGGTTAGAGCAGGCGGGCTGTCGGGTTGAAGGAGTTGGAGGGGTCGCGATGTCAGTGTTCAGATGAGTAATGGATGCATGAGTGCAAAGGTAAGTGTGTTTGGTGTGTCTAAAGTGTGTAAAGAACTTTTACTTACCTGTACTTACCTTAACAGCCTTTCTTCCTGTAGGCGTCGGGAGCGCATCACTCAGCCGGCACTTAAAGCTGAATGGCTGCGATCTGTGAAAAGTGACAGCCTTCAGCTTTGAGTGCTGCTGAGAGTTCTAACTGAGTCTGTGCAGAAGGACTCATGTTAGAACTCAGACTGTCAGTGTTTGGCAGCTTCAAACAGCTGTGAAACACTGATATTTCATCTGTGAAGAACTCTTGACAGATGAAATTGCAGTTTGTGACGTCGCCTTTTGCGGGTGGCCCTTAATTGGCCTGCTGAGCCCGCTGGGCAGGCTCAACAAGGTCAATCAAGGGAAAATCGCACAGATTGGCCGGACGTCAATGTAGGCGGTTCTAAAACCCGAAAGTTGTAGTCCCGCCTTCTTCCTGACAGCTTCGGGAAAATCGACCCCAATGACTTTATGACTAACACAAGGGATGGATGGAAGGCAGGAGAGATTTTGGGCTAGATTTTCAGTATAGACAGTTTTGGGGCGCTAACCTTAGCGCCCGCCCGAAGTTAGCGCCCGCCCCAAAGTAGCGCCCCGTTGCCGGAAATTCAGTGGCTTCGCCCTAAGAGGTTGGTGGAGCGCTAAAAGAGGCGTTCCACTACTATCTTTAGGCGCTAAGCCGGCGGTGCAGAGCGCAGCACCCGAGCTCGGGCGCAGCGCACGGCAGACACTCTGGTGCCAGTGAGCCCTTAAAGGGGAAGGGTGCATGTGTTTTTGGAGGAGGAGGAGGAGGAGGAGGAGGAGGAGGAGGTGGTCGGAAACATAAATACACCGTTCACAACAACACACTGGATCCTTCCACACAACACATGCAGACTGCCGTTTATAGTGCAGGAGGAGTGCCCTTTAATTTGCGCTCCCCAGGGTGTGTTGCGTTCCATTTTACAAACGCTCTGGACGCCAGCCGCACAATGGGGCGGTCTGACTGAAGTTTGGATTCGGGGCGGCCAAAGGGCGTTGCACGAGGATGTGACGTCATTTTCTGCGCGCGCATCCGGGCGGCCGCTAAACTTTGCGCCGGCGCTAACGGGCAACTTAATTTGGGGCGGGGCGCAAACTGCGCTGTGCCCGGGCGCTACACGAATAGCGCCCGAAAATCACTTCTCTTAAGGCGCTAACTGCTGGCGCAAGCAACTGAAAATCTAGCCCTAAGTGTTGCAAATGGGGATGGCAGAATAATCAACAGCTGCCATGTGAAAAAATAGGGGCAGTGGTTATAGTCTGAAATTGTTGAACTCAATATTGAGTTTAGAAGGCTTTAAAGTGCCTAATCAAAAGATGAGGTGCTGTTCGTCGAGCTTACATTGAGCTTCATTTGAACATTGTAAAAGGCCGAGGACAGATAGATCAGAGTGGGAGTGAATCAGAGAATTAAAGTGACAGGCAACCGGAAGCTCGGGGTCACCCGTATGGACTGAATGACGGTGTTCCGCAAAGCGGTCACCCAATCTGCATTTGGTCTCCCCAATGTAGAGGAGACCACATCGTGAGCAGCGAATACAGTATACTAAATTGCAAGAAGTACAAGTAAGTCGCTGTTTCACCTGGAAGGGGTGTTTGGGGCCCTGGACAGTGGGAAGGGAGGAGGTAAAAGGGCAGGTGTTGCATCTCCTGTGCTTGCACGGGAAGGTGCCGTGGAGAGGGGAGGGGCTTTTGGGGGTGATAGAGAAGTGGACCAGGATGTTGCGGAGGGAGCCGTCCCCTCGGAATACTGAAAGTGGATGGGAGGGGAAGATGTGTTTGGTGGTGGGATCACACTGGAGGTGACAGAAATGGCAGAGGATGATCCGTTGAATGTGGAGGCTAGTGGGGTGAAAGGTGAGGACAAGGGAACCAGATCGTGGTTCTGGGAGGGAGAAGGGCTGAGAGCAGAAGTGCAGGAAATGGAACTGACACGGTTGAGGTTGTTAGATCCGTGATTCTGAGAGTATGATGCTTTTCAATAACCACACGGATGCTGTAACTAAACAATCAACAGGTATTTACTGGAGGAGGGTAGTCTCAAGACTGGGGGTACAGAGGCATGCTCAAGGCTTATATACAGGTGTGGTCACTGCCGGTACTACAGTATACAGGAGCTGTAAAAGTAGTTCTCTCTTAAAGGTACATACACTACAATTCCTCCCCTTTTAGATTAGCAGTACCCATAATATTCAAATAACAATTAACATTTTAACATGTACATTAAATAACAATAGTCCATTTATAGATTCAGTCATTGGGGCGGCTTCCTGATCCTTTCGGGATAGCGCCTTTCCTGAGGTTCTTGTTCTTGGTGCGGAGGCGATTCAGGCCCCTTTTCGTCGGTTAGTTCATCGGGTTCCACTGCTACTGGTTCGGGGGTAGATGCTACCGGTATGTCGGGTTCATCCCCAGGTACGCGAGACATGGGGTTGACTCATTCCTGTGACGCTAAGATCTGATCGACGCGGCATCTCACAATGTTCTCCCCGACATCCACTGTGTACATTAATGGCCCCTGCCTTGTGCATATCATTCCGGGTTGCCATTTCTCTGTTCGGTAGTCATGGGCCAAGACTGGTTGTCCTACGTTGAAGCTCCTTGTCGGCTTCTCATTGATGTGCTGGAATTGTTTATCCTCAACATTTCTTCGCATATTTGGTCTGAGCAAGTCCAGACGAGATCTCAACCTTCGGTTAAAGAACATCATGGCCGGGGTCTGGTTGGTAACTGCATGTGTCGCGTTTCGGTAGGCTAATAAGAAATTGTCCACCTTATGCTGTAGTGGAATTTCATCGTCGCACATGGCCTTTATCGCCTTCTTAAAGGTTTGTACGAACCTCTCAGCCAATCCATTTGTGGTTGGATGATACGGGGCGGATGTGTAATGCCTTACCCCATTCCTTCTCATAAATTTTCGAAACTCTTCGGACACAAACTGTGGTCCATTATCAGAGCAAATCTGCTCTGGCAAGCCGTTCCTGGCAAATATGGTCCATAGGACTGCAATCGTTTTCTCTGTAGTGGTTGAGGACATTTTTATCACCTCAGGCCACTTTGAATGAACATACACTGCTATTAAGAACATTGAGTCCATGAATGGACCAGCGAAGTCAATATGCACCCATTGCCATGGAGAGGAGGGCCACTCCCATGGGTGTAGAGGGGCATGTGGTGGTGCATTTTGGACCTTCTGGCATCCTGAACAGCTCTTGGTTAGGTCTTCGATTTGTTGATCGATTCCCAGCCACCACACATAAGCCCTAGCAAGGCTTTTCATTTTCACTCCCCCCAGATGACCTTCATGAAGCTCATTTAGCACTCGCTCCCTTAACTTGGATGGAATCACCACTCTGGATCCACACATCACTGTCCCCTGGCATACTGACAGCTGTTCTCTTCTGGATGAGAATGCTGGCAACAGTGAGTCGCCATGTGTTGGCCATCCCCTCACCGTCCAATCATATACCCGAGACAGCGTCGGATCATTGCGGGTCTCCTTCTCTGTATCCGCGTTCGTTACTGGCAATCGTTCAATTATTGACGAATAAAATATCTCGATAGGGTCCACTGCTGGTGCTTCCTCCACAGTAGGCAGTGGCAGGCGCGATAGCCCATCAGCGTTTCCATGCTGTTTCGTGCCTTTATATTCTATTTCATATTGATTCGCCCCTAGAAACAGGGACCATCTTTGTAACCGTTGTGCAGTCATCACTGGAACGCCCTTCTTAGGATTAAAGATGGAGCCAAGTGGTTGGTGGTCAGTCAGCAAGGTGAACTTCTGCCCATGCAGATAGTGGTTGAATTGTTTTACTCCCCATACTAGGCTGAGGGCCTCCCTGTCAATCTGGGCGTAGTTGCGCTCGGCTGAGGTTAGTGACCGAGACGCAAAGGCTACTGGCCTCTCCAACCCATCTGGGAATTTGTGCGACAGCACCGCTCCAATACCATAGGGTGATGCATCACATTCCAAACGAATTGGTAGTGCTGGGTTGAAATAGGCCAACACCTCTTTTGAAGTGATCAATTCTTTACACTTCTGGAAAGCTCATCTACGTTCGTCATTCCACTTCCATGGTACCCCTGTTTGCAGTAGGGTGTTCAGTGGGTGTAATACCGTGGACAAATTTGGTAAGAACTTATGGTAGTAGTTTACCAGCCCGAGGAACGACCTCAGTTGTGACACATTTTCCGGTGCTGGAGCCTTGACTACTGCCTCAATCTTTTCAGGGGACTTATGTAACCCCTCTTCATCGATGACTTGGCCACAATACGAGATCTGCTTCTGGAAAAACTCGCACTTGTGGCGATTAGCTCGTAGCCCATATTCCTTTAATCTGGTGAGCACCTTCTCCAAGTTGGCGAGGTGATCACTGTCATTTTCGCCCGTGACCAGGATGTCATCCAAATAACACTGGGTCCCTGGAATCCCTTGCAGGACTTGATCCATCGCCCTTTGCCAAATAGCCGGAGCCGATGCTACCCCGAACACCAGCCGGTTGTATTGATAGAGACCTTTATGAGTGTTGATCATAAGGTATTGTTTTGAGGCTTCTTCTACCTCCATTTGCAAGTACGCCTGGGCTAGATCAATTTTGGTGAAGCGTTTACCTCCAGATAGCGAGGCGAAAATATCCTCAATTCGGGGAAGCGGATATTGTACCGTGTGAAGGACTGGGTTCACTGTCA
This sequence comes from Somniosus microcephalus, assembly GCF_052327205.1. Lineage (NCBI taxonomy): Eukaryota > Metazoa > Chordata > Chondrichthyes > Squaliformes > Somniosidae > Somniosus > Somniosus microcephalus. The sequence goes on from NC_140988.1 coordinate 83,308,728, forward strand.
CCTTAAAATTCCCACAGATGCGGACCTTCTTTGGTTCCCCAGGCATATTACTCAAAGACCTCTTCATTACCGGAACGATGGGTGTAGCCCACTCGCTCCAGTCTACTTTGGACAGTACTCCTGAACGTTCCAACCCTTCCAGCTCTGCTTCGACAGCTGGTCTGATCGCATAAGGCACTGGTCTGGCCTTTAGAAACTTTGGGCTTGCATTTTCCTCTCTTTTAACCGTTGCTGTTATGACTTTTAGTGTTCCGAGTCCCTCCTGGAACATTTCTTTTGCTTCAGTTAGCATTTTTGACAGTCGTCCATGTTGCGTATGTACCTTTAAGAGAAGAACTGATTCTATACTGCAGTACCGGCAGTGACCACCCCTGTATATAAAGCCATAGCAGGCTTCTGTACTTCAGTCTTGAATTACTCTGTTCCGTAAATACCTGTTTTATTGTTCTCCTGCAGTCTGAGTATTATTGATCCTCGGACACTACACTGGCGCCGGGCAGGTTTGAACTCACCTGCAGTACTGCATCACCTCACGAGGATCTTTTCCCTGAAGAGAAGCTTCTTGGAGGTCGAAGTCAGAACGGCGGGCGTCGACCGCGGGCAACCGCCCAGGGATCCATCGGAGAGTTGCAGGGGAGGCTGTGGAGAGCTGGGCCTGGCTCCCCAGTCGAGGAGTTCCAGCAAGTCGTGCTGGTAGCAGGTAGTGCGCTGACCGTTCCGGACTGCGGCGGGCTCGGGCTCGATCGAGCGGCTCTGCAAAGGGGCCGTGCAGCATCGTCAGGAGGAAGAGAGAGAGAGAGGGTGGAGCGCACAGGGCGCGGTCAGTGCTCAAGAACAGGGCAGCGCGGAGAGAGTAGAATGCGGGGAAGGAAAAGTGAGATGCGCCGAAGCCGCGGGTCGCCGCCATTACCCTGTAAAATGCTAGGAGCAGCGTGGCAGCAAGGGGAAGAAGGAAAAGCGCGGGAGTCGCCATTTTATTCCATTGGGGAAGAAGGAAAAACGCGGGAGGCGCCATGTTATTACATTGGGGAAGAAGAAAAAGCGTGGGAGGCGCCATTTTAAATCACCCAAGATGCCGAAGAGTGGCAGTATCACTGCTTTCGACAACGAGATAGAAGACTGGACCACGTATGTGGAAAGATTTGAAGTGTACTGCAATGCCAATGAGGTGGCCAATGGAAAGAAGGCGTCGGTATTATTAAATTTGATGGGCGCGAGAACGTACGGCCTATTGCGGAATTTAATTACCCCAGCTAAACCAATGGAGAAAAGTTTTGAAGAGATTGTTAATATCTTACAGGAACACCTAAACCCTACACCGCTGCTGATAGCAGAAAGATTCAAGTTCCATAAAAGAAACCAGCAAAAAGATGAGAACAATGCTGACTATCTTACGGAACTACGCAAGTTATCGAAGCACTGCCAGTTTGGAGCAGGACTGGCAGGCACCTTACGGGATAAGTTTGTCTGCGGGCTCCAGAGTGAAGGAACCCAGAAACGACTACTTTTGGAAAAGGACCTGACGCTAGAACAGGCTGTCAGCGTGGCAGTATCCTACAAAGCAGCAGCACGGGGAGCTGCGGAAATACAACAGAAACCACAAGAATACAGCGCTAACGAAATTGTGTATGGAGCAGAAAAGTGCTATCGCTGCGGCAGAACAACCCAAGATCAGAAGGACTGCTGGTTTAAGGACAAAGTATGCAGGCAATGCGGGAAAATGGGACATATAGCAAGAGTCTGCAGGTCGGGAAAGAAAACCAACACTACAAGAATTACTAAGGATAAGTACAAGAAGGTAAAAAAATGACAGACAGTAGTTCGGAAGATCAGGAGAGTGATAATGACTCCGGGAGCAGGAGACAAAGTTGTCTAAAGTTACACAACGTGATCGCAAAGGAGGATCACCGAACCACTTGGGTCACCCTCATGATAGCAGGGTCCCAAGTAAAGATGGAATTGGATACAGGATCAGCCCTAACTGTCATGAATCGACGAGACTATGAGTGGCTATTCTCACACATGCCCTTGAAGGACACATCCATTGTATTGAAGACATACACGGGGCAAAAAGTCTACCCCAGAGGAAAAATAAGGGTGCCAGTTGAATACAACGGCAAGGAAACACAGAAACTGTATCTATATATACTACCAGATGGAGGACCACCACTATTGGGACGTGAATGGATCCGAAAAATACAATTGGATTGGCATTCCATTCAGGCGCTAACTGTGACTGATAAAAAGGATAATGACGTCACACCTGGGCGACTGTCAAAGATTCTAACTGACGCGAAAGAGGTGTTCCAACAAGGACTTGGGACTGTAAAAGGGGTAACGGCAACGATAAAAATCGAAGATAACGCCAACCCAAAATTTTTTAAGGCCAGACCGGTACCTTACGCGATCCGCCCAGCCGTTGAAGCAGAGCTGGAGAGTCTGGAGCGTTCGGGTGTGCTGTCCAAGGTGGACTGGAGCGAGTGGGCCACACCCATCGTTCCTGTAATGAAGAAATCATTGAGCAGCATGCTGTGGTAAACCACTGTTGTTAGTATTGTTGTTCACCACTGTTGTTAGTACTGTTGTTCACTGTTAGTACTGTTGTTCACTCTTGCATATTGTTGTACTTGTCTGTGCATGCCTCAGCTGACTCCGCCCCTGGCTCCACCCTCATGGCTGGGTATAAAGGTCGCTGCTCGGCAGCCCCCGGCCCCTTTGGATACCAGGCAACCACAAGAGGCATGCTCTGTTCTTTGGTAATTAAAGCCTGTTTATTACTTTCTCAACTTCCAGTCTTTTGTAGCAATTGATAGTGCATCACACGCCTGGGGAACCGAAGAAGGTTTGCATCTGTGGGGACTTCAAGGTAACTGTGAACCCAGTCTTGCACACAGTACAATATCCACTTCCACAGAGAGAAGATATTTTCACCTCACTATCTGGAGGGAAACGCTTTACAAAGATGGATCTGGCCCAAGCGTATCTACAAATGGAGGTGGAAGAAGCATCTAGGAAATACCTCATGATAAACACTTACAAAGGCCTTTACCAGTACAATCGACTGGTATTCGGGGTAGCATCAGCCCCGGCAATTTGGCAGAGGGCGATGGAACAAGTCCTGCAAGGGATCCCGGGGACCCAGTGTTATTTGGACGACATCCTGGTTACGGGCGAAAATGACAGTGAACACCTTGCCAACCTGGAGCAGGTGCTCACGAGATTACAGGAATATGGGCTACGAGCCAACCGCCCCAAATGCGAGTTCCTCAGGAGACAAATCTCGTATTGTGGCCACATGATTGATGAGGAAGGGTTGCATAAGTCGCCGGACAAGATTGAGGCTGTAGTCAAGGCTCCAGCACCGGAAAATGTGTTGCAACTGAGGTCGTTCCTCGGGTTGGTGAACTACTACCATAAGTTCTTGCCAAATTTATCTACAATTCTGCACCCACTGAACGCCGTACTGCAAACTGGAGTAACATGGAAATGGAGTGATGAGTGTAAGCGTGCCTTTCAGAAATGTAAATGCCTAATCACTTTAAAAGAAGTATTGGGCCACTACAATCCAACACTACCGATTCGGTTAGCATGTGATGCGTCTCCCTACGGCATTGGAGCGGTACTGTCACACAAATTCCTTGACGGTTCAGAGAGGCCAATAGCCTTCGCGTCGCGCTCGTTAACCTCAGCTGAGCGTAACTACGCCCAGATTGACAGGGAGGCCCTCAGCCTGGTGTGGGGGGTGAAGAAGTTCAATCACTATCTGCACGGGCAGAAATTCACTCTACTGACTGATCATCAGCCCCTGGTCTCCATTTTTAACCCAAAGAAGGGCGTTCCGGTGATGACGGCGCAACGGCTGCAAAGATGGTCACTTTTTCTAGGGGCACATCAGTACGACATAGAGTACAAGGTAATGAAACTGCATGGAAAGGCTGATGGGCTGCCGCGCCTACCGTTGCCTATGGTAGAGGAAGCACCTGCAGTGGACCCTGTTGAGATATTCCATGCGACTATAGTCGAATGTCTACCTGTTACAAACTCAAGTATAGAGAAGGAAACCCGAAATGACCCGACACTCTCTCGGGTCTGTGATTTGACGGTGAAGGGATGGCCAGCACATGGCGACTCACTGTTGCCAGCATTCTCGCCAAGGAGAGAACAGCTGTCAGTGTGCCGGGGGACCTTGATGTGTGGATCCCGAGTGGTAATTCCACCCAAGTTGAGAGATAGAGTGCTCAATGAGCTTCATGAGGGTCATCTGGGAGGGGTAAAAATGAAGAGCCTAGCCAGGGCGTTTGTGTGATGGCCGGGAATCGATAAAGAAATCGAGGATATGACCAAGAGATGCACAGGATGCCAGAAGGTCCAAAACGCTCCACCACAGGCCCCGCTACATCCATGGGAGTGGCTCTCATCTCCATGGCAATGGGTACACATTGATTTCGCTGGTCCATTTATGGACTCAATGTTCCTAATCGCTGTGGACGCCCATTCAAAATGGCCAGAGGTCATCAAAATGTCCTCCACCACCACGGAGAAAACTATTGCAGTCCTACGGACCATCTTCGCCAGAAATGGCTTGCCAGAACAGATTTGCTCCGACAATGGGCCACAGTTTGTGTCCGAGGATTTCCGGAGGTTTCTGACGAATAATGGGGTGAAACATTACACATCTGCCCCATATCATCCAGCCACAAATGGATTGGCTGAGAGGTTTGTTCAGACCTTTAAAAAGGCAATAAAGGCAATGTATAATGACGGCATACCACTACAACACAAGGTGGATAATTTCTTGTTTGCTTACCGGAATGCGACGCATGCAGTCACCAACCAAGCTCCAGCCATAATGTTCTTCAACCGAAGGCTAAGATGTCGCCTGGATTTGCTCAAACCAAACATAAGACGAGATGTTGAGGATAAGCAATTCCAGCACATAAATGAGAAGCCAACCAGGAGCTTCAAGATAGGGCAACCAGTGTTGGCCCGCGACTACCGAACAGAAAAATGGCAGCCAGGAACGATATGCACACAGCAGGGACCACTAATGTACACAGTGGACGTTGGAGAGAACATCGTGAGACGCCATGCTGACCAGATTCTAGAGTCACAGGAACAAGCCAAACCCATACCACGAGCAGGTGCACCTGGTAATCAACCCGAAGTACAGATTGCGCCTACCTCAGAAGCAGTGGTATTGGAAGCTGACGAACCAACCAATGACAATGAGCCAGAATCAACTCCGCCACAAGAACAGGATACTTGAGAAAGGCGTTATCCAGTCAGGATCAGGAAGCCTCCTCAAAGACTGAACTTATAAATGATTATTTCAGTTGATGTATATAGTACAGAGAAAATTGTAATTGTAATTAGTTATTATTTAGTTGTTAAATGAATGTTATGTACTGTTTATCTAAAAGGGGAGGAATTGTTGTGTATGTACCTTTAAGAGAAGAACTGATTCTATACTGCAGTACCGGCAGTGACCACCCCTGTATATAAAGCCATAGCAGGCTTCTGTACTTCAGTCTTGAATTACTCTCTGTGCAGTAAATACCTGTTTTATTGTTCTCCTGCAGTCTGAGTATTATTGATCCTCAGACACTACAGTCCAGGTGTGACGTTGTCATCCTTTTTGGCCTCAACCTTCAGTGCCTGTATGGAATGCCAATTTAATTGTATCTTCCGGATCCATTCACGTCCTATGGGTGGTCCTCCATCTGGCAATACATATATGTCCATTTTAGGTATTTCCTGGCCTTTGTATATCACTTTCACCCTTATTTTTCCTTTGGGGTAGACTTTTTGCCTCGTGTACGTCTTCAAGACAATCTCTGTAGCTTTCAAGGTTATATGTGAAAATAGCCGCTTGTAGTCCCTTTGGTTTATGACTGTTAGGGCTGATCCTGTGTCCAATTCCATTTTCACTTGGACTCTGTCTATCTTGAGTGTAACCCAGATAGTCTGGTGATCCTCCATTTTGGTTACCTTATGTAGTTTCAGACAACCCAGCTCCTTGCTTCCGGAGTCTGTGTCACTTTTATGTTCGTCTGAACTACTGTCCATCACCTTGTGTACCTTTTTGTACTTCTCCTGTGGAGATTTCTTGCTGTTGGTTTTCTTCCCAGACCTGCAGACTCTTGCTATGTGTCCTGCTTTTCCACACTGTCTGCACACTTGGTCCTTGAACCAACATTCCTTCTGGTCATGTGTTGTTCTGCCGCAGCGATAACACTTCCCTGTTCCATAGGACATTTCATTGGTGCCATATTCTTGCGGTCTCCGTTGTATCTCTGCAGCACCCCTTGCGGCTGCTTCGTGTGATACTGCCATACTGAAAGCCTTGTCCAGCATAAGATCCTTTTCTGATAGAAGCTGTTTCTGGGTTCCTTCACTTTGTAGCCCACACACAAACTTGTCCCTTAACGTATCTGCTCGTCCCACTCCAAACTGGCAGTGTTTCGATAGCTTGCACAGTTCCGTGAAGTACTCAGCATTGCTTTCATCTTTGTGTTGGTTCCTTTTATGGAACTTAAATCATTCTGCTATCAGCAGCAGTGTGGGGTTTAAGTGGTCCTGTAGGATTTCTACTATGCTTTCGAAATTCTTGTTCACAGGCTTCTCTGGGGTTATTAGGTTTCGCAGTAACCCATAAGTTTTTGCACCCATGGAATTTAACAAAACCAGTGCTTTCCTAGCATCTGGCACTTCATTCGCCCTGCAGTACACCTCAATACGTTCCACATATGTCGTCCAATCTTCGACTTCATTGTCGAACGTAGAGATACTGCCACTCTTCGGCATCCCTGGGTGTGATTTAACTGTCAAAAATGGCGTCTCCCGCGCTTCCCCTTCCTCTCCGCTGGCACAAAATGGCGTCTCCCGTGCGTTCCTTCCTTCCCGCGCTCGCCCTTCTTCTCCGCTGCGGCTTCTAAAAATGGCATCTCCCGCGCTCTTCCTTCTTCTCCGCGGCTCAATGGCGTCTCCCGCACTCTCCCTTCTTCTCCCCGTGGACACTGTTCAGCCCTTGAGCCCTGGCTGTGCTCTGCGCGTTTTTTTTTTTTTTCTGTGCACCTTTCCCGTTTCTGCCGCTCGGTCCTGAACCCGGCTGCTGCTTTACCCTCTCTCTCTCCATTTTGTTTTTCTTCGACGCTGCTCAGTTTTCAACCCCCGGCTGCGCCCTGTGCACTTCACCCTCTATCTTACCCCGTCGACGCTGCTCGGCTTTTTCTCCGCCGTCGGTCGGCTCCAGCCGCCGCTGTCCAGGAAGGGTCTGCGCTGTACCTGTCGTCAGTCTGTTGCTGATCGTCGTGGCTGGGGAACCAAGCCCAGCTCTCCACAGCCTCCCCTGCGATGTTCACTCTCTGCCAGACAACTGGGCGGTTGCTCGTGGTCGACGCCCATGCTTCTGGCCTCGATTTTCTTCCACCGCCCTCCCGGAGCGAATCCTCAAAGGGAAATGCAGAGTTGCAGGTAGATTCGAATTGACACTCGTCGCCACTGTTAGATCCGTGATTCTGAGAGTATGATGCTTTTCAATAACCACACGGATGCTGTAACTGAACAATCAACAGGTATTTACTGGAGGAGGGTAGTCTCAAGACTGGGGGTACAGAGGCATGCTCAAGGCTTATATACAGGTGTGGTCACTGCCAGTACTACAGTATACAGGAGCTGTAAAAATAGTTCTCTCTTAAAGGTACATACACTACAGAGGTCCCTGTCTACCATGGTATAAGGGAATCCTCGGTTGAGGAAAAAGGAAGACATATCGGAAGCATTAGTGTGGAAGTATCATTATGTTACCTCTGGGCTTTAAGACTATTTGGCAGTGACTGTGTGATACCGTCCAACTGTCAGAATGCAACTTTTGTTTGTTATTTCACATGATAGTTTACCACCCACAGATTACAAGATGTTACACAAATTGAAGAGCTTAACAACTGGAAACGAGCCACTTGATGTTTGTTACTGAATTTGGAGGTGAACCTTCTCTATTTGCTATCTGCAGTGAAATTTTAAATGCTGCCGTATAAGGCACCTTTATGATTTTAATATCAATTGTGAACAGAGGAAATAATTTTATTTACCTGAAAGGGAATTGTCACTTCAAGGATGAGGGTCCTTTGAATGTAATATGCACTCCCTCTATCCCTTCCCTCATAGAATCTGACAAAGAAAGAAAGACTTGTGTTTATATAGCGCCTTTCACGGCCAGCAGACGTCTCAAAGCGCTTTACAGCCAATGAAGTCCTTTTGGAGTGTAGTCACTGTTGTAATGTGGGAAACGCAGCAGCCAATCTGTGCACAGCACGATCCCACAAACAGCAATGTGATAATGACCAGATAATCTGTTTTAGTTAAATTGATTGAGGGATAAATATTGGCCAGGACACGGGGATAACTCCCCTGCTCTTCTTCAAAATAGTGCCATGGGATCTTTTACATCCACCTGAGAAAGCAGACAGCCTCTTAATCTCTCCTGTTTTCTATCCTGTCGCTGACCTTCCCTTTTGTTCTTTCATCCCCTCCCCCTTTTCCCAGCCCCTACTTGCTTTAAAATCTATCCCCTTTCCTGTTTTTTTCCAGTTCTGATGAAAGGCCTTCGACCTGAAACGTTAACTCTGTTTCTCTCTTCACGGATGCTGCCTGGCCTGCTGAGTTTTTCCAGCGTTTTCTGTTGTTATTCCCAACTACACCTTGTTTATTTCGAATCATGTAACCTAATGGCTCTGCTACCAATGTGTACAACAATGGGGACAGGGGACAACCCTGTCTCACTGATCTCAGTATCGGAAAATACTTGGATAAAAAACCATTACATTTAACACAGCTAAATGTGGTTGAATAAAAAATCCTTATCCGTTCAATGAAATTTTCCCCAAAACCAAATGCTTCCTAAACCTTCAATAAAAACTCATGAGAGACCCTATCAAAGGCTTTCTCTTGATCTATCTTTAATACATAAGCCTCCCTCCCACTCTCTTCCATGAGCTCTATTGCATCTCGGATTGAGACCACAGAGTCTGCGATGTCCCAGCCTATGGGGCCAGGCTTCCCTCAATTTTAATTTCCTTAAAAACTAAGAGCAATGGACTTAAAATCTTGAAAAATTCCTTATAAAATTCTGCACTTAGTCCATCGGACCCTGGACTTGCCCCCACCCCTCATTCCACTTATTGCTACTTTTATTTCCGCTAATCCTACTTCTTTGTCACGCATGCTTCTCTCATCCTCCTTTAAACCCTCTTCAATAAAAGCACTAACCTTCTCCATCGCCAAACTGGAAATGTCTTCTTTTGTATATAACACGATAAACGCTGCTAGCCGCCTCTAAAATCTCCCCACTTTCATGAATGATCTTCTCCCCTACCTTCAACTCTCCAATTAATGATAATCTCTGTCGCAGATTCCCAGGTGTCAGTGGGGATGTTGCACTTTTTCAAGGAGGCTTTGAGGGTGTCCCTGAAGCGTTTCCTCTGCCCACCTGGGGCTCTCTTGCCGTGCCTGAGCTCCGAGTAGAGCGCTTGTTTGGGAGTCTTGTATCGGGCATGCAGACGATGTGATCCATCCATCGGAGCTGATCGATCGTTGTCAAAGCTTCGATGCTGGAGATGTTGGCCTGAGCGAGAACACTGACGTTGGTGCGCCTATCCTGCCAGTGGATTTGCAGGATCTTGCGGAGGCAGCATTGGTGGTACCCCTCTAGTGCTTTGAGGTGTCTGCTGTACATGGTCCATATCGCTGAGGCATACAGCAGGGCGGGTATCACTGCTGCTCTGTAGACCATGAGCTTAGTGCCGGGTTTGAGGTCCTGGTCTTCAAACACTCTCTTCCTCAGGCGACTAAAGGCTGCACTGGCACACTGAAGGCGGTGTTGGATTTCATCGTCGATGTCTACCCTTGTTGACAGCAGGTTCCCGAGTTATGAAAAGTGGTCCACATTGTCCAAGACCTTGTCATGGATTTTGATAATCGGGGGGCAGTACTGTGTGGCGGGGGCAGGTTGGTAGAGGACCTTTGTCTTATGGATATTTAGTGTAAGGCCCATGTTCTCGCACACTTCGGTGAAGGTGTTGACGATGGTTTGGCGTTCAACCTCAGTGAGCGCAGACGCAAGCGTTGTCTGCATACTGTAATTTGACGACAGAGGATGGGACGACCTTGGATCTGGACTGGAGGCGATGGAGGTTGAACAGTTTCCCGTTTGTTCTGTAAATTAGCTCCACTCCAGCGGGGAGCTTACTGATAATCTCATAATGAAAAATTCTACTTTCCTCATATCAAATATTTTTCTAGGATTCATAAAATGCCTTCACAGGTAAAAAAGGATAAAGCACAACAGTGTATACCAATTGTAATTGCAGCTAGGAAGGGACAAAAGCATCCGAACAGTTTATCACCACTTGGCTTATAGGTCATTAAATATGCGACATTAAATAAATTTAAAATGGAGATAGACAGTTTCCTAGCTGATAAGGGAATTAGGGGTTACGGGGAATGGGCAGGGAAGTGGACGTGAGTCTAGGTTCGGATCAGCCATGATCCTATTGAGAGGCGGAGCAGGCCCGAGGGGCCGTATGGCCTACTCCTGCTCCTACTTCTTATGTAGGTCTGCTTTGTTCATAAAAGAACACACTATTTAAGTGACCTTTCACCAAATACATTCAAATTGAATATAATTAGAATCACAAGTATATTCTTTATTACAGAGGACACATCCAAACTACAGTGATCCTCATGAATGAGGAAAAGATCAGAGGGGGAATGTATATCATCAGTCAAAGAATTCCACTTGCCCTATTTACAAGTTTATGATTATACTTATCAAAAATTTCAATAAACCCATCCTAATTTTATCTACACCCAAAAAATCTTGCTGATCACAGCATTAGCAAAGAGGTCGTAGTCACAAAGTTATCAGTAGGGGTTAATCATCTCAGCAATTTAATGCCAAGATTTAATAATCTCAGACTGACATCGACCACCGGTTTCAAACAAACGTCAGTTCAGATTCTTCCTGAAGATGAGCTTGATTCTGAACAACTTGTGAGTGAAACTAGACATCATTCCAAATGTAGCCTCAGAAGTTACTGAACTGCAACATATAGATAAAAAGCTGCAGTGGTGTGATAGGCTAGGGACTACAGATTCAATAAATACTTAAAAATGCAGCAAAACCAGATTCCCCATCTGTCAATCCACAAGATTATCTTCCAGACACTAAAACTACACAAACATTGCACCACATTCAATATACACAGGTTGCTATGTTCCATGCTGTGGTGTAAATGGATCAATAAACATTTATGGACCAAGTTGTCATTTATTAAAATAGATAGAAATTTGTTTTGCTGCAGCATGAACAGGAAAGTTTGCCAATCAATAACTATTTATGTTGCTAGCAAGAACTAGCTTAAAGCATTGTTTCGCATATATTAGATGTTGGTTATTTATAAGTTACTAAAATCTACTGAAATATAAATATTTTAATAATTAATTCGAATTGCTTTGACAGCAATAGCTATCTTTAAAGAAGACTTCTCTACAATAGACACATTGGGGGTAATTTTGAGTTTGTGTGATAGTGTAAAATGGATGATAGCAAATTGGGAGCCCATTTTACATCTCTCCCAATTTTTATTTCCATTGACTTCAGTATGGCAGTAATCTCCTGGGTTGTCACAATCTCCAGGATGATCTGCAGGCTGTGAGAAACTTGTTGCAATGTGTTACAGATGCGAGTAGTGGACCCCTCCAATTTGTCCATCATCTCAATCATATGTGTGGAAACTGCTTTCACTGCCTCCGCATATGATGGAAGCTTCCTATTCATAGCTGTTTTGAAGATCAAGTTCGTGAGATCTGGGTCCTTAGCCTCGTCATCCAAGGGTGTTTCTTTGTCCACCCTCTATCGAGGAACAGCACTCTTCCTCTCTTCCACTCCCAAGTTCTCATTCATACTGGTGCTCACTGTTTCTGCCCTTCTGACTCACGAGTAGATACCTCTGTGCTGCTGCTTACGCAAGTAAGATACTATGGCGCAGTTGGTGAGGAAGTATCAGTAGTTGAGTCTGTGGTTCAACAGTCAGTTCTAGAGTGCAAGTGCCTGGGTGGTCATCATTGTGGCTTATTTACCTACACATATCCCAGCTGTAGTGCTGAAGACCAGTGCTCCAGAACTAACTGCATCCTTAACTAAGCTGTTCCAGTACAGGTGGAACAATGACATCTACCTGACAATGTGGAAAATTGTCCAGTTATGTCCTATCCACAAAAGCAGGACAAATCCAATTTAGCCAATTACCTCCCCATTGGCCTACTCCCAATCATCAGCAAAGGGATTGAAGGAGTCATCAACAGTGCTATCAAGAGACATTTAATCACCAATAATCGAGGGAAAACTCTTCAGTGGCTGGAGTCATACCTGGCACCAAGCAAGATGGTTGTGTTTGTTAGAGGCCAATCATCCCATCCACAGGACATTGCTGCAGGAGTTCCACAAGGCAGTGTCCTTGGCCCAGTTATCTGCAGCAGCTGTTTAATCAATGACTTTCCCTCTATCATAAGACCCGAAGTGGCGCTGTTCGCTGATGATTGCACAGTGTTCAGTTACATTCGCAATTCCTCAGAAAATGAAGTAGTCCATGCCCACATGCAGCATGACCCTGCACAACATCCGGGCTTGGGCTGAAAAGCAGCAAGTAACATTCGTGCCATAGAAGAAACAGACAATAACCATGTCCAAGAAGAGGGAGCCCAACAACCATTTATATAGCACCTATAACATAGTAAAACATTCCATAGTTCTTCACAGGAGCGTTGTAAAACAAAATTTGACACCGAGCCACATAAAGAGATATTAGGACAGGCGAGCAAAAGGTCAAAGAAGTAGGTTTTAAGGAGTATCTTAATAGAGTAGAGAGAGGTAGCGAGGCCAAGAGGGTTAGAGAGGGAATTCCAGAGCTTAAGGCCCGGGCATCTGAAGACACAGCCTTCAATGATGTAGCAAAGAAAATCAGGGATGTGCAAAAGGCCACAATTGAAGGAACACAGAGATCTTGAAGGGTTGTGGAGCTGGAGGAGTTTATAGAGATAGGAAGCGGAGAGGCCGTGGACACGCCCGCATATGAGTGCATGCATCCCATGATGATGAGATGTGGAGGTGCATTTAAGTGGAGTATCCTTGGACACCCTTGTAAAAGGCAATGTGAGTTGGCAGAATGGTTTTGAGTAAGGAAGGCACTTGAATGTTTACAAAGGTTGCTCTTTGCAGAAGTGAGTTCCCCTGACATATAGATGCTGAGAAAGAAAAAGTATGAGAGGTGAGGAGGTGAGGGATGGCTGTCAGAGTGGTAGAGGATATGAATTAGTAATTGTGTCTAGACTTCTGTTAGATACCTTTGTGAGGTCTTTAACCCTTTTCCTTCACTGCGTGGGATTTTTTGGGGTGTGGGAGGCTGCAGTGACAGCCTCTGCTAGCTCCCTCCAGACAGCCTGCTCTACTCTCCCATGGGGTTTACTGCCCTCAGTGAACAACAGTCTTGTTTTTCTGGGCCTGAGTTCTGTCAAAAGGACTGCCAGGGATGTGTTTGAGATTCTGGAAGCCCTTCCAGCTGTTGACACCCTGAGGCTGCTGCTGCTTCAGCCATTCTTGCAGTAAAGCGATGGTGCCCTTTAATTGGCTGCACCAGCACAGTACCTCCCTCTTGCCCAGCAGCAGTAAACCTATCAGGAGTGTCATTACTGTTGCAAACCCACCCTGCATAAAAAATGATGGCTCTTGGAGGAAATTGCAATGGGTTGGTGGTGGATTCCAGCTCTGCCACTAACCCATCAATGGGAGGGAAATCCAAGCCCCTATATCGTGTTCATCTTATACCAAAATAATCACTGCTTAGGTAAAATCACTGATACTTGCTTTGTCCTTTATCATTGCTTAAATGGTGTGTGTTTATACAATCGCTTCCTAGGCATAGTCATAATCAGACACACATATCTTCCAACAACATAACACCAAGGGTACAATTATTGTTTAGACTTTATCACTTTGTCCTCTCATTATGTTCCCAGTTTCATTAATGTTTAAGTCATGGTATTTATTTCCTTCTGAAACCTATTATTGTATTTAAAATCTTTGGGGGAAAAATTCGGTATCGACCATTTTGGGGCGCTAGCATCGCCTGGGCACAAACTTTAGCGCCCGGTGCTAATTAGCGCCGGCGACCGTGAAATTCAGTTTTAGCGCCCCAAGAGGGAAGTGGAGCGCTAAATCAAGAGCTCCACTTCCTTCTTGGAGCGCTAATCCTGAATATCAGGGCGGAGACTTCAGCAGCGCTGCACACTGGGCTGTGCAGCACTGCCGCGTTCAAAAGCTCCTTCCCTCCCTTAAACGGAAGGGCCATCACTGCAGGCTCTGCAATGAAAAAATTACCTGCCTGGACCACCAAGGCTGCCGCGATCCAGCGCGATCTGCCCAGCACTCAAGCAGAGTGCCGGGCTGATCGATTGTGGGCAGGAACCCGCAAAAAAACACCAACAGGAATGTAAGTTTTTTTTACTTACCTCAGCCACCTTGCCTTTAATCACCGCCCCCAAAGCAGCCGGCCGCCCGATGCACACCTCTTGCAGCTGTCGGTGTTTTCGACCGGCGCTATTGCAGTGGGCTGAAGTCAATTTTGGGTCTGGGGCGCTACTGGAGCGATGCGCACAGTGATGACATCACCAGGCGAAGGAGATTGGGGTGCATCGCCATAGCGCTGCTGCAAAACTCCCGCTGAATATGGTGGGAGTCGATATCAGCGCTGCACCCGGTCGCAAAGCCATTTGCACCCCATTAGCGCTAACGAGAGTCGCAAAGGCACCCAATTTCTCCCAATTTGTTCTTTTGAAAGAATGATCATTCAGATGTGCAAGGATAGTTGAACAACTGACAGATTTTTCTTGTGTGTATTTGAGTATGGGATGATACAGTGCTGTGAAATGGAATACTTTACCACTCAGTATTTGGTATTCCTAGCTCTTCTATAATCCAGATCATTTGCAGTGAAAAAACAGTTCCCTACGTTGTATCCTGCATCTCCAGCGTTCAGTGAGACCCAGTGTAGGATTGGTGGCCGTAGGTCTGACGTACCATGACACCAAATAGCAGAGGTGGGTTTCACCCTGGGGCTCAGGCCACAATCTTAGCCTGGATCTTTGAAGTAAAAGGTTTTGTTGAAATTATTTTAAAGCTGGGGAGCACATTTAACTATTTTTCTGGGGGGTACCCTAGATGTGCCCCATGTATCATGAGCGTGTGTCATTTACGTACGAAACAGAGGAACATTATCCTGTCATTATCACGCTGCTGTTTGTGAGACACAAATTGTACACAAATTGACTGCTGTGTTTCCTACATTACTACACTTCAAAAGTACTTCATTGGCTGTAAATTTCTTTGGGATGTCTTGAGGCCGTGAAAGGCTCTAAATAAACGCAAATCTTTCATTCTTCTTTTCTTTTCTGACCCTGTAAATTTTGGCAGGGCCTTAAACATCAGTAAAATTGGGAACATAATGAGAGGACAAAGAGATCTCCCAGTTCTTGTGTCAGCTGTGGTTCAGTTGGTAGCACACTTGCTTCTGAGTCAGAAGGTTGTGGGTTCCGCTCCAGGGACTTGAACACATAAAGCTAGGCTGACACTCCAGTGCAGTGCTGAGGGAGTGCTGCACTGTCGGAGGTGCCGTCTTTCAGATGAGACGTTAAACTAAGGCCCTGTCTGCTCTCTGAGTTGGACGTAAAAGATCCCATGGCACTATTTCGAAGAAGAGCAGGGGAGTTATCCCTGGTGTCCTGGCCAATATTTATCCCTCAACCAACATCACTAAAACAGATTATCTGGTCATTAATACATTGCTGTTTGTGGGAGCTTGCTGTGCGCAAATTGGCTGTAGCGTTTCCCACATTACAACAGTGACAACACTTCAAAAAGTACTTCATTGGCTGTAAAGCGTTTTGAGACGTCCGATGGTCATGAAAGGTGCTATATAAATGCAAGACTTTCTTTCTTTTTTCTTCCACAGAGCAAACTTTTCCCGTTCCCACCATCTCCTGTCATGATATAGGAGCCCGGGACTCTGTGTGCACCTGCATCAGTTTTCAGCCGCTGGAGGCCTCCAGTGCCTTCAACCCACCTGCCCAGCTCCCCCGTTCCCCACTGATGTCCCTTCAGGTGGTGGCCTCAGTCTGCGCCTCTGCTACTGCCTGCACCTCTCTCATGTATTTTTTATTTTTGTATGCCTGGGCCTATTCTCAGGCCCTTCTCCCATATTTTTTATGCTTGGTCCCTTTCTCGGCCCCCTCTGTCCTGTATTGTTTTTGGGACTCCTGGGCCTGTCCTTGTATTGCTTTCTACTCCATCAAAACTTTTGCTCTCCTCCCCCTTCCTGTCTCCTAATTCCTCTTGTCCTCACCTCCAAACAGTTCACACTCTCCCTGCCTCTCCGCTCTCCCCCTTCTTGCCCCTCCCCTCCCTTGCCTGCTCTCCTCTCCTCTACATATTCCTCTCTCCCTCCTCCCTTACTCCCTCCCTTCCTCCTCCCAGGTAATCACAAAACTAGACAGGAGTAGTAGACACTACGTACATTAATTCTATATAGCACTGGAGCTGGAGCCAGAGGGGGTTGGAAGAAAAAAAACCTACCCTTAATCTCTGTTTTTTAAGAACATAAGAAATAGGAGCAGGAGTAGGCCATTTGGCCCTTTGAGCCTACTCTGCCATTCAATGAGATCATGGCTGATCATCTACCTCATCTCCGCTTTCCTGCACTATCCCCATATCCCTTGATTCCCTTAATACTCAAAAATCTATCAATCTCTGTCTTGAATATATTCAGTGACTGAGCCTCCACAGCCCTCTGAGGTAGAGAATTCCAAAGATTCACCACCCTCTGAGTGAAGGCATTTCTCCTCATCTCAGTTCTAAATGGCCAACCTCTTATTCTGAGACTGTGACCCCTGGTTCTAGACTCCCCAGCCAGGGGAAAATCCTCCCTGCATCTACATAGACTTGCTATTTTGTAGACTCTAGTTTTGCAAACACTTTGGGGTAGAAATTCGGGCACGCCCATGTTTGGACTTGTGGGGGGCACAGGGTACATTCCTGGCGCCGATTGGTGGTGTGGGGCGCTGGCCCGTATTCTTTAAATGTGAAGTTGGGAGGAACACTTTTAGGTAAGTCAATTTCAAATGCTTTTTGTAGCAGGCGGTCCCAGGGTTTGGTTTTACTGAGCCAGCGCCGGCTGCCTCAGGACAAACCAATTTTGCAGTGGGAATCTCAAACAGGCGTTAGGCATCTTATTTGCATATGCAAATGGTCACCTCTTTTTTCCCTTCCCAATATGGCAGGCGGCCCACTTCCAGCTGGAAATGTCAGCGCATTTCCTGCCTGCCATATTGGCCGCTTAGTAGGCCGGTTAGTGCAAGAAAATTAGGGGTACATGACTGAATTTATAGGCCAATGGGTCAATTAATCTGCATACATCTGAAGGCTTGGATCATGTTTTCCTTCAATCCCCCTTTCCCCAATTAAAACAAATTCAGTTCCATGATTCTCTCCTTATAACATGGAGCCATACTTTCCTGAAACATCTTTATCATTCTTCTTTTAATCCTGTACAATGCATGAAGGTTCTTTCCAAGAAAGGGTGCCCAGAAATGTACATATTCACCTAAATCCAGGGAGGTATAGGGGTTAAATTGGATAACCCTTGAAAATGGGCACGGGTATTGCCCGTGCAGCCGCCGCTACCCGCGCTCTTGATTGCTTACACACATCAGGAGGGGTCCCATTATGGGGAATGGATGGTGCTACTTAAAGGCATTCAGCTTCTCCTAAAGAGAAGGCTGCAAGCACTGGTGGGAGTCATTTGTGAGCTGAATCTGAACTAATATTTTAAGGAATGGCTGAACCTGCGAGAGAACATCCATCAAGGTTCTCTGATGCTGTACTGGAGGCATTAGTAGAGGAGCAGGAGAGAAGGAGAGACATCCTATATCTGCGGGGTGGGGGGCAGGAGGCACTCAAGACATATGCTGAGAAGGCAGTGGGAGGAAGTAGAGAAGGAGGTCAATGCCCGGAGTATAGCTTCACGAACATGGATACAGTGCAGAAAAAGTTTAATGATCTGACAAGAGTTGTCGTTTTTATAAACAACCAAGACTCAGGTGGAGGGAGCAGCATTATAAAGTTTGCAGATGATACAAAACTTGGCAAAGTAGTAGATGAGGATAGTTATAAACTTCAGGATGACATAGACAGGATGGTGAATTGGGCAGAAGCATGGCAGCTGGAGTTCAATGCGGAGAAGTGTGAAGTGATGCACTTTGTGAGGACGAATATGAAAAGTCAGTACAGGTACACTACCCTTTATGCGAACTTCCGAAAACCGAAACCCTCTAAAAACCGAAGGTTTTTTCGGTCAGCGTAAGTCGTGTGCACGACATGACCAGAGTGGCGCACGACTTACGCTGAGCAGGGCAGAGTGTCACTGAGTTCCCTCCTGGGTAGGAGATTGCAGGCCTAGCCGGGTAAGGGATAGTGTAGCATTTTTCCGCACTTCTGAAAACCGAAATCGTTCAGCGTAAGTCATGCGCACGACCCCGACCCGCGCCGACCCCCACCCCCGACCCCCGCCGACCCCCCGCCGACCCCAACCCCCCCGACCCCGACCCCCGACCCCCCCGCCGACCCCGGCCCTGACCCCCGCCCCCTTTCGGATAAGATATAGTGTACCAGCCTTTATCCGCACATCCGAAAACAGTCGTGCGCACGACCCCGACCCCCGCCGACCCCCCGCCGACCCCCACCCTTGCCGACCCCCACCCCCGACCCCCCCGCCGACCCCGACCCCCCGCCGACCCCCTCCCTTTTGGATAAGGGATAGTGTATCCTTTATCCGCACTCCCGAAAACCGAATTACTCTGAAAACCGAAGTGTTTTCGCTCACCTTCCGAAATCCGAAATTTTCCAAAAACCAAAACACGGCTGGTCCCGAGGTTTTCGGATAAAGGATAGTCTACCTGTATACTATAAATAGCAGGAGTTTGTAAAGTGTAGATGAGCAGAGAGACCTTGGTGTTCATATACACAAATCCTTAAAAGGTGGCAGGGCAAGTTGATAAGGTGGTTAAAAAATTATTCCCTCTGGCGAGTGGGTCAATAACTAGAGGTCATAGATTCAAAATCATTGTCAAAAGATTTAGAGGGGAAATGAGAGAAATGTTTTCACTCAAGTTGTCGGGATGTGGAACGCTCTACCTGAAAAGATGGTGGAAGCTGATTCCTTAAATAATTTTAAAAAGGAGTTGGACAGGTACTTGAGGATAAGGAACTTACAAGGTTCCGGACAAAAGGCGGAGGTGTGGGACTAAGCACGACTTCTCTTTCAAAGAGCCAGCACAGGCATGACGGCCGAATGACCTTCTGTGCAGTAAGTTTCTATGATTCTCTGATTCTAAGATAAGATCAATCTTCAAATGGCATATCCTAAGAACTGCACCATTAGCCTCATCCACTGTTCAATTCACAGCACCACTATTAGCCACCTACAAACAATCAGTATTCAGCCCTTCAATTCATATGCTTCACCTCACTCCCACACACTTAGCACTGTTGCAAGCCTCGCACCCACAACTCACAGCTCGCGCACACTGTCAGCTATTCAACTATGACAGCCACCTAACCTAGTGGTTCAGGCAGCGGAAGCGTGGCTTGAGGATGCCGATGGTGTGGTCTATAATGTTCCTTGTGGCAGCAGGGCTCTCATTTTCCCTTGTTGTGAAGCGTGCATGGGTTCCTGACTGCTGCCAGGATAGCAGACATTCATCTGCATTCTGTGCTGCCTGTGGTCGCAAACCAGCTGCATACTGAGGGAGTGAAATCCCTTTCTGTTGATGAACATGACAGAGATCAGATGAGGTGCACACAAGGCATTGAGTGCAGCCAATGCTACCCTGCACCATGGGAAAATCTGCAATCCTTACAAAACCTTAATCTATCTTCTCCTGCATGTCTCTGGCAAGTGGAAATGTGATGTTGTTGAGATACCGCGGCAAACGTGGGAGTCGAGACAGAGCTATTGAAAACACAACTGCTTTATTCTGACCACATGGTAAAACAGGAACTAGAAAAGCCCGCACATCCACTTAAATACTTCCCAGACAGGAAGTGCTCCCGGCAGCCTGTCCCTGCGGGAAACAAGTTGCTGGAGGAAAGGGCCCCCGGCTGGGGGCTTCTGCTTAGACTGTCTGTGCCGCCGTGAGCGGATTATGTCCAGTGGTGGCGTGTCGCCACAGAGCTCCCCCCAGAATCCGCTTAGGTGGAGTGGACGAGTCGTGACGGTGGTCTAATGGTTCTGCCGCAGCGGCTCTGAGTGGTCGCCGGTCTGGTTGGTTGGGTCGGGCGGTTCACCGCCGTCTGTGCTGGCTTGCCGGGGGGACGGCCTCTGGCTGGAGGCTGGGCCACGGGGACCTGTTCCCCTGGTTCTGTGTGTGCTGGTTTGAGCCGGTCGATGGAGACTGTCTCGACCCTGTCGCCGAGTTGCAGCTTGAATACCTTGTCCCCGGTTTGTAGTACCTCGTACGGACCGTCGTACGGGGGTCGCAGGGGCCCGCGGTGCGCGTCGTGTCACACGAAGACGAAGCGCGCCTGCTGTAAATTTGGCGGGACGTGAGGTGCGAGTTCGCCGTGTCGGTTGACCGGAAGTGGGGCGAACTGCTGAGCGGAAGAGAAAGAGTCGAGCCGCTGCTGTTCGGCCGACCAAGACTTGGTAGGCTCCGGAAGGAATTCGCCTGGGACGTGCAGCGGTTGTCCGTAGACTAACTCCGCTGCCGAGGACTGGAGGTCTTCCTTGACCGTGGTGCGTAGGCCGAGTAGCACCCACGGTAGGCGGTCAGTCCAGGTACTGTCCTGCAGACCGGCGCGGAGTGAGGCCTTGAGTGACCTGTGGAAGCATTCACAAAGTCCGTTGGCCTGCGGGTGGTACGCCGTGGTGCGGTGGAGCGTCACCCCGAGGTTGCGTGCTGTGGCCGTCCAGAGTTCGGAGGTGAACTGGGCGCATCTGTCGGAGGTTATGTCGGCCGGTACGCCGAACCTCGCAACCCAGGTGTTAACGAACGCCCTGGCGATGTCGGCTGTGGTGGTGGAGGTCAGTGGCACTGCCTCAGGCCAGCGTGTGTAGCGGTCGACCATCGTGAGGAGATAGGTTTGGCCTTGCGATGGCGGCAGGGGACCGATGATGTCGACGTGTACGTGGTCGAAGCGGCGGCTGGGTACCTCGAAGTCTCCCAGGGGTGCTTTGGTGTGCAGCTGTACCTTAGCCCGTTGGCAGGCGAGGCAGGAGGTGGCCCAAGTCCGAACATCTCTGCTAAGGCCGCGCCAGACGAAGCGCTTGGAGAGGAGTTTGACGGATGCGCGGGAACCCGGGTGAGAGAGCCCGTGGAGCGCGTCGAAGACGCGGCGGCGCCAGGTCTCAGGGACGACCGGCCTGGGTTGGCCGAGTGAGACGTCGCACGTGACTGCCGTGGCTTCGGGCCCGTGCGCGACCTTGGCTAGGCGTAGCCCTGGCAGGCTGGTAGCCGCCGAGAGGAGGTCTGGGTCCGTGAGCTGGGCCGCTGCTAGTTGTGCGTAGTCGACCACGAGGTGATTCGCACAGACGGCGGGACAGGAAAGGCAGTCGGCGACCACGTTGTCTCTACCGGAGACGTGCTGAATGTCCGTAGTAAACTCGGAGACGGCCGCGAGCTGGCGTTGCTGCCTAGCGGACCAGGGTTCGGTGTGCTTGGCCATCGCGTATGTGAGTGGCTTGTGGTCCACATACGCGGTGAAGGGGCGGCCTTCCAGGAGGAACCTGAAATGGCGGACCGACAGGTGGAGTGCGAGAAGCTCGCGGTCGAAAGTGGAGTATTTGACCTCCGGGGGGCGCAGTTGGCGGCTGTAGAAGGCAAGTGGCTGCCACGCGCCATTGACCCACTGCTCGAACACGGCCCCGACCGCGTGGTCGGAGGCGTCGGTGGTGAGCTCGACCCGGGCATCGGCCCTCGGGTGCGCGAGCAGAGTGGCGTCGGCGAGCGCATTTTTGGTGGCGTCGAAGGCGGCTGCCGTGTCAGTGGTCCAGGCTACGTCCATCTTGCCGGATTTTCCTCGGAGGGAGTCGTATAGGAGCTTCATAAGGGCTGCGGCTCTGGGGATGAACCTGTTGTAGAAGTTCACCATCCCGAGGAACTCCTGGAGGCCCTTGATGGTTGTGGGGCGGGGGAATTGCTGGACGGCCTGCACCTTGTTGGGCAGGGGGACGGCCCCAGCAGGGGTGATGTGGTGACCGAGAAAATCGATCTCGGTTAGGCTGAATTGGCACTTCGCCGGGCTGAGGATGAGCCCGTGTTGGGCTAGGCGCCCGAACAGGATGCAAAGGTGTTCGAGGTGTTCCTGTTTGGAGGAGCTGGCCACGAGAATGTCGTCTAGATAGACGAATAGGAAGTTCAGGTCCCGGAGGACTGAGTCCATCCAGCGCTGGAAAGCCTGTGCTGCATTCTTGAGGCCGAAGGGCATCCTCAGGAACTCGAACAGGCCGAATGGGGTGATGACGGCCGTTTTGGGGATGTCCGCGGGGTGTATGGGGACTTGGTGGTAACCGCGCACCAGGTCGACTTTGGAAAAGACGGTTCGTCCGGCCAGTCGGGCCGAGAAGTCCTGGATGTGTGGCACCGGGTACCGATCGGGGGTGGTGGCGTCGTTGAGGCGGCGGTAGTCCCTGCAAGGGCGCCAACCTCTGCCGGGCTTGGGGGCGATGTGGAGGGGCGAGGCCCAAGGGCTGCTGGAGCGGCGGATGATGCCGAGTTGTTCCATGTTGGTAAACTCGGCCCGCGCGATTTCCAGCTTGGCCGGGTTGAGTCTGCGGGCGTGGGCAGAAACTGGGGGGCCGGTGGTGGGGATATAGTGTTCCACACCGTGCTTGGCGGCTTTGGCCGAAAAGGTCGGGTTAGTGAGGGCGGGAAACTCAGCTCGGAGTGCCGAGTAGTCGTCCGTGGCTCTGGCGAGGCAGTAGGTCGTCGGGCCGGCCGAACGGGCCACGGTAAAGGCGCCGGGGATGGGGGCTATAGTGTTGATGTCGACGAGGCGGTGCCTCGGAATGTCGACAAGGAGGCCGTGGGCGCGTAGGAAGTCGGCGCCAATGAGTGGGCAGAGGACCTTGGCTGTCAGGAACTCCCAGCGGTAGCGGCGGCCCGCGAGGTCGAGAGTGACCATGCGGGTGCCATATGTGCGGATTTCAGAGCCGTTGGCTGCAGCCAGTGTGATACCCCGTGTGCCGCGTTGGATCTCGAGGGCGGAGGCGGGGGTGATGCTGTGCTGGGCCCCTGTGTCGCACAGAAATCGGCGGTTGGTTCTGTCATCCGTGACGTACAGTAGGGGCTCCTTCTGCCCCGCGGCCATCGCGGGGGCCGGTGCGGGGGGGGGTTTGAAGGAACACGGTGGCGTGCAGCGTTGAGCCCTAGCGCCAAAACGGGTGTGGTAGTAGCAGTGACCCGGAGTGGTAGGGCGGTCGGGCCTAGCGGCCCGGGAAGACCGCGTGGTCGTTGCCGTGAGGTCGGGCGCGACGTCGCGAGCGGCCTGTGCAGAGAGCAGCCGGTCGGCCTTTTCGGCTATCTCATTCAGGTCCGTGGAGTCAGACTCCACAAGGAGCGGGCGGATGCTGGCGGGGAGCTGCCGAATGAAAAGCGTGCGAAAAAGGGCGCCGGGATTTTTGTCGTCGGAGAGGGACAGCATGTGGGAAAGCAGGTCTGATGGTGAAGCGTCACCAAGGCCGGGGAGGTCCAGGAGTTGGCAGTGGCGCTGGTAAGAGGACGTTTGAAATTTTTTAAGTAGCGCAGCCTTCAGATGCTCGTACTTGCCCTCCGTTGGTGGATTCTGCAGCGCTGCCCAAACCTTGGGGACTGTAGCGTAGGTGAGCGAGGCGACGAGGTAGTCGTACTTCGTGGCGTCGACTGTAATGCATTTCAGCCGGAATCTGGACTCAGCTTGAACGAACCAGGCTTCGGCGAGGTTCTCCCAAAAGTCAGGTAATTTAACTGTGACTACGTTTGTATCCGCCATGCTAGCTTAGGATTCGTCCTGAGCGTCGGGGTCACCAGTGTTGAGATACCGCGGCAAACGTGCGAGTTGAGACAGAGCTATTGAAAACACAACTGCTTTATTCTGACCACATGGTAAAACAGGAACTAGAAAAGCCCGCACATCCACTTAAATACTTCCCAGACAGGAAGTGCTCCCGGCAGCCTGTCCCTGCGGGAAACAAGTTGCTGGAGGAAAGGGCCCCCGGCTGGGGGCTTCTGCTTAGACTGTCTGTGCCACCGTGAGCGGATTATGTCCAGTGGTGGCGTGTCGCCACAATGTAATTGTTTTGCATGGTATAAAGAGCCTCAGTGACTTCCCTTATATAGCAGTGAAAGAAATAAAGAAAGACTTGCATTTATATAGCGCCTTTCACAACCACTGGACATCCCAAAGCACTTCACAGCCAATGAAGTAGTGTTGAAGTGTAGTCACTGTTGTAATGTAATGACAGTGTACTACAAACTGTGAGTTGTTACTTATATCTCCTCTTGCAGCCTGAAATGATCCAGTGGCATGAAAATTTAGAGCAATGGGGACATTGACAGCCACAGGCAGTGCTGTCCTTGCCCTGCTTTGAGGCTGCAGTTGTGGCTGCAGCAGCTGACATATCGCACTACCTCCTTGGTGTGAAGCAAAATTGCCTCATAAACTGCTCCTCACTGAAGTTGAAGTAAGAGAATTGTTCCCAAAGACTCTCGGCTGATATTACCTCCGGCTGAGGGCCTTTCTCCCCCTGTCCTCCTCCTCCATCTTCTAGCAGCTTGTCCTGCTCTGCATGGCCTCTCTTCATTCTCCCAGTCATGTTTAATTCCCAGAGGAAGCCCTCCCAGACCACCCATGCCTGGAAGCAACTTCTTTGTGCAATATATTATAAGAGGCACAAACAGGATGTCAAGAGCAGACAGACCACTTCTTGTAGATTAATGCAAGTTTGAACAACTCTAGAAATCCTCCAAAAATGCCGACAAGTCGACCAGCAGCCAAAAGAAATAGTCCAGCATTTACCTGAAGTCCTTCATGCTCCCTTTAAATAGCGCTAACGGGGGTCCTTCATGCTGTTAGTGTCATGTTCTGCTGAGTGAGGTAAAGAGTTGGTTTGACTGTTGAGTTCCAAAATAGCAGTGGGAGCTTCAAATCAGCATTACGCACTGATCCACATGATGATAGCAAAATACTGTGGATGATGGAAATCCAAAATAACAACAGAAAATGCTGGAAAAACTCAGCAGGCCAGGCAATATCCGTGGAGAGAGAAATAGAGTCAATGTTTCGGGTCAAAACCCTTCTACAGAACTGAGAGAAAAGGCAGGAAATGAAACAAAAGGCAGTTTGGGGGCTGGGAAATGGGGGAGGGGATGAAAGAAGAGACATTAAGAGATATTCAGTACCTTCCCGTGCAAGCACAGGAGATGCAACACCTGCCCATATACCTCCCCACTTCCCACTGTCCAGGGCCCCAAACACCCCTTCCAGGTGAAACAGCGATTTACTTGTACTTCTTACAATCTAGTATACTGTATTCGCTGCTCACAATCTGGTCTCCTCTACACTGGGGAGACCAAACGCAGATTGGGTGACCGCTTTGCGGAACACCTCCGTTCAGTCCGTAAGGGTGACCCCAAGCTTCCGGTCGCCTGTCATTTCAATTCACCATTCCATTCCCACTCAGACCTCACCGTCTGCGGCCTCTTGCATTGTTCCACGGAAGCTCACCCTAAACTCGAGGAACAGCACCTCATCTTCCGATTAGACACTTTACAGCCTTCCGGACTCAATATTGAGTTCAACAACTTCAGATCATAACCTCGGCCCCTATTATATTTTTATATTTTTTATCCACACTTTTGGTTTGTGACTTTTCCTTTTTTTCCTCTCTCTCCCACATGGCAGCTGTCTTTCACTCTGCCAGCCCATTTCACACTTCATCTAGAGCCATTGTTTGTTTCTTTACCTGTCCTATTACTATCTCATCTCACCTTAAATATCTCTTAATGTCTCTTCTTTCATTCCCTCCCCCATTTCCCAGCCCCAAACTGCCTTTTGTTTCATTTCCTGCTTTTTCTCTCAGTTCTGTAGAAGGGTTTCGACCCGAAACGTTGACTCTATTTCTCTCTCCACGGATGTTGCCTGGCCTGCTGAGTTTTTCCAGCGTTTTCTGTTGTTATTCCACATGATGAGCTGCCTGCTCTGCATGCTGTCAGTGGTCGGTAGGGGCAGGTAAACCTTTTTCCAACATGGCGCACTGCGCACTTCCCATTGGAAGTGTGTGCACGCATCTTGGACCCCATTTTTGAGGCTTAGATAGTCGCATTGCACCTAAAATGCGGGCACCACTCAGCCCAATTTAAACCCCATAAAGCCTTTAAATAATCTGTCTCAATTTATAATCGTTTCCCTCCAGATGGACCTCAGTGCTTGGTTTCTGTGCTGTATCATTCTGCGATTGTCTGATAGAATCCCTTTAGAATGTACTGAGGAACAGCAAGAAATTTGTCACACCACTGGGATTAGATTGCTCACAGCAGAAAGAAAATCGAGGACAAAATTTGTTGACAAATTAGAGAGGCTTGCAATAATAACAGAGTAATAATTATAGGAGATTTTAATTATCCAAGAAATGGACTGCAAGAGGGGAAATGTTTGTGGTGAGAAAGAAATCTTGTTTGAAGCATGTTCAGGACTGTGTTCACAACAAGAATGGAAGCACTACTTGACTGGATTCTGGGTATTGTAGCAAGTAGGTGACTCAAAGTAAAGGATCATTTGGGAACTGTAGCCACAACATCATTAGATTGTGTAGGAATGGAACGGATGAAGAAATGTCAAAGACAAGGGTACTTGACTGGAAAAAAGCAATTTATCGTGCGATAAAAGAGACCTTGTCCTGATTAAATGGAAGGAAAAAATAGAAAATAGAAGTTCAGATCAGTAATCAGAAATATTTCGACACGAGAGCGATTACAAATCAAGTGTATCCCAGTATGGAAGAAAAGAAGTGAATTAAGGCTGGTTTTCCATGGATGAACAGGGAGATTAGATCACGTTACAGGAAAGTTACAAAAAGGGAGATTAGAAAAGCTAATAGCAATTTTTTTTAAAAATCACAAAAATCATACAGGGTAATCAAATGGCACATTAGCAGCAAGAGGATAAATAATCGGGATTAGAAAGTAAGAGAGGAAGAAGGCAGGCTTGCAGCGGAGAGTAAGAGAATGGCATAAATACTAAAAAAAAGTCTCGGCCTCACCACTTCTCCATTAAGACGCTCCTTAAAATCTAACTCTTTGACCAAGCTTTTGGTCATTTGTCCTAATGAGCTGAATTTTTACTTTGCCGTCGGAATGGGTGTGGGAGGGCTGTGGATCGCGTTGGGAACCCAGATGTTGCAGCGGCATGTCTTGCAGTGGCTTTTTAATGAAGCCATTGCATTTGAATCAGGCTTCGGGTTTCCCGACCAATTAATTGGAGGGGTCCGATGACTCGACTTCAGCTCAGATATTTAAGGAGCACTGCACAGATGTCAGTTGAAGGTTGGTGGAGGTGCAGGAGAGGTTGTTGGGAAGAGAATGGATTGAGTAAAGAGTAAGTTACTTGTTGGTAAATACATTTATACAGATTGATAATCAAAAATGCAGGCTCAGTGCCAAAAAGCTGCCCTGAGATTCAGTGATACCTCCCTGGAAAACCTGCTCCAAGGAGTCAGGGCCCGCTGGGAGGTCCTCTTCCCTGGTGCGGGAGGAAGAGGCCAGCAGCGAGACCAAGAGACCATGGCTGGAGATCTTGGAAGAAGTGAGTAGCAGGAGTCTGATTCCCAGGTCGAGGATACAGTGTAGGAAGCGCTTTAATGACCTCATGAGGGCAGGAAAGGTGAGTGCAATGCCACATTGCCCTACATCCTGATGTGTGTGTCACCTCAAACCCCCTCACTCTGCCTTTCCAAGCCTACTCTTGCACATCACTCCTCACACCAACCTACCTTGCAGGTGCACCCATCCCTTACTGTCTATGCACCTACTCACATCCCCATCTGACTGTCCATCACTGACACTCACCCTCATCCTAATGCAATCATAGAATCATAGAAATTAACACCACAGAAGGAGGCCATTCAGCAATATCATGCCACGCCCTCATAGTCACCCTCTACAGATGTTGCCCATCCATCTCTTACACTCATTCCATGACTCTCACTCAAAAGTCTCTTGCTTCTCTCCTTGCAGGAGAAGAGAGCACAGAATACCTGGGAGAGGCATTCACCCAAGGATCCCGAGGGACACTAGGGAAGAAATAGTAGAGGCTCTAATTATAATTTTCCAAAATTCTGTTGAAAGCAAAATTGTTGCAGAGGACTGGAGAGTGGCAAATGATAACTTCCCTCTTCAGAAAAGGAGATAGCTGATCCAAGAAATTATAGGTCAGTCTTACTTCCGTTTTCGTAAACTACTGAGTCTACAATACAGGATGAAATTACGATGCACTTGGAGAAACATGAGCTATTAAGGGCAGTCATCATGGATTTCGAAAGGGCAGGTTATACTTGCCCAACCTTATAGAATTTGTCTGATGGAATAACAACGAGGATAGATACAGGGAATGAAATGTGATTTATATTGATTGTAGATCAAGTCTGTTATGTGGTACCTTACCAAGGTCCCTCTGCTGCTCTACTCCATTTACAATTTTAACATTTAAGGTGCATTTCCTGTTTCTATTTTTACTTCCAAAATGTGTAACTTCATATTTTTCTGTTTTGAACTGTATTTGCCACCTCTCTGAAGCATAGGAACCACGGTAAGTGGCACATGTCATTAACAGAAATATGGCCACTAAGATAAAGAGATGATTAGAGACCAGATACAAGAAAGTTTCTTGGAATCGAAGGATA
Organism: Somniosus microcephalus; assembly: GCF_052327205.1. Lineage (NCBI taxonomy): Eukaryota > Metazoa > Chordata > Chondrichthyes > Squaliformes > Somniosidae > Somniosus > Somniosus microcephalus. Next base: position 83,337,767 of record NC_140988.1, read on the forward strand.
TGATGGGGTAGAAATTGCATAGTGCTGGCCTGCTGGTGCAACCTGGTTAGGTCCGATCAATTGCACCTCGGGCCCCAATTAAATTGCTGCACATCCCCTGTTGTCTTGCCGGGCTGCTATTTCGTGGCTCTCAGATGGGTCCTGGGAGGTGGGGAGGAGGTGATCGGGAATAGGTTGTAAGATAAAAGATTACTTCTATCCGTTCCTTATCATAAGTTCAAACCGTAGGGATCACCAATTATGAAAAGAGAGATAAACGTACATTACTTTGCCACTGCAAGATTACCGTTATTAACACAGCTGCCTCGAGTTATACAAGAAATGAATGACTGTGATACAACCTTAACTTGGAGAGTGGCACTCAAGACCTCGGGCTGATCAGATCCTCAGTCTGCGGAGCTGGCCTGATGCGTTGTCTTCCATCCCTTCTTTACCAGTGCTTTCTGGACATCCCCTGACATCTTCTTCAGAATCACTTGATTCTGGGTGCACACCTAGTGCACACGTAGGTGTCATGCCTTCTTTATACCTCATCTCTGCTTTCATGTCTACATCAAACAAGCTCCAATTACAAAAGGAATAGATTAAAGTCTTCTATAGTCATTGTTTTCTTCTGCTAGAGTGGTTCCGATGTAAAGACATTACCTCCACAGCCATAGGTTTGTTGACACAGTTCCTTCTGATAATCGTCTGTCATTGTGTTGTAGTATATGGCTTCAACACCTATTTGCTTTGAAGTCTCAGCTCTCTGATGTTACTGATTTTGCTTTGAAGTCTTAGCACTTTTTCATGACCTTGTGATAAGAAGCTTCAGCACATAGCAGACAAGTAGTCCATCATGCTCTCCGATATTACTGAAAGACCATAATCCCAGCAGAGGCGATCGGGAGGAGGAAACAATTGGAAGGGGGAGTCAATCAGGAGGGGGGAGGAGATGGGGAGGTAGACGAGTGGCAGCAGATAAGGTTCTTGGGGACTGATTCTCTTGCTCCTACTGGCTCCGCATTCAGGTAGGAATTTTTTAAAAGAAACATACCTTTTTGGTAAGGGTCTCAAGGTCCCTTTGGTTCGGCCACATATGGACCTGGTTATCCTGAATGTAACTGGCCCAGTACTGCGCTCAGGGCAGCTCAATTTCGGGAAAGGGTCATTCAACAGACATTAAGGGGGTGATTTTGCCAATGGGGGCATGATGGAGGTGGGACTGCTGCTTGTCGGGTTTTAGTCCTGCCTCCATTGACGTCCGGCCAACCCATGCTATTTTCCTCTGATTGACCTGGTTAAGCCCGCCCAGTGGGCTTAGCAGGCGAATTAAGGGAAAGCCGGTGACAGAACGTCAGCGTATGACGTTTCATCTGTCAGAAATTTCTGACAGATGAATTGTCATCGTTTGACAGCTCTGTGAAGCTGGTCATCTTCCAGAACTCGATAGACTCTGGAACAGTACCCATGGATTGGAGGGTAGCTAATGTTACCCCACTATTCAAAAAAGGTGGTAGAGAAAAAGCGGGGAATTATAGACCAGTAAGCCTGACATTGGTAGTGGGGAAAATGCTAGAGTCCATTATAAAAGATGTAATAGCAGAGCACTTGGAAAACAGTGACAGCATCGGACAAAGTCAACATGGATTTACAAAAGGTAAATCATGCTTGACTAATCTACTGGAATTTTTTGAGGATGTAACTGGTAAAATAGATAAGGGAGAACCAGTGGATGTGGTGTATTTGGACTTTCAGAAGGCTTTCGATAAGGTCCCGCATAAGAGATTAGCTTGCAAAATTATGGCACATGGAATTGGGGGCAAGGTATTGACTTGGATAGAGAACTGGTTGGCAGATAGAAAGCAAAGAGTTGGAATAAACGGGCCATTTTTCCAGTGGCAGGCAGTGACTAGTGGGGTACCGCAAGGATCGGTCCTAGGACCCCAGCTGTTCACAATATATATTAATGATCTAGACGAGGGAATTAGATGTAGTATCTCCAAATTTGCAGACGACACAAAGCTGGGTGGGAGGGTATGCTGTGAGGAGGATGTCGTGAAACTCCAGTACGATTTGGACAGGTTGGGTGATTGGGCAGAAACATGGCAAATGCACTATAATGTGGATAAATGTGAGGTTATCCACTTTGGTGGCAAAAACAAGAAGGCAGATTATTATTTGAATGGCAAGAGATTGGGAGAAGGGGAAGTGCAAAGAGACCTGGGTGTTCTTGTGCACCAGTCGCTGAAGGTAAGCATGCAGGTGCAGCAGGCGGTTAAGAAGGCAAATGGTATGTTGGCCTTCATAGCAAGAGGGTTTGAGTACAGGAACAAGGATGTCTTGCTGCAGTTGTACAGGGCCTTGGTGAGACTGCACCTTGAGTATTGTGTGCAGTTTTGGTCGTCTTACCTGAGGAAGGATGTTCTTGCCATGGAAGGAGTGCAGCGAAGAATTCACTAGGCTGATACCTGGGATGGCAGGAATGACGTATGAGGAGAGATTGTGTCGATTGGGTTTGTACTCACTGGAGTTTAGAAGATTGAGAGGGGATCTCATCGAAACCTATAGAATTCTGTCAGGCCTGGACAGACTAGATGCAGGAAGGATGTTCCCGATGGCCGGGGAGTCCAGAACTAGTGGTCATAGTCTAAGGATAAGGGGTAAGCCATTTAGGACTGAGATGAGGAGGAATTTCTTCACCCAGAGAGTGGTGAACCTGTGGAATTCTCTGCCACAGAGGGCAGTGGAGGCCAGTTCGTTAAATATATTCAAGAAGGAGTTGGATATATTTCTTAAGGCTAAAGGGATATGGGGAGAAGGCAGGGACAGGGTACTGAATTTGGATGATCAGCCATGATCTCATTGAATGGTGGAGCAGGCTCAAGGGGCCAAATGGCCTACTCCTGCTCCTATCTTCTATGTTTCTATGTAAACACTGACAATCTGGGCTGGATTTTCCAAGCCCTGAGGAGGCGGGCATGGAGGCAGGGCAGCCAGTAAATTAGGAGAAAATGGGGCGGTTGGCAAACCCGCCCCATCCCGCCTCAGTGCCCTTTTGCCAGGAGGCGGGAAGATGTGCAGCTTCAGGTCCCGTCTCTGGGAGGCGGGAATGGCATTTAATCCTTTTAACTGCCTGTAAACAGGTAGTTAACAGGCAGAAAAAATGATTAGTGCCATTTTACCTTCACAGGTGAAGGCTTCCCGACTTCGGAGAACCCCGCCGGGTTGGAGGAGACGTGAAGGATGTCTGCGGCGGTCGGAGGCACCTAGAAGTAAGATGTACTGGTGAGTGATGGGTGCAAGTGTGGAGTGGTAAGTATGTAAGGTGAGTGATAAGTTTTTTAAAATGTTCACTCACCTTGTTTTCTTCCTACAGCCTTCAGCCGCGCTGGACGGGGTGAGCTGATGTCCTCCTTGTCAATTTCACAGACTGGCTGTTGGATCCTCTGTGTTAAGTATGTGTATTGTATTGAACAATTAACACAAAGACTTCAACGTATAACTCAAACAGGTCTTTACTGGTTGGAGGTAGGGACTATACGTAGGTCTTTACTTCATGCCCACAGGCGGGAACTGAGGGGAGATCAGTACCCACAGTACTATTTATACCCCTATGGCCAGGAGTGGTACTGTGTATCACTACGCCCTACAAGTAGTGCAGTCCTGTCCATAGGTTCAAAGTAGCACACATATTACATACACAACATTCCTCCCTTCCTAGCTTTACAGTCATCTCCCCATTTAACATAACGTAATAACATATATACATATATAACTTCAGGTTTACATAACAGAATAACATAGATACATAGATAACTTCATGTCAAAACAGATCACAGATTCAGTCTCTGCGGAAAACAGTTCACAGATTCAATCTCTGTGGTGTAGTCGGTTCACGTTGCTGGAGTGATTCATTCAATAGTCCTTCCATGGATTTAACAGTTTGAACTTCCGAACTGAATTGGCTCCGTTCGGAGGGACCACGTGTGTGATCTGGTAGAGGTAATAATGGTTCAGATGGGTCATCTTCTGTTTCGACTTTTCCTTTTCTGCTTCTTGGAGACTCTCTGGGCTCCGTCAGCTGCCAGCTGCATGCGCAGTTCCTCCTTCTCTTTCTCCTTTTTCCGTAGTAGAGCTACCTTCTCCCGATGTTCTGTAGACTTTCGGTGCTCCTCCATGATTTCTGTATGGTGGGAGTCGAAGTTACAAGTTGGGCAGGACAGGACATAGTAATATTCGGTGTCGTCCTGATCTAGGCCAGCGAGAGGGTCTTCTATTTCCTCCATACCCAGCTGGGCGTTAGCCAGCTTTTGTTCCAAGTCCAGACATCTTTCCTGAAGAGACTTCTTCATGCGTACCTCTTCATCCAGCTTTTTCTGGGCTTTCAGCAAGTCGTTTACTAATGACCTCATTTGAGATTTTACTACTTCAACTTCTTTTGGAGATTGATTGATCGGACTATTCAATCCCTCTACCGGAGCAGCTGTTTCAGCGGTCTGTTGTTCTACGTTGACGTGAGTCAGCGTACTTTTGGCATCCAAGGGCTGCTCTGTTGCAGTCATCTCAGTCTGTGTTGCCACCTCAGCTCTTCCAATAACCTTTGAGAGCTCCGAACCCCTTTCGTTTGAATATTGAAGTTCGTGTTCAAGTTTTTCCCATTTCAGAGTCCTGTCCTTCAGCATATGCAGGAGTTGGCTGACCGTTAACTCCTCTGACATCAGACGTTTTGTGTGCTCCTGCTCCATTTTCTCCATCAGCTGCTTCTGTTGTCTTTCCAGATTCTCCAACTCTATATCAAAGAACTCTTTCGTTGCATTCAACTCTTGCTCAAAACGGCGAAGCATTTGTTCTAATTGCTGTTGTAGTTTGAAATGGAGTTGAGTTTGAGCCCGGTGTCCCTCAGAAATGGGCACATCAGTAGACTTGCCAGACTCAGAATCCACAGTTAAACTATGTTGTTGTTGCTCAGTGGAATTCTGTGCTGAAACTTTGTCTTTTGCACCTGAGTTGGGCTTTCCATCATCCGTTCCAGAGTCTGGGCCGACTATCTTCACCGAGTTCTCACTCGTTATTGTTTGTAGGAAATGCCAGTCCATATTCATTTTCCTAATCCACTCCCGTCCTAGTAGTGGAGAACCTCCTTCAGATATCACATATAAGTCCATTATTTGACTGTCTTCGCCCTTGTGGACCACTGCAACCTCTATTTTCCCGATGGGGTACACTCTTTGCCCCGTGTATGTTTTCAATATAATCCCCGTATCCTGTAGGGGAATATGTTGGAATAACTTTCCGTAATCTTTCTTATTTATGACCGTCAATGCCGATCCAGTGTCCAATTCCAGTTTTACTTGGACTCCTTCTATCTGAAGAGTGACCCAAATTGTCTGGAGGTCTGCACCCTTACCAGCGTTGAGTACTCTTAAGCTAGCCAGTTCATTACAGCTTAAGCCAGCCAGTTCATTACTGCTAGCGTCTGAATCGGACTCCTGTTCGGTCACCTTGTGTACCTTTGCGTATTTTCCTTGCGGTGACTTCTTGTTGCTGGTCTTCTTCCCTGACCTGCATACTCTAGCTATATGTCCAAGCCTACCACAAGTTCTACATTCTTGGTTTTTAAACCAACACTGGTTCTGATCATGCGTTGTCTTTCCACAACGATAACATTTGCCAGAACTCACACCCAATTTGTGTGCACTGAGCTCCGGTGACCGTAGCTGCATTACTGCCGTGCCTCTCGCTGCGGCTTCGTGTGCTGCTGCCATAGTGACCGCCTTCTCAAGCGTCAGCTCATTCTCCTCGAGCAGTCGCTTTTGTGTATCCTGTTTAAATAAACCACACACAAATTTGTCTCGTAGTGCATCTGTCAGTCCCGTTCCAAACTGGCAATATTTCGCTAATTTACGCAATTCCAGCAAATATTCAGCATTGCTTTCATGCTGTAGCTGCCTTCTGTCGTAAAATTTAAATCGTTCCACTAGCATCAGTGGCGTGGGGTTTAGATGATCTTTCAGGACAGTAACAATCTCATCGAACGTCTTATCCGCCAGTTCATCTGGTGATAACAGGTGTTTCAATTGCCCGTATGTCTTCGCACCCATTAAATTTAATAATGTTAGAGCTTTATCTTGGTCACGAATTTTATTGGCCTTACAATAATTTTTTACTCTTTCAACATATATGGCCCAATCTTCGAGGTCACTATCAAAGGTGCTAATATTCCCGTGTTTAGGCATTGTAGATTTGCAATTTCTCAGATTTTATTTTCTTTACTTGTTATCAAAGATGGCGGCTTCCCGCTCTTGCCGTCGTCCTCCGCCCACAAAATGGCGGTTTTCCCGCGCTTGGCGGTCTTCACCCGTCCCCCGACGCCGTCTCCCTTCAGCCCCCGAGTGCGGCCCTTATCTTCGCCGCGATCGATAGCCCGCGCTGTGCACCGCGGCTCTCGCACCTTGAGCTTCTGCAGCCGCCGCGCCTTTCAGTCCGAATGCGGCCCTTATCTTTGGTCCCGATCGCTGGCTCGCGCTGCGCCTCGCACTTGAAGCGGCTCCCGGCCTCTGGCTCACCCGCTCGCGCGGCTCTTGCTCGCTCCCTCCCGGGCTCTGGCTTACCCGCTCGCGCGTTTCACCGCGGCTCTTATCAGGGATTGCGATCGCCCTTATCTTCTCCAACTTCCCCAGCCCTGTCTTTGCAGCCAACGCTGCACGGCTTACCCCACCACCTAGGTTGAACAAGGAAACTGCAGAAAGACTTCTGTCAGTCGCTGGAAGCTGTCAGGATGGCTGCTGCACTCCAGTGCTCAGTCGCTGATGGAGGCTTCAGAGTCCTAAAGCCTGTCGCTTCTAGTGGGGTGGTGATGTTTGAAACCTCTCTTCAACTGCCGCAGGGTAAGAACCTGACTCATCGCCAGTGTTAAGTATGTGTATTGTATTGAACAATTAACACAAAGACTTCAACGTATAACTCAAACAGGTCTTTACTGGTTGGAGGTAGGGACTATACGTAGGTCTTTACTTCATGCCCACAGGCGGGAACTGAGGGGAGATCAGTACCCACAGTACTATTTATACCCCTATGGCCAGGAGTGGTACTGCGTATCACTACGCCCTACAAGTAGTGCAGTCCTGTCCATAGGTTCAAAGTAGCACACATATTACATACACAACACTCTGAACCAACAGCCATGTGAAATTTACAAAGTTGAAAGGTCTGATGAGTCCTGAACACAAGGACTCATCAAACTAAAGAGAATGTCAGTGTTTGACAGCTTCACAGAGCTTTCAAATGCTGACATTTCTCTTTCAAGAAGTCTTGACAGATAGCACGTCTGGTGTTGATGTGCTCTGTCAGTGATTTCCTCCCTATTGGCTTGCTGAGCCCATAGGGCAGGCTTAACAAGGTCTATCAGGGAAATATTCCTCTGGTTGGTCAGGCAAGGATGGAGGCGGGACATTGACATGACAAGCAGCAGTCCCGCCTCCAACTCGCCTCCATTCACAAAATCCAGCCCATTGTCTTCTAAGCTAAGTCCTTCACTGAAGACTTAATTAGAAAGCCTTCCTGAGCAGAATGTAGCAGCCAGTCTGCTTTCTTTGCCGGTGAGATGAGGCAGCTCCGCAGCCTAAAGGGATGAAGCCTGGAGGAAGAAGCAAAGGTAAGTAATCCTATTAAAACACTCTACACTCACCTCACACAATTACCTGTCCACACGTGCACTCATCACTCACCTCCACAGCGCACTTTTCGGCCCCTCTGACCCCCGCAGACCCATGGCTCGCTTTGCTGACCCTGGCGAGGTCGGAGCCATTGGGAAGCCTACACTTTAGGTCGCAAAATAGGGATTAACCAAAAAACTGCCTGTTAACAGGCAGTTAATTGACACTAATCCCCTTCCCGCCTTGAGGAGATGGGACCCGGCGCGGGTCGAGTATCCGCCTCCTGGGAAGATGGCACGGAGGCAGGTTGGGGCAGGATGGATACCCGCTCCCAGATTCTGCCATTTTCCCAGCAGCCCCGCCTCCACACCCGCCTCCCCAGGGCTGGCAAAATCTCCCCCTATGTTTCTCATTAATATACTCAAGGGGCCAGAAGCTAGTTTTAAGAGTCCGCCTGGGCACCTAAAAAATGGGCCCTACGAATTTAGCAGTGGGAGCATCGCCAGCACAGATTGGATGCAGGCCATCCCATTGCTAAATTGGTATGCTTTGCGCCCATTTACCGTCTGAAAAATGGGCGCAGTGTACGGCAATTTCTGTTCCAGTGAGTAATGTTCCACAGAGGTCTTTGTTGTCGCTGCTCCAATTTATTATATACATTTAAATTATCTGGACTTAGGAATTGAGGGGAAAATATGAAAATTTGCCAATAAAATCAAATTGGAGATATGGGAAATTACGACAACGGTTGTGAAAGACTGCTGAAGGATATAGTTGGCCGAGCAAGGTAGGTAGGTAGGTGACAGATGCAGTTCAATGTGGAAAAATGTGAAGTAACACATTTCAAAGTAAGGACAGGTAAAGGGAATACCCCTTAAATGGCATGATTTTAAGTAGAGTAGAGTAGCAGAGAGAATTTGTTATGCAGGCACACAGGTCATTAAATGTGCAGAACAATTGACCATAAAAAAGACAAACAAAATCCTTGATAACAACAGAAAACGCTGGAAAAACTCAGCAGGCCAGGCAACATCCATGGAGAGAGAAATAGATTTAATGTTTCAGGTCGAAACCCTTCTTCAGGTTTTGACCTGAAACATTAACTCTATTTCTCTCTCCACGGATGTTGCCTGGCCTGCTGAGTTTTTCCAGCGTTTTCTGTTGTTATCAAGGATTTCCAGCATCTGCAGTGTTTTGCTATCGTAAACAAAATCCTTGGTTTTGTATCCAGAGCCAAAGAATGCAAAAGCAAGGAGTAAGTATTGAACTTGTACAAGGCCTTAGTTCAGTCATAGTATTGCAATTTTTGTGAGCAGTTTTGGGCACTCCAGTATAGAAAGGACATAAAAACAATGGAAAAGATGCAACATAGATTCACCAGGACATTATCAGGGGTGAGGGGTTACTATTGTGAAGGAAAACTTAAGAAGTAAAAGGTTGTAAGGTAAATAGTGGTAGGCTGTTTTCCCTGGTTGAGGTGGTAGCAAGAGGGCCTACATTTAAGATAATCACAAAAAGAATTAAATGGATGTTAGAAAACATTCTCTATATAGCATGTGGTTGGAATGTGGAATTCTCTGCCACTGTACATTGTTGAAGCAGAGTCCATAAATGCTCCTAAAAGGGAATTAGATGGTTAATAAAAAAAGAGTAATAAAGATATGGGAGATGAGCAGGCATGTGAGATTAAACAAGATAGTGTGTAGAATAAAATACTGGCACAGACATGATGGGCTGATAGGCCTGCTTCTGTGCTGTAACATTCTGCAGTTCTGTGATTCTAACACTGATGACAACAGATTCAAATTACGTTAGCGCTACAGGCAATTATTCCATGAAAAACGTTTTCCTTTTCCATCGTTGCTAATGGTTTATCCGGCTTTCTTTTGAATGCTGTTAGTCTCACTTACACTTGTCAACCGGTCATATAGTTTGGTGTCAAAAGCAAATGTTATAATATTGTTATTCTGGCAATACTCTCCTCCATAACGTTTGTAATTAATGTAAGCAACAGGGGACAGTGCAGAGTTCTGTGAAACTCCCCACAGACGCAAACCCATTCATCATCACTTTATGCTTTTTACTACGAAGGCAATTTTCAGTTCAGTAACTAATTTGCCCCTAATTCTATATGAACCTTAACCATCTTTAAATGCCTCGTGTGAAAATCTGTCAGCACCTTCTGAAATTCCAAGTAAATTTTATTCACTGGATAACCTTCATTTGCTAATTGAGTTCCTACCTCGGAGGATTTTAGTAAATTCATAAGACATGACCAATTTGACAATAACTATTCTGACCATTCCTCAAGGGTTCGGCACTTGACAGCTACTCAGCATAAGATGCTCTTGTGTAATTTTGCTACTACTGATGTTAAATTATTCTATAATTTTTAGGTTCATGCCTCACTTTTGTTCTAAATATTTGATTAATATGTGTTACTTTCCAGTGCTGCCGAAGAAGCCTTGGCAAGTTGCTGCAGTGCATCTTGTAGATGGTACACACTGCAGCCACGGTACACCGGTAGTGGAGGGAGTGAATGTTTAAGGTGGTGGAAGGGGTGCCAATTAAGCGGACTGCTTTGTCCTGGATGGTGTCGAGCTTCTTGAGCGTTGTTGGAGCTGCACTCATCCAGGCAAGTGGAGAGTATTCCATCACACTCCTTACTTGTGCCTTGCAGATGGTGGAAAGGCTTTGGGGAGTCAGGAGGTGAGACACGCGCCGCAGAATACCTAGCCTCTGACCTCTTGTTACCACAGTATTTATGTAGCTGGCCCAATTAAGTTTCTGGTCAATGGTGACTCCAGGATGTTGATGGTGGGGGATTCGCCGATGGTAATGCTGTTGAATGTCAAGGGGCGGTGGTTAGACTCTCGCTTGTTGGAGATAGACATTACCTGGCACTTCTGTGGCGCGAATGTTACCTGCCACTTGTCAGCCCAAGCCTGAACGTCATCCAGGTCTTGTTGCATGTGGGCATGGATTGCTTCATTATCTGAGGAGTTGTGAATGGCACTGAACATTGTACGGTCATCAGCGAACATCCCCATTTCTGACCTTGTGTTGGAGGGAGGGTCATTGATGAAGCAGCTGAATATGGTTGGGCCTAGGACACTGCCCTGAGGAACTCCTGCAGCTATGTCCTGGGGCTGTGATGATTGACCTTCAACCAGCAGAACCATCTTTCTTTATGCTTGGTATGACTCCAGCCAGTGGAGAGTTTCCCCCCGGTTCCCATTGACTTCAGTTTTACTGGGGCTCCCTGATTCCACACTTGGTCAAATGCTGCCTTGATGTCAAGGGCAGTCACTCTCACCTCACCTCTGGAATTCAGCTCCTTTGTCCATGTTTGGACTAAGGTTGTAATGAGGTCAGAAAATGAGTGGTCTTGGCGGAGCCCAATCTGGGCATCAGTGAGCAGGTTATTGGTGATTAAGTGGCGCTTGATAGCATTGTCTGTAGTGTATGTACCTTTAAGGGGAGAACTACTTTTGACAGCTCCTGTATACTGTAGTACTGGCAGTGACCACACCTGTATATAAACCCTGAGTAGGGATCTGTACGTTTATGTTGTGTATGTACCTTTAAGAGAAGAACTGATTCTGTACTGCAGTACCGGCAGTGACCACCCCTGTATATAAAGCCATAGCAGGCTTCTGTACTTCAGTCTTAAGTTACCCTCGGTTCAGTAAATACCTGTTATTATTGTTCTCCTGCAGTCCGTGTATTATTTATACTCGGACACTACATTGGCGACGAACAGGTTCGAACTCACCTGCAGTACTGCATCCCCTCACGGGGATCTTTCCCTGAGAAGAAGCTTCTTGGAGGTCGAAGTCAGAACAACGGGCGTCGACCGCCGGCAACCGCCCAAGGATCCATCGGAATTCGGAGAGTTGCAGGAGAGGCTGTGGAGAGTTGGGCTTGGCTCCCCAGTCAAAGTGTTCCAGCAAATTGTGCTGGTAGCAGGTAGTGCGCTGACCCTTCCGGACTGCGGCGGGCTCGAGCTCGATCGAGCGGCTCTGCAAAGGGGCCGTGCAGCGTCGTCGGGAGGAAAAGCGAGAGAGAGAGAGAGAGGGTGGAGCGCACAGGGCGCGGTCGGTGCTCAAGAACCGGGCAGCGTAGCGAAAATAAAACAAGGGGAAGGAAAAGTGAGATGCATCGAAGCCACGGGTCGCTGCCATTACCCTGCAGAATGCTAGGAGCAGCGTGTCAGCAAGAGGAAGAAGGAAAAGCGCGGGAGGCGCCATTTTATTCCATTGGGGAAGAAAGAAAAGCGCGGGAGGCGCCATTTTAATCCATTGGTGAAGAAGAAAAAGCGCGGGAGGCGCCATTTTAAATCACCCAAGATGCCGAAAAGTGGCAGTACCACTGCTTTCGACAACGAGGTAGAAGACTGGACCACGTATGTGGAAAGAATTGAAGTGTACTGCGAGGCAAATGAGGTGGCCGATGGAAAGAAGGCGTCGGTATTATTAAATTTGATGGGCGCGAGAACGTACGGCCTATTGCGGAATTTAATTACCCCAGCTAAACCAATGGAGAAAAGTTTTGAAGAAATTGTTAATATCTTACAGGAACACCTAAACCCTACACTGCTGCTGATAGCAGAAAGATTCAAGTTCCATAAAAGAAACCAGCACAAAGATGAGAACAATGCTGACTATCTTACGGAACTACGCAAGTTATCGAAGCACTGCCAGTTCGGAGCAGGACTGGCAGACACCTTACGGGATAAGTTTGTCTGCGGGCTCCAGAGAGAAGGAACCCAGAAACGACTACTTTCGGAAAAGGACCTGACGCTAGAACAGGCTTTCAGCGTGGCAGTATCCTACGAAGCAGCAGCACGGGGAGCTGCGGAAATACAACAGAAACCACAGGAATACAATGCTAACGAAATGGCATATGGAACAGAAAAGTGCTATTGCTGCGGCAGAACAACCCATGATCAGAAGGACTGCTGGTTTAAGGACAAAGTATGCAGGCAATGTGGGAAAATGGGACATATAGCAAGAGTCTGCAGGTTGGGAAAGAAAACCAACACTACAAGAACTACTAAGGAAAAGTACAAGAAAGTAAAGAAATTGACAGACAGTAGTTCGGAAGATCAGGAGAGTGATAAGGACTCCGGGAGCAGGAGACTAAGTTGTCTAAAGTTACACAACATGATCGCAAAGGAGGATCACCGAACCATTTGGGTCACCCTCATGATAGCAGGGTCCCCAGTAAAGATGGAATTGGACACAGGATCAGCCCTAACTGTCATGAATCGATGAGATTATGAGCGGCTATTCTCACACATACCCTTGAAGGACACGCCCATTGTATTGAAGACATAAACGGGGCAAAAAGTCTACCCCAGAGGAAAAATAAGGGTGCCAGTTGAATACAACGGCAAGGAAACACAGAAACTGTATCTATATATACTACCAGATGGAGGACCACCATTATTGGGACGTGAATGGATCCGAAAAATACAATTGGATTGGCATTCCATTCAGGCGCTAACTGTGACTGATAAAAAGGATGATGACGTCACACCTGGACGACAGACAAAAATTCTAACTGACGTGAAAGAGGTGTTCCAACAAGGACTTGGGACTCTAAAAGGAGTAACGGCAATGATAAAAATCGAAGATAACGCAAACCCAAATTTTTTTAAGGCCAGACCGGTACCTTACGTGATCCGCCCAGCCGTTGAAGCAGAGCTGGAGAGTCTGGAGCGTTCGGGTGTGCTGTCCAAGGTGGACTGCAGCGAGTGGGCCACACCCATTGTTCCTGTAATGAAGAAATCATTGAACAGCACGCCTGGGGAACCGAAGAAGGTTCGCATCTGTGGGGACTTCAAGGTAACTGTGAACCCAGTCCTGCACACAGTACAATATCCACTTCCACGGATAGAAGATATTTTCGCCTCACTATCTGGAGGGAAACGCTTTACAAAGATTGATCTGGCCCATGCGTATCTATAAATGGAGGTGGAAGAAGCATCTAGGAAATACCTCATGATAAACAATCACAAAGGCCTTTACCAGTAAAATTGACTGGTATTCGGGGTAGCATCAGCCCCGGCTATTTGGCAGAGGGCGATGGAACAAGTCCTGCAAGGGATCCCGGGGACCCAGTGTTATTTGGACGACATCCTGGTTACGGGCGAAAATGACAGTGAACACCTTGCCAACCTGGAGCAGGTGCTCACGAGATTACAGGAATATGGGCTACGAGCCAACCGCCCCAAATGCGAGTTCTTCAGGAGACAAATCTCGTATTGTGGCCGCATGATTGATGAGGAAGGGTTGCATAAGTCGCCGGACAAGATTGAGGCTGTAGTCAAGGCTCCAGCACCGGAAAATGTGTCGCAACTGAGGTCGTTCCTCGGGTTGGTGAACTACTACCATAAGTTCTTGCTGAATTTATCTACAATTCTGCACCCACTGAATGCCCTACTGTAAACTGGAGTGACATGGAAATGGAGTGATGAGTGTAAGCGTGCCTTTCAGAAATGTAAATGCCTAATCACTTCAAAAGGAGTATTAGCCCACTACAATCCAACACTACCGATTCGGTTAGCATGTGATGCGTCTCGCTACGGCATCGGAGCGGTGCTGTCACATAAATTCCTTGACGGTTCAGAGAGGCCAATAGCCTTTATGTCGTGCTCGTTAACCTCAGCCGAGCGTAACTACGCCCAGATTGACAGGGAGGCCCTCAGCCTGGTATGGGGGGTGAAGAAGTTCAATCACTATCTGCACGGGCAGAAATTCACCCTACTGACTGATCATCAGCCCCTGGTCTCCATTTTTAACCCAAAGAAGGGCGTTCCGGTGATGACGGCGCAACGGCTGCAAAGATGGTCACTTTTTCTAGGGGCACATCAGTACGACATAGAGTACAAGGGTACGAAACAGCATGGAAACGCTGATGGGCTGTCGCGCCTACCGTTGCCTACGGTAGAAGAAGCACATGCAGTGGACCCTGTTGAGATATTCCATGCGACCATAGTCGAATGTCTACCTGTTACAAGCTCAAGTATAGAGAAGGAAACCCGAAATGACCCGACACTCTCTCGGGTCCATGAGTTGACGGTGAAGGGATGGCCAGCACATGGCGAGTCACTGTTGCCAGCATTCTCGCCAAGGAGAGAACAGCTGTCAGTGTGCCGGGGGACCTTGATGTGTGGATCCCGAGTGGTAATTCCACCCAAGTTGAGAGATAGAGTGCTCAATGAGCTTCATGAGGGTCATCTGGGAGGGGTAAAAATGAAGAGCCCAGCCAGGGCGTTTGTGTGGTGGCCGGGAATCGATAAAGTAATCGAGGATATGACCAAGAGATGCACAGGATGCCAGAAGGTCCAAAACGCTCCACCACAGGCCCTGCTACATCCATGGGAGTGGCCCTCATCTCCATGGCAACGGGTACACATTGATTTTGCTGGCCCATTTATGGACTCAATGTTCCTAATCGCTTTGGATGCCCACTCGAAATGGCCAGAGGTCATCAAAATGTCCTCCACCACCACGGAGAAAACTATTGCAGTCCTACGGACCATCTTCGCCAGGAATGGCTTGCCAGAACAGATTTGCTCCGACAATGGGCCACAGTTTGTGTCTGAGGATTTCCGGAGGTTTCTGATGAATAATGGGGTGAAACATTACACATCTGCCCCATATCATCCAGCCACAAATGGATTGGCTGAGAGGTTTGTTCAGACCTTTAAAAAGGCAATAAAGGCAATGTATAATGATGACATACCACTACAACACAAGGTGGATAATTTCTTGCTTGCTTACCGGAATGCGACGCATGCAGTCACCAACCAAACTCCAGCCATAATGTTCTTCAACCGAAGGCTAAGATGTCGCCTGGATTTGCTCAAACCAAACATAAGACGAGATGTTGAGGATAAGCAATTCCAGCACATAAATGAGAAGCCAGCCAGGAGCTTCAAGATAGGGCAACCAGTCTTGGCCCGCGACTACCGAACAGAAAAATGACAGCCAGGAACGATATGCACACAGCAGGGACCACTAATGTACACAGTGGACATTGGCGCGAGCATCGTGAGACGCCATGCTGACCAGATTCTAGAGTCACAGGAACAAGCCAAACCCATACCACGAGCAGGTGCACCTGGTAATCAACCCGAAGTACAGATTGCGTCTACCTCAGAAGCAGTGGTATTGGAAGCTGACGAACCAACCAATGACACTGAGCCAGAATCAACTCCGCCGCAAGAACAGGATACTCGAGAAAGGCGCTATCCAGTCAGGATCAGGAAGCCTCCTCAAAGACTGAACTTATAAATGATTATTTCAGTTGATGTATATAGTACAGAGAAAATTGTAATTGAAATTAGTTATTATTTAGTTGTTAAATGAATGTTATATACTGTTTATCTAAAAGGGGAGGAATTGTTGTGTATGTACCTTTAAGAGAAGAACTGATTCTATACTGCAGTACCGGCAGTGACCACCCCTGTATATAAAGCCATAGCAGGCTTCTGTACTTCAGTCTTAAGTATCCCAGCATTTTCAGCTGTGCAGCTGCCTCAGTCAACAGGAGGAGAAGGAGCAGCCAAACCAGGAGAGTGGAAAGTGGTGGTCTCCTGACCAGGAAGAGGAGGACAATGATAGGCCACCACCACCACCTCCACCATCATCATCACATCAACAGAGGTGCCTGGAGAGAGAGGACAGAGGAAGAGAAGGAGAAGGGAGGCCAGCAACAACACCAACCAGGGGAGAGGCCTTTCCTATCACTGCTTCCCCAAATTGGCCTCCAATTCAGGAGAGGGAGAGAGGGGTGAGAAACCACCATCAACAACCAACTGTTTGGAAGGAGGGAAGAACATCATATTTTCTGAACATCTACAGGTGGGTGTTATTTGGGGCACTCTCCCAAAGACTTTGTATTTTAGGTGGGGGGAGAAAAGAAGAAACAAGGCCGGATCATCAAGGGGTGCCTGTGTGTGTGTGTGGCTCTTGTTAAAAGCTAGGCCACGCACACCACTAATAAGCACCCCTTCTATTGCCTGACCTGGGACAGCTGGAGCTGCCTAGGTGAAGTCCAATTACATCGTTAAGACCTGGTGTGGGACTGAGCCTGGGGCATCTCTAGCTTTCCCAGGTGAAGACATCTTCTCCCCCTGCCAGAAGACCACCACCGTCAAAGACTTTAAATTCCCATCGGAGATTGCACCCCTGCCAACACCCACCCACCCACCATCCTGAGTGGCAACCCTGCCCTTGCGGCCTCCCTCCTTCCCACCCCCCTCTCTCTCTCTCTCTTTGTCTCTCTCTGCCTATTTCTCTGAGGCACCTCAATATCATCTCTTTTTATTAATTGTCTATTGAGCAGAGGGGAGAAGGCCCCTCTCCCAATTTCAATCAATAAGGGGAGAGGTGTGTCTTCATTTTAAACAGCTCCCTCTGCTCAATAGAGGACCAAAAAATACCTGAGGCCATTAACACCTTCAGGCCTGTGACTTGGGGTGAGTGTAGCCCTTATAAAAACACCCCATAATGGCAACTGTACCTTCGCCGGTGGCGGGGCCAGCCAGGACTTATGCGGGAGTGACAGCCACAGCCACAGCTGCTCCTGCTGCTTCTGCTGCCCCGTCACCTTTTAAACTTATGACAAAAAAGCTTGGGGTGAAGAGCTACACTCACCCCACTATGACCATTGAGGCCTGCGTTAAAGCCATGGCTGGGGTTGTCGGCCCCTCAGCCATCGTCGCGGCCTCAAAAATGTACGGGAAGTCTGTGTTCTTCCTGGGGTCGGAGCGGGCGGTGTCCCTGGCCGTCGCCAAGGGGCTCACCGTGGGTGGGACCTTCCTGCCGGTGGATCCTCTCGAGGCCGCCGCGCAGAGGATCGTCATCTCGAACGTCCCGCCCTATGTTCCTGGTGAGCTCCTCCTCCCCCATTTATGCCAACTTGGGGAGGTGAGGTCGGGGATCACACCCATCCCGCTCGGCTTCCGTGAGGCCAGCCTTCGCCACGTCTTCTCCTTCCGGCGCCAGCTTTTTATCCAGCTGGCGCGGGAGGAGGACACCGACGGGGCGTTCGTCGCCCACCACGAGGGGACCGCCTATCGCGTCTTCTGGACGTCGGATGGTGTGCGGTGCCATGCCTGCAAGGAGGTGGGGCACATCAGGAAAAACTGCCCCGCCTCCAAGGCCGCCGGATCATCTCGTGCGGCTGAGGCTGGCGCCGCCGCCGCTCCTCCCCCCAGATCTGCCCGCGCGTCGGGAATGTCTGATGCGCGGTTGACATCGGGGGGCCGATGCCACCAAGGCCTCTGGCGGGGGGGAGGGAGCGCGTCCGGCCGGAAAGAAGGCACGGCGAAAAAATAAACACCTTAGGGCGGGTCCCCCCGTGGATGGCCAGCCCTTGCCCCTTGCGCCCCTTACACCCGCGCTCCTCGCAGAGTTAATCGGGGCAGACGCGAGTGGGAGGGGCCTCGTGCCCGAGCCTGTGGCCGCAACTGCCATAGCGGAAATGCCAATATCTGCGGCCGGGCTCGGGCCCAAGGAACCCGACAAACCTGCTCCGCCGGAGGGAGCGGACGAGGAGGCCCCTGCAGACATGGAGGTCTCCCTCACTCCCTCCGTGTTAAAAAGAAGGCGCGACCCCCTGGAAGAGGAGTAGGACCGGGAGGAGGAAGGTCCCTCCGAGCAGGGGGAGTCATCGCCCGCCACGGGTACTGCGCCCCCCACCCGCTGTCATTACCACCGGCGATCGGCAGGGGTCGCCTGTCCCTCGGGAGGCTGAGGCAGATGGGTCTGTCCGGCACATGCCTCCCGGGGATGGGGACGAGACTTTGCCCATGGGGGTGGGCGCGGGACAACCCGCGGCGGTGATTGACATTTTATCGGTGCCGTTACCCCTCGCCGGGTCGGGTGGCCTGGGGTCTGGGTCGGGCGAGCTCGAGGAAAATGAGCTCGCCCAATGCGACCCGGACATCTCCCAGGGGCTGCTCGTCCCAGTGGAGGTTTTAATTGAAAACACCCCATCCGCTGGGTCGGAGGCTGGTGGCGGGGAGGAGGATGGCCCCCTAGCTGCGTCTCTGGTGCTGGACGTACTGGAGGAGCTGGGAATTGTTCTCTCCCCGGTTTCTCCTGTCGTTCTGGCGTCTGAGGTGGGGGGGGACTCTGAACCGCCGCCGTCTTCTGGCCCGGCGCCCCTAGAGGAGCCCAGGGAGGAATCCTCTGCCGCCGATCCTGGGGGTGGGATCTGGGCGGAGGCGGGGCCGGCTGGTGCGGCCGAGCCGTTCGCTGCGCACTGTGCGACGGACGGGTCGGCCGCTGGTGACGACCCCCTGGAGGAGGATGGGGGCTCGGTGATGGGCACGGAGGACGATTTGGACTTCACCGTCCACGAGGCGTTGGATGACCTCGTGCCCCCCGCCGAGTCTCTCCTCATTCCCGTAAGGAAACTCCGGGACTTTATGGCCACGTGCCAGGGTCGGCAAAATAAGATCCGGCTGGCCCTCGACAGGTGGCCGGAGCTGGCGCTGCTCATCGTGTCTGTCCGAGCCGCCGTTAAAATCATGGGCGCGGACGAGGGCATGGACCCGCTCGAGCTGCGTTGGCTCAGAATGTTTCTCACTGGGCTGAGGAAGTGGCGGCTGACCAGCGGCTGCGTCCCTCCCCCCGTTAGGTGTAGGTAGAGGTTGCACTATGCTTCTGACATGAAGATAACCATAGCCAGCCTCAAGATCAATGGCAGCAGGGAGGCGTGCCACAGATTCAACAACTTCTCGGTCCTTCGGGACGGGAAGTATGCGGTGTGTTTCCTGCAAGAAACCCACACCGTTCCGGGAGACGAAGCCACGTGACTCCTGGAGTGGCAAGGAGGGGTCAGCATGAGTCACCTCTCCAACAATTCTAGCCGGGTGGCTATCTTGCTGGCCCTGCATTTTCAGCCGGAGCTCTTGGGGGTCAAGGAGCACGTGCCGGGCCGCTTGCTCCAGGTCACTGTTTGCCTGGGGGGCGTGCCGCTCCATCTAGTGAACGTGTACGCCCCTCAGACCGGTGCGCAGCAAGTGCGCTTCTTCAAAGAAGTGTCCGCTCTTTTGGGCTCCGTCGACGCGGGCGAGTGCGTCATCCTCGGGGGGGATTTTAACTGCACCCTCGAGGTGAGGGACCGTTCGGGTCCCCCGCGAAGCCCGGCGGCGATGGAGAAGTTGAGGGACCTGGTCGGGTCCTTCGACTTGGTGGACGTCTGGCGAAATCTCCACCCCGACTCCAGCGCCTTCACTAGCGTGAGGTCTGGGGGAGGAAGGTCCAGAATCGACCGCCTCTACATTTCCCGGGCGTACGTCTCCTGCATTCCGGCGGCTTCCATGCGGCCGGTGCCGTGCACAGACCACCACCTGGTGTGGGTGGAGCTCACTCCGCTGCGCACGCGGTGGGGGGGTCCGCGTAGTGGCATTTTAACAACCTGCTGCTGGAGAACGCGCGGTTCCAGGATTCGTTTCGTCGGTTCTGGGCCGACTGGAGAAGGAAGCGGGGGGGCTTCCCCTCCTTGAGGCTATGGTGGGACGTGGGCAAGGCTCACATCCATCTCGTCTGTCAGGAGTACGCGAAGGGGTCAACCAAGAGGCGGGAGGCCCGGGTTGGGTGGTTGGAGAAGGAGGTGCTCGACCTGGAGTCCCGTCTCGGTCAGGTCATCGAGGACCCAGCCCTGCGGCAGGTGTACGAAGAGAAGAAGGGCGCGCTGAAGGACCTGCAGCTCGTCGGGTCCTGAGGCGCGTACGTGAGGTCGCGGATCCAGCTCCTGCGGGACCTGGACCGTGGCTTCCCCTTCTTCTACTCGCTGGAAAAAAGACGGGGGGTCCGTAAGCAGCTCTTGGGGCTGCTGGCCGACGACGGATCACTGGTCTCGGATCCGGAGGGAATCAGCGCGAAGACCCGTGCCTATTACGGAGCTCTGTTCTCTCCGGATCTGTCCAGCGAGGATGCGCACAGAGTTTTGTGGGAGGACCTGCCGAAGGTCAGCCCGGAGAGCGCCGAAAAATTGGACGCTCCCCTAAGCCTGGCGGAGCTGACCGGCGCACTCCGCCAGCTCTCTAGGGGAAAGTCCCCAGGGCTGGACGGGCTGACCGTGGAGTTCCACAAGGCGTTCTGGGACGTCTTGGGCGACTACGCGTGGGTCCTGGGGGAAAGTTTGGCGACCGGGGAGATGCCCCTCTCTTGGCGCAGGGTGGCCATTGTCCTGCTGCCTCAGAAGGGCGATCTCCGCCTCCTTAAGAACTGGCGCCCGGTCTCCCTCCTCAGCACGGACTATAAAATCTTTGCCAGGGCCATGTCTGCTCACCTTGGCACCGTGGTGGCCCACATGATCCACCCCGACCAGTCCTACACGGTCCCGGGCCGGACCATCCACGATGACATCCATCTGGTCCGGGACCTGGTCCACCACTCCCAGAGGGCTGGTCTGTCGGTCGCCTTCCTTTCCCTGGATCAGGAGAAGGCGTTCGACAGGGTGGATCACGAGTATCTCTTCGGGACTCCGCGCGCATTCGGGTTCGGGACGCATTTCGTTGCCCGGATCCGACTTCTGTATGCCGCCGCGGAGTGTCTGATTAAAGTTAACGGGTCCTTGATGGCACCCCTTCACTTTGGGAGGGGGGTGCGTCAGGGATGCCCCATGTCCGGTCAGTTATACGCCATTTGCGTGGAGCCTTTCCTGTGCCTCTTGCGGAAGAGGTTGACAGGACAGGCTCTGCAAGGGCCGGGCGTGTAGGTGGTCCTCTCGGCTTACGCTGATGATGTGCTCCTCACAGTCACGGATCCCGCTGAATTGCGGAGGATGCGGGAATGCCAGCAGATTTACTCGGACGCATCCTCCGCCAAGATCAACTGGGAGAAATGTTCTGGACTCCTGGTGGGTCAGTGGCGGGTGGACTCCCTGCCGGAGGAGTTCAGGCCTTTCGCCTGGAGCACCACGCACCTCCTCTATTTGGGAGTCTACCTTAGCCCTGCCGAGGACGCCTGGCCGGCGAACTGGCAAGAGCTGGAGGCCAAAGTCACCGCTAGCCAAGGACGCTGGACAGGACTGCTCCGAGTGTTATCCTACAGGGGTCGAGCGTTGGTCATAAACCAGCTGGTGGCCGCCATGTTGTGGTACCGGTTGGTCACTTTGATCCCTCCCCCTGCGTTTGTCGCCAAGATGCAGAAGAAGCTCATCGACTTCTTCTGGGACAAAAGGAAGCACTGGGTCTCTGCCACGGTTCTGTGTCTCCCGCTTAGGGAGGGTTGTCAGGCGCTGGTGTGCCTTCGCACCCAGGCTACGACTTTCCGTCTTCAGACGCTGCAGAGATACCCGTACGTCGAGAATCCTCCATTTTTCTTCCGCCAGCTGCACGGCCTCAACTACGACACACAGCTCCTGTTCGCGAAAGTGGGCGGCAGGCGTGCCGGCCTGCAGGAGCTGCCTATCTTCTACCAGGAACTGCTATGGGTTTGGAACTACGTTGCTTCCAGGCGGAGCTGTCCCCCGTCAGGAGCGGCGGCTCTCCTTCGGGAGCCGCTGCTCAGGAATCCGCACCACCACGAACGCAGGTTCGGGCGGCTGGCGGAGGGCAGGGCTGTGCCTGGCAAGGTGACCAGAGTCGGGGACCTGCTCGATGGCGGAGGAGCGGGCTGGGTGGCGCCAGAGGATCTGGCGCAGTGCCTGTCCTGGGCCAACGTCTGGCTCGTGGTCGAAGCCATCGAATCGGTGAAAGCGGCACTGGGCCCCGACTCCACTAGATGTATCGAGGCGGCTCAAGCATGTGGCGCGATCCCGTCAAAGCTTACCCCCGTTCGGACGGAATTCCTCATCGGTGCCCGGCCCCGAAACTCCCCTCGGGAACCGGCGCCTCACAACTTGAGCCGTCTCGAGGAAATACCCTCCGTGCCTTTTCATTCCACGCGGAGGGGTTTCCTGTATAGGCTGCTCCTGCACACTCTCCACTTTGCCATCTTCGTCTACCGTCCAGACACGCCTTGGCGTGGCGTCTTGCCGACTGGCGGTGGCGGAGGTCCCCAATGGAGGGCTCTCTACCCGGGAGTCCTCCCTTGTTCCATCGGGGACTTGGCCTGGAGGGTGTTGCACGGAGCGGTCCCGTGCAATAAGGTTTTAAGTAGGTTCACGGACTCCCAGGCCGCCTGCATTTTTTGTGGCCTGGAGGAGTCCGTGTTTCACGTTTATATGGAGTGTGAAAGGTTGCAGCCCCTCTTTCACTACTTGAAGGGGCTGCTCCTCGATTTTTGGTTGCACTTCAGTCCCACGCTCTTGATCTACGGTCACCCGGTGCGGAGGGGAGCAGACAGGTTGGAGGACCTCCTTGTGGGCCTGCTCCTGGGCCTGGCTAAAAGAGCCATCAATTGGTCCAGGTAGCGGGCGGTCGAGGGGGTCGTCCAGCCGGATTGCCTGCCTCTCTTCCGCGGCCATGTTCGCGCCCGGGTGGCCCTGGAGATGGAGCACGCGGTGTCCGCCGGCACGCTTGAGTATTTCCGCGACCGGTGGGCGCCGCGGGGACTGGAGTGCATTATCAACCCGGAAAACCAAATTTTAATTTGATTTGTTAAGTTTTAGTTGAACTTTTGTTTATTTACAGTCCAATTGGTTTTTTTTGGGGTCCAAACAAAAAGAGTATCCTCTGTTCAGTAAATACCTGTTATTATTGTTCTCCTGCAGTCCGTGTATTATTTATACTCGGACACGACAGTTTAGTTTTAGAGTAACCCTCATCCAGTAAATACCTGTTGATTGTTCCTGCAGTCTCATGTCTAGTTATTGAAGGACACACAACATCAAAAATACACAGATCTAACAGTGGCGACGAGGCAGATTCAAACCTACCTGCAACTCTGCATTACCTCCCAGGGATTTGCTCCTGGAGAACAGTGGAAGAAAGTTGAGGCCAGAAGCACGGGAGTCGACCACGAGCAACTGCACAGTCATCCAGCAGAGATTGAGCTTCGCAGGGGAGGCTGCTGAGAGCTGGGCTTGGTTCTCCAGTCACGGTGGTCCAGCGAAACGGGCTGGCAACAGGTGCGGTGCAGACCCTTCGCGGCTAGAGCCGACCGACGGCACAGAAAAGGCCAAGCAGTGTCGACGGGAGAAGAGAGAGGGTAGAGTGCACAGGGCGCAGCCGGTGTTCAGGACCGAGCGGCGTCGACGGGAGAAGAAAGAGGGTAGAGCGCACAGGGCGCAGCCGGTGTTCAGGACTGAACGGCGTCGACGGGAGAAGAGAGAGGGTAGAGCGCAAAGGGCGCAGCCAGTGTTCAGGACCGAACGGCGTCGACGGGAGAAGAGAGAGAGGCGCGAAAGAAAACGTGCAGAGCGCAGCCGGTGTTCAAGGGCCGAGCAGCCGCAGCGGAGAAGAAGGGAGAGTGCGGGAAAACGCCATTTTGAGCTGCAGCGGAGAAGAAGGGAAGCGCGGGAAAATGCCATTTTGAGCCAGTCTAACCACACCCAGGGATGCTGAAGAGTGGCAGTATCACAGCGTTCGACAATGAAGTCGAAGATTGGACGAAATATTTCGAACGCATAGAAGCGTACTGCAAGGCGAATGAAGTGCCAGATGAGAGGAAAGCGCTGGTATTGTTGAATTCCATGGGTGCAAAAACGTATGGCTTACTGCGAAACCTAGTAACCCCAGAGAAGCCAGTGGACAAGGATTTTGGAAACATAGGCCTAGAAATTCAGTATAGCCACTTTTGGGGCGGTAAAGTCGGGCGGCCGCTAAAGTTTGCGCCCGGCGCAAAGTCGCGCCCCCTTCGCCGATATTCAGTCACATCGCCCCAAGAGGTTGCTGCTGCGCTAAAACAGGCGATGCACGACTATCTTTAGGCGCTAAGCCGGCGGTGCTGAGCGATACCCCCGAGGCCGGGCGCAGCGCAGGTGCGGCGAGTTCTTGATTGACGGCAGACACTCTGGCGCCGGTCAGCTCTTAAAGGGGGAGGGTGGATTTGTTTGCCTGCCATGCCCTGCACACTGCAGCCCTCAACCTAGGCCTGACCACTTCAGCTTCACCTGCACAACGCCCAGGGCTATGGAGAAGGCCAGGGAGAGAGCGCAGCGCTTCAGCGACGGTGACCTGAGGCTGCTGGTTGGCGGAGTGGAGCGCAGGCGCCATGTTCTGTTCCCAGAAGGTGGCAAGAGGCCGCTGCCCAGCGCCTACCGGAAAGCCTGGAGGGAGGTCTCAAACAGAGTGTCTTCCAACAGCGTGGTTGCCAGGACTCCTGTGCAATGCCAGAAGAAGTTCAACGACCTCACTCGGGTTGTCAGGGTGAGTACCCTTTCCAGTGTCCTCCTCATCCTTGCATGTGCACCTCACTTTATGGGCAAAGGGACCTGAAAGCCCTAATGGCCAGCCCTCATCCAGCAGCTATGGGACTGGCATGAAAATCACTTGCACATTCAGCACTTTACACACTGTCCAAGCTATTCGACCATGGGAGGCAGTGCAGACAAGATCAGGGTTACACACTGTCCAAGCTATTCGACCATGGGAGGCAGTGCAGACAAGATCAGGGCTACACACTGTCCAAGCTATTCGACCATGGGAGGCATTACAGACAAGATCAGGGCTACATACTGTCCAAGCTATTCGACCATGGGAAGCAGTGCAGACAAGATCAGGGCTACACACTGTACAAGCTATTCGACCATGGGAGGCAGTGCAGACAAGATCAGGGCTTCACACTGTACTTGGAGGCCGTCCTTTCTCTTGCAGGCCAAGGTGGCGCACAACCGGCGCAACCGAACTGAGACCGGGGGAGGCCGTCCTGACGTAAAAGAGCTCTCCGACCTCGACCAGCATGTGGAGCGCATTATGGCAGGCCGGCTGATTGGCCCCGTCGCCAGTGGAGATGCCGACCCTGTTCTGGGCACCAATGGTAAGGGCATCACTTTTTGGACCTCTCTCGTTCCACTTGCACATCAGATCAGCATCCTTTGCCACTGTCCGACCAATGCGGTGAATGGCGCCACTCATGCCTCCCTCGCTGCCGCCCTGTCCTCACTCTAAAGCTACTCTTGTGCCTTCCTGCTTTCAGATGGTGAATCGCCAGGTGAGGAGGCTGGCCCTCAAGCTGCCACTGTCAGCCCTTCGGAAGACGAGGAGGAGGAAGAGGAAGCCGGCCCATCAGTGCCAACCTCAGCCGCGCCAGCCCATGGCGATGTAGGGGACACGTCTTCCCTGGAGGGGAGCCGGGGGGGAAGGGTCGGAGGAGAGTGAAGCTCCGGGGCCCAGCAGCCTGCAGCAACGCGGGAGGGGTGGGGAAGCTCGGCGGACTTCTCCCCAGAGGGTGAGTGCGGCCTCCAGTCCTGCGACGGTCAGCGCAGAGGAGGTGCGCCTCCTAGAGGAAATGGCTGTCCAGGCTGAGCGCAGGCATACTGAGCTCATGGCTGCAGTGGCAAGGATGCCTGACTCCATAGAGTCTCTGTCAAGGAGTGTGCAGCAATTCGGAGCAGCACAGGCCAGGAGTCTGCAACAATTCAGTGCAGCACAGGCCAGGAGTCTGGAACTATTCAGTGCAGCACAGGCCAGGAATCTGCAGGACTTCGCGGCAGCACAGTCGGCTTCTAGCCAAGTGCTCAGTCGTGCCGTCCATTCACTGGCTGGTGTCATGCGGACACAGACCAGGGCCACACGGGCCCTAACTGCTGCCACCCTCGCTGGATCAGCCAGGCATCGCCAGGGCACTCGCCGTGCAGCAGCAGCCAGCAGTCTGTTCTTCAGCTGTTTGCTGCGCATGCTGCAGTGCTGGCCCGTGCGAGTGCCAATGTCTCAGGCGACCAGCGAGCACCTGCGATCTGCCAGGTTGCCACCATTCCTGCAGCCGACACTGCCACTCTGCCATTGCAGCTGCCACGAGCTGCTGGACAGACTGCTGCCGCCCAGCCAGAGTTGGAGCAGTCAGCAGCCGGCCACTCCAAGGCCAGAGCTGGTGCAGGCCGACCCCCAAGGGCATCTGCCGTCTCGCCATCTGCCCCTCAGCAGCCTTCCCCCAGCCTTGCTGCAGCCACTGGGCTCCCATTGAGGAGGAGCAGCAGGGCGGGCAGGGGCCAGGCAAGGATGCGCAAGGCATCGCCCTCGCAGGGCAAAAAGTAGAGGTATGCACAAATGCCTGGTGCTTGTTGTAAGGCCGACACTGGTGCAGTTGTTTTTGTGTAAGGCCGAGACTGGTGTCTTTCTTTCTTTTTGTAAGGCCGAGACTGGTGTCTTTCTTTCTTTTTGTAAGGCCGAGACTGGTAGTTTTGTGTTTTTGGAGGGGGCTTCTCCACATGAGCATGTAATGTGGGAAGGGCAGAGGTTTTCAATAAATTATTGTTGTTAAATTGCAGTGTGCATGGTTTTTTTGGTTAAGTCCTGGTTGCCCTGCTCGGCTGAGGACTTGTGGAGTGGCTACATTCATCTGCTGACATTGGCACAAGCCAGTCCCTGAGAGGGGGCCTAGAACCGACGTTCAATAAGGCGGCGACGGGCGGCCCTTGCACTTTGTGCCTCCCTCCTGTGCTGGTCCTCCTCCTCCTCCTCCTGCTCCTCCTCCTGAGGTGGTCCTCCAATCTCTGGTGGCAGTGCCCGAGTCCTGCGGATAGCCAGGTTGTGCAGCATGCAGCAAGCGACCAGAAAATGGGAGACTCGCTCCGGCGAATACTGGAGGGCTCCACCGGAACGATCCAGACAGCGGAACCGTTGCTTCAGGACGCCGATTGTTTGTTCGATGATGTTCCTGGTCGCTTGATGGCTATCGTTGTATCCCTCTTCAGCAGGGGTGCTGGGCGCACGGAGCGGGGTCATCAGCCAGGTACACAAAGGATAGCCTTTGTCCCCGATAAGCCATCCTCGTGGGTGAGGCTGTGCCTGGAACATGTCTGCCACAGAAGTCTGTCGCAGGATGAAGGCATCGTGGCTGCTGCCTGGAAAGCGGGCATTGACAGCTAGGATGAGCTGCCTATGGTCACACACCAGCTCGATGTTCAGCGAATGGTAGCCCTTCCGGTTGCGGTAATCCTCGGCATTCTCCAGAGGTGCCCGCAAAGCCACATGCGTGCAGTCAATGGCGCCCTGCACCATGGGGAAGCCCGCGAATGCTGCAAAGCCCATTGCACACTGTTGCTGCTTGGCAAGGGCCATGGAGAAGGAGATGAACTGACGTCTCCTTTTGAAAAGGGCATTGGTCACCTGGCGGATGCAGCAATGCACGGCGAACTGGGAGATGTTGGCAATGTCCCCGGTAGTGGATTGGAAGGAGCCGGTGGCATAGAAGTTGAGAGCCACCGTCACCTTCACTGCCACCAACAGAGACGTCCTGCTCCTCAGCTGTGGCTGCAGATCACCGCCAAGCAGCTGGCAGATCTCTGTGACCACGTCCCTTCTGAATCGCAGCCTCTGAACACACTGCTCCTCAGACATGTTGAGATAGGAGAACTGCTGGCGGTATACCCTGGGTGGGTAAGGCCTCCTTTGCCGACGCCTGTTGCCCCCTCTCCGTCTAGCCAGGGCTGCCACTCTCTCACGGCGTCTGTGAGCCCTTTGGATGTAATTGAGAAAGCCAGCGTTGACACCCATTGCAGCCCCCGTAATATGCTGGCAAACAATGAGATGTCAATGAAGGCAAAGACTAGTGGAAAGCTGTGGCCTGAAGCCAGAAGTACCTGTCCGAGTGTTGGGCCAAAGCAGAAAGCTATCTACCTTGGTCTCTCTCCAAAGATCCATTTCTCAAGAAGGAGTGCTGCGAAATGGCAGCCTTTTATAGTGCAGGAGGATTGCCCTTTAATTTGCGCCCCCTGCGCCCCGCATCGGCTGAGCACCGTTCCACTCTAACAGTCGCTAGGGGCGCCAGGCGCACAATGGGGCGTCGCCACTGAATTTCCGGTTGGGGGCGCACAAAGGGCGTTGCACGAGGAAATGACGTCATGATCTGCACGCGCAGCTGAGCGCGCGCAAAGTCTTTGCGCCGCCGCTAAATCTCTAGTGAAGTTGGGGCGAGGTGCAGTTCGCGCTGCACCCGGGCGCTAGCCGCCTAGCGCCCGACATCTACTCCTCCTAAGGCGCTAACGGCTGGCGCAACCAACTGAATTTCTAGGCCATAGTGTCAACCATACAGAACCACTTAAACCCCACACCGCTGCTGATAGCAGAAAGATTTAAGTTTCACAAAAGGAACCAGCATAAAGATGAAAGTAATGCTGAGTATTTAACGGAACTGCGTAAGCTATCGAAACACTGCCAGTTTGGAGCGGGACTGGCAGATACCTTAAGGGACAAGTTTGTGTATGGGCTTCCAAGTGAAGGAACCCAGAAACAGCTTTTATCTGAAAAGGACCTTACGCTGGAAAAGGCTTTCAGCATGGCAGTATCACACGAAGCAGGCACACGGGGCGCTGCAGAGATACAACGGAGACCGCAAGAATATGGCACAAATGAAATGTCATACGGAACAGTGAAGTGTTATCACTGCGGCAGAACAACACACGACCATAATGATTGCTGGTTTAAGGACAAAGTGTGCAGACAGTGTGGGAAAGTAGGACACATAGCAAGAGTCTGCAGGTCGGGAAAGAAAACCAGCAGCAAGAAATCTCCACAGGAGAAGTACAAGAAGGTACATAAGGTGACGGAGAGTAGTTCAGATGAACAGAAAAGTGATACAGAATCCGGAAGCAAGGAGCTGGGTTGTCTGAAACTACATAAGGTGATCCAAACGGAGGATCATCAAACTATCTGGGTCACGCTCAAGATAGCTGGAGTCCAAGTGAAAATGGAATTGGACACTGGATCAGCCCTAACAGTCATAAACCGAAGGGACTACAAGCGGCTATTCTCACATATACCCTTGAGAGATAGAGATTGTCTTGAAGACGTACACGGGGCAAAAAGTCTACCCCAAAGGGAAAATAAGGGTGAACGTTGTATATAACGGTAAGGAAACACCAAAAATGGACCTATATGTATTGCCAGATGGAGGACCACCACTACTAGGACGTGAATGGATCCAGAAGATACAGCTAGATTGGCATTCCATACAAGCACTGACTGTAGATGCCAAAAAGGATGACGACGCCACACCTGGACGACTGTCAAAAATGCTAATTGACACACAGGAAGTGTTCCAGGAGGGACTTGGAACACGAAAAGGCATAACAGCGACAATCAAAATAGAGGAAAATGCAAGCCCAAAGTTTTTTAAGGCCAGACTGGTGCCTTATGCGATCCGCCCAGCCATCGAAGCAGAGCTGGAAGGTTTGGAACATTCAGGAGTACTGTCCAAAGTGGACTGGAGCGAGTGGGCCACACCCATCATTCCTGTAATGAAGAGGTCGTTGAGTAATACGCCTGGGGAACCAAAGAAAGTTCGCATCTGTGGGGACTTTAAGGTGACAGTGAACCCAGTCCTTCACACGGTACAATATCCACTTCCGCGGATTGAAGATATTTTCGCCTCGCTATCTGGAGGGAAACGCTTCATTAAGATTGATCTGGCCCAGGAGGTAGAAGAAGCCTCGAAACAGTACCTCACGATCAACACTCATAAAGGTCTCTACCAATACAAGCGGCTGGTGTTCGGGGTAGCATCAGCTCCGGCTATTTGGCAAAGGGCAATGGATCAAGTCCTGCAAGGGATTCCAGGGACCCAGTGTTATTTGGACGACATCCTGGTCATGGGCGAAAGTGACAGTGCTCACCTTGCCAACCTGGAGAAGGTGCTCACTAGATTGAAGGAATATGGGCTCCGAGCAAATCGCCACAAATGCGAGTTTTTCCAGAAACAGATCTCGTATTGTGGCCACGTTATTGATGAAGAGGGGTTACATAAGTCCCCTGAAAAGATTAAGGCAGTAATCAAGGCTCCAGCACTGGAAAATGTGTCACAACTGAGGTCGTTCCTCGGGCTGGTGAACTACTACCATAAGTTCTTGCCGAATTTGTCTACAGTACTACACCCATTGAACACCCTACTGCAAACGGGGGTACCATGGAAGTGGAATGACGAATGTAAACGAGCTTTCCAGAAGTGCAAAGAATTGATCACATCAAAAGAGGTGTTGGCTCATTTCAACCCAGCACTACCAATTCAGTTGGCGTGTGATGCATCACCCTATGGTATTGGAGCGGTGCTGTCGTACAAGTTTCCGGACGGCTCGGAGAGGCCGGTAGCCTTTGCACCTTGGTCACTAACCTCAGCCGAGCATAACTACACCCAGATTGACAGGGAGGCCCTCAGCCTAGTGTGGGGAGTGAAAAAGTTAAACCACTATCTGCACAGGCAGAAGTTCACCTTGCTGACGGACCACCAACCACTTGTCTCCATCTTTAATCCAAAGAAGGGCGTTCCGGTGATGACTGCGCAACGGCTACAAAGGTGGTCCCTTTTTCTAGGGGCGAACCAATATGAAATAGAGTATAAGGGCACGGAACAGCATGGAAACGCTGATGGGCTATCACGCCTGCCACTGCCTACTGCGGAGGAAGCACCAGCAGTGGACCCTGTCAAAATATTTCATTCGACTGTAATTGAACGCTTGCCAGTAACTAACGCTGATATAGAGAAGGAGACCCCAAATGACCCGACACTGTCTCGGGTATATGACTTGACGGTGAAGGGATGGCCAACACATGGCGGCTCACTGTTGCCAGCATTCTCATCCAGAAGAGAACAGCTGTCAGTATGCCAGGGAACTTTGATGTGTGGGTCCCGAGTGGTAATTCCACCCAAGTTAAGGGAGAGGGTGCTCAATGAGCTTCACGAAGGCCATCTGGGAGGGGTGAAAATGAAAAGCCTTGCTAGGGCTTATGTGTGGTGGCCGGGGATCGATCAGCAAATCGAGGACCTGACAAAGAGCTGCTCAGGATGCCAGAAGGTCCAAAATGCACCACCACATGCCCCTCTACACCCATGGGAGTGGCCCTCCTCTCCATGGCAAGGGTGCATATTGATTTTGCTGTTCCATTCATGGACTCAATGTTTCTAATAGCCGTGGATGCCCACTCAAAATGGCCTGAGGTGATCAAAATGTCATCCACCACTACGGAGAAAACTATTGAAGTCCTACGGACCATATCTGCCAGGAACGGCTTGCCAGAGCAGATTTGCTCTGATAACGGACCACAGTTTGTGTCCGAAGAGTTTCGAAGATTCATGAAAAGGAATGGGGTAAGGCATTACACATCTGCCCCGTATCATCCAGCCACAAATGGATTGGCTGAGAGGTTCGTACAAACCTTTAAGAACGCAGTAAGGGCCAAGTGCGATGACGACATTCCACTGCAGCATAAGGTGGACAATTTCCTGTTAGCCTACAGAAATGCGACACATGCAGTCACCAACCAGACCCCGGCCATGATGTTCTTTAACCGAAGGTTGAGATCTCGTCTGGATTTGCTCAGACCAAATGTACGAATAGATGTTGAGGATAAGCAATTCCAGCACATCAATGAGAAGCCGACAAGGAGCTCCAATGTAGGGCAACCAGTCTTGGCCCGCGACTACCGAACAGAGAAATGGCAACCAGGAACGATATGCACATGGCAGGGGCCACTAATGTACACAGTGGATGTTGGGGAGAACATTGTGAGACGCCATGTCGACCAGATCCTAGAGTCACAGGAACGAGTCAACCCCATGTCTCGCGCACCTGGTGATGAACCCGACATACAGGTAGCATCCACCCCAGAAACAGTAGCATCGGAAGTTGATGAACCAACTGACGACAAGGGGCCTCCGCACCAAGAACAAGACATTCAGGAAAGGCGCTATCCAGAAAGGATCAGGAAGCCGCCCCAAAGACTGAATTTATAAATGGACTATTTTCAGTTAATGTGCATGTTGAAAGTGTTAATTGTTAAATGAATGTTATGGTACTGTTAATCTAAAAGGGGAGGAATTTTAGTGTATGTACCTTTAAGGGGAGAACTACTTTTTACAGCTCCTGTATAGTGTAGTACCGGCAGTGACCACACCTGTATATAAACCCTGAGTAGGGATCTGTATGTTTAGTTTTAGAGTAACCCTCATCCAGTAAATACCTGTTGATTGTTCCTGCAGTCTCGTGTCTAGTTATTGAAGGACACACAACATCAAAAATACACGGATCTAACAGTCAACGACACCTTCCATCACTTTGCTGATGATTGAGAGTAGACTGATGGAGCGGTAATTGGCCGGATTGGATTTGTCCTACTTTTTGTGGACAGGACATATCTGGGCAGTTTTCCACATTGTCGGATAGATGCCAGTGTTTTAGCTGCACTGGAATAGCTCGGCTAGAGGCGTGGCTAGTTCTGGAGCACAAGTCTTCAGCACGATAGTCGGGATGTTGTCATGGCCCATAGCCTTTGCCGTATCCAGTGCGCTCAGCCATTTCCTGATATCACGTGGAGTGAATCGAATTGGCTGAAGACTAGCTTCTGTGATGGTGGGGGCCTCAGGAGGAGGCCAATATGAATCATCCAATCGGCACTTCTGGCTGAAGATGGGTGCAAACGCTTCAGCCTTGTCTTTTGCACTCACGTGCTGGGCTCCACCATCACTGAGGATGGTGATATTCAGGGAGCCTCCTCCTCCTGTTAGTTGTTTAATGGTCTCCCACCATTCACGACTGGATGTGGCAGAACTGCAGAACTTTGATCTGATCCGTTGATTGTGGGATCACTTAGCCCCGTCTATAGCATGCTGCTTCCACTTTTTAGCATGCATGTAGTCCTGTGTTGCAGCTTCCCGAGGTTGGCACCTCATTTTTAGTTATGCCTGGAGCTGCTCCTGGCATGCTCTTCTACACTCCTTATTGAACCAATGTTGGTCCCCTGGCTTGATGGTAATGGTAGAGTGAAGGATATGCTGGGTCATGAGGTTACAAATTGTGGTGGAATACAATTCTGCTGCTGCTGATGACCCACAGCACCTCATGGATGCCCAGTATTGAGCTGCGAAATCTGTTCTGAATCTATCCCATTTAGCACGGTGGTAGTGCCACACAACACGATGGAAGGTGTCCTCGGTGTGAAGACGGGACTTCGTCTCCACAATCACTGCGTGGTGGTCCTTCCTGTAACACCATTTAAAAAACCACACTCATTAAATTCAACTATCCTGTATGTATTTTCCATGACCTTAGATAGCAATATCTCTGTAAACTTCTCCAGCCCTATAACTGAGATCTCTGAGCTCCTCCAATTCTGGCCACTTGCCAGATGAGAGTGTGCAGGAACCTGACAGGTTCCTCGCCTGGAAGTCAGCCTGATTGACAGGCTGGCTTCCAGTTAGGCAGGGAAAACCGGACAAGAGGCCGCAACCATAGGTAGGTGCGAGCCCTGACCTGGGGGGGTGGTGGGAGGGGTCCAATTCCAGGGGTGGGGTTATAAACCCCGACTGCGGAGGCAGCAATCCTGCTCCTCCCGGCCCACAAGGCTCCCCAAGGCTTTCCTCGCCTTTGCTGCAGCTGTTGGGTATCAAGAGGCCTGGGAACCCTGGCCGGCCACAGTTAAACTTACCCAGCAGGTTAAATCCGAGGTTTCCAGCCTTGTTATAATATTTAAAGTGCCAACCTCACTCCTGGGAGCGGGTTGGCTGCTCGCCCCCCATCCCGCTCCCCATAAAACCGAAGTGGGCGGGCTGGGGGTCGAGATTCAGGTTTTGAAAACTTTAATCTCCCACCCGACCCCAACCCACCTATTTTTGGGGGTTAATATATCTGCCTTCACCGTAGAAGACACAAAAAACATTCCGGAAATAGTTGGGAACCAAGGGTCTAGTGAGAATGAGGAACCTGAACAAATTAGTATTAGTAAAGATATAGCACTGGAGAAATTAATGGGACTAAAAGCCCACAAATCCCCTGGACCTGATGGCCTACATCCTAGGGTTTTAAAAGAAGTGGCTACAGAGATAATGGATGCATTGATTTTGATCTTCCAGAATTCCCTAGATTTTAGAACGATCCCCGCGGTGTAGGGGTTCGCAAAATCCCCTCAGCCCCCGAAGATCGGGAAATATTAATCCACATCGTGGACGAAGACTTTGTGTGATTTAAATTGTCTCTGGGTTGGACAATGTTTTAAAACGTGCCCAGGACCGCAAAAGGCTGCGTTAAGGAGCCCGTGAGCTAAGCAGCACTTGGACACTGGAATCAAAGGACTTTGTAAAAATCGCACACTTTAAGATAGTACATTTTATTAAAGAAAAGGATGTACTCTTGAGTTTTGAACCTCATGGAAACAGAATTTTCAGCAGGAAAAAGGACAAACAGGCCATTAGCATTTGAATGGAGGCCGAGCTGTCAATCACCCTGTGGAATTGGGCGGGTCAGGTAACCTACAAGCTGTTTGTTTACACTGGGGAGTAGCCCGTTTGAACCTGCCAATCAAAGGCAATTCAGGGAGTTTCCCCGCCCTGCAGCAGATGATCGATTTGTTTACTGAAATTGCTACCTTGTTGACACAAAGGATTAAACCACTTAGGCTGCACTTTCAGTGACCACAGACAATGGGCCAGAAATTGGTGAACGGGGCTTGCCGCGCATGCAAGCCCCGTATATGCACTTACCCCGTGCTACTGCCGATCAGCTCCAGGGACGCCTGGACTTGGTGTTTGAAAAAGAAGAATCCCGGGCAGCGTATGACAAAGGCCCAATCCGATTAGCAACGTGAAATGGCAGCATAGGGCTCCAGTCACGGGGAGGGAAAAGGCGCAGGAAACGTATGGGTGTCACCTTTTGTGTGGAGTGGGCCTTTTGCGTAGCAGTAAGCATCCCCGCCGCTGGGCCAGAAGGAGTAGGGTTTTGAACCCCACTCCAGACAGTCCCGGCAAGTGGAGTCGGAGCTCCAACTTTAAATTCTGGGTGGACATCCAGCGGGATACTTGCGTCCGTGGGTGTTGGTGGCCCCCCCCCGCCTCAGATGGGTTGTGGGAGCCCGTAAAACCCTCCCGCCATAGGACTATCCACCCTAATGGCTGGTTCAAAGATGGTTGCGGTCACGGAATGAGCGTTAATCACGGCCATAAAACCTTCCACCACTTCATACAGTTCCCCAAAGGGAACAGTGTGAGGATACGTACGATGATGACCTCTTGCGCAATGCACCTCCTTGGACCCTCAGTCGCAGATGCGAGGGGGCAAGTCGTGCAATTGTTAAATTTTTCATTTTATTGACATGTAAAATGTTGGCCCAGTAATTCCCTTCCAAATGCGCGAGTACGGTCGGGGTACTTACGCATCTGGCCGGATGAAATGCCGGTTTTCAGCATGCACAGTGCATGTGGGGAAAACCGGCATTTCCTGTCCAATGAACGAAGGGGTTCAGAGGCAGAACGCGTGCGACTGCACAGGCAGCGCGTGCGCAGTATAATTCGCCGCTTTCATTAATGCTTTCAGTGAGGTCAAGTCATTACAACTTACATATGAAAAAAGCATGGGTACAGTTGCTCCAGAGGCTGCGGAGGAAGATATTTCTTATCGTGGAGCTTCTGAAAGTATGTATGTCTGTATATATTCCTTTGCGTGTTATGTATATATTCCTTTACTTATGTGTATGAATGTATTATTTAATTATGACTTTCAGAGAAAGTAACTTATTGGAAAATCATAATTAAAAACATACATTCATACACATTAGTAAAGGAATATAAAACATACATACATATACGTAAAGGAATATATGTGGACATACATACATAACTCATTCTCACATTCCATTCACACAGCCACAATTGCTCCTTTTACCTACCGTTCTGAAAACCCTTTTAAAAAGAAAAAAATTTTAACTTTAAAACTTACTTAAAATTTCTTAAAATAACTTCCCTCCCTTTCCCAAACAAAAATATTGCATTTCAGAAGCTCCACGATAAAATATATCTTCCTCCGCAGCCAATGAACAACTTTACACTTGCTTTTTTCAAGTGTAACTTCTAAGGACTTACTCTCACTGAATCCATCATTGAAATCCACAAAGTTCACTGCGCAAGCGCTGCCTGTGCAGTCGCACGCGCTGTGAATAGACCTCGGGTCTGGAAATGCCGGCGTTCCCCGCATGCACTGTTCCTGTTGAACGCCGGCATTTCCAACGGCCAGATGCGTGAGTACCTCGACCGTACTCACGCTTCTGGCCGCGAATTTCTGGCCCGATGGGTTTCTGTTCACACTCCTCCCAGGACATAATAATATAAATCCATTCAAACCCATCAGGATGAATGAAGACACATTCAAAACAGCAGCTATTACAGAAGAGACATTTGGACTGAGGAAGGGAACAGTTTAAATTTGAATGGGTTTGAATCACACATTACTGGACAATGGGGACAGTTGGATCCCTTTTGTTTTAACCCAGAAACTTCCAGATCTGGGCGGGAATATTTCAGCCCCAAAATTGGGGTATAAGAGATAGCTTCTCAGGGGCATCTCTCTCTCTCTGGCTTGCCTCCGTGTGCCCTCTACAGCGTGGGAGTCTGTCTGAAGAAGGAAGAACACCAGCAGTTTACATTTAAAACACTAGGGCCTAGAAATTCAGTATAGTCGGGCGGCCGCTAAAGTTTGCGCCCGGCGCAAGGTCGCGCCCCCTTCGCCGATATTCAGTCGCATCGCCCCAAGAGGTTGCTGCTGCGTTAAAACAGGCGATGCACGACTATCTTTAGGCGCTAAGCCGGCGGTGCTGAGCGATACCCCCGAGGCCAGGCGCAGCGCAGGTGCGGCGAGTTCTTGATTGACGGCAGACACTCTGGCGCTGGTCAGCTCTTAAAGGGGGAGGGTGGATTTGTTTGCCTGCCACGCCCTGCACACTGCAGCCCTCAACCTAGGCCTGACCACTTCAGCTTCACCTGTACAACACCCAGGACTATGGAGAAGGCCAGGGAGAGAGCGCAGCGCTTCAGCGACGGTGACCTGAGGCTGCTGGTTGGCGGAGTGGAGCGCAGGCACCAAGTTTTGTTCCCAGAAGGTGGTAAGAGGCCGCTGCCCAGTGCCTACCGGAAAGCCTGGAGGGAGGTGTCCAACAGGGTGTCTTCCAACAGCGTGGTTGCCAGGACTCCTGTGCAATGCCGGAAGAAGTTCAACGACCTCACTCGGGTTGTCAGGGTGAGTACCCTTTCCAGTGTCCTCCTCATCCTTGCATGTGCACCTCACATTATGGGCAAAGGGACCTGAAAGCCCTAATGGCCAGCCCTCATCCAGCAGCTATGCGACTGGCATGAAAATCAATTGCACATTCAGCACTTTACACACTGTCCAAGCTATTCAACCATGGGAGGCATTGCAGACAAGATCAGGGCTACACACTGTCCAAGCTATTCGACCATGGGAGGCATTGCAGACAAGATCAGGGCTACACACTGTCCAAGCTATTCGACCATGGGAGGCATTGCAGACAAGATCAGGGCTACACACTGTACAAGCTATTCGACCATGGGAGGCATTGCAGACAAGATCAGGGCTACACACTATCCAAGCTATTCGACCATGGGAGGCAGTGCAGACAAGATCAGGGCTTCACACTGTACTTAGAGGCCGTCCTTTCTCTTGCAGGCCAAGGTGCCACACAACCGGCGCAACCGAACTGAGACCGGGGGAGGCCGTCCTGACCTGAAAGAGCTCTCCGACCTCGACCAGCGTGTGGAGCGGATTATGGTAGGCCGGCTGATTGGCTCCGTCGCCAGTGGAGATGCCGAACCTGTTCTGGGCACCAATGGTAAGGGCATCACCTTTTGGACATCTCTCGTTCCACTTGCGCATCAGATCAGCATCCTTTGCCACTGTCCGACCAATGCGGTGAATGGCACCACTCATGCCTCCCTCACTGCCGCCCTGTCCTCACTCTAAAGCTACTCTTGTGCCTTCCTGCTTTCAGATGGTGAATCGCCAGGTGAGGAGGCGGGCCCTCAAGCTGCCACTGTCAGCCCTTCGGAAGACGAGGAGGAGGAAGAGGAAGGCGGCCCATCAGTGCCACCCTCAGCCGCGCCAGCCCATGGCGATGTAGGGGACACGTCTTCCCTGGAGGGGAGCCGGGGGGAAGGGTCGGAGGAGAGCGAAGCTCCGGGGCCCAGCAGCCTGCATCAACGCGGGAGGGGTGGGGAAGCTCGGCGGACTTCTCCCGAGGGTGAGTGCGGCCTCCAGTCCTGCGACGGTCAGCGCAGAGGAGGTGCGCCTCCTAGAGGAAATGGCCGTCCAGGCTGAGCGCAGGCACACTGAGCTCATGGCTGCAGTGGCAAGGATGCCTGACTCCATAGAGTCTCTGTCAAGGAGTGTGCAGGAATTCGGAGCAGCACAGGCCAGGAGTCTGCAACAATTCAGTGCAGCACAGGCCAGGAGTCTGGGACTATTCAGTGCAGCACAGGCCAGGAGTCTGCAGGACTTCGCGGCAGCACAGTCAGCTTCTAGCCAAGTGCTCAGTCGTGCCGTCCATTCACTGGCTGGTGTCATGCGGACACAGACCAGGGCCACACGGGCACTAACTGCTGCCACCCTCGCTGGATCAGCCAGGCATCGCCAGGCCAGTCGCCGTGCAGCAGCAGCCCGGCAGTCTGTTCTTTAGCTGTTTGCTGCGCATGCTGCAGTGCTGGCCCATGCGAGTGCCACTGTATCAGGCGACCAGCGAGCACCTGCGATCTGCCAGGTTGCCACCATTCCTGCAGCCGACACTGCCACTCCGCCATTGCAGCTGCCACGAGCTGCTGGACAGACTGCTGCCGCCCAGCCAGAGTTGGAGCAGTCAGCAGCCGGCCACTCCAAGGCCAGAGCTGGTGCAGGCCGACCCCCAAGGGCATCTGCCGTCTCGCCATCTGCCCCTCAGCAGCCTTCCCCCAGCCTTGCTGCAGCCACTGGGCTCCCTGAGGAGGAGCAGCAGGACGGGCAGGGGCCAGGCAAGGATGCACAAGGCATTGCCCTCGCAGGGCAAAAAGTAGAGGTATGCACAAATGCCTGGTGCTTGTTGTAAGGCCGACACTGGTGCAGATGTTTTTGTGTAAGGCCGAGACTGGTGTCTTTCTTTCTTTTTGTAAGGCCGAGACTGGTGTCTTTCTTTCTTTTTGTAAGGCCGAGACTGGTAGTTTTGTGTTTTTGGAGGGGGCTTCTCCACATGAGCATGTAATGTGGGAAGGGCAGAGGTTTTCAATAAATTATTGCTGTTAAATTGCAGTGTGCATGGTTTTTTGGTTACGTCCTGGTTGCCCTGCTCGGCTGAGGGCTTGTGGAGTGGCTACATTCATCTGCTGACATTGGCACAAGCCAGTCCCTGAGAGGGGGCCTAGAACCGACGTTCAATAAGCCGGCGACGGGCGGCCCTTGCACTTTCTGCCTCCCTCCTGTGCTGGTCCTCCTCCTCCTCCTCCTCCTCCTCCTCCTCCTCCTCCTGAGGTGGTCCTCCAATCTCTGGTGGCAGTGGCTGAGTCCTGCGGATAGCCAGGTTGTGCAGCATGCAGCAAACGACCACGAAATGGGAGACTCGCTCCGGCGAATAATGTAGGGCTCCACCGGAACGATCCAGACAGTGGAACCGTTGCTTCAGGACGCCGATTGTTTGTTCGATGATGTTCCTGGTCGCTTGATGGCTATCGTTGTATCCCTCTTCAGCAGGGGTGCTGGGCGCACGGAGCGGGGTCATCAGCCAGGTACACAGAGGATAGCCTTTGTCCCCGATAAGCCATCCTCGTGGGTGAGGCTGTGCCTGGAACATGTCTGCCACAGAAGTCTGTCGCAGGATGAAGGCATCGTGGCTGCTGCCTGGAAAGCGGGCATTGACAGCTAGGATGAGCTGCCTTTGGTCACACACCAGCTGGACGTTCAGCGAATGGTAGCCCTTCCGGTTGCGGTAATCCTCGGCATTCTCCAGAGGTGCCCGCAAAGCCACATGCATGTAGTCAATGGCGCCCTGCACCATGGGGAAGCCCGCGAATGCTGCAAAGCCCATTGCACACTATTGCTGCTTGGCAAGGGCCATGGAGAAGGAGATGAACTGACGTCTCCTTTTGAAAAGGGCATTGGTCACCTGGCGGATGCAGCAATGCACGGCGAACTGGGAGATGTTGGCAATGTCCCCAGTAGCAGATTGGATGGAGTCGGTGGCATAGAAGTTGAGAGCCACCATCACCTTCACTGCCACCAACAGAGACGTCCTGCTCCTCAGCTGTGGCTGCAGATCACCGCCAAGCAGCTGGCAGATCTCTGTGACCACGTCCCTTCTGAATCGCAGCCTCTGAACACACTGCTCCTCAGACATGTTGAGATAGGAGAACTGCTGGCGGTATACCCTGGGTGGGTAAGGCCTCCTTTGCCGACGCCTGTTGCCCCCTCTCCGTCTAGCCAGGGCTGCCACTCTCTCACGGCGTCTGTGAGCCCTTTGGATATAATTGAGAAAGCCAGCGTTGACACCCATTGCAGCCCCCATAATATGCTGGCAAACAATGAGATGTCAATGAAGGCAAAGACTAGTGGAAAGCTGTGGCCTGAAGCCAGAAGTACATGTCCGAGTGTTGGGCCAAAGCAGAAAGCTATCTACCTTGGTCTCTCTCCAAAGATCCGTTTCGCAAGAAGGAGTGCTGCGAAATGGCAGCCTTTTATATTGCAGGAGGAGTGCCCTTTAATTTGTGCTCCCCACGCCCCGCATCGGCTGAGCACCGTTCCACTCTAACAGTCGCTAGGGGCGCCAGGCGCACAATGGGGCGTCGCCACTGAATTTCCGGTTGGGGGCGCACAAAGGGCGTTGCACGAGGAAATGACGTCATGATCTGCGCGCACAGCTGAGCGCGCGCAATGACTTTGCGCCGCCGCTAAATCTCTAGTGAAGTTGGGGCGAGGCGCAGTTCGCGCTGCGCCCGGGCGCTAGCCGCCTAGCGCCCGACATCTTCTCCTCCTAAGGCGCTAACGGCTGGCGCAACCAACTGAATTTCTAGGCCTAGGGTGTTTTCTTTACTTCAGGATAGTGAAGATCTCGTGGGACACGGAGCTGGCATTATAGTGGTGAGCATATATTTATCTGATTTTCCACAAGGCAAATTAGGATAGGCATAGGGGTGGGGAGTAAAGTGGGATTTCGTTAGAATTGTCATTTTAGTCGTTTTCCCTTGTTATGTCCATTTTCCCTCCCCTATTTAAGCCATTTTACCGTGAATATATTGATCGTGTGGTGTAGTTTATTTAGTTTAATAAAGTTTGACTTTCTCGCATCCAGACCATTTGTCCGTTTTAATATATCATTAATTATAAGTTCCTCCATTCAGAACTGGAAGGGGTGGTTTAGCGATTCGAAACCGCTGATTGGGATTGGTCACCGTGCAGTGGAAAAAGGCTGCCTGACAGGAAGGTAAATTACCGTAAACCAGGTAAAGGATGCCCCCTACAGCGGACTGCAAGGTCGAAAACATAACCTCGCTAATTATGAAAGGCGGGAGAGAGAAAACAGGGAACTACAATCCAGTTAGCCTGACATCAGTAGGGAAGATGCTGGAATTTATTATTAGGGACGTGGTAATAGGACACTTAGAAAATCATAATATGATTGGTCAGAGTCAATATGGATTCATGAAAGGGAAATTGGGGGGAATTTTAACCTCAAAAGACAGGTGGGTTGGCACTTCAAATATTATAATGAGGCTGCGTGCCTCATGGTGATCCGCTTTTTTAAATTTAACTTTGGGCAGGCGGGTTTCCCAGACCTGGGGTAACACACCAACTAAAAGGAGAGGACTGCTTTATCCGGGAGTTAAGTGCCTTTCCACTTACCTGCTGGATTCAGCGTTCCTGCCTCGCCAAACCCCACGATTGGACACCCCCCCGCCCTTCCAATCTCCCCCCACCCCCCGAGGCCTCTGACCCCCGCCCTCCCACGTGGCCGCTGATCTCTGATCGCCCTTCGCCCTTCCGAACCCCCCTCTCTAGCCGACTGGCCCCGCCCCCGCCGATCCCTCTCTCTCTCCCCTCTGTGGCTGGATGCCGCAGGCCTACCCTCCCGACAGCCAGCCAGCCTTTCCATCTAGCTGGCTGCGGGCGGGAAACAGATTCAAAATGTTAATCAGGCCCTGCCATTACATTTGGCAGGGCCTGAGGGAAACCCATTCTCCCGGGTTTCCTGACTGCATTGCAGTCCCCTGGCTCCCTACCCGCCTTCAAATTAAAATTTCGGCCATCGTGTCTGACAAAACTGATAGAGTTTTTTGAGGTTGTAACTAGCAGGGTAGATGAGAGGGAACCAGTGGATGTAATGTATTTGGTGCCACACAAGAGGTTATTACACAAAATTAGGGCTCATGGGATTGGGGGTAATTTATTATAGAATCATAGAATAGTACAGCACAGAAGGAGGCCATTTGGCCCATCGAGTC
Organism: Somniosus microcephalus; assembly: GCF_052327205.1. Classification (NCBI taxonomy): domain Eukaryota; kingdom Metazoa; phylum Chordata; class Chondrichthyes; order Squaliformes; family Somniosidae; genus Somniosus; species Somniosus microcephalus. Next base: position 83,380,707 of record NC_140988.1, read on the forward strand.
TGTGCTGGCTCTTTTGAAGAGCAATCCAGTTAGTCTCACTCCTCCGCTCTTTCCCCGTATTCCTGCAATTTTTTCTCCAAATATTTATCCAATTCTCTTTTGAAGGCTACTCATAGTCATAGAGTTATACAGCATAGAAAGAGTCCCTTCGTCGAAGGCTACTCATAGTCATAGAGTTATACAGCATAGAAAGAGTCCCTTCATCCCATCATGTCCTCGCCGGCCATCAAGCACTATCTATTCTAATCCCATTTTCCAGCACTTGGTCCGTAGCCTTGTATGCTATGGCATTTCAAGTGCTCATCTAAATGCTTCTTGAATGTTGTGTGGGTTCCTGTCTCTACCACCCTTTAAGGCAGTGAGTTCCAGATTCCAACCACCCTCTGGGTGAAAAAGTTTTTCCTCAAACCCCCTCTAAACCTCCTGCCCCTTACCTTGAAACTATGCCCCCTGGTTATTGACCCCTCTACTAAGGGCAAAGTTCCTTTCTATCTACCCTATCTATGCCCCTCATAATTTTGTACACCTCAATCAGGTCCCCCCTCAGCCTTCTCTGCTCTAAGGAAAACAACCCCAGCCTGTCCAGTCTCTCTTCATAGCTGAAGTGCCCCAGCCCAGGTAACATCCTGGTGAATCTCCTCTGCACCCTCTCCAGTGCAATTACATCCTTCCTATAGTGCGGTGACCAGAACTGCACACAGTATTCTAGCTGTGACCTAACTAGTGTTTTGTACAGCTCCATCATAACCTCCCTGCTCTTATATTCTATGCCTTGTCTAATGAAGGCAAGTATCCCATATGCCTTTTTAACAACCTTATCTACCTGTCCTGCAGCCTTCAGGGATCTATGTACATGCACACCAAGGTCCCTCTGATCCTCTGTCCTTCCTAGGGTCCCACCATTCATTGTGTATTCCCTTGCCTTGTTAGTCCTCCCAAAATGCATCACCTCACACTTTTCAGGGTTAAATTCCATTTGCCACTGTTCTGCCAATCTAACCAACCTGTCTATATCATCCTGTAGCCTGAGGCTTCCCTCCTCGCTATTTACCACTCATCAATTATCGTGTTATCTGCGAACTTACCTCCTACATACGTAACTAAATCATTAATGTACACTACAAACAGCAAAGGACCCAGCACCGATCCCTGCGGTACACCACTGGACACAAGCTTCCAGTCACAAAAACAATCTTCGACCATTGCCCGCTGCCTCTTGCCACTAAGCCAATTTTGGATCCAATGTGCCAAAATGCCCTGGATCCCATGGGCTTTTACCTTCTTGATCAGTCTCCCATGAGTGACTTTGTCAAAAGCCTTACTGAAGTCCATGTAGACTGCATCAACTGCACTGCCCTCATCCACACACCTAGTCAGCCACTCGAAAAATTCAATCAAATTGGTTAGACATGATCTCTCCTTGACAAAGCTATGCTGACTTTCCTTGATTAATCCTTGCCTCTCCAAGTGGAGACTAACTCTGACCCTCAAAATGTTTTGCAATAATTTCCCTACCACTGATGTTAGCCTCACTGGCCTGTAATTCTCTGGTTTATCCCTAATACTCTTCTTGAGCAATGGTACTACGTTAGCTGTTCTCCAGTCCTCTGGCACCTCCCCTGTGGCCAGAGAGGTTCTGAAAATGTGTGCCAGAGCCCCTGCAATCTCATCCCTTGCCTCACACAGCAGCCTGGGAGTCATCTCACCTAGGCCTGGGGATTTATCCACTTTTAAGCCCACTAAAACCACTAGTACCTCCTCCTTCTCAATACTAATTTGTTCAAGTATTTCACAATCCCCCTGCCAGATTTCTATGCCTATATCGTCCTTCTCTATAGTGAACACAGATGCAAAATATTCATTTAAAACCTCACCTACATTTCTGGCTCTAAACACAGATTGTCACTTTGGTCCCTAATGGGCCCTACTCTTTCCCTGGTTATCCTCTTGCCCTTAATATACTTATAAAGCACCTTGGGATATCCTTTATTTTGCCTGCCAGTGTTTTTTCATGCCCTCTCTTTGCTCTCCTAATTTCTTTTTTTAAGTACCCACCTGCACTTTTTGTACTCCTCTAGGGCTTCCACTGTTTTTAGTCCTTTGTATCTGCCAAAAGCCTCCCTTTTTTTCCTAATCCATTCTTGTGTATCCGAAAAAGGATTAATTAGCAATCTTGTTGTACGAGGCCCCTTGGGTTGGAGCAATCATAATATGATACAATCCTTCATTAAGATGGAGAGTGAAGTAGTTGACTCAGAGACTAGGGTCTTGAATTTAAATAAAGGAAACTATGATGGTATGAGGTGCGAGTTGGGTAGGATTGATTGGGGAATGTCACTCAAAGGGTTGACGGTGGATAGGCAATGGCAAACATTCAAAGACCGCATGGATGAACTACAGAATTTGTTCATCCCAATTTGGCATAACAATAAAACAAAAAAGGTGACTCAACCGTGGCTAACAAGGGAAATTAGGGATAGCATAAGATGCAAGGAGAGGACATATAAATTGGCCAGAAAAAGCAGTAAACCTGAGGATTGGGAGCAGTTTAGGATTCAACAAAGGAGGACAAAGGGATTAATTAAGAAGGGGAAAATAGAGTATGAGTGTAAGCTTTCAGGGAACATAAAAACTGACTGTAAAAGCTTTTAAAGATAGGTGAAGAGAAAAAGATTGGTGAAGTCAAGCGTAGGTCCCTTGCAGTCAGAAGCAGGGGAATTTATAATGGGGAACAAAGAAATGGCTGACCAAATAAATACATATTTTGGTTTTGTCTTCACAAAGGAGGACACAAGTAATCTCCCAGAGATGTCGGGGAAGATAGGGTCTCATGAAAGGGAGGAACTGAAAGAAATCAGTATTTGTAGGGAAATGGTGTTAGGGAAATTGACGGGATTGAAGGCCGGTAAATCCCCAGGGCCTGATAATCTACATCCTAGGGTATTTAAGGAAGTGGCCCTAGAAATAGTAGATGCATTGCTGGTCATCTATCAACATTCGATAGAATTTGGAACAGTACCCATGGATTGGAGGGTAGCTAATGTTATCCCACTATTCAAAAAAGGTGGTAGGGAGAAAACGGGGAATTACAGACCGGTAAGCCTGACATCGGTAGTGGGGAAAATGCTAGAGTCCATTATAAAAGATGTAATAGCAGAGCACTTGGAAAACAGTGACAGGATCGGACAAAGTCAACATGGATTTACAAAAGGTAAATGATGCTTGACTAATCTACTGGAATTTTTTGAGGATGTAACTGGTAGGATAGATAAGGGAGAACCAGTGGATGTGGTGTATTTGGACTTTCAGAAGGCTTTCGATAAGGTCCCGCATAAGAGATTAGCGTGTAAAGTTAAAGCACATGGGATTGGGGGTAAGGTACTGTCTTGGATAGAGAACTGGTTGGCAGACAGAAAGCAAAGAGTTGGAATAAACGGGTCTTTTTCCAAGTCACATTCAGTGACTAGTGGGGTACCACAGGGATCGGTCCTTGGACCCCAGCTATTCACAATATATATTAATGATCTAGACAAGGGAACTAGATGCAATAGCTCAAAGTTTGCAGATGACACAAAGCTGGGTGGGCGTGTGTGCTGTGCGGAGGATGCCGAGAAACTCCAGGATGATTTGGACAGGTTGGGTGATTGGGCAGTAGCATGGCAGATGCAATATAATGTGGATAAATGTGAGGTTATCCACTTTGGTGTCAAAAACAGGAAGGCAGATTATTATCTGAATGGCATTAGATTGGGAGAAGGGGCAGAGCAATGAGACCTGGGTGTCCTTGTGCACCAGTTGCTGAAGGTAAGCATGCAGGTGCAGCAGGCGGTTAAGAAGGCAAATGGTATGTTGGCCTTTGTAGCGAGAGGGTTTGAGTGCAGAAACAAGGATGTCTTGCTGCAGTTGTACAGGGCCTTGGTGGAACCACATCTTGAGTATTCTGTGCAGTTTCGGTCACCTTACCTGAGGAAGGATGTTCTTGCCATGGAGCAAGTGCAGCGAAGATTCACCAGGCTGATACCTGGGATGGCAGGAATGATGTATGAGGGGAGATTGGGTCAATTGGGCTTATACTTGCTGGAGTTTAGAAGAATGAGAGGTGATCTCATTGAAACTTATAAAATTCTGACAGGACTGGACAGACTAGATGCAGGAAGGATGTTCCCGATGGTCAGGGAGTCCAGAACCAGGGCTCACAATCTAAGGATGAGGAGTAAGCCATTTAGGACAGAGATGAGGAGGAACTTCTTCACCCAGAGAGTGGTGAACCTGTGGAATTCTCTACCACAGAAGGCAGTAGAGGCCAATTCATTAAATATATTCAAGAAGGAGTTGGATATATTTCTTAAGGCTAAAGGGATCAAGGGATATGGGGAGAAAGCAGGGACAGGGTACTGAATTTGGATGATCAGCCATGATCTCATTGAATGACGGAGCAGGCTCGAGGGGCCGAATGGCCTACTCCTGCTCCTATCTTTTATGTTTCTATCCCTTGTCATCCAGGGTTCCCTGGGCTTGTTGTCCCCACCCTTGACCTTTACGGGAACATGTTGGCGTTGTACTCTCTATTTCCTTTCTGAAAAACTCCCACTGCTCTGATGTGGATTTTCCTACAAGTAGCTGATCCCAGTACACTTTGGCCAGATCCTGCCTTATCATATTTAAAATAGGCCTTCCCCCAATTTAGAATTTAGAGCAAAAAAAACAGAGTGGTGAACCTGTGGAAGGCAGTTGAGGCCAATTCATTAAATATATTCAAGAAAGACTTAGATATATTTCTTAAGGCTAAAGGGATCAAGGGATATGGGGAGAAGGCAGGGACAGTGTCCTGAATTTGGATGATCAGCCATGATCGCATTAAGGCGGAACAGGCTCGAGGAGCCGAATGGCATACTCCTGCTCCTATCTTCTATGTTTCTATATTTCTGGTCCATCTTTGTCCTTTTCCATTACTACCTTAAATCTCACTGAATCATGGTCACTGTCACCAAAATGCTCTCCCACTGACACTTCTACCACTTGCCCGGCTACATTCCCTAGAATTAGGTCCAGTACTGCCCCCTCTCTTGTCGGACTTTCTACATGCTGGCTCAAAAAGCACTTTAAGAATTCCACACCCTCTAAGCCTTTCACACTCTGACTATCCCAGTTAATGTTGGGGAAGTTGAAATCCCCTACTATTATTACCCTATTATTTCTACACTTCTGAGATGTGCCTACATATCTGTTCCTCTGTCTCCCCCTGACTGTTTGGGCACCGATAGTACACTCCCAGCAAAGTGCTTGCCCCCTTTGTTTTTAAGTTCTACCCATATGGCCTCATTAGAGGAACCTGCTAAGATATCATCCCTCATTGCAGCAGTAATTGACTCCTTGATTAATATTGCAACACCCCCTCCTCTTTTACACCCCCCTCTGTCTCGCCTGAAGATTCTATACCCTGGAATATTGATCTGCCAGTCCTGCCCCTCCCTCAACCATGTCTCTGTGATAGCAACAATATCATACTCCCATGTGTTCATCAACACCTTCAATTCATCTGCCTTACTTGCAAGACTCCTTGCATTAAAATAAAGCCCATCCAGCCTTACCATACTCCCTTGTGCCATTATATATTTGCTCTGCCTTCCAGGCTGACTTGCTTTTTCCTCTATATTTGGCTGTGCATCACCCCCTACTATAGCTCCACTCTGTATCCCATCCCCCTGTCAAGTTAGTTTAAACCCCCTCTCCCAACAGTACTAGCAAACCTCCCCGCAAGAATGTTGGTCCCGTTCCGGTTCAGGTGCAACCTGTCTGACTTGTACAGGTCCCACCTTCCCCAAAAGCAGACCCAGTGATCCATGAAACTAAAGCCATCCCTCCTGCACCAACTCTTTAGCCACGCATTCATCTGCTCTATCCTCCTATTCATATACTCACTAGCACGTGGCACCGGGAGTAATCTAGAGATTACAAACTTTGAGGTCTTGTTTTTTAATCTGCTACCTAGCTCCCTAAATTCTTGTTGCAGGACCTCATCCCCCTTTCTGCCCATGTCATTGGTACCAATGTGACCACGACCTCCCCTTTCAGAATGCCCTGCAGCCATTCAGTGACATCCTTGAACCTGGCACCAGGGAGGCAACATACCATCCTGGAGTCACGTCTGCAGCCACAGAAATCTCTATCTGTTCCCCTTACGATAGAATCCCCTATCACTATTGCTCTCCGACTCTTTTTCCTCCCCTCCTGTGCAGTTGAGCCACTCGTAGTGCCACAAACTTGGCTATTGCTGCATTCCCCTGAGAAACCATCTCCCCCATCAGTATCCAAAACGGAAAATCTGTTGGAGAGGGAGATGGACCCAGGGGACTCCTGCACTGCCTTCCTAGTTCTTTTACTCTGTCTGGCGGTCAGCCATTTCCTGTCTGCCTGAGCACGCTTTACCTGCTGTGTGATAACCTCATTAAACGTGCTATCCATGAAGATCTCAGCTTCACGGATGCTCCACTGTGAATCCAGCTGCAGCTCCAGCTCTGAAATGCGGATTTTGAGTAGCTGCAGCTGCACATCTGTTCGCCCTGGACACCGAAAGTGTCCCTGACTTCCCACATAGCACAGGAGGAGCACGCCATGCTGCCAAGCTGCCCTGCCATGTCCCATCCTTAATTTACTCCCTTTAAATTAAAGAACATTAAATACACTATAGGGACCTTACTTCTCTTTAAACACTGCTTACTCTAAACTTGTGACCTTACTTTTTCCTTTAACGACTGGACTGTAGAAATGCTCACCAGGTCCTACTTTCCAATCAGCTCCTTCCCTGGTTATGACATCACTTTAGCGGTTTTGCAGTTGTTGTTTGACTGCTCCCACTCTCAGACTCTTTCCTTGGTGTCAAGTACAAAGCAATTCCCAACTCGCAGCACTCTGTTTAAACCGCACTTTTATTTTTCTCCAGATGCGTTTGGGGGGTGTCACACAGCCGAACTCCCACTGGTTCTTTGTCCCCTCTTGTGCAGCTTTTTGACTCCTGCTCTCCTGGAAGCTGACAAAGATAGAAAAAAAAAGAAAGTCACTCACTCACCAAACTCGCAGCTTAACACTCAGTTCCGAGCTGCACTCCATGACAAACTGCACTCCAGCCTCCCTTATTTATACTGCTGAGATTGAAATAAGTGTACTCTCTGGCAGTTACAGAACCAGATTAGACCAGTTAATTAATTAATTACTCTCACCTGCTCTCCAGCACAGAGCTTGCTTAGCCCTGCCCAAGCCTGGAAGAAACTTAAAACTTGAAACAGTAAATTTAAATGCTAATTGCAAGCACACAAGCCTTGGTTTTTATAAAAAAAAGAGATTAACCTCACTCACCAAACTCGCAGCTTTACACTCTGTTCTGATCTGCTACTATTGAATCTGTATCCATCACTCCAGTCTATCCAAGTAACTGTATTCCCTCATCCCTGGAACCATTCTCTTCTGTACCCTCTCCAAAGTCTTCACATCCTTCTTAAAGTGCGGTGCCCAGAATTGGACACAATACCCCAGCTGGGGCTGAACTAGTGTTTTATATAGGTTCAGCATAGCTTCCTGGCTTTTGTACTCTATGGGCTGGATTCTGTGAATGGAGGCGGGACTGTTGCTTGTCAGGTCTAAATCCTACCTCCATCAGCCCGTGGCCAACCAGCGGGATTTTCCCCTGATTGACCTCAGCAGGCCACTTAAGGGGAAGTCACTGACAGAGCATGTCAACGTCTGATGTGCCATCGGTCAAGACTTCTTGAAAGAAGACATGTCAACTTTTGACAGCTCTGTGAAGCAAACACTGTCTTTCTGTGTAGTTTGATGAGCCCTTGTGTTCAGGACTCATCAAACCTTTCTAGTTTGTAGAAATCAGATGACCGTTGGTTCAGAGGATCCAACAGCCAGTCTGTGAAATCTACAATGAAGATGTCGGGACTCCAGAACCACCACGGCTGAAGACTGTACGCAGAAACAAAGGTCACATACTTACCACTACACACTTGCACCCATCACTCACCTCTACATTGCACTTTCAGACCCCTCCGACACCCGCAGACCTCCTACTCGACTCCTCCTCCCCAGCAGAGTTATCCAAGGTGTAGGGGGGCATCTTTTACCTGGTTTACGGTAATTTACCTGGTCAGCAGCCTTTGCCTGCACTGTGACCAATTCCAATCTTTTACCTGGTTTATGGTAATTTACCTGGTCAGACAGCTTTTGCAGTGCACTGTAAACCAATTTACAAACAGCGGTTTCGAATCGCTAAACCCACCCTTCCAGTTCTGACTGGAGGAGCTTATAATTAATGATATATTAAAAACGGACAAATGATCTGGATGTAAGAAAGTAAAACTTTATTAACTAAAGAAAACTACACAACACGATCAATGTAAAATTGCTTAACAGGGGAAGGCAGATGGCAAAAATGAGGGATAAATGGCTACAATGTAAGTCTTACAATCTTAGCAATTTCCCTTAAATTACCACCCCTCTAACTCCTTACTAGACTGCCTTGCTGAGGAGTCAGAAACCTGCTCACCTGTGGTCCAAAGAGAGAGAAGAGCTCACTTGCGGTCCAAGGAAAAAGAGGGAGAGAGCTTCTGAGAAGCTATCTTTATATCCTGTGAGCTCCTGCTGTTTTTGGCGCTGAAAAGGTCTGTGTGCAAGTTCCTCGATTCCGGTGTTGTCCACGTGCTGCCCTGCCAATGAGCTTTTCAATGCAGCCTTTTTCAGTTCTGGGTACATTTTAAAACATTGTCCAACCCAGAGACAATTTAAAGTCCACAAGTCTTCGTCCATGATGTAGATTAATATCTCCAGTATCTTCGGGGCTGAGGGATTTTGCGAACCCCTACAGAGGTTGGGAAGTCTGCACTTGGAATAGGTAAAATGGGACTAATCCTTTTTTCTGCCTGTTAACTACCTGTTAACAGGCAGTTAAAAGGATTTAATCCCTTTCCCATCTTGAGGAGACGGGACCCGGGGCAGGATGGCTTCCTGCCTCCTGGCAAAAGGGCACGGAGGCAGGATGGGGGCGGGTTTGCCATCCGCCTCCACTTTCTGCAACTTTACCAGCAGTCCCGCCTCCATACCCACCTCCTCGGGGCTGATAAAATCCAGCCCTATGTCTCTATTTATCAATCCCAGGATCCCATATGCTTTATTACTTACTTTGTTAACCTGGCCTGCCATCTTCAAAGATTTATACGCATATACCCCCAGGTCTCTCTGTTCATGCACGCCCTTTAAAATTCAACCATTTACAGTAGTGTGTATGGCCTCTCCTCATTCTTCCTACCAAAATGTATCACCTCACGCTTTGCTGCGTTTAATTTCATCTGACATGTGTCCACCCTGCATGTCTATGTGTTCTTGAAGTCTATCACTATCTTCCTCACTGTTCACTATAGTTCCAAGTTTCATGTCATCTGCAAATCTTGAAATTGTGCCCTGTACTCCCAAGTCCAAGTCATTAATGTATATCAGAAACAGCAGAAGTCCTAGTACTGAACCTTGGAGAATGCTACTGTATACCTCCCCCCAGTCCGAATGACAGCCATTCACCACAGTTCTCTGAGCTTAAAATTCGGGAGATAAAGCCACCTGTTACTGGCAAAAGGTAGCCTTTAGAGGACAGCGGTCACTCTTTCGCCAGCTGGTGGCGGGTCCCGCGGCGTCCACCTATTTGGTGACCTATAAAATACACCAAGCAGCGTAATAGCTCCTTTATTGTTTCCCAACTCCAACCAAATAGATTCTGTCTTTGACTCCTCAAGGACATTCTCTCTTTCTAGCACTGTAATATTTTCCTTAATCAAAACAGCTGCCCCTCCTTTTTTTCCTCCCTATCTTTCCTGAATACCTTGTAACCAGGAATATTAAGCATCCAATCCTCCCCTCTTTTGAGCCCGGTCTCAGTTATCACTACTACATCATATTCCCACATGGCTGTTTGCACCTGCAACTCACCAACATCATTAACCACACTTTGTGACTTTACACACATGCACTCCAAACCTAACTTAGAGCTCTTTGTATTTATCATGATCCCACCTAATTCTGTATTATTTCTAACACTAACTGTCTCTCCCAGTCCTCTGTGCACCTTGTTTCTACTTTTTAATACTAAATCCTGGTGCCCAACCCCCTGGTGAATTAGTTTAAACCCACCCCCACAACACTAGTTAATCTGCCTGCAAGGATTTTGGTCCCAGCTTTGTTCAGGTGCAACCTGTTCATTATGAAAAGGTCCCTCCTGCCACAGAACTGGTTCCAATGTCCCAGGAATCTGAAGCCCTCCCTCCTGCACCATATCTCTAGCCATGCATTAACCTGCCATATCCTCATATTTCTACTCTCACTAGCACATGGCACTGGGAGTAATCCAAAGATTACTACCTTTGAGATCCTGCTTTTTAACATCCTCCCTAGCTCCTTAAACTCTGATAGCAGGACGTCAACACTCTTCCTCCCTATGTCGTTGGTTCCGACATGGACCATGACATCTGGCTCTTCCCCTTTCCCCCGCAGAATGTTCTGCACCTTCTCCATGATGTCCCTTGAGGTGTGCTTATCCTCATTGGTATTCAATACTGAATATCGGTTTGAGAGTGCCACACATTCCGGAGGATTCCTGTACTGCCTGCCTCTTCCTACAGTTCCGGGTGGCCACCCATTGCTATTCTGAACTCTATCTGGCTGTGGGGTGACCACCTCCTGGAACCTGTGATCCAGGACACACTCAGCCACCTGTATGCCCTGCAGTGAATCTAGTTGCCCCTCAAGCTCAGAAACCCTCAGTGTGAGTTCGAGCAGCTGGGGGCACCTCCTGCAAACATGGACCTCCAGGACACATGAATCGTCCTGAAGTTCCCACAAGGCACAGGAATTGTAGGCTACGGGTCGTAGCTGTCCCTCCATTTTAATTAGAAACTTAAAATAAACTACTTAGATACAAGGTGATTTATATAATTGCTGTTAACTCGGTCTAATCTATTCTCTTCTCAAAGCAAACTACCCAAAGACTAAATTATTTACTCAAGCTTAACAAGAACCACTGAGATACTAAATACAAGCAACCTAAATATTAGATATTTAACTTAGAATCCTCGAGTTCTGTGGCTCCACTTCTTCTTTTGAGTTGGGCATGAGAAACTGCCTTCTTCCTCTAGACCAAATTCCTTCCATCGCCAAATTATCAGCTTCCACTTTGTTTGCGATCCACTCCAATTGCAATTTACCCAGCTCTGTTTCCAAGCTCTGTGTTCAAGCATGGATTGAGGATTGTTTAACCAACAGCAAACAGAGAATAGGAATAAATGGGTAATTTTTAGGTTGGCAGGCTGTAACTAGTGGGGTACCGCAAGCATCAGTGCTTGGGCATCAGCTATTTACAATCTACATCAATGACTTAGATCAGGGGACTGAGTGTAATGTATCCAAGTTTGCTGATGATACAAAGCTAGGTGGGAAAGTAACCTGTGCCGAGGACACAAAGAGGCTGCAAAGGGATACAGTGAGTGGGCAAGAACAAGGCAGATGGAATATAATGTGGAGAAATGTGAATTTATCCACTTTGGTAGTCAAAATAGAAAAGCAGAATATTTTTTAAATGGTGAGAAACTGGTGACAGACATAGGGCTAGAAATTCAGTGCAGTTGCACCTCTCGTTAACGCCCCCAGGGGGAGCTAACGGGCGTAAGTGACTTTTTGCCCGGGCGCAGCTCTGCTAACGACTCCCGCTAAATTCAGCGGGAGTTTAGCGGCGGCGGTAACCAGTAGTGCACCGCTCCACTGCGCAGGCGATAACGACATCATCACCATGCGCAGCGCCCTGTTTTCACCCCACATGCAAAACTGGCCCGCGCCCCCTGAATTTGCACCAGGCGATGACAGCGACTGATTCAGGGGGCGGGAACGGAGTGGCAGGAGGATTGCGGGGCGCTAAGTAAAGGGGAGGTGGCGGGTGGGTAAAAAAAATCATCCGACTTACTTGTTGCAGCCTGTTGCGTCTTTGAACGCGGGATCCATGCCGCAATCTGAGTGCTCCTCTTGAGTGCTGGGCTGCTGGTATGGCACCCCGCTCCCCGGTGGCCCAGGTAGGGCCCTGCAGAGTTGTGGGCTTGGGCCCTCCCCTTTAATGAGGGGAAGAGCTCTTTCATGCGGCAGCGCTACGTGGCCCATTGCTGCAGAATGTACTGCCCTGATATTTGGGGTTAGCGCTCTAAGAAGGAAGTGGAGTGCTTCAATTAGCGCTCCACCTCCCTCTTGGGGCACTAAAACTGAAGTTAGCAATTGCCGGTGCTGTTTTTCACCGGGTGCTAAGTTTAGCATCGAGGCGGTGTTAGTGATCCAAAATGGTCACTAACGAATTTTTCCCTCATAGAAAGGTTACAGCACAGAAGGAGGCCATTCGGCCCGTCAAGCTCATGCCGGCTCTCTGCAAGAGCAATTCAGCTAGTCCCGTTGCCCTGCCCTTTTCCCGTAGCCCTGCAAATTTTTTTCCTTCAGGTACTTATCCAATTCCCTTTTGAAAGACACGATTGAATCTACCTCCACCACCCTCTCAGGCAGTGCATTTCAGATCCTAACCACTCGTTGCGTAAAAAGGTTTTTCCTCATGTCGCTTTTCGTCCTTTTGTCAATCACCTTAAATCTGTGTCCTCTGGTTACCCTTCCACCAATGGGAACAGTTTCTCTCTATCTACTCTGTCTAGACCTCTCATGATTTTGAACAACATGATCAACTCTCCTCTCAACCTTCTCTGCTCTAAGGAGAACATCCGCAGCTTCTCTAATATTCAAGTAACTGAAGTCCCTCATCCCTGGAATCATTCTCATAAATCTTTTCTGCAGCCTTTCTAAGGCCTTCACATCCTTCCAAAAGTGCAGTGCCCAGAATTGGACACAATACTCCAGTTGAGGCCGAACCAGTGTTTTATAAAGGTTCATCATAACTTCCTTGATTTGTACTCTATGGGCTGGATTTTCCAAGCCCCGAGGAGGCGGTCATGGAGGCGGGACAGCCGGTAAATTCAGAGCAAGTGGGGGCAGATGGCAAACCTGCCCCCATCCTGCCTCTGTGCGTTTTGCCAGGAGGTGGGAAGATGTGCTGCTTCGGGTCCCATCTCCTGGAGGTGGGAAAGGCATTTAATCCTTTTAACTGCCTGTTAACAGGTAGTTAACAGGCAGAAAAATGGATTAGTGCCATTTTACCATCACAGGTGAAGGCTTCCCGATCTCGGAGAACCCCGCCAGGTTGGAGGAGACGTGAAGGAGGTCTGCGGGGGTCGGAGGCACCTGGAAGTAAGATGTAGAGGTGAGTGATGGGTGCAAGTGTGGAGTGGTAAGTATGCAAGGTGAGTGATAAGTTTAAAAAATGTTCACTTACCTTGTTTTCTTTCTACAGCCTTCAGCCGCGCTGGATCGGGAGAGCCGACATCCTCCTTATCAATTTCACAGACTGGCTGTTGGATCCCCTGAACCAACAGTCATGTGAAATCAACAAAGTTGAAAGGTTTGCTGAGTCCTGAACACAAGGACTCATCAAACTACACAGAATGTCAGTGTTTGACAGCTTCACAGAGCTGTCAAACGCTGACATTTCTTCTTTCAAGAAGTCTTGACAGATAACACATCTGACGTTGACGTGCTCTGTCAGTGACTTCCTCCCTATTTGGCCTGCTGAGCCCGCAGGGCGGGCTTAACAAGATCAATCAGGGGAAAATCCCTCTGGTTGGTCAGGCGAGGATGGAGGCGGGACATTGACACGACAAGCAGCAGTCCCACCTCCAACTCGCCTCCATTCACAAAATCCAGCCCCAGGCCTCTATTTATGAAGCCCAGGATCCCGTATGCTAGTTAGTTGAGCACGATTTGCCTTTAACAAATCTGTGCTGGCTTTCCTTAATTAATCCACACTTGCCCAAGTGACTGTTAACTTTGTCCCTGATTATCATTTCTAAAAGCTTCCCCAATACTGAGGTTAAACTGACTGGCCTGTAGTTGCTGGGTTTATCCTTACACCCTTTCTTGAACAAGCGTATAATATTTGCAATTCTCCAGTCCTCTGGCACCACCCCCCGTATCTACGGAGGATTGGAAGATTATGGCCAGTAGCTCCGCGATTTCCTACTTAAATTCCCTCATGGCTTCTACCATCAAGGACAAAAGCAGGAATATCATGAGAACACTAGCACCTCCAAATTTCCTTCCAAGTCACACACCACCATACCTTTATTGTCTCTGAGTCAAAATCCTGTAATTCCCTCTTTTTTTTATTCAATCCTGGGCGTCGCTGTCAAGGCCAGCATTTATTGCCCGTCCCTAATTGCCCTTGAGAAGGTGGTGGTGCGCTGCCTTCTTAAACTGCTGCAGTCCGTGTGGTGAAGGTACTCCCACAGTGCTGTTAGGGAGGGAGTTCCAGGATTATGACCCCATGACAATGAAGGATGGTGTGTGACTTGGAGGGGAATTTGCAGGTGATGCTGTTCCCAAACGCTTGCTGCCCTTTTCCTTCTAGGTGGTAGAGGTTTGTGAGGTGCTGTCAAAGAAGCATTGGCGAGTTGCTGCAATGCATCTTGTAGATGGTACACACTGCAAACAGGGTACGCCAGTGGTGGAGGGATTGAATGCTTAAAGTGGTGGATGGGGTACCAATGAAGCGGGCTGCTTTGTCTTGGATGGTGTCGAGCTTCTTGAGTGTTGTTGGAGCTGCACTCATCCAGGCAAGTGGGGAGCATTCCATTACACTCCTGACTTGTGCCTTGTAGATGGTGGAAAGGCTCTGGGGAAGTGAGGAGGTGAGACACTCGCCATAGAATACCCAGCCTCTGATCTGCTTTTGTGGCCACAATATTTACGTGGCGGGTCCAGTTAAGTTTCTGGTCAATGATGACCCCCCAGGATGTTGATGGTGGGGGATTTGGTGATTGTAATGCCATTGAATGTCAAGCAGCAGTGGTTAGACGCTCTCTTGTTGGAGATAGTCATTGCCTGGCACTTGTTTGGCGCAAATGTTACTTGCCACTTCTCAGCCTAAGCCTGAATGACGTCCATGTCTTGCTGCATGCAGGCATGGACTGCTTCATTATCTGAGGAGTTGCGCATGGAACTGAACACTGTGCAATCATCAGTGAACATCCCCACTTCTGACCTTATGATGGAGGGAAGGTCATTGATGAAGCAGCTGAAGATGGTTGGGCCTAGGACACTGCCCTGAGGAACTCCTGCAGCAATGTCCTGGGGCTGAGAGGATTGGCCTCCAACAACCACAACCATCTTCCTTTGTGCTAGGTATGACTCCAGTCAGTGGAAAGTTTTTCCCCTGATTCCCACTGACTTCAATTTTACTATGGCTCCTTGATGCCACACTCGGTCTAATGCTGCCTTGATGTCAAGGGCAGTCACTCTCATTTCTCCTCTGGAATTCAGCTCTTTCGTCCATGTTTGGACCAGGGTTGTAATGAGGTCTGGAGCCGAGTGTTCCTGGTGGGTCATCAGCGGAGGGAGGGCGGTAGGTGGTAATCAACAGGAGGTTTCCTTGCCCTTGTTTGACCTGATGCCATGAGACTTCAAGGGGACCGGAGACAATGTTGTGGACTCCCAGGGCCACTCCCTCCCGACTGTTTACCACTGT
The DNA here is from genome assembly GCF_052327205.1 of Somniosus microcephalus. Taxonomy (NCBI): domain Eukaryota; kingdom Metazoa; phylum Chordata; class Chondrichthyes; order Squaliformes; family Somniosidae; genus Somniosus; species Somniosus microcephalus. The sequence continues at coordinate 83,396,353 of NC_140988.1, forward strand.
GCCAACACCTCTGGTGGGTCTGTCCTGCCACTGGGACAGCATATACCCAGGGATGGTGATGGAGGTGTCTAGGACATTGGCTGAAAGGTATGATTCTGTGAGCATGACTATGTCAGGCTGTTGTTTGACTAGTCTGTGGGACAACTCTCCCAGTTTTGGCACAAGTCCCCAGATGTTAGTGAGGCGGACTTTGCAGGATCGACTGGGCTGGGTGTGTGTTTGTCATGTCCAAACCCAGTGCCGAGGTCGATGCCGGGTGGTCCTTCCAGTTTTATTCTTATTACTGTTTCTTGTAACGGTTTGGTTCAAATGAGTGGCTTGCTAGGCCATTTCAGAGGGCATGGTGTGGAGATGCCGGAGTTGGACTGGGGTGGACAAATGTAAGAAGTCACACAACACCAGGTTATAGTCCAACAGCTTTATTTGAAGTCACAAGCTTTCAGAGCGCTGCTCCTTCGTCAGGTGAAGTGGAGAGATGCATAAAGACACAGCTTATATGGTCAGAGAATAATGTCAGATGTTTACAGGTAATCTTTCTAACTGCCATTTATCACACCTCGGCAGAGAGATAATCACAGCAATCAAAGGTGTGAATGGTGTCCAAACAGGTCAGTCAGGAAAACATTACATCAAAGAACAATGAGGTGGGGTCACAAGGGGTCAAATGTTGCAGATGCTGGGGTCTGTGTGAAAAACAAAAAAACAGACAAAAAACATTTTTTTTGCTGGAAATCACAGCAGCGAAGAATCACTGAAAAGAGTACACGATAACATCAACAAGTTCCATCCCACCATCAAACTCACCATGGACTACTCCTCAGAATCGGTTTCATTCTTGGACACACGAATCTCCATCAAAGACAGACACCTCAGCACTTCACTCTACTGCAAGCCCATGGACAACCTCACGATGCTCCATTTCTCCAGCTTCCACCCTAACCATGTTAAAGAAGCCATCCCATATGGACAAGCCCTGTGAATACACAGGATCTGCTCAGATGAGGAGGAATGCGATGGACACCTACAGATGCTGAAAGACGCCCTCATAAGAACGGGATATGATGCTCGACTCGTCGATCGACAGTTCCGACGGGCCACAGCGAAAAATCGTATAGACCTCCTCAGAAGACAAACATGGGACACAACCAACAGAGTACCCTTCGTCGTCCGGTACTTCCCCGGAGCAGAGAAACTACGCCGTGTTCTTCGCAGCATTCAACATGTCATCGATGACGATGAACACCTCGCTAAGGCCATCCCCACGCCTCCACTACTCGCCTTCAAACAGCCACCTAACCTCAAACAGACTATCGTTCGCAGCAAATTACCCAGCTTTCAGGAGAACAGCGACCACGACACCACACAACCCTGCCACAGCAACCTCTGCAAGACATGCCAGATCATCAACACAGATACCATCATCAAACGTGAGGACACCACCCACCAGGTACATGGTACATACTCATGTGACTCGGCCAACGTTGTCTACCTCATACGTTGCAGGAAAGGATGCCCCGGAGCATGGTACATCGGCGAGACCATGCAGACACTGCGACAACGGATGAACGGACACCGCGCAACAATCGCCAGGCAGGAGTGCTCCCTCCCAGTCGGGGAACACTTCAGCAGTCAAGGACATTCAGCCTCCGATCTTCGGGTAAGCATTCTCCAAGGCGGCCTTCGAGACACACGACTTCGCAAAATCGTCGAGCAGAAACTGATAGCCAAGTTCCGCACCCATGAGGACGACCTGAACCGGGATCTTGGGTTCATGTCACGCTACATGTAACCCCACCTGACGTAGGGTCATCCAGACTCAAGTCATCGTTGGCTTGTTCTCTCTACACAGATGCGGCCAGACCTGCTGTGATTTCCAGCAAAAAAAATGTTTTTTGTCTGTGTTTTTGTTTTTCACACAGACCCCAGCATCTGCAACATTTGACCCCTTGTGACCCCACCTCATTGTTCTTTGATGTAATGTTTTCCTGACTGACCTGTTTGGACACCATCCACACCTTTAATTGCTGTGATTATCTCTCTGCCGAGGTGTGATAAATGGCAGTTGGCAAGATTACCTGTAAACATCTGACCTTATTCTCTGACTATATAAGCTGTGTCTTTATGCATTTCTCCACTTCACCTGATGAAGGAGCAGCGCTCCGAAAGCTTGTGACTTCAAATAAAGCTGTTGGACTATAACCTGGTGTTGTGTGACTTCTTACATTTCAGAGGGCAGTTAAGAGTGAACCACACTGCTGTGGGTCTGTAGTCACATACTATCCTTTTATTCCAGATTTATTTAATTAATGGAATTTCCATTCCACAGCTGCCGTGGTGGGATTTGAACTCATGGCCGGAATTTTCCCAGTGCTGAGTGTGCGGGTTTGGGGGTGGGTCAACAGTAAAAATCACAGAAGTTGCCAACGCATCAGGAACCCGCCGTCATCCCGTCAACTTCCGCATTTAACTTGGGCTCGTTTCCCAGTGCGCCGCGGACCCACTCGGGAGAGGCGGGCCACCTCGTTGAAGTACTTAAATGCTTGTTGAGAGCCTTAAGAGGCTTTTTAACAGCAGATTTGGGCTTTAACTCCTTGAGCACGGGATTCACCTACCTCGGGAGCCTCATCTGTGAAGGGAAGGCGGAAGCTCAGTGACCATTGTGTGAGTCCATTAAGTGACAGCTGCAAAAAGCACATAAATACTCATACATTACACCTGCTTCCTTGGCTAAAGGAAAGGCTCCTGCTGAGACCATTTTGTGCAGAGATTTAGCTGTCAGGAGTTTGCAGGTCATTTCTGCCACTTTGGAAGATACTCTCACCACATTGCTAGTCACTATCAGAACATTGAAGGATTGTGTCTCTGATCTCCACTTTACCTGCCATCTATTAGATCAGCATGGGTGCCGCTTATGCTGTCTCACCTTGGACCTCAGATTCGGACCAAGATGAGCCCCAGCACCAAGAACACCATCCACACCAGCAGCAGCCACAACACCAGCAGCAGCAGCAACCATACCAGCAGCCTACTCCTCAATGACCTGATGCTCCACAGGAGAGGGGGTCAACACAGGGCTGCACTGCACCAGAGGTGATAGCCCCAACACTGGGTATACAGGCAGAGGATGAGCTTCCTGGACATGACGGAGCAGTAGTGCTTCAGGAGGCTCAGGCTATCGCGCCAGGTCATCGCAGACATTTGCAGTTTGCTGCAACAAGACCTTCTGCCGAGAGGACCTGATGGACATGCCTTACCAGTGGCTGTCAAAGTCACCACCACCCTCAACTTCTTCGCCTCAGGCTCCTTCCAGGGATCTGAAGTAGACATTTGTGGGATCTCGCAGTCAGCCGCCCACAGGTGCATCACCCAGGTGACCGATGCCATGTTTGACAAGTCAGCCAATTATATGAACTTTGCCACTGATGAAGCTAGTGTTACTGAATGAGCGTTGCCACTCTGGCTGGCTTCCCATAGGTGTAGGGTGTCATCGACTGCACATATGTGGCCATCAAGGCACCCCCACATCACCCAGGGTTCTTGTATACCACAAGGGCTTCCACTCCCTCAATATGCAGCTCGTCTGCAACCATAAAAAGATCATCATGCATGTGTGTGTCAGATTCCCTGGCAGCTGTCATGACTCTTTTGTGCTGCACCAGTCCACCCTTCCACAGCTCTTCACCCCTTCAAACAGACTTACTGGCTGGCTGCTTGGAGACAAGGGCTATCCACTGAAGATTTGGCTGATGACACCCTTGAGGAGCTCAAGTAATGAGGCCAAGGAGCGCTTTAATGACAGCCGCATGTCCACCAGATGTGTCATTGAGCAAGCAATTGGCATGCTGAAGATGCACTTCAGATACCTTGACAGATCTGGAGGAGCCCTTCTGTATGCACAAGCCAGGGTCTCCAGAATCATCGTATGCTGCGCGCTGCACAACATAGCACAGCGAGGATTAGAACTGCAGGGGGAGCAAGGCGCAGAGTGCACAACCTCTTCAAAGGAGAAGGAGAAGGTGGAACAGGTGGAAGACAAGGCACATCAGCATGTAGGTGAGTGTGGCATTACACTCACTTTTCCTGACTTCATGAGATCATTGAATTTCTTGCGGCACTGGATCCACGTCCTCCTCATGACATCCCTGCGACTGACCTCTTCTGTGATCTCTATCCATGTCCTTTTTGTCTCTTTGGTTGGTCGTTTCCATCCATCCCCAGGGAAGAGGACCTCCCTGTGTGCTCTTACTGCCTGCACCAGCACTTTTAGGGAGACATCTGTGAATCTTGGTGCTGCCCTCTGTCTTGTCTCCATGACCCACAGATTTGTCAGTCTTAATCTGTTATTTAGACCTCTGGAAAGCACCTTCTACACGCCTACATCAAACTTCAAATGAGATGTGTACAAGGCTGCTTTGAACATCCATGCTGAAAATGAGTCATCAGTCCCGCTCCACTTAATTGGGCCGGGAAACACGCATGACTCTTTTAATTGGGGTCATTGAGTTAAACGCGCAATGCAGAACGCGCTGTTCAAATCTTTGGGTTCCTGACCCGCTACGAGGCCAGCACACATGCAACCTTACTCCAAGTTAAAGATTCCGACCCACGTCTCTGGATTATTAATCCAGGCCTCTGGATTACTAGTCCAGTACCATAATTATTATGCTACCATACCCCACCTACCACCATTGTGAGAGTATTATCACCATAAGGACAGCAGTGCTTCAAGGAGAAGGCCCACCATCTCCTTGTCAGGGCTACTAGGGATGGGAAATAAATGTGGCCTTGCCAACATCACCCACATCTTGAGAACAAATACAAAAGGAAAGGATTGATAGTTAAATAAATTGTCACACAGTAGACATGTAGGAGAGGACATGCTAAAGGCCAGTCCTTTAAAGAATAAATTCGAAATATAAAAACTAGCACATATATTAAATAGATTCTTTACATTGGTCTTCATCAATAAAGATAGGTCAAATTCTAGGTCTAATAATTTAGCTCAGAAATGTAAAACACAACTAGACATCGGTAAAGCAGAAACTGAAATAATTCTTGTACTGTTCTAAATGTAATGGAAAATATATATAACTAAACTGATGACCAAAATGTAGACTTACCTTCCATCTGTTTAATGTAAGAAAAAATTGCTTGTTAACAGTTTTCTTGATAAAGGCCTATGTTAAAAAAATTAAATACTGTGCAATGGAAAATGAAAAATGGATTGTAAGTTCCCTTTCAGAATGGGAGTTAATCATGGAAGAAGAGTAAAATTGGAACAGCTTGCAGTTATTGCTGAAAATAGTCATTTATGAACAGGGCTGTTGTGACTGCATTAACTCAATTCCCAATGTTACCACTTCTGACCTGATCCAATTCTGAATAGCAACCATCCTGACTCAAGCTGACAGCTTCATTCAGTTGAGTAGTTGAGCTGTCATCAGAAGTGGATTTCTGGGAGGAGGACTGCTTTCAGGAGCTGGATCAGGTGAGGGGGGCTAATCACAAGAGATGGACTGGATAAGGAGTGCTGACATTTTGTTTGTTGGATTAGGAGAGCTGACATTGGGATGGATTAGGAGTGCTGACATTGGGATGGATTAGGAGTGCTGACATTGGGTTGGATTAGGAGTGCTGACATTGTGTTGGATTAGGAGTGCTGACATTGTGTTGGATTAGGAGTGCTGACATTGGGATGGATTAGGAGTGCTGACATTGTGTTGGATTAGGAGTGCTGACAATGTGTTGGATTAGGAGTGCTGACATTGTGTTGGATTAGGAGTGCTGACATTGTGTTGGATTAGGAGTGCTGACATTGTGTTGGATTAGGAGTGCTGACATTGTGTTGGATTAGGAGTGCTGACATTGTGTTGGATTAGGAGTGCTGACATTATGTTGGATTAGGAGTGCTGGCATTGTGTTGGATTAGGAGTGCTGACATTGTGTTGGATTAGGAGTGCTGACATTGTGTTGGATTAGGAGTGCTGACATTGTGTTGGATTAGGAGTGCTGACATTGTGTTGGATTAGGAGTGCTGACATTGTGTTGGATTAGGAGTGCTGACATTGTGTTGGATTAGGACTGCTGACGTTGTGTTGGATTAGGAGTGCTGACATTGGGATGGATTAGGAGTGCTGACATTGTGTTGGATTAGGAGTGCTGACATTGTGTTGGATTAGGAGTGCTGACATTGTGTTGGATTAGGAGTGCTGACATTGGGATGGATTAGGAGTGCTGACATTGGGATGGATTAGGAGTGCTGACATTGGGATGGATTAGGAGTGCTGACATTGTGTTGGATTAGGAGTGCTGACATTGTGTTGGATTAGGAGTGCTGACATTGGGTTGGATTAGGAGTGCTGACATTGGGATGGATTAGGAGTGCTGCCATTGTGTTGGATTAGGAGTGCTGACATTGTGTTGGATTAGGAGTGCTGACATTGGGATGGATTAGGAGTGCTGACATTGGGATGGATTAGGAGTGCTGACATTGCGATGGATTAGGAGTGCTGACATTGGGTTGGATTAGGAGTGCTGACATTGTGTTGGATTAGGAGTGCTGACATTGTGTTGGATTAGGAGTGCTGACATTGTGTTGGATTAGGAGTGCTGACATTGTGTTCGATTAGGAGTGCTGACATTGTGTTGGATTAGGAGTGCTGACATTGGGATGGATTAGGAGTGCTGACATTGTGTTGGATAAGAAGTGCTGACATTGGGATGGATTAGGAGTGCTGACATTGGGACGGATTAGGAGTGCTGACATTGTGTTGGATTAGGAGTGCTGACATTGTGTTGGATTAGGAGTGCTGACATTGTGTTGGATTAGGAGTGCTGACATTGGGATGGATTAGAAGTGCTGACATTGTGTTGGATTAGGAGTGCTGACATTGTGTTGGATTAGGAATGCTGACATTGGGATGGATTAGGAGTGCTGACATTGTGTTGGATAAGAAGTGCTGACATTGTGTTGGATTAGGAGTGCTGACATTGGGATGGATTAGGAGTGCTGACATTGTGTTGGATAAGAAGTGCTGACATTGTGTTGGATTAGGAGTGCTGACATTGGGATGGATTAGGAGTGCTGACATTGTGTTGGATAAGAAGTGCTGACATTGTGTTGGATTAGGAGTGCTGACATTGTGTTGGATAAGAAGTGCTGACATTGTGTTGGATTAGGAGTGCTGACATTGTGTTGGATTAGGAGTGCTGACATTGAGTTGGATAAGAAGTGCTGACATTGTGTTGGATCAGCAGTGCTGACATTGGGATGGATTAGGAGTGCTGACATTGTGTTGGATTAGGAGTGCTGACATTGTGTTGGATTAGGAGTGCTGACATTGTGTTGGATTAGCAGTGCTGACATTGGGATGGATTAGGAGTGCTGACATTGTGTTGGATTAGGAGTGCTGACATTGGGATGGATTAGGAGTGCTGACATTGTGTTCGATTCGGAGTGCTGACATTGTGTTGGATTAGGAGTGCTGACATTGTGTTGGATTAGGAGTGCGGACATTGGGATGGATTAGGAGTGCTGATATTGGGATGGATTAGGAGTGCTGACATTGGGTTGGATTAGGAGTGCTGACATTGGGTTGGATTAGGAGTGCTGACATTGTGTTGGATTAGGAGTGCTGACATTGTGTTGGATTAGGAGTGCTGACATTGGGAGGGATTAGGAGCGCTGACATTGTGTTGAATTAGGAGCGCTGACATTGGGATGGATTAGGAGCGCTGACATTGTGTTGGATAAGAAGTGCTGACGTTGGGATGGATTAGGAGTGCTGACATTGGGAAGGATTAGGAGTGCTGACATTGTGTTGGATAAGATGTGCTGATATTGTGTTGGATTAGGAGTGCTGACATTGTGTTGGATAAGAAATGCTAACATTGTGTTGGATTAGGAGTGCTGACATTGTGTTGGATAAGAAGTGCTGACATTGTGTTGGATTAGGAGTGCTGACATTGGGATGGATTAGGAGTGCTGACATTGTGTTGGATAAGAAGTGCTGACATTGTGTTGGTTTAGGAGTGCTGACATTGGGATGGATTGGGAGTGCTGACATTGTGTTGGATAAGAAGTGCTGACATTGTGTTGGATTCGGAGTGCTGACATTGTGTTGGATTAGGAGTGCTGACATTGTGTTGGATAAGAAGTGCTGACATTGTGTTGGATTCGGAGTACTGACATTGTGTTGGATTAGGAGTGCTGACATTGTGTTGGATAAGAAGTGCTGACATTGTGTTGGATTAGGAGTGCTGACATTGGGATGGATTCGGAGTGCTGGCATTGGGATGGATTAGGAGTGCTGACATTGGGATGGATTAGCAGTGCTGACATTGGGATGGATTAGGAGTTCTGACATTGGGATGGATTAGGAGTGCTGACATTGGGATGGATTAGGAGTGCTGACATTGTGTTGGATTAGGAGTGCTGACATTGGGATGGATTAGGAGTGCTGACATTGTGTTGGATTAGGAGTGCTGACATTGTGTTGGATTAGGAGTGCTGACATTGTGTTGGATTAGGAGTGCTGACATTGTGTTGGATTATGAGTGCTGACATTGTGTTGGATTAGGAGTGCTGACATTGGGATGGATAAGGAGTGCTGACATTGCGATGGATTAGGAGTGCTGACATTGTGTTGGATAAGGAGTGCTGACATTGTGTTGGATTAGGAGTGCTGACATTGTGTTGGATTAGGAGTGCTGACATTGTGTTGGATTAGGAGTGCTGACATTGTGTTGGATAAGGAGTGCTGACATTGTGTTGGATTAGGAGTGCTGACATGGTGTTGGATTAGGAGTGCTGACATTGTGTTGGATTAGGAGTGCTGACATTGTGTTGGATTCGGAGTGCTGACATTGTGTTGGATTAGGAGTGCTGACATTGTGTTGGATTAGGAGAGCTGACATTGGGATGGATTAGGAGTGCTGACATTGGGATGGATTAGGAGTGCTGACATTGGGATGGATTAGGAGTGCTGACATTGGGATGGATTAGGAGTGCTGACATTGGGATGGATTAGGAGTGCTGACATTGTGTTGGATTAGAAGTGCTGACATTGTGTTGGATTAGGAGTGCTGACATTGGGATGGATTAGGATTGCTGACATTGGGATGGATTAGGAGTGCTGACATTGGGATGGATTAGGAGTGCTGACATTGGGATGGATTAGGAGTGCTGACATTGGGATGGATTAGAAGTGCTGACATTGGGATGGATTAGGAGTGCTGACATTGTGTTGGATTAGGAGTGCTGACATTGTGTTGGATTAGGAGTGCTGACATTGGGATGGATTAGAAGTGCTGGCATTGGGATGGATTAGGAGTGCTGACATTGGGATGGATTAGGAGTGCTGACATTGGGATGGATTAGGAGTGCTGACATTGGGATGGATTAGGAGTGCTGACATTGGGATGGATTAGGAGTGCTGACATTGTGTTGGATTAGGAGTGCTGACATTGTGTTGGATTAGGAGTGCTGACATTGGAATGGATTAGGAGTGCTGACATTGGGATGGATTAGAAGTGCTGACATTGGGATGAATTAGGAGTGCTGACATTGTGTTGGATTAGGAGTGCTGACATTGTGTTGGATTAGGAGTGCTGACATTGGGATGGATTAGGAGTGCTGACATTGGGATGGATTAGGAGTGCTGACATTGGGATGGATTAGGAGTGCTGACATTGTGTTGGATTAGGAGTGCTGACATTGTGTTGGATTAGGAGTGCTGACATTGGGATGGATTAGGAGTGCTGACATTGTGTTGGATTAGGAGTGCTGACATTGTGTTGGATTAGGAGTGCTGACATTGTGTTGGATTAGGAGTGCTGACATTGTGTTGGATTATGAGTGCTGACATTGTGTTGGATTAGGAGTGCTGACATTGGGATGGATAAGGAGTGCTGACATTGCGATGGATTAGGAGTGCTGACATTGTGTTGGATAAGGAGTGCTGACATTGTGTTGGATTAGGAGTGCTGACATTGTGTTGGATTAGGAGTGCTGACATTGTGTTGGATTAGGAGTGCTGACATTGTGTTGGATTAGGAGTGCTGACATTGTGTTGGATTAGGAGTGCTGACATGGTGTTGGATTAGGAGTGCTGACATTGTGTTGGATTAGGAGTGCTGACATTGTGTTGGATTCGGAGTGCTGACATTGTGTTGGATTAGGAGTGCTGACATTGTGTTGGATTAGGAGTGCTGACATTGGGATGGATTAGGAGTGCTGACATTGGGATGGATTAGGAGTGCTGACATTGGGATGGATTAGAAGTGCTGACATTGGGATGAATTAGGAGTGCTGACATTGTGTTGGATTAGGAGTGCTGACATTGTGTTGGATTAGGAGTGCTGACATTGGGATGGATTAGGAGTGCTGACATTGGGATGGATTAGGAGTGCTGACATTGGGATGGATTAGGAGTGCTGACATTGTGTTGGATTAGGAGTGCTGACATTGTGTTGGATTAGGAGTGCTGACATTGGGATGGATTAGGAGTGCTGACATTGTGTTGGATTAGGAGTGCTGACATTGTGTTGGATTAGGAGTGCTGACATTGTGTTGGAATAGGAGTGCTGACATTGTGTTGGATTATGAGTGCTGACATTGTGTTGGATTAGGAGTGCTGACATTGGGATGGATAAGGAGTGCTGACATTGCGATGGATTAGGAGTGCTGACATTGTGTTGGATAAGGAGTGCTGACATTGTGTTGGATTAGGAGTGCTGACATTGTGTTGGATTAGGAGTGCTGACATTGTGTTGGATTAGGAGTGCTGACATTGTGTTGGATTAGGAGTGCTGACATTGTGTTGGATTAGGAGTGCTGACATGGTGTTGGATTAGTAGTGCTGACATTGTGTTGGATTAGGAGTGCTGACATTGTGTTGGATTCGGAGTGCTGACATTGTGTTGGATTAGGAGTGCTGACATTGTGTTGGATTAGGAGTGCTCACATTGGGATGGATTAGGAGTGCTGACATTGGGATGGATTAGGAGTGCTGACATTGGGATGGATTAGGAGTGCTGACATTGGGATGGATTAGGAGTGCTGACATTGGGATGGATTAGGAGTGCTGACATTGTGTTGGATTAGAAGTGCTGACATTGTGTTGGATTAGGAGTGCTGACATTGGGATGGATTAGGATTGCTGACATTGGGATGGATTAGGAGTGCTGACATTGGGATGGATTAGGAGTGCTGACATTGTGTTGGATTAGGAGTGCTGACATTGTGTTGGATTAGGAGTGCTGACATTGGGATGGATTAGAAGTGCTGGCATTGGGATGGATTAGGAGTGCTGACATTGGGATGGATTAGGAGTGCTGACATTGGGATGGATTAGGAGTGCTGACATTGGGATGGATTAGGAGTGCTGACATTGGGATGGATTAGGAGTGCTGACATTGTGTTGGATTAGGAGTGCTGACATTGTGTTGGATTAGGAGTGCTGACATTGGAATGGATTAGGAGTGCTGACATTGGGATGGATTAGAAGTGCTGACATTGGGATGAATTAGGAGTGCTGACATTGTGTTGGATTAGGAGTGCTGACATTGTGTTGGATTAGGAGTGCTGACATTGGGATGGATTAGGAGTGCTGACATTGGGATGGATTAGGAGTGCTGACATTGGGATGGATTAGGAGTGCTGACATTGTGTTGGATTAGGAGTGCTGACATTGTGTTGGATTAGGAGTGCTGACATTGGGATGGATTAGGAGTGCTGACATTGGGATGAATTAGGAGTGCTGCCATTGTGTTGGATTAGGAGTGCTGACATTGTGTTGGATTAGGAGTGCTGACATTGTGTTGGATTATGAGTGCTGACATTGTGTTGGATTAGGAGTGCTGACATTGGGATGGATTAGGAGTGCTGACATTGTGTTGGATTAGGAGTGCTGACATTGTGTTGGATTAGGAGTGCTGACATTGTGTTGGATTAGGAGTGCTGACATTGTGTTGGATTAGGAGTGCTGACATTGTGTTGGATTAGGAGTGCTGACATTGTGTTGGATTATGAGTGCTGACATTGTGTTGGATTAGGAGTGCTGACATTGTGTTGGATTAGGAGTGCTGACATTGTGTTGGATTAGGAGTGCTGGCATTGTGTTGCATTAGGAGTGCTGACATTGTGTTGGATTAGTAGTGCTGACATTGTGTTGGATTAGGAGTGCTGACATTGTGTTGGATTAGGAGTGCTGACATTGTGTTGGATTAGGAGTGCTGACATTGTGTTGGATTAGGAGTGCTGACATTGTGTTGGATTAGGACTGCTGACGTTGTGTTGGATTAAGAGTGCTGACATTGTGTTGGATTAGGAGTGCTGACATTGTGTTGGATTAGGAGTGCTGACATTGTGTTGGATTAGGAGTGCTGACATTGTGTTGGATTAGGAGTGCTGATATTATGTTGGATTAGGAGTGCTGACATTGTGTTGGATTAGGAGTGCTGACATTGGGATGGATTAGGAGTGCTGACATTGTGTTGGATTAGGAGTGCTGACATTGTGTTGGATTAGGAGTGCTGACATTGTGTTGGATTAGGAGTGCTGACATTCGGATGGATTAGGAGTGCTGACATTGGGATGGATTAGGAGTGCTGACATTGGGATGGATTAGGAGTGCTGACATTGTGTTGGATTAGGAGTGCTGACATTGTGTTGGATTAGGAGTGCTGACATTGTGTTGGATTAGGAGTGCTGACATTGGGATGGATTAGGAGTGCTGCCATTGTGTTGGATTAGGAGTGCTGACATTGTGTTGGATTAGGAGTGCTGACATTGGGATGGATTAGGAGTGCTGACATTGGGATGGATTAGGAGTGCTGACATTGCGATGGATTAGGAGTGCTGACATTGGGTTGGATTAGGAGTGCTGACATTGTGTTGGATTAGGAGTGCTGACATTGTGTTCGATTAGGAGTGCTGACATTGTGTTGGATTAGGAGTGCTGACATTGGGATGGATTAGGAGTGCTGACATTGTGTTGGATAAGAAGTGCTGACATTGGGATGGATTAGGAGTGCTGACATTGGGACGGATTAGGAGTGCTGACATTGTGTTGGATTAGGAGTGCTGACATTGTGTTGGATTAGGAGTGCTGACATTGTGTTGGATTAGGAGTGCTGACATTGGGATGGATTAGAAGTGCTGACATTGTGTTGGATTAGGAGTGCTGACATTGTGTTGGATTAGGAATGCTGACATTGGGATGGATTAGGAGTGCTGACATTGTGTTGGATAAGAAGTGCTGACATTGTGTTGGATTAGGAGTGCTGACATTGGGATGGATTAGGAGTGCTGACATTGTGTTGGATAAGTAGTGCTGACATTGTGTTGGATTAGGAGTGCTGACATTGTGTTGGATAAGAGGTGCTGACATTGTGTTGGATTAGGAGTGCTGACATTGTGTTGGATAAGAAGTGCTGACATTGTGTTGGATTAGGAGTGCTGACATTGGGATGGATTGGGAGTGCTGACATTGTGTTGGATAAGAAGTGCTGACATTGTGTTGGATTAGGAGTGCTGACATTGTTTTGGATTAGGAGTGCTGACATTGTGTTGGATAAGAAGTGCTGACATTGTGTTGGATTAGGAGTGCTGACATTGGGATGGATTGGGAGTGCTGACATTGTGTTGGATAAGAAGTGCTGACATTGTGTTGGATTCGGAGTGCTGACATTGTGTTGGATTAGGAGTGCTGACATTGTGTTGGATAAGAAGTGCTGACATTGTGTTGGATTCGGAGTGCTGACATTGTGTTGGATTAGGAGTGCTGACATTGTGTTGGATAAGAAGTGCTGACATTGTGTTGGATTCGGAGTGCTGACATTGTGTTGGATTAGGAGTGCTGACATTGTGTTGGATAAGAAGTGCTGACATTGTGTTGGATTAGGAGTGCTGACATTGGGATGGATTCGGAGTGCTGGCATTGGGATGGATTAGGAGTGCTGACATTGGGATGGATTAGCAGTGCTGACATTGGGATGGATTAGGAGTTCTGACATTGGGATGGATTAGGAGTGCTGACATTGGGATGGATTAGGAGTGCTGACATTGTGTTGGATTAGGAGTGCTGACATTGGGATGGATTAGGAGTGCTGACATTGTGTTGGATTAGGAGTGCTGACATTGTGTTGGATTAGGAGTGCTGACATTGTGTTGGATTAGGAGTGCTGACATTGTGTTGGATTATGAGTGCTGACATTGTGTTGGATTAGGAGTGCTGACATTGGGATGGATAAGGAGTGCTGACATTGCGATGGATTAGGAGTGCTGACATTGTGTTGGATAAGGAGTGCTGACATTGTGTTGGATTAGGACTGCTGACATTGTGTTGGATTAGGAGTGCTGACATTGTGTTGGATTAGGAGTGCTGACATTGTGTTGGATTAGGAGTGCTGACATTGTGTTGGATTAAGAGTGCTGACATTGTGTTGGATTAGGAGTGCTGACATTGTGTTGGATTAGGAGTGCTGACATTGTGTTGGATTCGGATTGCTGACATTGTGTTGGATTAGGAGTGCTGACATTGTGTTGGATTAGGAGTGCTGACATTGGGATGGATTAGGAGTGCTGACATTGGGATGGATTAGGAGTGCTGACTTTGGGATGGATTAGGAGTGCTGACATTGGGATGGATTAGGAGTGCTGACATTGGGATGGATTAGGAGTGCTGACATTGTGTTGGATTAGAAGTGCTGACATTGTGTTGGATTAGGAGTGCTGACATTGGGATGGATTAGGATTGCTGACATTGGGATGGATTAGGAGTGCTGACATTGGGATGGATTAGGAGTGCTGACATTGGGATGGATTAGAAGTGCTGACATTGGGATGGATTAGGAGTGCTGACATTGTGTTGGATTAGGAGTGCTGACATTGTGTTGGATTAGGAGTGCTGACATTGGGATGGATTAGAAGTGCTGGCATTGGGATGGATTAGGAGTGCTGACATTGGGATGGATTAGGAGTACTGACATTGGGATGGATTAGGAGTGCTGACATTGGGATGGATTAGGAGTGCTGACATTGGGATGGATTAGGAGTGCTGACATTGTGTTGGATTAGGAGTGCTGACATTGTGTTGGATTAGGAGTGCTGACATTGGAATGGATTAGGAGTGCTGACATTGGGATGGATTAGAAGTGCTGACATTGGGATGAATTAGGAGTGCTGACATTGTGTTGGATTAGGAGTGCTGACATTGTGTTGGATTAGGAGTGCTGACATTGGGATGGATTAGGAGTGCTGACATTGTGTTGGATTAGGAGTGCTGACATTGGGATGGATTAGGAGTGCTGACATTGTGTTGGATTAGGAGTGCTGACATTGTGTTGGATTAGGGGTGCTGACATTGGGATGGATTAGGAGTGCTGACATTGGGATGAATTAGGAGTGCTGCCATTGTGTTGGATTAGGAGTGCTGACATTGTGTTGGATTAGGAGTGCTGACATTGTGTTGGATTATGAGTGCTGACATTGTGTTGGATTAGGAGTGCTGACATTGGGATGGATTAGGAGTGCTGACATTGTGTTGGATTAGGAGTGCTGACATTGTGTTGGATTAGGAGTGCTGACATTGTGTTGGATTAGGAGTGCTGACATTGTGTTGGATTAGGAGTGCTGACATTGGGATGGATTAGGAGTGCTGACATTGTGTTGGATTAGGAGTGCAGACATTGTGTTGGATTAGGAGTGCTGACATTGTGTTGGATTAGGAGTGCTGACATTGTGTTGGATTAGGAGTGCTGGCATTGTGTTGGATTAGGAGTGCTGACATTGTGTTGGATTAGGAGTGCTGACATTGTGTTGGATTAGGAGTGCTGACATTGTGTTGGATTAGGAGTGCTGACATTGTGTTGGATTAGGAGTGCTGACATTGTGTTGGATTAGGAGTGCTGACATTGTGTTGGATTAGGACTGCTGACGTTGTGTTGGATTAAGAGTGCTGACATTGTGTTGGATTAGGAGTGCTGACATTGTGTTGGATTAGGAGTGCTGACATTGTGTTGGATTAGGAGTGCTGACATTGTGTTGGATTAGGAGTGCTGACATTATGTTGGATTAGGAGTGCTGACATTGTGTTGGATTAGGAGTGCTGACATTGGGATGGATTAGGAGTGCTGACATTGTGTTGGATTAGGAGTGCTGACATTGTGTTGGATTAGGAGTGCTGACATTGTGTTGGATTAGGAGTGCTGACATTGTGTTGGATTATGAGTGCTGACATTGTGTTGGATTAGGAGTGCTGACATTGGGATGGATAAGGAGTGCTGACATTGCGATGGATTAGGAGTGCTGACATTGTGTTGGATAAGGAGTGCTGACATTGTGTTGGATTAGGAGTGCTGACATTGTGTTGGATTAGGAGTGCTGACATTGTGTTGGATTAGGAGTGCTGACATTGTGTTGGATTAGGAGTGCTGACATTGTGTTGGATTAGGAGTGCTGACATTGTGTTGGATTAGGAGTGCTGACATTGTGTTGGATTAGGAGTGCTGACATTGTGTTGGATTCGGAGTGCTGACATTGTGTTGGATTAGGAGTGCTGACATTGTGTTGGATTAGGAGTGCTGACATTGGGATGGATTAGGAGAGCTGACATTGGGATGGATTAGGAGTGCTGACTTTGGGATGGATTAGGAGTGCTGACATTGGGATGGATTAGGAGTGCTGACATTGGGATGGATTAGGAGTGCTGACATTGTGTTGGATTAGAAGTGCTGACATTGTGTTGGATTAGGAGTGCTGACATTGGGATGGATTAGGATTGCTGACATTGGGATGGATTAGGAGTGCTGACATTGGGATGGATTAGGAGTGCTGACATTGGGATGGATTAGGAGTGCTGACATTGGGATGGATTGGAAGTGCTGACATTGGGATGGATTAGGAGTGCTGACATTGGGATGGATTAGAAGTGCTGACATTGGGATGGATTAGGAGTGCTGACATTGTGTTGGATTAGGAGTGCTGACATTGTGTTGGATTAGGAGTGCTGACATTGGGATGGATTAGAAGTGCTGGCATTGGGATGGATTAGGAGTGCTGACATTGGGATGGATTAGGAGTGCTGACATTGGGATGGATTAGGAGTGCTGACATTGGGATGGATTAGGAGTGCTGACATTGGGATGGATTAGGAGTGCTGACATTGTGTTGGATTAGGAGTGCTGACATTGTGTTGGATTAGGAGTGCTGACATTGGAATGGATTAGGAGTGCTGACATTGGGATGGATTAGAAGTGCTGACATTGGGATGAATTAGGAGTGCTGACATTGTGTTGGATTAGGAGTGCTGACATTGTGTTGGATTAGGAGTGCTGACATTGGGATGGATTAGGAGTGCTGACATTGGGATGGATTAGGAGTGCTGGCATTGGGATGGATTAGGAGTGCTGACATTGTGTTGGATTAGGAGTGCTGACATTGTGTTGGATTAGGAGTGCTGACATTGGGATGGATTAGGAGTGCTGACATTGGGATGAATTAGGAGTGCTGCCATTGTGTTGGATTAGGAGTGCTGACATTGTGTTGGATTAGGAGTGCTGACATTGTGTTGGATTATGAGTGCTGACAATTTGTTGGATTAGGAGTGCTGACATTGGGATGGATTAGGAGTGCTGACATTGTGTTGGATTAGGAGTGCTGACATTGTGTTGGATTAGGAGTGCTGACATTGTGTTGGATTAGGAGTGCTGACATTGTGTTGGATTAGGAGTGCTGACATTGTGTTGGATTAGGAGTGCTGGCATTGTGTTGGATTAGGAGTGCTGACATTGTGTTGGATTAGGAGTGCTGACATTGTGTTGGATTAGGAGTGCTGACATTGTGTTGGATTAGGAGTGCTGACATTGTGTTGGATTAGGAGTGCTGACATTGTGTTGGATTAGGAGTGCTGACATTGTGTTGGATTAGGACTGCTGACGTTGTGTTGGATTAAGAGTGCTGACATTGTGTTGGATTAGGAGTGCTGACATTGTGTTGGATTAGGAGTGCTGACATTGTGTTGGATTAGGAGTGCTGACATTGTGTTGGATTAGTAGTGCTGACATTATGTTGGATTAGGAGTGCTGACATTGTGTTGGATTAGGAGTGCTGACATTGGGATGGATTAGGACTGCTGACATTGTGTTGGATTAGGAGTGCTGACATTGTGTTGGATTAGGAGTGCTGACATTGTGTTGGATTAGGAGTGCTGACATTCGGATGGATTAGGAGTGCTGACATTGGGATGGATTAGGAGTGCTGACATTGGGATGGATTAGGAGTGCTGACATTGTGTTGGATTAGGAGTGCTGACATTGTGTTGGATTAGGAGTGCTGACATTGGGATGGATTAGGAGTGCTGACATTGGGATGGATTAGGAGTGCTGCCATTGTGTTGGATTAGGAGTGCTGACATTGTGTTGGATTAGGAGTGCTGACATTGGGATGGATTAGGAGTGCTGACATTGGGATGGATTAGGAGTGCTGACATTGGGTTGGATTAGGAGTGCTGACATTGTGTTGGATTAGGAGTGCTGACATTGTGTTGGATTAGGAGTGCTGACATTGTGTTGGATTAGGAGTGCTGACATTGTGTTCGATTAGGAGTGCTGACATTGTGTTGGATTAGGAGTGCTGACATTGGGATAGATTAGGAGTGCTGACATTGTGTCGGATAAGAAGTGCTGACATTGGGATGGATTAGGAGTGCTGACATTGGGACGGATTAGGAGTGCTGACATTGTGTTGGATTAGGAGTGCTGACATTGTGTTGGATTAGGAGTGCTGACATTGTGTTGGATTAGGAGTGCTGACATTGGGATGGATTAGAAGTGCTGACATTGTGTTGGATTAGGAGTGCTGACATTGTGTTGGATTAGGAATGCTGACATTGGGATGGATTAGGAGTGCTGACATTGTGTTGGATAAGAAGTGCTGACATTGTGTTGGATTAGGAGAGCTGACATTGGGATGGATTAGGAGTGCTGACATTGTGTTGGATAAGTAGTGCTGTCATTGTGTTGGATTAGGAGTGCTGACATTGTGTTGGATAAGAAGTGCTGACATTGTGTTGGATTAGGAGTGCTGACATTGGGATGGATTAGGATTGCTGACATTGGGATGGATTAGGAGTGCTGACATTGGGATGGATTAGGAGTGCTGACATTGGGATGGATTAGGAGTGCTGACATTGGGATGGATTAGAAGTGCTGACATTGGGATGGATTAGGAGTGCTGACATTGTGTTGGATTAGGAGTGCTGACATTGTGTTGGATTAGGAGTGCTGACATTGGGATGGATTAGAAGTGCTGGCATTGGGATGGATTAGGAGTGCTGACATTGGGATGGATTAGGAGAGCTGACATTGGGATGGATTAGGAGTGCTGACATTGGGATGGATTAGGAGTGCTGACATTGGGATGGATTAGGAGTGCTGACATTGTGTTGGATTAGGAGTGCTGACATTGTGTTGGATTAGGAGTGCTGACATTGGAATGGATTAGGAGTGCTGACATTGGGATGGATTAGAAGTGCTGACATTGGGATGAATTAGGAGTGCTGACTTTGTGTTGGATTAGGAGTGCTGACATTGTGTTGGATTAGGAGTGCTGACATTGGGATGGATTAGGAGTGCTGACATTGGGATGGATTAGGAGTGCTGACATTGTGTTGGATTAGGAGTGCTGACATTGTGTTGGATTAGGAGTGCTGACATTGGGATGGATTAGGAGTGCTGACATTGGGATGAATTAGGAGTGCTGCCATTGTGTTGGATTAGGAGTGCTGACATTGTGTTGGATTAGGAGTGCTGACATTGTGTTGGATTATGAGTGCTGACATTGTGTTGGATTAGGAGTGCTGACATTGGGATGGATTAGGAGTGCTGACATTGTGTTGGATTAGGAGTGCTGACATTGTGTTGGATTAGGAGTGCTGACATTGTGTTGGATTAGGAGTGCTGACATTGTGTTGGATTAGGAGTGCTGACATTGTGTTGGATTAGGAGTGCTGACATTGTGTTGGATTATGAGTGCTGACATTGTGTTGGATTAGGAGTGCTGACATTGTGTTGGATTAGGAGTGCTGACATTGTGTTGGATTAGGAGTGCTGGCATTGTGTTGGATTAGGAGTGCTGACATTGTGTTGGATTAGGAGTGCTGACATTGTGTTGGATTAGGAGTGCTGACATTGTGTTGGATTAGGAGTGCTGACATTGTGTTGGATTAGGAGTGCTGACATTGTGTTGGATTCGGAGTGCTGACGTTGTGTTGGATTAGGAGTGCTGACATTGTGTTGGATTAGGAGTGCTGACATTGGGATGGATTAGGAGTGCTGACATTGGGATGGATTAGGAGTGCTGACTTTGGGATGGATTAGGAGTGCTGACATTGGGATGGATTAGGAGTGCTGACATTGGGATGGATTAGGAGTGCTGACATTGTGTTGGATTAGAAGTGCTGACATTGTGTTGGATTAGGAGTGCTGACATTGGGATGGATTAGGATTGCTGACATTGGGATGGATTAGGAGTGCTGACATTGGGATGGATTAGGAGTGCTGACATTGGGATGGATTAGGAGTGCTGACATTGGGATGGATTAGAAGTGCTGACATTGGGATGGATTAGGAGTGCTGACATTGTGTTGGATTAGGAGTGCTGACATTGTGTTGGATTAGGAGTGCTGACATTGGGATGGATTAT
Source organism: Somniosus microcephalus (assembly GCF_052327205.1). Taxonomy (NCBI): domain Eukaryota; kingdom Metazoa; phylum Chordata; class Chondrichthyes; order Squaliformes; family Somniosidae; genus Somniosus; species Somniosus microcephalus. The sequence continues at coordinate 83,417,057 of NC_140988.1, forward strand.
AAGTGCTGGCATTGGGATGGATTAGGAGTGCTGACATTGGGATGGATTAGGAGTGCTGACATTGGGATGGATTAGGAGTGCTGACATTGGGATGGATTAGGAGTGCTGACATTGGGATGGATTAGGAGTGCTGACATTGTGTTGGATTAGGAGTGCTGACATTGTGTTGGATTAGGAGTGCTGACATTGGAATGGATTAGGAGTGCTGACATTGGGATTGATTAGAAGTGCTGACATTGGGATGAATTAGGAGTGCTGACATTGTGTTGGATTAGGAGTGCTGACATTGTGTTGGATTAGGAGTGCTGACATTGGGATGGATTAGGAGTGCTGACATTGGGATGGATTAGGAGTGCTGACATTGGGATGGATTAGGAGTGCTGACATTGTGTTTGATTAGGAGTGCTGACATTGTGTTGGATTAGGAGTGCTGACATTGGGATGGATTAGGAGTGCTGACATTGTGTTGGATTAGGAGTGCTGACATTGTGTTGGATTAGGAGTGCTGACATTGTGTTGGATTAGGAGTGCTGACATTGTGTTGGATTAGGAGTGCTGACATTGTGTTGGATTAGGAGTGCTGGCATTGTGTTGGATTAGGAGTGCTGACATTGTGTTGGATTAGGAGTGCTGACATTGTGTTGGATTAGGAGTGCTGACATTGTGTTGGATTAGGAGTGCTGACATTGTGTTGGATTAGGAGTGCTGACATTGTGTTGGATTAGGAGTGCTGACATTGTGTTGGATTAGGACTGCTGACGTTGTGTTGGATTAGGAGTGCTGACATTGGGATGGATTAGGAGTGCTGACATTGGGATGGATTAGGAGTGCTGACATTGGGATGGATTAGGAGTGCTGACATTGTGTTTGATTAGGAGTGCTGACATTGTGTTGGATTAGGAGTGCTGACATTGGGATGGATTAGGAGTGCTGACATTGTGTTGGATTAGGAGTGCTGACATTGTGTTGGATTAGGAGTGCTGACATTGTGTTGGATTAGGAGTGCTGACATTGTGTTGGATTAGGAGTGCTGACATTGTGTTGGATTAGGAGTGCTGGCATTGTGTTGGATTAGGAGTGCTGACATTGTGTTGGATTAGGAGTGCTGACATTGTGTTGGATTAGGAGTGCTGACATTGTGTTGGATTAGGAGTGCTGACATTGTGTTGGATTAGGAGTGCTGACATTGTGTTGGATTAGGAGTGCTGACATTGTGTTGGATTAGGACTGCTGACGTTGTGTTGGATTAGGAGTGCTGACATTGGGATGGATTAGGAGTGCTGACATTGGGATGAATTAGGAGTGCTGACATTGTGTTGGATTATGAGTGCTGACATTGTGTTGGATTAGGAGTGCTGACATTGGGATGGATTAGGAGTGCTGACATTGTGTTGGATTAGGAGTGCTGACATTGTGTTGGATTAGGAGTGCTGACATTGTGTTGGATTAGGAGTGCTGACATTGTGTTGGATTAGGAGTGCTGACATTGTGTTGGATTAGGAGTGCTGACATTGTGTTGGATTATGAGTGCTGACATTGTGTTGGATTAGGAGTGCTGACATTGTGTTGGATTAGGAGTGCTGACATTGTGTTGGATTAGGAGTGCTGACATTGGAATGGATTAGGAGTGCTGACATTGGGATTGATTAGAAGTGCTGACATTGGGATGAATTAGGAGTGCTGACATTGTGTTGGATTAGGAGTGCTGACATTGTGTTGGATTAGGAGTGCTGACATTGGGATGGATTAGGAGTGCTGACATTGGGATGGATTAGGAGTGCTGACATTGGGATGGATTAGGAGTGCTGACATTGTGTTTGATTAGGAGTGCTGACATTGTGTTGGATTAGGAGTGCTGACATTGGGATGGATTAGGAGTGCTGACATTGTGTTGGATTAGGAGTGCTGACATTGTGTTGGATTAGGAGTGCTGACATTGTGTTGGATTAGGAGTGCTGACATTGTGTTGGATTAGAAGTGCTGACATTGTGTTGGATTAGGAGTGCTGGCATTGTGTTGGATTAGGAGTGCTGACATTGTGTTGGATTAGGAGTGCTGACATTGTGTTGGATTAGGAGTGCTGACATTGTGTTGGATTAGGAGTGCTGACATTGTGTTGGATTAGGAGTGCTGACATTGTGTTGGATTAGGAGTGCTGACATTGTGTTGGATTAGGACTGCTGACGTTGTGTTGGATTAGGAGTGCTGACATTGGGATGGATTAGGAGTGCTGACATTGGGATGAATTAGGAGTGCTGCCATTGTGTTGGATTAGGAGTGCTGACATTGTGTTGGATTAGGAGTGCTGACATTGTGTTGGATTATGAGTGCTGACATTGTGTTGGATTAGGAGTGCTGACATTGGGATGGATTAGGAGTGCTGACATTGTGTTGGATTAGGAGTGCTGACATTGTGTTGGATTAGGAGTGCTGACATTGTGTTGGATTAGGAGTGCTGACATTGTGTTGGATTAGGAGTGCTGACATTGTGTTGGATTAGGAGTGCTGACATTGTGTTGGATTATGAGTGCTGACATTGTGTTGGATTAGGAGTGCTGACATTGTGTTGGATTAGGAGTGCTGACATTGTGTTGGATTAGGAGTGCTGGCATTGTGTTGGATTAGGAGTGCTGACATTGTGTTGGATTAGGAGTGCTGACATTGTGTTGGATTAGGAGTGCTGACATTGTGTTGGATTAGGAGTGCTGACATTGTGTTGGATTAGGAGTGCTGACATTGTGTTGGATTCGGAGTGCTGACATTGTGTTGGATTAGGAGTGCTGACATTGTGTTGGATTAGGAGTGCTGACATTGGGATGGATTAGGAGTGCTGACATTGGGATGGATTAGGAGTGCTGACTTTGGGATGGATTAGGAGTGCTGACATTGGGATGGATTAGGAGTGCTGACATTGGGATGGATTAGGAGTGCTGACATTGTGTTGGATTAGAAGTGCTGACATTGTGTTGGATTAGGAGTGCTGACATTGGGATGGATTAGGATTGCTGACATTGGGATGGATTAGGAGTGCTGACATTGGGATGGATTAGGAGTGCTGACATTGGGATGGATTAGGAGTGCTGACATTGGGATGGATTAGAAGTGCTGACATTGGGATGGATTAGGAGTGCTGACATTGTGTTGGATTAGGAGTGCTGACATTGTGTTGGATTAGGAGTGCTGACATTGGGATGGATTATAAGTGCTGGCATTGGGATGGATTAGGAGTGCTGACATTGGGATGGATTAGGAGTGCTGACATTGGGATGGATTAGGAGTGCTGACATTGGGATGGATTAGGAGTGCTGACATTGGGATGGATTAGGAGTGCTGACATTGTGTTGGATTAGGAGTGCTGACATTGTGTTGGATTAGGAGTGCTGACATTGGAATGGATTAGGAGTGCTGACATTGGGATTGATTAGAAGTGCTGACATTGGGATGAATTAGGAGTGCTGACATTGTGTTGGATTAGGAGTGCTGACATTGTGTTGGATTAGGAGTGCTGACATTGGGATGGATTAGGAGTGCTGACATTGGGATGGATTAGGAGTGCTGACATTGGGATGGATTAGGAGTGCTGACATTGTGTTTGATTAGGAGTGCTGACATTGTGTTGGATTAGGAGTGCTGACATTGGGATGGATTAGGAGTGCTGACATTGTGTTGGATTAGGAGTGCTGACATTGTGTTGGATTAGGAGTGCTGACATTGTGTTGGATTAGGAGTGCTGACATTGTGTTGGATTAGGAGTGCTGACATTGTGTTGGATTAGGAGTGCTGGCATTGTGTTGGATTAGGAGTGCTGACATTGTGTTGGATTAGGAGTGCTGACATTGTGTTGGATTAGGAGTGCTGACATTGTGTTGGATTAGGAGTGCTGACATTGTGTTGGATTAGGAGTGCTGACATTGTGTTGGATTAGGAGTGCTGACATTGTGTTGGATTAGGACTGCTGACGTTGTGTTGGATTAAGAGTGCTGACATTGTGTTGGATTAGGAGTGCTGACATTGTGTTGGATTAGGAGTGCTGACATTGTGTTGGATTAGGAGTGCTGACATTGTGTTGGATTAGGAGTGCTGACATTATGTTGGATTAGGAGTGCTGACATTGTGTTGGATTAGGAGTGCTGACATTGGGATGGATTAGGACTGCTGACATTGTGTTGGATTAGGAGTGCTGACATTGTGTTGGATTAGGAGTGCTGACATTGTGTTGGATTAGGAGTGCTGACATTGGGATGGATTAGGAGTGCTGACATTGGGATGGATTAGGAGTGCTGCCATTGTGTTGGATTAGGAGTGCTGACATTGTGTTGGATTAGGAGTGCTGACATTGGGATGGATTAGGAGTGCTGACATTGGGATGGATTAGGAGTGCTGACATTGGGTTGGATTAGGAGTGCTGACATTGTGTTGGATTAGGAGTGCTGACATTGTGTTGGATTAGGAGTGCTGACATTGTGTTGGATTAGGAGTGCTGACATTGTGTTCGATTAGGAGTGCTGACATTGTGTTGGATTAGGAGTGCTGACATTGGGATGGATTAGGAGTGCTGACATTGTGTTGGATAAGAAGTGCTGACATTGGGATGGATTAGGAGTGCTGACATTGGGACGGATTAGGAGTGCTGACATTGTGTTGGATTAGGAGTGCTGACATTGTGTTGGGTTAGGAGTGCTGACATTGTGTTGGATTAGGAGTGCTGACATTGGGATGGATTAGGAGTGCTGACATTGGGATGAATTAGGAGTGCTGCCATTGTGTTGGATTAGGAGTGCTGACATTGTGTTGGATTAGGAGTGCTGACATTGTGTTGGATTAGGAGTGCTGACATTGTGTTGGATTAGGAGTGCTGACATTGTGTTGGATTAGGAGTGCTGACATTGGGATGGATTAGGAGTGCTGACATTGGGATGAATTAGGAGTGCTGCCATTGTGTTGGATTAGGAGTGCTGACATTGTGTTGGATTAGGAGTGCTGACATTGTGTTGGATTAGGAGTGCTGACATTGGGATGGATTAGGAGTGCTGACATTGTGTTGGATTAGGAGTGCTGACATTGTGTTGGATTAGGAGTGCTGACATTGTGTTGGATTAGGAGTGCTGACATTGTGTTGGATTAGGAGTGCTGACATTGTGTTGGATTAGGAGTGCTGACATTGTGTTGGATTATGAGTGCTGACATTGTGTTGGATTAGGAGTGCTGACATTGTGTTGGATTAGGAGTGCTGACATTGTGTTGGATTAGGAGTGCTGGCATTGTGTTGGATTAGGAGTGCTGACATTGTGTTGGATTAGGAGTGCTGACATTGTGTTGGATTAGGAGTGCTGACATTGTGCTGGATTAGGAGTGCTGACATTGTGTTGGATTAGGAGTGCTGACATTGTGTTGGATTCGGAGTGCTGACATTGTGTTGGATTAGGAGTGCTGACATTGTGTTGGATTAGGAGTGCTGACATTGGGATGGATTAGGAGTGCTGACATTGGGATGCATTAGGAGTGCTGACTTTGGGATGGATTAGGAGTGCTGACATTGGGATGGATTAGGAGTGCTGACATTGGGATGGATTAGGAGTGCTGACATTGTGTTGGATTAGAAGTGCTGACATTGTGTTGGATTAGGAGTGCTGACATTGGGATGGATTAGGATTGCTGACATTGGGATGGATTAGGAGTGCTGACATTGGGATGGATTAGGAGTGCTGACATTGGGATGGATTAGGAGTGCTGACATTGGGATGGATTAGAAGTGCTGACATTGGGATGGATTAGGAGTGCTGACATTGTGTTGGATTAGGAGTGCTGACATTGTGTTGGATTAGGAGTGCTGACATTGGGATGGATTAGAAGTGCTGGCATTGGGATGGATTAGGAGTGCTGACATTGGGATGGATTAGGAGTGCTGACATTGGGATGGATTAGGAGTGCTGACATTGGGATGGATTAGGAGTGCTGACATTGGGATGGATTAGGAGTGCTGACATTGTGTTGGATTAGGAGTGCTGACATTGTGTTGGATTAGGAGTGCTGACATTGGAATGGATTAGGAGTGCTGACATTGGGATGGATTAGAAGTGCTGACATTGGGATGAATTAGGAGTGCTGACATTGTGTTGGATTAGGAGTGCTGACATTGTGTTGGATTAGGAGTGCTGACATTGGGATGGATTAGGAGTGCTGACATTGGGATGGATTAGGAGTGCTGACATTGGGATGGATTAGGAGTGCTGACATTGTGTTGGATTAGGAGTGCTGACATTGTGTTGGATTAGGAGTGCTGACATTGGGATGGATTAGGAGTGCTGACATTGGGATGAATTAGGAGTGCTGCCATTGTGTTGGATTAGGAGTGCTGACATTGTGTTGGATTAGGAGTGCTGACATTGTGTTGGATTATGAGTGCTGACATTGTGTTGGATTAGGAGTGCTGACATTGGGATGGATTAGGAGTGCTGACATTGTGTTGGATTAGGAGTGCTGACATTGTGTTGGATTAGGAGTGCTGACATTGTGTTGGATTAGGAGTGCTGACATTGTGTTGGATTAGGAGTGCTGACATTGTGTTGGATTAGGAGCGCTGGCATTGTGTTGGATTAGGAGTGCTGACATTGTGTTGGATTAGGAGTGCTGACATTGTGTTGGATTAGGAGTGCTGACATTGTGTTGGATTAGGAGTGCTGACATTGTGTTGGATTAGGAGTGCTGACATTGTGTTGGATTAGGAGTGCTGACATTGTGTTGGATTAGGACTGCTGACGTTGTGTTGGATTAAGAGTGCTGACATTGTGTTGGATTAGGAGTGCTGACATTGTGTTGGATTAGGAGTGCTGACATTGTGTTGGATTAGGAGTGCTGACATTGTGTTGGATTAGGAGTGCTGACATTATGTTGGATTAGGAGTGCTGACATTGTGTTGGATTAGGAGTGCTGACATTGGGATGGATTAGGACTGCTGACATTGTGTTGGATTAGGAGTGCTGACATTGTGTTGGATTAGGAGTGCTGACATTGTGTTGGATTAGGAGTGCTGACATTCGGATGGATTAGGAGTGCTGACATTGGGATGGATTAGGAGTGCTGACATTGGGATGGATTAGGAGTGCTGACATTGTGTTGGATTAGGAGTGCTGACATTGTGTTGGATTAGGAGTGCTGACATTGGGATGGATTAGGAGTGCTGACATTGGGATGGATTAGGAGTGCTGCCATTGTGTTGGATTAGGAGTGCTGACATTGTGTTGGATTAGGAGTGCTGACATTGGGATGGATTAGGAGTGCTGACATTGGGATGGATTAGGAGTGCTGACATTGGGTTGGATTAGGAGTGCTGACATTGTGTTGGATTAGGAGTGCTGACATTGTGTTGGATTAGGAGTGCTGACATTGTGTTGGATTAGGAGTGCTGACATTGTGTTCGATTAGGAGCGCTGACATTGTGTTGGATTAGGAGTGCTGACATTGGGATGGATTAGGAGTGCTGACATTGTGTTGGATAAGAAGTGCTGACATTGGGATGGATTAGGAGTGCTGACATTGGGACGGATTAGGAGTGCTGACATTGTGTTGGATTAGGAGTGCTGACATTGTGTTGGATTAGGAGTGCTGACATTGTGTTGGATTAGGAGTGCTGACATTGGGATGGATTAGAAGTGCTGACATTGTGTTGGATTAGGAGTGCTGACATTGTGTTGGATTAGGAATGCTGACATTGGGATGGATTAGGAGTGCTGACATTGTGTTGGATAAGAAGTGCTGACATTGTGTTGGATTAGGAGTGCTGACATTGGGATGGATTAGGAGTGCTGACATTGTGTTGGATAAGTAGTGCTGTCATTGTGTTGGATTAGGAGTGCTGACATTGTGTTGGATAAGAAGTGCTGACATTGTGTTGGATTAGGAGTGCTGACATTGGGATGGATTAGGATTGCTGACATTGGGATGGATTAGGAGTGCTGACATTGGGATGGATTAGGAGTGCTGACATTGGGATGGATTAGGAGTGCTGACATTGGGATGGATTAGAAGTGCTGACATTGGGATGGATTAGGAGTGCTGACATTTTGTTGGATTAGGAGTGCTGACATTGTGTTGAATTAGGAGTGCTGACATTGGGATGGATTAGAAGTGCTGGCATTGGGATGGATTAGGAGTGCTGACATTGGGATGGATTAGGAGTGCTGACATTGGGATGGATTAGGAGTGCTGACATTGGGATGGATTAGGAGTGCTGACATTGGGATGGATTTGGAGTGCTGACATTGTGTTGGATTAGGAGTGCTGACAGTGTGTTGGATTAGGAGTGCTGACATTGGAATGGATTAGGAGTGCTGACATTGGGATGGATTAGAAGTGCTGACATTGGGATGAATTAGGAGTGCTGACATTGTGTTGGATTAGGAGTGCTGACATTGTGTTGGATTAGGAGTGCTGACATTGGGATGGATTAGGAGTGCTGACATTGGGATGGATTAGGAGTGCTGACATTGGGATGGATTAGGAGTGCTGACATTGTGTTGGATTAGGAGTGCTGACATTGTGTTGGATTAGGAGTGCTGACATTGGGATGGATTAGGAGTGCTGACATTGGGATGAATTAGGAGTGCTGCCATTGTGTTGGATTAGGAGTGCTGACATTGTGTTGGATTAGGAGTGCTGACATTGTGTTGGATTATGAGTGCTGACATTGTGTTGGATTAGGAGTGCTGACATTGGGATGGATTAGGAGTGCTGACATTGTGTTGGATTAGGAGTGCTGACATTGTGTTGGATTAGGAGTGCTGACATTGTGTTGGATTAGGAGTGCTGACATTGTGTTGGATTAGGAGTGCTGACATTGTGTTGGATTAGGAGTGCTGACATTGTGTTGGATTATGAGTGCTGACATTGTGTTGGATTAGGAGTGCTGACATTGTGTTGGATTAGGAGTGCTGACATTGTGTTGGATTAGGAGTGCTGGCATTGTGTTGGATTAGGAGTGCTGACATTGTGTTGGATTAGGAGTGCTGACATTGTGTTGGATTAGGAGTGCTGACATTGTGTTGGATTAGGAGTGCTGACATTGTGTTGGATTAGGAGTGCTGACATTGTGTTGGATTAGGAGTGCTGACATTGTGTTGGATTAGGACTGCTGACGTTGTGTTGGATTAAGAGTGCTGACATTGTGTTGGATTAGGAGTGCTGACATTGTGTTGGATTAGGAGTGCTGACATTGTGTTGGATTAGGAGTGCTGACATTGTGTTGGATTAGGAGTGCTGACATTATGTTGGATTAGGAGTGCTGACATTGTGTTGGATTAGGAGTGCTGACATTGGGATGGATTAGGAGTGCTGACATTGTGTTGGATTAGGAGTGCTGACATTGTGTTGGATTAGGAGTGCTGACATTGTGTTGGATTAGGAGTGCTGACATTCGGATGGATTAGGAGTGCTGACATTCGGATGGATTAGGAGTGCTGACATTGGGATGGATTAGGAGTGCTGACATTGTGTTGGATTAGGAGTGCTGACATTGTGTTGGATTAGGAGTGCTGACATTGGGATGGATTAGGAGTGCTGACATTGGGATGGATTAGGAGTGCTGCCATTGTGTTGGATTAGGAGTGCTGACATTGTGTTGGATTAGGAGTGCTGACATTGGGATGGATTAGGAGTGCTGACATTGGGATGGATTAGGAGTGCTGACATTGCGATGGATTAGGAGTGCTGACATTGGGTTGGATTAGGAGTGCTGACATTGTGTTGGATTAGGAGTGCTGACATTGTGTTGGATTAGGAGTGCTGACATTGTGTTGGATTAGGAGTGCTGACATTGTGTTCGATTAGGAGTGCTGACATTGTGTTGGATTAGGAGTGCTGACATTGGGATGGATTAGGAGTGCTGACATTGTGTTGGATAAGAAGTGCTGACATTGGGATGGATTAGGAGTGCTGACATTGGGACGGATTAGGAGTGCTGACATTGTGTTGGATTAGGAGTGCTGACATTGTGTTGGATTAGGAGTGCTGACATTGTGTTGGATTAGGAGTGCTGACATTGGGATGGATTAGAAGTGCTGACATTGTGTTGGATTAGGAGAGCTGACATTGTGTTGGATTAGGAATGCTGACATTGGGATGGATTAGGAGTGCTGACATTGTGTTGGATAAGAAGTGCTGACATTGTGTTGGATTAGGAGTGCTGACATTGGGATGGATTAGGAGTGCTGACATTGTGTTGGATAAGTAGTGCTGACATTGTGTTGGATTAGGAGTGCTGACATTGTGTTGGATAAGAAGTGCTGACATTGTGTTGGATTAGGAGTGCTGACATTGTGTTGGATTAGGAGTGCTGACATTGAGTTGGATAAGAAGTGCTGACATTGTGTTGGATTAGCAGTGCTGACATTGGGATGGATTAGGAGTGCTGACATTGTGTTGGATTAGGAGTGCTGACATTGTGTTGGATTAGGAGTGCTGACATTGTGTTGGATTAGGAGTGCTGACATTGTGTTGGATTAGGAGTGCTGACATAGTGTTGGATTAGGAGTGCTGACATAGTGTTGGATTAGGAGTGCTGACATTGTGTTGGATTAGGAGTGCTGACATTGTGTTGGATTAGGAGTGCTGACATTGTGTTGGATTAGGAGTGCTGACATTGTGTTTGATTAGGAGTGCTGACATTGGGATGGATTAGGAGTGCTGACATTGTGTTGGATTAGGAGTGCTGACATTGGGATGGATTAGGAGTGCTGACATTGTCTTGGATTAGGAGTGCTGACATTGTGTTGGATTAGGAGTGCTGACATTGTGTTGGATTAGGTGTGCTGACATTGGGATGGATTAGGAGTGCTGATATTGGGATGGATTAGGAGTGCTGACATTGGGTTGGATTAGGAGTGCTGACATTGGGTTGGATTAGGAGTGCTGACATTGTGTTGGATTAGGAGTGCTGACATTGTGTTGGATTAGGAGTGCTGACATTGGGAGGGATTAGGAGCGCTGACATTGTGTTGAATTAGGAGCGCTGACATTGGGATGGATTAGGAGCGCTGACATTGTGTTGGATAAGAAGTGCTGACGTTGGGATGGATTAGGAGTGCTGACATTGGGATGGATTAGGAGTGCTGACATTGTGTTGGATAAGAAGTGCTGACATTGTGTTGGATTAGGAGTGCTGACATTGTGTTGGATAAGAAATGCTAACATTGTGTTGGATTAGGAGTGCTGACATTGTTTTGGATTAGGAGTGCTGACATTGTGTTGGATAAGAAGTGCTGACATTGTGTTGGATTAGGAGTGCTGACATTGTGTTGGATAAGAAGTGCTGACATTGTGTTGGATTCGGAGTGCTGACATTGTGTTGGATTAGGAGTGCTGACATTGTGTTGGATAAGAAGTGCTGACATTGTGTTGGATTCGGAGTGCTGACATTGTGTTGGATTAGGAGTGCTGACATTGTGTTGGATAAGAAGTGCTGACATTGTGTTGGATTAGGAGTGCTGACATTGGGATGGATTCGGAGTGCTGGCATTGGGATGGATTAGGAGTGCTGACATTGGGATGGATTAGCAGTGCTGACATTGGGATGGATTAGGAGTTCTGACATTGGGATGGATTAGGAGTGCTGACATTGGGATGGATTAGGAGTGCTGACATTGTGTTGGATTAGGAGTGCTGACATTGGGATGGATTAGGAGTGCTGACATTGTGTTGGATTAGGAGTGCTGACATTGTGTTGGATTAGGAGTGCTGACATTGTGTTGGATTAGGAGTGCTGACATTGTGTTGGATTATGAGTGCTGACATTGTGTTGGATTAGGAGTGCTGACATTGGGATGGATAAGGAGTGCTGACATTGCGATGGATTCGGAGTGCTGACATTGTGTTGGATAAGGAGTGCTGACATTGTGTTGGATTAGGAGTGCTGACATTGTGTTGGATTAGGAGTGCTGACATTGTGTTGGATTAGGAGTGCTGACATTGTGTTGGATTAGGAGTGCTGACATTGTGTTGGATTAGGAGTGCTGACATTGTGTTGGATTAGGAGTGCTGACATTGTGTTGGATTAGGAGTGCTGACATTGTGTTGGATTCGGAGTGCTGACATTGTGTTGGATTAGGAGTGCTGACATTGTGTTGGATTAGGAGTGCTGACATTGGGATGGATTAGGAGTGCTGACATTGGGATGGATTAGGAGTGCTGACTTTGGGATGGATTAGGAGTGCTGACATTGGGATGGATTACGAGTGCTGACATTGGGATGGATTAGGAGTGCTGACATTGTGTTGGATTAGAAGTGCTGACATTGTGTTGGATTAGGAGTGCTGACATTGGGATGGATTAGGATTGCTGACATTGGGATGGATTAGGAGTGCTGACATTGGGATGGATTAGGAGTGCTGACATTGGGATGGATTAGGAGTGCTGACATTGGGATGGATTAGAAGTGCTGACATTGGGATGGATTAGGAGTGCTGACATTGTGTTGGATTAGGAGTGCTGACATTGTGTTGGATTAGGAGTGCTGACATTGGGATGGATTAGAAGTGCTGGCATTGGGATGGATTAGGAGTGCTGACATTGGGATGGATTAGGAGTGCTGACATTGGGATGGATTAGGAGTGCTGACATTGGGATGGATTAGGAGTGCTGACATTGGGATGGATTAGGAGTGCTGACATTGTGTTGGATTAGGAGTGCTGACATTGTGTTGGATTAGGAGTGCTGACATTGGAATGGATTAGGAGTGCTGACATTGGGATGGATTAGAAGTGCTGACATTGGGATGAATTAGGAGTGCTGACATTGTGTTGGATTAGGAGTGCTGACATTGTGTTGGATTAGGAGTGCTGACATTGGGATGGATTAGGAGTGCTGACATTGGGATGGATTAGGAGTGCTGACATTGGGATGGATTAGGAGTGCTGACATTGTGTTGGATTAGGAGTGCTGACATTGTGTTGGATTAGGAGTGCTGACATTGGGATGGATTAGGAGTGCTGACATTGGGATGAATTAGGAGTGCTGCCATTGTGTTGGATTAGGAGTGCTGACATTGTCTTGGATTAGGAGTGCTGACATTGTGTTGGATTATGAGTGCTGACATTGTGTTGGATTAGGAGTGCTGACAATTGGGATGGATTAGGAGTGCTGACATTGTGTTGGATTAGGAGTGCTGACATTGTGTTGGATTAGGAGTGCTGACATTGTGTTGGATTAGGAGTGCTGACATTGTGTTGGATTAGGAGTGCTGACATTGTGTTGGATTAGGAGTGCTGACATTGTGTTGGATTAGGAGTGCTGACATTGTGTTGGATTAGGAGTGCTGACATTGTGTTGGATTAGGAGTGCTGGCATTGTGTTGGATTAGGAGTGCTGACATTGTGTTGGATTAGGAGTGCTGACATTGTGTTGGATTAGGAGTGCTGACATTGTGTTGGATTAGGAGTGCTGACATTGTGTTGGATTAGGAGTGCTGACATTGTGTTGGATTAGGAGTGCTGACATTGTGTTGGATTAGGACTGCTGACGTTGTGTTGGATTAAGAGTGCTGACATTGTGTTGGATTAGGAGTGCTGACATTGTGTTGGATTAGGAGTGCTGACATTGTGTTGGATTAGGAGTGCTGACATTGTGTTGGATTAGGAGTGCTGACATTATGTTGGATTAGGAGTGCTGACATTGTGTTGGATTAGGAGTGCTGACATTGGGATGGATTAGGAGTGCTGACATTGTGTTGGATTAGGAGTGCTGACATTGTGTTGGATTAGGAGTGCTGACATTGTGTTGGATTAGGAGTGCTGACATTCGGATGGATTAGGAGTGCTGACATTCGGATGGATTAGGAGTGCTGACATTGGGATGGATTAGGAGTGCTGACATTGTGTTGGATTAGGAGTGCTGACATTGTGTTGGATTAGGAGTGCTGACATTGGGATGGATTAGGAGTGCTGACATTGGGATGGATTAGGAGTGCTGCCATTGTGTTGGATTAGGAGTGCTGACATTGTGTTGGATTAGGAGTGCTGACATTGGGATGGATTAGGAGTGCTGACATTGGGATGGATTAGGAGTGCTGACATTGCGATGGATTAGGAGTGCTGACATTGGGTTGGATTAGGAGTGCTGACATTGTGTTGGATTAGGAGTGCTGACATTGTGTTGGATTAGGAGTGCTGACATTGTGTTGGATTAGGAGTGCTGACATTGTGTTCGATTAGGAGTGCTGACATTGTGTTGGATTAGGAGTGCTGACATTGGGATGGATTAGGAGTGCTGACATTGTGTTGGATAAGAAGTGCTGACATTGGGATGGATTAGGAGTGCTGACATTGGGACGGATTAGGAGTGCTGACATTGTGTTGGATTAGGAGTGCTGACATTGTGTTGGATTAGGAGTGCTGACATTGTGTTGGATTAGGAGTGCTGACATTGGGATGGATTAGAAGTGCTGACATTGTGTTGGATTAGGAGAGCTGACATTGTGTTGGATTAGGAATGCTGACATTGGGATGGATTAGGAGTGCTGACATTGTGTTGGATAAGAAGTGCTGACATTGTGTTGGATTAGGAGTGCTGACATTGGGATGGATTAGGAGTGCTGACATTGTGTTGGATAAGTAGTGCTGACATTGTGTTGGATTAGGAGTGCTGACATTGTGTTGGATAAGAAGTGCTGACATTGTGTTGGATTAGGAGTGCTGACATTGTGTTGGATTAGGAGTGCTGACATTGAGTTGGATAAGAAGTGCTGACATTGTGTTGGATTAGCAGTGCTGACATTGGGATGGATTAGGAGTGCTGACATTGTGTTGGATTAGGAGTGCTGACATTGTGTTGGATTAGGAGTGCTGACATTGTGTTGGATTAGGAGTGCTGACATTGTGTTGGATTAGGAGTGCTGACATAGTGTTGGATTAGGAGTGCTGACATAGTGTTGGATTAGGAGTGCTGACATTGTGTTGGATTAGGAGTGCTGACATTGTGTTGGATTAGGAGTGCTGACATTGTGTTGGATTAGGAGTGCTGACATTGTGTTTGATTAGGAGTGCTGACATTGGGATGGATTAGCAGTGCTGACATTGTGTTGGATTAGGAGTGCTGACATTGGGATGGATTAGGAGTGCTGACATTGTCTTGGATTAGGAGTGCTGACATTGTGTTGGATTAGGAGTGCTGACATTGTGTTGGATTAGGTGTGCTGACATTGGGATGGATTAGGAGTGCTGATATTGGGATGGATTAGGAGTGCTGACATTGGGTTGGATTAGGAGTGCTGACATTGGGTTGGATTAGGAGTGCTGACATTGTGTTGGATTAGGAGTGCTGACATTGTGTTGGATTAGGAGTGCTGACATTGGGAGGGATTAGGAGCGCTGACATTGTGTTGAATTAGGAGCGCTGACATTGGGATGGATTAGGAGCGCTGACATTGTGTTGGATAAGAAGTGCTGACGTTGGGATGGATTAGGAGTGCTGACATTGGGATGGATTAGGAGTGCTGACATTGTGTTGGATAAGAAGTGCTGACATTGTGTTGGATTAGGAGTGCTGACATTGTGTTGGATAAGAAATGCTAACATTGTGTTGGATTAGGAGTGCTGACATTGTTTTGGATTAGGAGTGCTGACATTGTGTTGGATAAGAAGTGCTGACATTGTGTTGGATTAGGAGTGCTGACATTGTGTTGGATAAGAAGTGCTGACATTGTGTTGGATTCGGAGTGCTGACATTGTGTTGGATTAGGAGTGCTGACATTGTGTTGGATAAGAAGATCTGACATTGTGTTGGATTCGGAGTGCTGACATTGTGTTGGATTAGGAGTGCTGACATTGTGTTGGATAAGAAGTGCTGACATTGTGTTGGATTAGGAGTGCTGACATTGGGATGGATTCGGAGTGCTGGCATTGGGATGGATTAGGAGTGCTGACATTGGGATGGATTAGCAGTGCTGACATTGTGATGGATTAGGAGTTCTGACATTGGGATGGATTAGGAGTGCTGACATTGGGATGGATTAGGAGTGCTGACATTGTGTTGGATTAGGAGTGCTGACATTGGGATGGATTAGGAGTGCTGACATTGTGTTGGATTAGGAGTGCTGACATTGTGTTGGATTAGGAGTGCTGACATTGTGTTGGATTAGGAGTGCTGACATTGTGTTGGATTATGAGTGCTGACATTGTGTTGGATTAGGAGTGCTGACATTGGGATGGATAAGGAGTGCTGACATTGCGATGGATTCGGAGTGCTGACATTGTGTTGGATAAGGAGTGCTGACATTGTGTTGGATTAGGAGTGCTGACATTGTGTTGGATTAGGAGTGCTGACATTGTGTTGGATTAAGAGTGCTGACATTGTGTTGGATTAGGAGTGCTGACATTGTGTTGGATTAGGAGTGCTGACATTGTGTTGGATTAGGAGTGCTGACATTGTGTTGGATTAGGAGTGCTGACATTGTGTTGGATTCGGAGTGCTGACATTGTGTTGGATTAGGAGTGCTGACATTGTGTTGGATTAGGAGTGCTGACATTGGGATGGATTAGGAGTGCTGACATTGGGATGGATTAGGAGTGCTGACTTTGGGATGGATTAGGAGTGCTGACATTGTGTTGGATTAGGAGTGCTGACATTGGGTTGGATTAGGAGTGCTGACATTGTGTTGGATTAGGAGTGCTGACATTGTGTTGGATTAGGAGTGCTGACATTGTGTTGGATTAGGAGTGCTGACATTGTGTTCGATTAGGAGTGCTGACATTGTGTTGGATTAGGAGTGCTGACATTGGGATGGATTAGGAGTGCTGACATTGTGTTGGATAAGAAGTGCTGACATTGGGATGGATTAGGAGTGCTGACATTGGGACGGATTAGGAGTGCTGACATTGTGTTGGATTAGGAGTGCTGACATTGTGTTGGATTAGGAGTGCTGACATTGTGTTGGATTAGGAGTGCTGACATTGGGATGGATTAGAAGTGCTGACATTGTGTTGGATTAGGAGAGCTGACATTGTGTTGGATTAGGAATGCTGACATTGGGATGGATTAGGAGTGCTGACATTGTGTTGGATAAGAAGTGCTGACATTGTGTTGGATTAGGAGTGCTGACATTGGGATGGATTAGGAGTGCTGACATTGTGTTGGATAAGTAGTGCTGACATTGTGTTGGATTAGGAGTGCTGACATTGTGTTGGATAAGAAGTGCTGACATTGTGTTGGATTAGGAGTGCTGACATTGTGTTGGATTAGGAGTGCTGACATTGAGTTGGATAAGAAGTGCTGACATTGTGTTGGATTAGCAGTGCTGACATTGGGATGGATTAGGAGTGCTGACATTGTGTTGGATTAGGAGTGCTGACATTGTGTTGGATTAGGAGTGCTGACATTGTGTTGGATTAGGAGTGCTGACATTGTGTTGGATTAGGAGTGCTGACATAGTGTTGGATTAGGAGTGCTGACATAGTGTTGGATTAGGAGTGCTGACATTGTGTTGGATTAGGAGTGCTGACATTGTGTTGGATTAGGAGTGCTGACATTGTGTTGGATTAGGAGTGCTGACATTGTGTTTGATTAGGAGTGCTGACATTGGGATGGATTAGGAGTGCTGACATTGTGTTGGATTAGGAGTGCTGACATTGGGATGGATTAGGAGTGCTGACATTGTCTTGGATTAGGAGTGCTGACATTGTGTTGGATTAGGAGTGCTGACATTGTGTTGGATTAGGTGTGCTGACATTGGGATGGATTAGGAGTGCTGATATTGGGATGGATTAGGAGTGCTGACATTGGGTTGGATTAGGAGTGCTGACATTGGGTTGGATTAGGAGTGCTGACATTGTGTTGGATTAGGAGTGCTGACATTGTGTTGGATTAGGAGTGCTGACATTGGGAGGGATTAGGAGCGCTGACATTGTGTTGAATTAGGAGCGCTGACATTGGGATGGATTAGGAGCGCTGACATTGTGTTGGATAAGAAGTGCTGACGTTGGGATGGATTAGGAGTGCTGACATTGGGATGGATTAGGAGTGCTGACATTGTGTTGGATAAGAAGTGCTGACATTGTGTTGGATTAGGAGTGCTGACATTGTGTTGGATAAGAAATGCTAACATTGTGTTGGATTAGGAGTGCTGACATTGTTTTGGATTAGGAGTGCTGACATTGTGTTGGATAAGAAGTGCTGACATTGTGTTGGATTAGGAGTGCTGACATTGTGTTGGATAAGAAGTGCTGACATTGTGTTGGATTCGGAGTGCTGACATTGTGTTGGATTAGGAGTGCTGACATTGTGTTGGATAAGAAGATCTGACATTGTGTTGGATTCGGAGTGCTGACATTGTGTTGGATTAGGAGTGCTGACATTGTGTTGGATAAGAAGTGCTGACATTGTGTTGGATTAGGAGTGCTGACATTGGGATGGATTCGGAGTGCTGGCATTGGGATGGATTAGGAGTGCTGACATTGGGATGGATTAGCAGTGCTGACATTGTGATGGATTAGGAGTTCTGACATTGGGATGGATTAGGAGTGCTGACATTGGGATGGATTAGGAGTGCTGACATTGTGTTGGATTAGGAGTGCTGACATTGGGATGGATTAGGAGTGCTGACATTGTGTTGGATTAGGAGTGCTGACATTGTGTTGGATTAGGAGTGCTGACATTGTGTTGGATTAGGAGTGCTGACATTGTGTTGGATTATGAGTGCTGACATTGTGTTGGATTAGGAGTGCTGACATTGGGATGGATAAGGAGTGCTGACATTGCGATGGATTCGGAGTGCTGACATTGTGTTGGATAAGGAGTGCTGACATTGTGTTGGATTAGGAGTGCTGACATTGTGTTGGATTAGGAGTGCTGACATTGTGTTGGATTAGGAGTGCTGACATTGTGTTGGATTAGGAGTGCTGACATTGTGTTGGATTAGGAGTGCTGACATTGTGTTGGATTAGGAGTGCTGACATTGTGTTGGATTAGGAGTGCTGACATTGTGTTGGATTCGGAGTGCTGACATTGTGTTGGATTAGGAGTGCTGACATTGTGTTGGATTAGGAGTGCTGACATTGGGATGGATTAGGAGTGCTGACATTGGGATGGATTAGGAGTGCTGACTTTGGGATGGATTAGGAGTGCTGACATTGGGATGGATTATGAGTGCTGACATTGGGATGGATTAGGAGTGCTGACATTGTGTTGGATTAGAAGTGCTGACATTGTGTTGGATTAGGAGTGCTGACATTGGGATGGATTAGGATTGCTGACATTGGGATGGATTAGGAGTGCTGACATTGGGATGGATTAGGAGTGCTGACATTGGGATGGATTAGGAGTGCTGACATTGGGATGGATTAGAAGTGCTGACATTGGGATGGATTAGGAGTGCTGACATTGTGTTGGATTAGGAGTGCTGACATTGTGTTGGATTAGGAGTGCTGACATTGGGATGGATTAGAAGTGCTGGCATTGGGATGGATTAGGAGTGCTGACATTGGGATGGATTAGGAGTGCTGACATTGGGATGGATTAGGAGTGCTGACATTGGGATGGATTAGGAGTGCTGACATTGGGATGGATTAGGAGTGCTGACATTGTGTTGGATTAGGAGTGCTGACATTGTGTTGGATTAGGAGTGCTGACATTGGAATGGATTAGGAGTGCTGACATTGGGATGGATTAGAAGTGCTGACATTGGGATGAATTAGGAGTGCTGACATTGTGTTGGATTAGGAGTGCTGACATTGTGTTGGATTAGGAGTGCTGACATTGGGATGGATTAGGAGTGCTGACATTGGGATGGATTAGGAGTGCTGACATTGGGATGGATTAGGAGTGCTGACATTGTGTTGGATTAGGAGTGCTGACATTGTGTTGGATTAGGAGTGCTGACATTGGGATGGATTAGGAGTGCTGACATTGGGATGAATTAGGAGTGCTGCCATTGTGTTGGATTAGGAGTGCTGACATTGTCTTGGATTAGGAGTGCTGACATTGTGTTGGATTATGAGTGCTGACATTGTGTTGGATTAGGAGTGCTGACATTGGGATGGATTAGGAGTGCTGACATTGTGTTGGATTAGGAGTGCTGACATTGTGTTGGATTAGGAGTGCTGACATTGTGTTGGATTAGGAGTGCTGACATTGTGTTGGATTAGGAGTGCTGACATTGTGTCGGATTAGGAGTGCTGGCATTGTGTTGGATTAGGAGTGCTGACATTGTGTTGGATTAGGAGTGCTGACATTGTGTTGGATTAGGAGTGCTGACATTGTGTTGGATTAGGAGTGCTGACATTGTGTTGGATTAGGAGTGCTGACATTGTGTTGGATTAGGAGTGCTGACATTGTGTTGGATTAGGACTGCTGACGTTGTGTTGGATTAAGAGTGCTGACATTGTGTTGGATTAGGAGTGCTGACATTGTGTTGGATTAGGAGTGCTGACATTGTGTTGGATTAGGAGTGCTGACATTGTGTTGGATTAGGAGTGCTGACATTATGTTGGATTAGGAGTGCTGACATTGTGTTGGATTAGGAGTGCTGACATTGGGATGGATTAGGACTGCTGATATTGTGTTGGATTAGGAGTGCTGACATTGTGTTGGATTAGGAGTGCTGACATTGTGTTGGATTAGGAGTGCTGACATTCGGATGGATTAGGAGTGCTGACATTGGGATGGATTAGGAGTGCTGACATTGGGATGGATTAGGAGTGCTGACATTGTGTTGGATTAGGAGTGCTGACATTGTGTTGGATTAGGAGTGCTGACATTGGGATGGATTAGGAGTGCTGACATTGGGATGGATTAGGAGTGCTGCCATTCTGTTGGATTAGGAGTGCTGACATTGTGTTGGATTAGGAGTGCTGACATTGGGATGGATTAGGAGTGCTGACATTGGGATGGATTAGGAGTGCTGACATTGGGTTGGATTAGGAGTGCTGACATTGTGTTGGATTAGGAGTGCTGACATTGTGTTGGATTAGGAGTGCTGACATTGTGTTGGATTAGGAGTGCTGACATTGTGTTCGATTAGGAGTGCTGACATTGTGTTGGATTAGGAGTGCTGACATTGGGATGGATTAGGAGTGCTGACATTGTGTTGGATAAGAAGTGCTGACATTGGGATGGATTAGGAGTGCTGACATTGGGACGGATTAGGAGTGCTGACATTGTGTTGGAATAGGAGTGCTGACATTGTGTTGGATTAGGGGTGCTGACATTGTGTTGGATTAGGAGTGCTGACATTGGGATGGATTAGAAGTGCTGACATTGTGTTGGATTAGGAGTGCTGACATTGTGTTGGATTAGGAATGCTGACATTGGGATGGATTAGGAGTGCTGACATTGTGTTGGATAAGAAGTGCTGACATTGTGTTGGATTAGGAGTGCTGACATTGGGATGGATTAGGAGTGCTGACATTGTGTTGGATAAGTAGTGCTGTCATTGTGTTGGATTAGGAGTGCTGACATTGTGTTGGATAAGAAGTGCTGACATTGTGTTGGATTAGGAGTGCTGACATTGTGTTGGATTAGGAGTGCTGACATTGAGTTGGATAAGAAGTGCTGACATTGTGTTGGATTAGCAGTGCTGACATTGGGATGGATTAGGAGTGCTGACATTGTGTTGGATTAGGAGTGCTGACATTGTGTTGGATTAGGAGTGCTGACATTGTGTTGGATTAGGAGTGCTGACATTGTGTTGGATTAGGAGTGCTGACATAGTGTTGGATTAGGAGTGCTGACATAGTGTTGGATTAGGAGTGCTGACATTGTGTTGGATTAGGAGTGCTGACATTGTGTTGGATTAGGAGTGCTGACATTGTGTTGGATTAGGAGTGCTGACATTGTGTTGGATTAGGAGTGCTGACATTGGGATGGATTAGGAGTGCTGACATTGTGTTGGATTAGGAGTGCTGACATTGTCTTGGATTAGGAGTGCTGACATTGTGTTGGATTAGGAGTGCTGACATTGTGTTGGATTAGGAGTGCTGACATTGGGTTGGATTAGGAGTGCTGACATTGTGTTGGATTAGGAGTGCTGACATTGTGTTGGATTAGGAGTGCTGACATTGGGAGGGATTAGGAGTGCTGACATTGTGTTGGATTAGGAGTGCTGACATTGTGTTGGATTAGGAGTGCTGACATTGGAATGGATTAGGAGTGCTGACATTGGGATGGATTAGAAGTGCTGACATTGGGATGAATTAGGAGTGCTGACATTGTGTTGGATTAGGAGTGCTGACATTGGGATGGATTAGGAGTGCTGACATTGGGATGGATTAGGAGTGCTGACATTGGGATGGATTAGGAGTGCTGACATTGTGTTGGATTAGGAGTGCTGACATTGTGTTGGATTAGGAGTGCTGACATTGGGACGGATTAGGAGTGCTGACATTGGGATGAATTAGGAGTGCTGCCATTGTGTTGGATTAGGAGTGCTGACATTGTCTTGGATTATGAGTGCTGACATTGTGTTGGATTATGAGTGCTGACATTGTGTTGGATTAGGAGTGCTGACATTGGGATGGATTAGGAGTGCTGACATTGTGTTGGATTAGGAGTGCTGACATTGTGTTGGATTAGGAGTGCTGACATTGTGTTGGATTAGGAGTGCTGACATTGTGTTAGATTAGGAGTGCTGACATTGTGTTGGATTAGGAGTGCTGGCATTGTGTTGGATTAGGAGTGCTGACATTGTGTTGGATTAGGAGTGCTGACATTGTGTTGGATTAGGAGTGCTGACATTGTGTTGGATTAGGAGTGCTGACATTGTGTTGGATTAGGAGTGCTGACATTGTGTTGGATTAGGAGTGCTGACATTGTGTTGGATTAGGACTGCTGACGTTGTGTTGGATTAAGAGTGCTGACATTGTGTTGGATTAGGAGTGCTGACATTGTGTTGGATTAGGAGTGCTGACATTGTGTTGGATTAGGAGTGCTGACATTGTGTTGGATTAGGAGTGCTGACATTATGTTGGATTAGGAGTGCTGACATTGTGTTGGATTAGGAGTGCTGACATTGGGATGGATTAGGACTGCTGATATTGTGTTGGATTAGGAGTGCTGACATTGTGTTGGATTAGGAGTGCTGACATTGTGTTGGATTAGGAGTGCTGACATTCGGATGGATTAGGAGTGCTGACATTGGGATGGATTAGGAGTGCTGACATTGGGATGGATTAGGAGTGCTGACATTGTGTTGGATTAGGAGTGCTGACATTGTGTTGGATTAGGAGTGCTGACATTGGGATGGATTAGGAGTGCTGACATTGGGATGGATTAGGAGTGCTGCCATTGTGTTGGATTAGGAGTGCTGACATTGTGTTGGATTAGGAGTGCTGACATTGGGATGGATTAGGAGTGCTGACATTGGGATGGATTAGGAGTGCTGACATTGGGTTGGATTAGGAGTGCTGACATTGTGTTGGATTAGGAGTGCTGACATTGTGTTGGATTAGGAGTGCTGACATTGTGTTGGATTAGGAGTGCTGACATTGTGTTCGATTAGGAGTGCTGACATTGTGTTGGATTAGGAGTGCTGACATTGGGATGGATTAGGAGTGCTGACATTGTGTTGGATAAGAAGTGCTGACATTGGGATGGATTAGGAGTGCTGACATTGGGACGGATTAGGAGTGCTGACATTGTGTTGGAATAGGAGTGCTGACATTGTGTTGGATTAGGGGTGCTGACATTGTGTTGGATTAGGAGTGCTGACATTGGGATGGATTAGAAGTGCTGACATTGTGTTGGATTAGGAGTGCTGACATTGTGTTGGATTAGGAATGCTGACATTGGGATGGATTAGGAGTGCTGACATTGTGTTGGATAAGAAGTGCTGACATTGTGTTGGATTAGGAGTGCTGACATTGGGATGGATTAGGAGTGCTGACATTGTGTTGGATAAGTAGTGCTGTCATTGTGTTGGATTAGGAGTGCTGACATTGTGTTGGATAAGAAGTGCTGACATTGTGTTGGATTAGGAGTGCTGACATTGTGTTGGATTAGGAGTGCTGACATTGAGTTGGATAAGAAGTGCTGACATTGTGTTGGATTAGCAGTGCTGACATTGGGATGGATTAGGAGTGCTGACATTGTGTTGGATTAGGAGTGCTGACATTGTGTTGGATTAGGAGTGCTGACATTGTGTTGGATTAGGAGTGCTGACATTGTGTTGGATTAGGAGTGCTGACATAGTGTTGGATTAGGAGTGCTGACATAGTGTTGGATTAGGAGTGCTGACATTGTGTTGGATTAGGAGTGCTGACATTGTGTTGGATTAGGAGTGCTGACATTGTGTTGGATTAGGAGTGCTGACATTGTGTTGGATTAGGAGTGCTGACATTGGGATGGATTAGGAGTGCTGACATTGTGTTGGATTAGGAGTGCTGACATTGTCTTGGATTAGGAGTGCTGACATTGTGTTGGATTAGGAGTGCTGACATTGTGTTGGATTAGGAGTGCTGACATTGGGATGGATTATGAGTGCTGATATTGGGATGGATTAGGAGTGCTGACATTGGGTTGGATTAGGAGTGCTGACATTGGGTTGGATTAGGAGTGCTGACATTGTGTTGGATTAGGAGTGCTGACATTGTGTTGGATTAGGAGTGCTGACATTGGGAGGGATTAGGAGCGCTGACATTGTGTTGAATTAGGAGCGCTGACATTGGGATGGATTAGGAGCGCTGACATTGTGTTGGATAAGAAGTGCTGACGTTGGGATGGATTAGGAGTGCTGACATTGGGAGGGATTAGGAGTGCTGACATTGTGTTGGATAAGAAGTGCTGACATTGTGTTGGATTAGGAGTGCTGACATTGTGTTGGATAAGAAATGGTAACATTGTGTTGGATTAGGAGTGCTGACATTGTTTTGGATTAGGAGTGCTGACATTGTGTTGGATAAGAAGTGCTGACATTGTGTTGGATTAGGAGTGCTGACATTGGGATGGATTGGGAGTGCTGACATTGTGTTGGATAAGAAGTGCTGACATTGTGTTGGATTCGGAGTGCTGACATTGTGTTAGATTAGGAGTGCTGACATTGTGTTGGATAAGAAGTGCTGACATTGTGTTGGATTCGGAGTGCTGACATTGTGTTGGATTAGGAGTGCTGACATTGTGTTGGATAAGAAGTGCTGACATTGTGTTGGATTAGGAGTGCTGACATTGGGATGGATTTGGAGTGCTGGCATTGGGATGGATTAGGAGTGCTGACATTGGGATGGATTAGCAGTGCTGACATTGGGATGGATTAGGAGTTCTGACATTGGGATGGATTAGGAGTGCTGACATTGGGATGGATTAGGAGTGCTGACATTGTGTTGGATTAGGAGTGCTGACATTGGGATGGATTAGGAGTGCTGACATTGTGTTGGATTAGGAGTGCTGACATTGTGTTGGATTAGGAGTGCTGACATTGTGTTGGATTAGGAGTGCTGACATTGTGTTGGATTAGGAGTGCTGACATTGTGTTGGATTATGAGTGCTGACATTGTGTTGGATTAGGAGTGCTGACATTGGGATGGATAAGGAGTGCTGACATTGCGATGGATTAGGAGTGCTGACATTGTGTTGGATAAGGAGTGCTGACATTGTGTTGGATTAGGAGTGCTGACATTGTGTTGGATTAGGAGTGCTGACATTGTGTTGGATTAGGAGTGCTGACATTGTGTTGGATTAGGAGTGCTGACATTGTGTTGGATTAGGAGTGCTGACATTGTGTTGGATTAGGAGTGCTGACATTGTGTTGGATTAGGAGTGCTGACATTGTGTTGGATTAGGAGTGCTGACATTGGGATGGATTAGGAGTGCTGACATTGGGATGGATTAGGAGTGCTGACATTGTGTTGGATTAGGAGTGCTGACATTGGGATGGATTAGGAGTGCTGACATTGGGATGGATTAGGAGTGCTGACATTGGGATGGATTAGGAGTGCTGACATTGTGTTGGATTAGGAGTGCTGACATTGTGTTGGATTAGGAGTGCTGACATTGGGATGGATTAGGAGTGCTGACATTGGGATGAATTAGGAGTGCTGCCATTGTGTTGGATTAGGAGTGCTGACATTGTCTTGGATTAGGAGTGCTGACATTGTGTTGGATTATGAGTGCTGACATTGTGTTGGATTAGGAGTGCTGACATTGGGATGGATTAGGAGTGCTGACATTGTGTTGGATTAGGAGTGCTGACATTGTGTTGGATTAGGAGTGCTGACATTTTGTTGGATTAGGAGTGCTGATATTGTGTTGGATTAGGAGTGCTGACATTGTGTTGGATTAGGAGTGCTGGCATTGTGTTGGATTAGGAGTGCTGACATTGTGTTGGATTAGGAGTGCTGACATTGTGTTGGATTAGGAGTGCTGACATTGTGTTGGATTAGGAGTGCTGACATTGTGTTGGATTAGGAGTGCTGACATTGTGTTGGATTAGGAGTGCTGACATTGTGTTGGATTAGGACTGCTGACGTTGTGTTGGATTAAGAGTGCTGACATTGTGTTGGATTAGGAGTGCTGACATTGTGTTGGATTAGGAGTGCTGACATTGTGTTGGATTAGGAGTGCTGACATTGTGTTGGATTAGGAGTGCTGACATTATGTTGGATTAGGAGTGCTGACATTGTGTTGGATTAGGAGTGCTGACATTGGGATGGATTAGGACTGCTGATATTGTGTTGGATTAGGAGTGCTGACATTGTGTTGGATTATGAGTGCTGACATTGTGTTGGATTAGGAGTGCTGACATTGGGATGGATAAGGAGTGCTGACATTGCGATGGATTAGGAGTGCTGACATTGTGTTGGATAAGGAGTGCTGACATTGTGTTGGATTAGGAGTGCTGACATTGTGTTGGATTAGGAGTGCTGACATTGTGTTGGATTAGGAGTGCTGACATTGTGTTGGATTAGGAGTGCTGACATTGTGTTGGATTAGGAGTGCTGACATTGTGTTGGATTAGGAGTGCTGACATTGTGTTGGATTAGGAGTGCTGACATTGTGTTGGATTAGGAGTGCTGACATTGGGATGGATTAGGAGTGCTGACATTGGGATGGATTAGGAGTGCTGACATTGTGTTGGATTAGGAGTGCTGACATTGGGATGGATTAGGAGTGCTGACATTGGGATGGATTAGGAGTGCTGACATTGGGATGGATTAGGAGTGCTGACATTGTGTTGGATTAGGAGTGCTGACATTGTGTTGGATTAGGAGTGCTGACATTGGGATGGATTAGGAGTGCTGATATTGGGATGAATTAGGAGTGCTGCCATTGTGTTGGATTAGGAGTGCTGACATTGTCTTGGATTAGGAGTGCTGACATTGTGTTGGATTATGAGTGCTGACATTGTGTTGGATTAGGAGTGCTGACATTGGGATGGATTAGGAGTGCTGACATTGTGTTGGATTAGGAGTGCTGACATTGTGTTGGATTAGGAGTGCTGACATTTTGTTGGATTAGGAGTGCTGATATTGTGTTGGATTAGGAGTGCTGACATTGTGTTGGATTAGGAGTGCTGGCATTGTGTTGGATTAGGAGTGCTGACATTGTGTTGGATTAGGAGTGCTGACATTGTGTTGGATTAGGAGTGCTGACATTGTGTTGGATTAGGAGTGCTGACATTGTGTTGGATTAGGAGTGCTGACATTGTGTTGGATTAGGAGTGCTGACATTGTGTTGGATTAGGACTGCTGACGTTGTGTTGGATTAAGAGTGCTGACATTGTGTTGGATTAGGAGTGCTGACATTGTGTTGGATTAGGAGTGCTGACATTGTGTTGGATTAGGAGTGCTGACATTGTGTTGGATTAGGAGTGCTGACATTATGTTGGATTAGGAGTGCTGACATTGTGTTGGATTAGGAGTGCTGACATTGGGATGGATTAGGACTGCTGATATTGTGTTGGATTAGGAGTGCTGACATTGTGTTGGATTAGGAGTGCTGACATTGTGTTGGATTAGGAGTGCTGACATTCGGATGGATTAGGAGTGCTGACATTGGGATGGATTAGGAGTGCTGACATTGGGATGGATTAGGAGTGCTGACATTGTGTTGGATTAGGAGTGCTGACATTGTGTTGGATTAGGAGTGCTGACATTGGGATGGATTAGGAGTGCTGACATTGGGATGGATTAGGAGTGCTGCCATTGTGTTGGATTAGGAGTGCTGACATTGTGTTGGATTAGGAGTGCTGACATTGGGATGGATTAGGAGTGCTGACATTGGGATGGATTAGGAGTGCTGACATTGGGTTGGATTAGGAGTGCTGACATTGTGTTGGATTAGGAGTGCTGACATTGTGTTGGATTAGGAGTGCTGACATTGTGTTGGATTAGGAGTGCTGACATTGTGTTCGATTAGGAGTGCTGACATTGTGTTGGATTAGGAGTGCTGACATTGGGATGGATTAGGAGTGCTGACATTGTGTTGGATAAGAAGTGCTGACATTGGGATGGATTAGGAGTGCTGACATTGGGACGGATTAGGAGTGCTGACATTGTGTTGGAATAGGAGTGCTGACATTGTGTTGGATTAGGGGTGCTGACATTGTGTTGGATTAGGAGTGCTGACATTGGGATGGATTAGAAGTGCTGACATTGTGTTGGATTAGGAGTGCTGACATTGTGTTGGATTAGGAATGCTGACATTGGGATGGATTAGGAGTGCTGACATTGTGTTGGATAAGAAGTGCTGACATTGTGTTGGATTAGGAGTGCTGACATTGGGATGGATTAGGAGTGCTGACATTGTGTTGGATAAGTAGTGCTGTCATTGTGTTGGATTAGGAGTGCTGACATTGTGTTGGATAAGAAGTGCTGACATTGTGTTGGATTAGGAGTGCTGACATTGTGTTGGATTAGGAGTGCTGACATTGAGTTGGATAAGAAGTGCTGACATTGTGTTGGATTAGCAGTGCTGACATTGGGATGGATTAGGAGTGCTGACATTGTGTTGGATTAGGAGTGCTGACATTGTGTTGGATTAGGAGTGCTGACATTGTGTTGGATTAGGAGTGCTGACATTGTGTTGGATTAGGAGTGCTGACATAGTGTTGGATTAGGAGTGCTGACATAGTGTTGGATTAGGAGTGCTGACATTGTGTTGGATTAGGAGTGCTAACATTGTGTTGGATTAGGAGTGCTGACATTGTGTTGGATTAGGAGTGCTGACATTGTGTTGGATTAGGAGTGCTGACATTGGGATGGATTAGGAGTGCTGACATTGTGTTGGATTAGGAGTGCTGACATTGTCTTGGATTAGGAGTGCTGACATTGTGTTGGATTAGGAGTGCTGACATTGTGTTGGATTAGGAGTGCTGACATTGGGATGGATTAGGAGTGCTGATATTGGGATGGATTAGGAGTGCTGACATTGGGTTGGATTAGGAGTGCTGACATTGGGTTGGATTAGGAGTGCTGACATTGTGTTGGATTAGGAGTGCTGACATTGTGTTGGATTAGGAGTGCTGACATTGGGAGGGATTAGGAGCGCTGACATTGTGTTGAATTAGGAGCGCTGACATTGGGATGGATTAGGAGCGCTGACATTGTGTTGGATAAGAAGTGCTGACGTTGGGATGGATTAGGAGTGCTGACATTGGGATGGATTAGGAGTGCTGACATTGTGTTGGATAAGAAGTGCTGACATTGTGTTGGATTAGGAGTGCTGACATTGTGTTGGATAAGAAATGGTAACATTGTGTTGGATTAGGAGTGCTGACATTGTTTTGGATTAGGAGTGCTGACATTGTGTTGGATAAGAAGTGCTGACATTGTGTTGGATTAGGAGTGCTGACATTGGGATGGATTGGGAGTGCTGACATTGTGTTGGATAAGAAGTGCTGACATTGTGTTGGATTCGGAGTGCTGACATTGTGTTGGATTAGGAGTGCTGACATTGTGTTGGATAAGAAGTGCTGACATTGTGTTGGATTCGGAGTGCTGACATTGTGTTGGATTAGGAGTGCTGACATTGTGTTGGATAAGAAGTGCTGACATTGTGTTGGATTAGGAGTGCTGACATTGGGATGGATTCGGAGTGCTGGCATTGGGATGGATTAGGAGTGCTGACATTGGGATGGATTAGCAGTGCTGACATTGGGATGGATTAGGAGTTCTGACATTGGGATGGATTAGGAGTGCTGACATTGGGATGGATTAGGAGTGCTGACATTGTGTTGGATTAGGAGTGCTGACATTGGGATGGATTAGGAGTGCTGACATTGTGTTGGATTAGGAGTGCTGACATTGTGTTGGATTAGGAGTGCTGACATTGTGTTGGATTAGGAGTGCTGACATTGTGTTGGATTAGGAGTGCTGACATTGTGTTGGATTATGAGTGCTGACATTGTGTTGGATTAGGAGTGCTGACATTGGGATGGATAAGGAGTGCTGACATTGCGATGGATTAGGAGTGCTGACATTGTGTTGGATAAGGAGTGCTGACATTGTGTTGGATTAGGAGTGCTGACATTGTGTTGGATTAGGAGTGCTGACATTGGGATGGATTCGGAGTGCTGGCATTGGGATGGATTAGGAGTGCTGACATTGGGATGGATTAGCAGTGCTGACATTGGGATGGATTAGGAGTTCTGACATTGGGATGGATTAGGAGTGCTGACATTGGGATGGATTAGGAGTGCTGACATTGTGTTGGATTAGGAGTGCTGACATTGGGATGGATTAGGAGTGCTGACATTGTGTTGGATTAGGAGTGCTGACATTGTGTTGGATTAGGAGTGCTGACATTGTGTTGGATTAGGAGTGCTGACATTGTGTTGGATTAGGAGTGCTGACATTGTGTTGGATTATGAGTGCTGACATTGTGTTGGATTAGGAGTGCTGACATTGGGATGGATAAGGAGTGCTGACATTGCGATGGATTAGGAGTGCTGACATTGTGTTGGATAAGGAGTGCTGACATTGTGTTGGATTAGGAGTGCTGACATTGTGTTGGATTAGGAGTGCTGACATTGTGTTGGATTAGGAGTGCTGACATTGTGTTGGATTAGGAGTGCTGACATTGGAATGGATTAGGAGTGCTGACATTGGGATGGATTAGAAGTGCTGACATTGGGATGAATTAGGAGTGCTGACATTGGGATGGATTAGGAGTGCTGACATTGGGATGGATTAGGAGTGCTGACATTGTGTTGGATTAGGAGTGCTGACATTGGGATGGATTAGGAGTGCTGACATTGGGATGGATTAGGAGTGCTGACATTGGGATGGATTAGGAGTGCTGACATTGTGTTGGATTAGGAGTGCTGACATTGTGTTGGATTAGGAGTGCTGACATTGGGATGGATTAGGAGTGCTGACATTGGGATGAATTAGGAGTGCTGCCATTGTGTTGGATTAGGAGTGCTGACATTGTCTTGGATTAGGAGTGCTGACATTGTGTTGGATTATGAGTGCTGACATTGTGTTGGATTAGGAGTGCTGACATTGGGATGGATTAGGAGTGCTGACATTGTGTTGGATTAGGAGTGCTGACATTGTGTTGGATTAGGAGTGCTGGCATTGTGTTGGATTAGGAGTGCTGACATTGTGTTGGATTAGGAGTGCTGACATTGTGTTGGATTAGGAGTGCTGACATTGTGTTGGATTAGGAGTGCTGACATTGTGTTGGATTAGGAGTGCTGACATTGTGTTGGATTAGGAGTGCTGACATTGTGTTGGATTAGGACTGCTGACATTGTGTTGGATTAGGAGTGCTGACATTGTGTTGGATTAGGAGTGCTGACATTGTGTTGGATTAGGAGTGCTGACATTGTGTTGGATTAGGAGTGCTGACATTATGTTGGATTAGGAGTGCTGACATTGTGTTGGATTAGGAGTGCTGACATTGGGATGGATTAGGACTGCTGATATTGTGTTGGATTAGGAGTGCTGACATTGTGTTGGATTAGGAGTGCTGACATTGTGTTGGATTAGGAGTGCTGACATTCGGATGGATTAGGAGTGCTGACATTGGGATGGATTAGGAGTGCTGACATTGGGATGGATTAGGAGTGCTGACATTGTGTTGGATTAGGAGTGCTGACATTGTGTTGGATTAGGAGTGCTGACATTGGGATGGATTAGGAGTGCTGACATTGGGATGGATTGGAGTGCTGCCATTGTGTTGGATTAGGAGTGCTGACATTGTGTTGGATTAGGAGTGCTGACATTGGGATGGATTAGGAGTGCTGACATTGGGATGGATTAGGAGTGCTGACATTGGGTTGGATTAGGAGTGCTGACATTGTGTTGGATTAGGAGTGCTGACATTGTGTTGGATTAGGAGTGCTGACATTGTGTTGGATTAGGAGTGCTGACATTGTGTTCGATTAGGAGTGCTGACATTGTGTTGGATTAGGAGTGCTGACATTGGGATGGATTAGGAGTGCTGACATTGTGTTGGATAAGAAGTGCTGACATTGGGATGGATTAGGAGTGCTGACATTGGGACGGATTAGGAGTGCTGACATTGTGTTGGAATAGGAGTGCTGACATTGTGTTGGATTAGGGGTGCTGACATTGTGTTGGATTAGGAGTGCTGACATTGGGATGGATTAGAAGTGCTGACATTGTGTTGGATTAGGAGTGCTGACATTGTGTTGGATTAGGAATGCTGACATTGGGATGGATTAGGAGTGCTGACATTGTGTTGGATAAGAAGTGCTGACATTGTGTTGGATTAGGAGTGCTGACATTGGGATGGATTAGGAGTGCTGACATTGTGTTGGATAAGTAGTGCTGTCATTGTGTTGGATTAGGAGTGCTGACATTGTGTTGGATAAGAAGTGCTGACATTGTGTTGGATTAGGAGTGCTGACATTGTGTTGGATTAGGAGTGCTGACATTGAGTTGGATAAGAAGTGCTGACATTGTGTTGGATTAGCAGTGCTGACATTGGGATGGATTAGGAGTGCTGACATTGTGTTGGATTAGGAGTGCTGACATTGTGTTGGATTAGGAGTGCTGACATTGTGTTGGATTAGGAGTGCTGACATTGTGTTGGATTAGGAGTGCTGACATAGTGTTGGATTAGGAGTGCTGACATAGTGTTGGATTAGGAGTGCTGACATTGTGTTGGATTAGGAGTGCTAACATTGTGTTGGATTAGGAGTGCTGACATTGTGTTGGATTAGGAGTGCTGACATTGTGTTGGATTAGGAGTGCTGACATTGGGATGGATTAGGAGTGCTGACATTGTGTTGGATTAGGAGTGCTGACATTGTCTTGGATTAGGAGTGCTGACATTGTGTTGGATTAGGAGTGCTGACATTGTGTTGGATTAGGAGTGCTGACATTGGGATGGATTAGGAGTGCTGATATTGGGATGGATTAGGAGTGCTGACATTGGGTTGGATTAGGAGTGCTGACATTGGGTTGGATTAGGAGTGCTGACATTGTGTTGGATTAGGAGTGCTGACATTGTGTTGGATTAGGAGTGCTGACATTGGGAGGGATTAGGAGCGCTGACATTGTGTTGAATTAGGAGCGCTGACATTGGGATGGATTAGGAGCGCTGACATTGTGTTGGATAAGAAGTGCTGACGTTGGGATGGATTAGGAGTGCTGACATTGGGATGGATTAGGAGTGCTGACATTGTGTTGGATAAGAAGTGCTGACATTGTGTTGGATTAGGAGTGCTGACATTGTGTTGGATAAGAAATGGTAACATTGTGTTGGATTAGGAGTGCTGACATTGTTTTGGATTAGGAGTGCTGACATTGGGATGGATTCGGAGTGCTGACATTGGGATGGATTGGGAGTGCTGACATTGTGTTGGATAAGAAGTGCTGACATTGTGTTGGATTCGGAGTGCTGACATTGGGTTGGATTAGGAGTGCTGACATTGTGTTGGATAAGAAGTGCTGACATTGTGTTGGATTCGGAGTGCTGACATTGTGTTGGATTAGGAGTGCTGACATTGTGTTGGATAAGAAGTGCTGACATTGTGTTGGATTAGGAGTGCTGACATTGGGATGGATTCGGAGTGCTGGCATTGGGATGGATTAGGAGTGCTGACATTGGGATGGATTAGGAGTGCTGACATTGGGATGGATTAGCAGTGCTGACATTGGGATGGATTAGGAGTTCTGACATTGGGATGGATTAGGAGTGCTGACATTGGGATGGATTAGGAGTGCTGACATTGTGTTGGATTAGGAGTGCTGACATTGGGATGGATTAGGAGTGCTGACATTGTGTTGGATTAGGAGTGCTGACATTGTGTTGGATTAGGAGTGCTGACATTGTGTTGGATTAGGAGTGCTGACATTGTGTTGGATTAGGAGTGCTGACATTGTGTTGGATTATGAGTGCTGACATTGTGTTGGATTAGGAGTGCTGACATTGGGATGGATAAGGAGTGCTGACATTGCGATGGATTAGGAGTGCTGACATTGTGTTGGATAAGGAGTGCTGACATTGTGTTGGATTAGGAGTGCTGACATTGTGTTGGATTAGGAGTGCTGACATTGTGTTGGATTAGGAGTGCTGACATTGTGTTGGATTAGGAGTGCTGACATTGTGTTGGATTAGGAGTGCTGACATTGTGTTGGATTAGGAGTGCTGACATTGTGTTGGATTAGGAGTGCTGACATTGTGTTGGATTCGGAGTGCTGACATTGTGTTGGATTAGGAGTGCTGACATTGTGTTGGATTAGGAGTGCTGACATTGGGATGGATTAGGAGTGCTGGCATTGGGATGGATTAGGAGTGCTGACTTTGGGATGGATTAGGAGTGCTGACATTGGGATGGATTAGGAGTGCTGACATTGGGATGGATTAGGAGTGCTGACATTGTGTTGGATTAGAAGTGCTGACATTGTGTTGGATTAGGAGTGCTGACATTGGGATGGATTAGGATTGCTGACATTGGGATGGATTAGGAGTGCTGACATTGGGATGGATTAGGAGTGCTGACATTGGGATGGATTAGGAGTGCTGACATTGGGATGGATTAGAAGTGCTGACATTGGGATGGATTAGGAGTGCTGACATTGTGTTGGATTAGGAGTGCTGACATTGTGTTGGATTAGGAGTGCTGACATTGGGATGGATTAGAAGTGCTGGCATTGGGATGGATTAGGAGTGCTGACATTGGGATGGATTAGGAGTGCTGACATTGGAATGGATTAGGAGTGCTGACATTGGGATGGATTAGGAGTGCTGACATTGGGATGGATTAGGAGTGCTGACATTGTGTTGGATTAGGAGTGCTGACATTGTGTTGGATTAGGAGTGCTGACATTGGAATGGATTAGGAGTGCTGACATTGGGATGGATTAGAAGTGCTGACATTGGGATGAATTAGGAGTGCTGACATTGTGTTGGATTAGGAGTGCTGACATTGTGTTGGATTAGGAGTGCTGACATTGGGATGGATTAGGAGTGCTGACATTGGGATGGATTAGAAGTGCTGACATTGTGTTGGATTAGGAGTGCTGACATTGTGTTGGATTAGGAATGCTGACATTGGGATGGATTAGGAGTGCTGACATTGTGTTGGATAAGAAGTGCTGACATTGTGTTGGATTAGGAGTGCTGACATTGGGATGGATTAGGAGTGCTGACATTGTGTTGGATAAGTAGTGCTGACATTGTGTTGGATTAGGAGTGCTGACATTGTGTTGGATAAGAAGTGCTGACATTGTGTTGGATTAGGAGTGCTGACATTGTGTTGGATTAGGAGTGCTGACATTGAGTTGGATAAGAAGTGCTGACATTGTGTTGGATTAGCAATGCTGACATTGGGATGGATTAGGAGTGCTGACATTGTGTTGGATTAGGAGTGCTGACATTGTGTTGGATTAGGAGTGCTGACATTGTGTTGGATTAGGAGTGCTGACATTGTGTTGGATTAGGAGTGCTGACATAGTGTTGGATTAGGAGTGCTGACATAGTGTTGGATTAGGAGTGCTGACATTGTGTTGGATTAGGAGTGCTGACATTGTGTTGGATTAGGAGTGCTGACATTGTGTTGGATTCGGAGTGCTGACATTGTGTTGGATTAGGAGTGCTGACATTGGGATGGATTAGGAGTGCTGACATTGTGTTGGATTAGGAGTGCTGACATTGGGATGGATTAGGAGTGCTGACATTGTCTTGGATTAGGAGTGCTGACATTGTGTTGGATTAGGTAGGAGTGCTGACATTGTGTTGGATTAGGAGTGCTGACATTGGGATGGATTAGGAGTGCTGATATTGGGATGGATTAGGAGTGCTGACATTGGGTTGGATTAGGAGTGCTGACATTGAGTTGGATTAGGAGTGCTGACATTGTGTTGGATTAGGAGTGCTGACATTGTGTTGGATTAGGAGTGCTGACATTGGGAGGGATTCGGAGCGCTGACATTGTGTTGAATTAGGAGCGCTGACATTGGGATGGATTAGGAGCGCTGACATTGTGTTGGATAAGAAGTGCTGACATTGTGTTGGATTAGGAGTGCTGACATTGTGTTGGATAAGAAATGCTAACATTGTGTTGGATTAGGAGTGCTGACATTGTGTTGGATTAGGAGTGCTGACATTGTGTTGGATAAGAAGTGCTGACATTGTGTTGGATTAGGAGTG
This sequence comes from Somniosus microcephalus, assembly GCF_052327205.1. Classification (NCBI taxonomy): domain Eukaryota; kingdom Metazoa; phylum Chordata; class Chondrichthyes; order Squaliformes; family Somniosidae; genus Somniosus; species Somniosus microcephalus. The sequence goes on from NC_140988.1 coordinate 83,453,591, forward strand.
CTGACATTGGGATGGATTGGGAGTGCTGACATTGTGTTGGATAAGAAGTGCTGACTTTGTGTTGGATTCGGAGTGCTGACATTGTGTTGGATAAGAAGTGCTCACATTGTGTTGGATTAGGAGTGCTGACATTGTGTTGGATTAGGAGTGCTGACATTGTGTTGGATAAGAAGTGCTGACATTGTGTTGGATTAGGAGTGCTGACATTGGGATGGATTGGGAGTGCTGACATTGTGTTGGATAAGAAGTGCTGACTTTGTGTTGGATTCGGAGTGCTGACATTGTGTTGGATAAGAAGTGCTCACATTGTGTTGGATTAGGAGTGCTGACATTGTGTTGGATTAGGAGTGCTGACATTGTGTTGGATAAGAAGTGCTGACATTGTGTTGGATTAGGAGTGCTGACATTGGGATGGATTCGGAGTGCTGGCATTGGGATGGATTAGGAGTGCTGACATTGGGATGGATTAGCAGTGCTGACATTGGGATGGATTAGGAGTTCTGACATTGGGATGGATTAGGAGTGCTGACATTGGGATGGATTAGGAGTGCTGACACTGTGTTGGATTAGGAGTGCTGACATTGGGATGGATTAGGAGTGCTGACATTGTGTTGGATTAGGAGTGCTGACATTGTGTTGGATTAGGAGTGCTGACTTTGGGATGATTAGAAGTGCTGACATTGGGATGGATTAGGAGTGCTGACATTGTGTTGGATTAGGAGTGCTGACATTGTGTTGGATTAGGAGTGCTGACATTGGGATGGATTAGGAGTGCTGGCATTGGGATGGATTAGGAGTGCTGACATTGGGATGGATTAGGAGTGCTGACATTGGGATGGATTAGGAGTGCTGACATTGGGATGGATTAGGAGTGCTGACATTGGGATGGATTAGGAGTGCTGACATTGTGTTGGATTAGGAGTGCTGACATTGTGTTGGATTAGGAGTGCTGACATTGGAATGGATTAGGAGTGCTGACATTGGGATGGATTAGAAGTGCTGACATTGGGATGAATTAGGAGTGCTGACATTGTGTTGGATTAGGAGTGCTGACATTGTGTTGGATTAGGAGTGCTGACATTGTGTTGGATTAGGAGTGCTGACATTGTGTTGGATTAGGAGTGCTGACATTGGGATGGATTAGGAGTGCTGACATTGGGATGGATTAGGAGTGCTGACATTGGGATGCGGGTAGGGTCGCCGATTCAAGAAAGCTATTCTGTGCCATTTGCACCATTTGCTCATTTGCCAGCTTGATTAGAACATTTGCATCAGTGTTTTAGGTTTAATGCTTAATAACAGTATTATTTTAGGTGAGTTGTGACTGACTGATTTTATGATGTCACTGCTATCGATTTCATATTTCACAAATTCAACAGGAAGAAATGGCCCCAGCAGCATTTTGATTGACATTTATTAAAATATCAAAGTAATAATCATATAAGAAAACGTACCTTTCTAGAAGTGGAACCGGTACCCCAATAATCTACAAGTTACTCGGACTGGTGGGACCTACCTTACAATTCAAGAAAATGTACACTTCTCTTTCATTTTTTAAGGAATTCAGAAATACAGGAGCTATAGTTGGGAACTGGAAGGTAGAAAATATAATACTGCTATTTAGAAAAAGGAGTAAAGAAAATGGCTCAAAACCAAGAATTATTGATTAGCTAGCTTAATATCTATGGTGGGAAAAGTGCTTGAGAGCATTTTCTGGGACACTGTCAATGCTAATCTAAAGTGCACCATGTCAAGAAGAATAGTTAGTATGGATTTAGAAGCAATAGGTCATACCTCACTAATCTACTGAAATTCTTTGAGCAAGGAACTAAATTAACAGATGTTGGCTATCAAATTGATATAATTTATTGCCGGTATTGAGAAGGAGCTTGTTAACGTTTTACACTGGAGACTTTTAATGAAGTTTAAGATTATGAAATTAAATTTGTGGAATTAAAGCAAAGTGTTGAATTGAAAACATGGTTGGCAATAGAAAAGAGAAGGTAAGAACGTGCCTGGGGGGGTGACAAGCAGAGAGGTGCTGATCCTGCTTTTTATAAATGTCACGGAAAAGGTACTTGCAGTAATATTATAAAATTTGCTGACAACACAAATATATATGACCAGATGACATATAATGTTATCTGGGATTGCCTTTTATAAACTTGCCAATAAATTTAGAACTTATTTCATCCTTTTTGTATTTTATTTGGCCCTTGAAATATTAATATAAAATATGATTGCTTTAGTTGCTGAACCGAGATAAGAAGTGGAGGTAATACTCAGTAAAACTACACTTCTTAATGTCATTGGGAATAACTCCCACTGGGTCTTGTGTCAGCTGTTCTCACTTAAAGATTTAAGGATAAAACAGCAAGTGCAAGTAAATCAAAAAGAGTAAAGGGAAATCAAAATGTGAATTACAGTGGGAAGTTCTACTATTTGCTGAGTTATTAATATAGTAAATATTTTATATATTTAAAATCCATTTTTAAGCTCCATAGTACAAGAGTACAAAAGTACACTTGTTTTGTGGGCCACGATTTTCCCTACCTTGGTGGGTCAGTGGCGGGTCCTGGCTCCGCTCCTGTCTCCATCCCGGCTCGGCCTCCGACATGACGTCCCCCTGATTGGGCTTGTTAAGCTCGCCCAGCGAGTTTCCTGGCCAATTGAAGGAAGCGGGCATGATGGCACCATTTGATGACGCATCATCAGCCGATTTCCCTAAAGGAACCATGCGCAAATTTACTTTGAAAGTTGTGCTGTCAGTGTTCTGCAGCATTGAGGTGCTGCAAACATTGACAAGCACTGCACAAAGGTGACTCCCTCCATATGCTTATGGAGGGAGTCACAGCACACAGGGAGGTTCTCTTCCCTTCCAATGGGTGGAAAAGAACTCCCCAGGAAATGCAGCCTGGTTGCACATTGCACAGGAGGGCAAAAGCAGGGATGTATTCAGGAGGACCAGGCTGCAGTGGCAATGATTTCAGTAGATCACAAAACGTTACTGCAAAGCCACACTCAGCCTTATGCTGCTGTGCCACTCATCACATCCCCATCACTCTGCCTTCCCTACCCTACTCCTGCATATCCTTACTCACACCAACTTACCTTGCACCTCCACCCATCTCTCTCTATCTACATTATCACTTCCCCATCTCACTAGCCACCCCTCACACTCGCCCTCATCCTAGTGCAATCATACCAACTAACAACACACAAAGGTAGGCACTTGTGTGTTTTAGCCAATGTTCATGTGAAGTTCCTGTTAATGTGCTTGTGAAGTTTCTGTTAATGTGCTGTCAAACATTGAAATCTTTATTTTCAACACTATGCGTTCTTGGGCAGATTTGTGTGGACCTTTGGAAGTAGCTTAATGAGTTGCAGTGAATGGTGAGGCATAATGGTACCCCCTGCAATGCTGATGAGTAAGAAAGGAATGACTTGGGCATTGTAGGGATTCTTTATGGTGTTGGTGTGGGGTGCTGCCAACCTGGCGCATCATGTGGCAGCCAGGGAGTACAGCGTCAAGTGAAGTAAATCTAGCTATGGTGAGGCCATCCCTGGCATCCCAGGCAGCAATGTGGTCGGGTGCTAATGCCCTGTGTCCTGTGCAGCATCAGTTGATTGCCGAGAAAGTTGGTGTTGTTGATGGTGCTGCTGGTGCGCCTGGTGCTGCTGGTGCGCCTGGTGATGCTAGTGCTGGGGCTGATGGTGGTTCTGAGGGCCAAGGTGAAAGAGTATAAAGTTTGCTGATGCTGATGGAATAGATAGCAGGTGAAGTACAGATGACAGAAGCGACCTGTCAATGGTGGGAGAGATAATGAGGTCAGACTGGATGGAGACTTGTGTAAAGACTTGCAGCATTCTGAATCTGTAATGGAAATAAAATTTAGGGAAGCTAGTGGTTAAGGGAACATTTCTCAAACAGCTGGGAGCTTTGACTTGACATTTGAAGCTGTCAACTCATCAGCTGATTCAATGGCCACTGACCTCCCACCTCATCTTCACATAGACACAGCGGGAAACCAGTGGGCGACCTGTCAAATTCAAAAAGCTGAGTAAAAAAGCATTGTTAAGTGATTGTAAACAAGCCACTGCTGATTTTAGTTGCCTCCCCGCCGCTGCCTGTCAGGTCTGCTCAGCGCTGGCAGACCCGACATTGGGAAAGTCTAGTGTGCATGTTTTGACAGCGGATTCCTGACCTGCTGTCAATCATTTGAAATTTAACAGCTGACCCAACACCTATCTCATCCACTGAGCGCTGGCAAAATTCCCGCTGTGATGTTTCATTGCCACCAATTGCATTCCATTTGATTACTAGTTCACCAGGAACAATACAACGGCTGTGAAATTGGGCCCGTTTGCGCTTGCCGATAAGGCTGGTTTGGATGAATAAATGGCGGCCGCCTCACTTCCGCCCACTTCCGCCGGGTCCCATGAAGGCCGCCATTTTGGGCTGGTTGGCAGTGCTGTTGTTGCCGGCGCTCATTGCAGATATGGAAATGAAGCCGATTATGACGTCAATGAGTGTACAATGCTGATTTGATGCACAACCTGCCATTTTGGATGTCACCAATCTTTTTAATGCCCTCTCCAAATCCCGACCAGCTAAGCATGCATTTAGCAGCTGGACCCCCCACCAGCGCGATCTGAAAGGATCATCACAACTTGCAGCTGACTTGCTTTTTGCTTTCTACTGGCTCTGCGTAAGTTTGTGCAACTTTTTGGAGCTTTCTACAGTTAGTTAAAGTTGGTGAGGTGACAGGGAGTGGCGCTGCAAGTGGAGAATGCCTTGCTTCTCATTTAAAGGGTTTCACTCACACCACTTGCTCCCAGTCATGGGGGCTCTACATGCAGACCCCTCGCGCTTGAGTATGACAGGGAGCTGGAGCAGAGGCAGTGAAGAAGAGGACAAGCTGCTCACAGAGGGAGGAGGAGGGGCAGGAGGGCTCTCAGCATGAGGCCTTACCCACCTAATATGACAGCAAAATACTGCAGATGTTGGAAATCCGAAATAACAACAGAAAATGCTGGAAAAACTCAGCAGGTCAGGCAACATCCATGGAGAGAAATTTGAGTTGAAGTTTCGGGTGAACCCTTCTTCAAAACTGGAAAGAAAAGAAACTACATCGAAGGCAGGGCTGCGATCGGACAAAAGAATAAAAGAAACAAAAGAAGTAAAAGAGATTAGAAGCTAGACGAGATGGTAATAGGCTGGGATTAGGTGTAAAGTGTACTGGCAGGGCAAAAGATAGCTGCCAGGTGTGAGAGAGAAACAAAAGGAAAGGGGGGGGGGGGTGAAGGAGTGGAACAATAACAAGAGAAAATGAAATGGGGGCCGAGCTTATGATCTGAAATTGTTGAACTCGATATTGAGTCCGGAAGACTGCAGAGTGCCTAATCGGAAGATGAGGTGCTGTTCCTCGAGTTTACGTTGAGCTTCCGTGGAACAATACAAGAGGCCAAGGACGGTGAGGTCTGAGTGGGAATGGAGCGGTGAATTAAAATGACAGGCAACCGGAAGCTCGGGGTCACCCTTACGGACTGAACGGAGGTGTTCCACAAAGCGGTCACCCAATCTGCGTTTGGTCTCCCCAATGTAGAGGAGACCGCATCGTGAGCAGCGAATGCAGTATACTAGATTGCAAGAAGTACAAGTAAATTGCTGTTTCACCTGGAAGGGGTGTTTGGGGCCCTGGACAGTGGGAAGGGGGGAGGTATAGGGGCAGGTGTTACATCTCCTCCGCTTGCACGGGAAGGTGCCAGGCGAAGGGGAAGGGCTGTTTGGGGTGATAGAGGAGTGGACTAGGGTGTCTCAGAGGGAGCGGTCCCTGCGGAATGCCTTACCCACCTAGGTTGTTCTGAGTGCACTTCTCCTACGCGCAATGAAGCCAGGAACAGTGTATTAGGAGGCTGCACTTCACCAAGGAGATGGTCACAGAACTCTGCCACCTCCTGCAACCAGATCTGCAGCCTCAGAGCAGGGCAATGACAATGCTGCCAGTGGCGCTCAGGGTCACCATGGCCCTCAATATTTTTGCCACCAGAACTTTCCAGTTTGGAGCAGGAGACATAGCTAACATCTCCCAGTTCACCATCCATCACTGCATGTGAGAGGTCACAGAAGCTCTGTACTCCAGGAGAACAGACTTCATTGTCTTATCTCTGAAAAGAGAGAAGCAGGAGGAGTGCAAATGTGGCTTTGTCAGGAAATTGGGCAGGGTGCCATCGACTGCACATATGTGGCTTTGCGGGTGCCGCATACCAATCCTGAGATGTTCCATAGCTGCAAAGGCTATCATTTTGGATCTTGTACTGTGTAATGAGACAGGATTAATTGGTAATCTCATAGTAAAGAGGATCCTCTGGGGAAGAGTGATCATAATATGATAGAGTTGCACATTGAGTTTGAGAGTGTCATAGTTAAATCTGAAACTAGAGTCTTAAACTTAAACAAAGGCCACTACTAAAGTATGAGGGATGAGTTGGCTAAGGTAGATTGGGAAATTAGATTAAAAGGTATGACAGTAGATAAGCAGTGGCAAACATTTAAAGGAATATTCCAAAATTATCAACAGATATACATTCCATTGAGAAACAAAAATTCTCAGGAAAAGTGATCCATCGTGGTTAATTAAAGAAATTAAGATACTATTAGATTAAAAGAAGAGGATCATAATGTTGCAAAAAATAGTAGTAAGCCTGAGGATTGGGAGAGCATTAGAAACCAGCATATGATAAATTGATAAAAAAGGAAGAAAATGTAATATGAGAGAACAATGAAAGCAGATTGTAAGAGCTTCTACAAGTATATAAAAAGGAAGAGAGAAGTAAAAGTAAGCATTGGTCCCTTAGAGGCTGAGACAGGTGAAATTATAATGGGGAATAAGGAAATGGTAGAAAATTTAAACAATATTTTGTATCTGCCTTCACAGTCGAAGCTTACATCCTAGGGTTCTAAATGAGCTGGCTGCAGAGATAGTGGATGCATTGGTTGTGATCATCCAAAATTCCCTCAATTTTAGAATGGTCCCAGCAGATAGGAAGGTAGCAAATGTAACCCCACTATTCAGGAAAGGAAGTAGAGAGATAACAGCGAACTACAGGCCAGTTAGCCTAACATCAGTCATTAGGAAAATGTTGGAATCCATTATTAAGGAAGTGGTAACAGGGCACTTAGAAAATCAAAATTGATTAGGCAGAGTCAACATGGTTTTATGAAAGGGAAATAGGGGGAGAAATTCGGTATCGCCCATTTTGAGGTGCGAATATCGGCCGGGCGCAAAGTTTAGCGCCTAGCGCAAATTATCGCCGCCGACTGCAAAATTCTCCTCCATTGCCCCTGGAGGTGATTGGAGCGCTAAATCAGGTGCTACACCATTCTCTTAAGGCGCTAAGCCCGAGGAGCGAAGCACTACCTCCGAGGGCGGGCGCAGCACAGGTGCTGTCAGCTAGCGGTTGCACACAGACACACTGGCGCCGGCCAGTTCTTAAAGGGGAGGGTCGATATTGCTTTGCAGCCGCACCCTGCTCATTGGAGCCTTGAATCTCGGCCCGGACAGACCTGTGGCGAAATCTTCCAGCCAAGGAGTATGGAGAGGGCCAGGGAGCGAGCACAGCGCTTCAGCGAGCGTGCCTTGGAGTCTCTGGTTGGCGCGGTGGAACACAGAAGATCTCTACTGTACCCAGAGAGTGGCAGGAGGCCTCTGCCAAGCGAATACAGAAAAGTGTGGAGGGAGGTAGCTCACAGAGTGACCTCAAGCAGCATGGTGCCTAGGACCCCTGTGCAATGCAGGAAAAAGTTCAACGACCTCACTTGGGTCGGCAGGGTGAGTGCCTTTTTTCAAAACCTCTTCATCCCTCCATCTCCACCTCACTTTATGGCCAGAGGGTCTTGACAGCCCCAATACCCAGCACTCATCCAACACCTATGGCCCTTTCATGAAACACACATGCACATTCCACACTTTGCATACAGTAAGGGCTATTCAACCATGGGAGGCATTTCAGGCAAGATCATGGCTGCATACAGTAAGGGCTAATCGACCATGGGAGGCATTTCAGGCAAGATCATGGCTGCATACAGTAAGGGCTATTCAACCATGGGAGGCATTTCAGGCAAGATCATGGCTGCATACATTAACGGCTAATCGACCATGGGAGGCATTTCAGGCAAGATCATGGCTGCATATTTACTCAGACGCCATCCTTTTTCTTGCAGGCCAAGCTGGCTCATAATAGGAGACAGCAGCAATGGACCGGTAGAGGGTGGCCTCACCTTCAAGCCCTCAGCGATCTTGAGCAGCATGTCCACAGGATTGTAGCAAGCCGGATGCTTGGTCCCGTCGCCACTGGAGAGACCGACACCGTTCTGGCCAGCAATGGTAAGGCCATCACCTTTTTGTCCTCTCTCCTTCCACTTGTTCCTCACAACAGCAGCCTTTGACACTTTCAATCCAAATCAGTACATCGCTGCACTCATGCCTCCCTTGCTGCCACTCTGTCCTCACACTAAAGCCACTCTTGTACCGCCCTGCTTTCAGATGGTGATTCACCAGGTGAGGAGAAGGGCCCTCAAGCTGCCATTGGGAGTGAAGCTGAAGGCGAGGAGGAAGAGGAAGCCAGACCATCAGTGGAACCCTCTGACGAGGCAGCCCATGCCCACACTGGGAACATGCCTTCCCTGGAGGGGAGCAGGGGGGAATGGTCTGATGAGGGTGAAGCTCCTGGACCCAGCGGGCTGCAGCTACGCGAGGGGGTTAGGGAAGCTCGGGGGCCTTCCCCCCAGATGGAGAATATGGCCTCGAGTCCTGCTGCACTGAACGCAGATGAGGAGCGGGTCCTCGCTGAAATGAGCGCACAGGCAGAGCAAAGGCACACTGAGCTCATGGCTGCAGTGGCAAGGATGCCCGAATCCATTGAATCACTGGCAAGGAGTGTGGAGCACTTCGCTGTAGCACAGGCGGCTGCCACGCAAATGCTAAGTGCTGCAATGCAGTCAGTGGCTGGTCTCATGCAGATGCAGATTGAGGCCACGCGAGCACTAACTGCTGCCACCCTCGCTTGATCGGGTAGATTTTCCCGGGGCTCTCACCGCGCCGCAGCAGGCCAGCAATCTGTGCTCCAGCAGATTGCTCGGCATGCTGAAGTGCTGTCCCATGGGAGTGCTAGTGTGTCGGTCAAACAGGGAGTTGCTGTCCTCTCTCAAGATGACAGCATTCCTGCTGCCAACACTGTCACTTCCCCACTGCAGTTGCCACCACCTGTAGGACAGACTGCTGCCACCCATGCAGAGTTGGAGCAGTCAGCAGCCGGGCCCTCCAGGCCCAGAGCTGGTCCAGGCTGTCCCTCAACGGCATCTGCAGTCTCAGTTTCTGACACTCAGCAGCCTTCCCCCAGCCTTGCTGCAGCCACTGGGGTCCCATTACGGAGGAGTTGCAGGGTGGGAAGGGGGTAATTTTGCAAGGGAAGCAGATCACCTTCGATGGGCAAAAAGTAGGAGGTGTCGCAAAATGTATTTCATTGTTTTATTGAAGGCCGAGGGTCGTGGTCAAATTTTTGTTACTGTTTTGGATATTGTCTCCAGGTTGTGAGAGCCAGTTATGTGAATGACTGCTTTTTTTTGTGTTTCTTTCTATTACTTTGTCATGCGGAAATGAGACACAATTTGTGAAATAAAGAAGTGTCTGTATTTAAAATGTGTATGTTTGGTCTTTGCACTCATTGTTGCCTTGACCGGCTTAGGGGTTGCGGGATGGTTTCACTTAGATTGTTTGAATGGCAGAAGCCATTCCCTCAGAGGGGGCCTAGAAGCGACCTGCTATGAGCCTTTGATGGATGGCCCTTCCACTTTGTGCCTCCCTCCCATCTTGGTGCTGCTGATGATCATCCTCCTCCTCCTCCTCCTCCTCCTCATCCTCCTCCTCCTCCTCCTCGTCCTCCTCCTCGTCCTCCTCCTCCTCCTCCTCTGCTGGTGCTCCAATGCCTGGTGGCATTGGCTGAGTCCTGAGGATTGCCAGGTTATGCAGCATGCAGCACACAACAACGAAATGGGAGACTCGCTCAGGCGAGTTCTGCAGGGCTCCTCCAGAATGGTCCAGACAGCAGAACCATTGCTTGAGCACGCCGATTGTGTGCTCAACGATGTTCCTGGTAGCTTGATGGCTCTCGCTGTATCGTAGCTCAGCAGGGGTGCTGGGCGACCGGAGTGGTGTCATCAGCCAGGTGCACAGAGGATTTCCTTTGTCTCCGAGAAGCCAACCTCCTGGGTAAAGCGGTGCCTCGAAAAGGTCTGCCACAGAAGTCTGGTGCAGGATGAAGGCATCGTGGCTGCTGCCTGGAAAGTGGGCATTGACAGCGAGTATCAGCTGTCTGTGGTCACAGACCAACTGGACGTTTAACGAATGGAAGCCCTTTCGTTTGCGGAAATCCTCGGCATTCTCTTGGGGTGCCCGCAAAGCCACATGGGTGCAGTCAATGGCACCCTGCACCATGGGGAAGCCCGCTATCCTAGCAAAGCCCGTTGCGCATTCTTGCTGCTTGTCCGGGGTCATGGGGAAAGAGATGTACTCTCATCTCCTTTTAAAGAGGGCATTTGTGACCTGACGGATGCAGCAATGCAGCGCGAACTTGGAGATATTGGCGATGTCCCCAGTAGCGGATTGAAAAGAGCCGGTGGCATAAAAGTTGAGAGCCACTGTTATCTTCACTGCCACTGACAGAGACGTCCTGCTCCTCAGTTGAGGCTGCAGATCTGGCTGAAGCAGGTGGCAGAGCTCAGTGACCACCTCCTTGCTGAATCGCAGCCTTCGCAAACACTGCTCCTCAGATATGTTAATGTAGGAGAACTGTTGGCAAAAAACCCTGGGAGGGTAGGGCCTCCTGTACCGATGCCTATTGGCCCTCCTCTGTCTGGCCATGATTGCCACTCTCTCCCTGCACCCTCTGAATGTGATGGAGAAGGACGACGTTCCCATCCATTGCAGCCCCCATAGTATCTGGGCAATCAAAGTTATGACGGTCAAAAAGCAAAGTACCTGCAAAGTTATGGTCAGAAGCCAAAACTACCTCAGGCACTGTTGACTCAATGCAGAAGTCTCTCTTTTTCTCTCTGCAAATCTCTCTCTCTCTCTCAGAACAAGTGGTGCAAAAATGGCTACCACACAAAAGCCAGGAATAGGCCCCCTTTAAATAGCAACCCCCCAGCCCCACAGCGACTGGGAAGCGTTCCAGTCAACCTGTCGTTGGTAGCGCCAGGTGGAAAGGAGGGGGGCGCCACTGAATTTCCGGTCTGGGGCGCCACAAGGGCACTGCACTCTCGAATTACGTCAAGATCTGCGTGCGCAGGAGATCGGGCGGTATTGTTTAGCACCGCCGCAAAATGACCGCTCAATTTCGCGAGAGGCGCAGGTATCGCTGTGCCTGGGTGCTAGTTGGTTTGCGCCCCACTTAGCGCCCTCTTAAGGCGCTAACGGGTGGCGCTACCAACTGAATTTTTCCCCCATAGTGTTTAACACATTTATTAGAGTTTTTTGAGGATGTAACTACCAGGATAGATAAGGGGGAACCAGTGGATGATGTATATTTGGATTTCCAAAAGGCATTCGATAAGGTGGCACATAAAAAATTGTTACGCAAGATATGGGATAATGGGGTTGGGGGTAATATATTAGTATGGATCAAGGATTGGTTAACGGACAGAAAATAGAGAGTAGGGATAGCATCGAGAGGAGAAAGAGCGGCCCGAGAGCGGACCTGAATTAAAGCAGCGACAGCGGCGAGAGAATAAAGAGCGGCCCGAGAGCGGACCTGAATTAAAGCAGCAGCAGCGGCGAGAGGATAAAGAGCGGCCCGAGAGCGGACCTGAATTACAGCAGCGGCAGCGGCGAGAGGATAAAGAGCGGCCCGAGAGTGGACCTGAATTAAAGCAGCGGCAGCGGCGAGAGGATAAAGAGCGGCCCAAGAGCGGACCTGAATTAAAGCAACGACAGCGGCGAGAGGATAAAGAGCGGCCCGAGAGCGGACCTGAATTAAAGCAGCGGCAGCAGCGAGAGAATAAAGAGCGGCCCGAGAGTGGACCTGAATTACAGCAGCGGCAGCAGCGAGAGGATAAAGAGCAGCCCGAGAGCGGACCTGAATTACAGCAGTGACAGCGGCGAGAGGATAAAGAGCGGCCCGAGAGCGGACCTGGATTAAAGCAGCGACAGCGGCGAGAGGATAAAGAGCGGCCCGAGAGCGGACCTGAATTAAAGCAGTGACAGCAGCGAGAGGATAAAGAGCGGCCCGAGAGCGGACCTGAATTAAAGCAGCGACAGCGGCGAGAGGATAAAGAGCGGCCCGAGAGCGGACCTGGATTAAAGCAGTGATAGCGGCGAGAGGATAAAGAGCGGCCCGAGAGCGGACCTGGATTAAAGCAGTGATAGCGGCGAGAGGATAAAGAGCGGCCCGAGAGCAGACCTGAATTAAAGCAGCGACAGCAGCGAGAGAATAAAGAGCGGCCCAAGAGCGGACCTGAATTACAGCAGCGACAGCGGCGAGAGGATAAAGAGCGGCCCGAGAGCGGACCTGAATTAAAGCAACGACAGCAGCGAGAGAATAAAGAGCGGCCCGAGAGCAGACCTGAATTACAGCAGCGGCAGCGGCGAGGCTCCGATTCAAAAACAACAAAAAAATCAGAGTGACATCACAGGAGAGCAAGTAGGTGATTGGTTGGTGAGTATTACAGCTTTTGTTTGCTCTCTATGTTAGGGAAGGGGGTTCAATTAAGAGCTGGTAAACTGTAACTATCTATTACTTATTAATTTAATAACTTAAACTAGATAATATAATCAAACAATAAATCTAAAATATCGATTGAATAAAATCTTTAACCAATTAATTAATAAATAAAACAAGGTTAGAGATGGCAGGGCAGGTGATGTGTCATAACTGCAGCATGTGGGAGTCTGTGGAGAGCATCGCGATCCCGAGCAACCACATCTGCAGTCAGTGTCTGCAACTCGAGGAACTTCGGTTCAGAATTGTTGAGCTGGAGTACAAGCTGCAGACATTGCGATCCATCAGGGAGGGGGAGAGTTACCTGGACACTTTGTTCTAGGAGGCAGTCACACCCTTTAGGTTAAGTAGTACTTTAGAGTTGTTCATTAGTCAGGGACAGGAGGGTGTGACTGCGAGTCAGAAAGGTATGGGGACCCAGGATGTAGTCATGGAGGAGCCTCAGCCCTGGACCTTGTTCAACAGGTACGAGGTACTTGCTACCTGTATGAATGAGGAAAAGGACTGCAGGGACGATGGGCAAACTGACCACAGCACTATGGTACGGGGGTCATCCAGGTGGGGGGAGAAGGAAGGAATGTGGTAGTAGTAGGGGACAGTATAGTCAGGAGGGTAGATACTGTTCTCGGCAGCAAAGAAAGGGAGCCCCGAAGGCTATGTTGCCTGCCAAGTGCCAGTGTTAAGGAAATCTCCTCGTGGCTGGAGAAGAACTTGGAGTGGGAGGGGTAGGATACAATTGTTGTGGTCCATGTAGGAACAACGACATAGGTATAACTGAGAATTAGGTTCTGCTGAGGGAGTTTGAGGAGCTAAGGTCCAAATTAAGAAGTAGAAACTCAAGGGTAATAATCTCTGGATTACTACCTGAGCCATGCGCAAATTGGCATAGGGCCAAGCAAATGAGAGAGTTAAATGCGTGGCTCAAAGTGTGGTGTGGGAAGAAGGGGCTTCCATTCATGGGGCACTAGCACCAGTACTGGGGAAAGATGGAGCTGTTCTGTCAGGACGGGCTCCACTTAAACCAGGCTGGAACAAGCATCCTGGCGAATCGAATGACTAGGACTGTAGATAGGGCTTTAAACTAAAAAAGGCGGGGAAATGTCAGGTGAGCGGAAATTTAGAAATCTTAAAGAGAAAGGCAATAGAGCAGTGTAGCAACTTGGGTAATAATAAGCAGAGTGTGACAGGAAGGGACAGAGAGTTTAATGGTAGCAGTGCAGCAGCGAATAAGGTCAAAGCAGGGAATAATGGTTAAACATTTAAATTAAAGGCTCTTCATCTGAATGCATGAAGCATTTGTAACAAGATAGATGAACTGATGGCACAAATAGAGATAAATGGGTTTGATCTAATAGCCATTACAGAGACCCGGTTGCAAGGTGGCCAAGGTTGGGAACTAAATGCTCCAGGGTACTTAATGTTCTGAAAAGCAGGCAGAATGGAAAAGGAGGGGGTGTAGCCCTGATAATAAAGGATGACATAAGGACTGTAGAGAGAAAGGATCTCGGCTCGGAAGATCAGGAAGTAAAATCAGTATGGGTGGAGATAAGGAATAACAAGGGGCAGAAAATACTGGTGGGAGTAGTATCCCCCTAACAGTAGCTATACCGTTGGAAAGAATATTAATCAAGAAATAGTAGGAGCTTGTAACAAAGGTAATGCAATAATCGTGGGGGACTTTAATCTTCATATAGACTGGACAAATCAAATTGGCAAAGGTAGTCTGGAGGACGGCTTCATGGAATGCATTTGGGACAGTTTCCTAGAACAATGCATCATGGAACCAACCAGGGAACAGTCTATTTTAGATCTTGTATTGTGTAATGAGACAGGGTTAATTAGCAATCTCATAGTAAAGGATCCTCTGGGGCAGAGTGATCATAATATGATAGAATTTCACGGTAAGTTTGAGACTGACTAGAGTCTTAAACTTAAATAAAGCCAATTACATAGGTATGAGGAGTGAGTTGGTTAAGGTAGATTGGAAAAATAGATTAAAAGGTATGGTGGCAGATAAGCAGTGGCTAGCATTTTAAAGAAATATTTCATAATTCTCAACAAAAATACATTCCATTGAGAAACAAAGGCCTAGAAATTAGCTATAGCCCCGCCAGCTCGCTGGCAGCCAGAATTTACCGCTGGGCGCGGAGCCACTCGCGCCCAGCCGATATTCAGTTTCAGCGCCCAAAGTCGAGGACGGCCGCTGTTCAAGGGTGTGGCCGCCCCCGCTTGGGGCGCTGAAACTGAATATCGGCGCGCTAGTGGCCGCAGCACCACCCGCAGCGGAGCGGCAGGCTGCGGTGCTGCAGGCCTTCCTCCCTCTCTTAAGGGGGAGGTGCCTGCAGCAGCCGGAGCCCCGATCGCGAGTGCCGGCAAAAGAGCCCGGCACAACGGAGAAGTGCCGGGCTCCCGGAAACCAGCCGGCAATGCCGCGGGGGGGGGGGGTGGAGGAGGCCGGGGAAGGAGGTGCGGGCAGGCGGCCGCCGAAAAAGCGGCCGGCCGCACCTCCACCTTAAAGCGCCCCACTAAGGCTGCTGTACGGACCCGGTCTCCGAATGTTATTAGCGGCCGCCACGGAAGAGGCGGCCGTTACTGAAGATGGGGGTCGGGCCGGTGTCGGGGCGGTACCGGGGTGCTGCGCACACCGATGACGTCATCGGTGGCGGCGCAGCGCTAACGGCTACCGCCGCAATTAGCGCGTCAATGAAGTTCACCCGAAGTTTGCAGACTGGCGCAGAAGCCCTCTTTGGGCGGTAACTGGGCGCAAAGCCCACTGAATTTCTAGGCCAAAAACTCTAGAGGAAAAGTGATCCAACCATGGCTAGCTAAAGAAGTTAAGGATAGCATTAGATTGAAAGAAGAAGCTTATAATGTTGCGAAGAATAGTAGTAAGCCTGAGGATTGGGAGAGTTTCAGAAACCAGCAAAGGATGACCAAAAAATTGATATAAAGGGAAAAAATAGAATGAGAGAAAATTAGCAAGAAATATAAAAGCAGATTGTAAGAGCTTCTACAAGTGTCTAAAAAGGAAGAGAGTAGCAAAAGTAAACGTTGGTCCCTTAGAGGCTGAGACAGGAGAAATTATTATGGGTCATATGGAAATGGCAGAAACGTTAAACAAATATTTTGCACCTGTCTTCATAGATACATAGAAGATAGGAGCAGGAGTAGGCCATTCGGCCCCTCGAGCCTGCTCCGCCATTCAATGAGATCATGGCTGATCATCCAAATTCAGTACTCTGTCCCTGCTTTCTCCCCACATCCCTTGATCCCTTTAGCCTTTAGCCTTCCCAGTAGAAGACACAAAAGCATACCAAAATGGTGGGGAACCAAGGGTCTAATGAAGGTGAGTAACTTAACATAATTAATATAAGTAGAGAAAAAGTACTAGAGAAACTAATAAGACTATAAGCCAACAAATCCCCTGGACCTGACGGTCTACATCCTAAGGTTTTAAAAGAGGTGGCTGAAGAGATAGTGGATGCATTGGTTTTGATCTTCCAAAATTCCCTAGATTCTAGAACGGTCCCAGCAGTTTGGAAGGTTGAAATGTAACACTGCTATTCAAGAAAGGAGGGAGAGAAAAAACAGGGAATTACAGGCCAGTTAGCCTGATATCAGTCATCAGGAAAATGCTGGAATCCATTGTTAAGGAAGTGGTATCAGGGCACTTAGAAAATCATAATATGATTAGGCAGAGTCAACATGGTTTTATGAAAGGCAAATCGTGTTTGACAAATTTATTAGAGTTTTTTGAGGATGTGCATTTACTCTGTTTATATTCAGTATGTGTGTTTACTGTGTTTATATTCACATTGTGTGTTTATTCTGTTTATATTTACATTGTGTGTATTTACTCTGTTTATACAAGGTGCCACATAAAAAGTTGTTACGCAAGATTAGGGCTCATGGGGCTGGGGGTAGTATAATAGCATGGATAGAGGATTGGTTAACGTACAGAAAACAAAGAGTTGGGATAAACGGATCTTTTCCAAGTTGACAGGCTGTAACTAGTGGGGTGCCTCAAGGATCAGTGTTGGGGCCTCAGCTATTTACAATCTATATTAATGACCTAGATGAAGGGACCGAGTGTAATGTATCCAAGTTTGCTGACAATACATAGCTAGTTGGGACAGTAAGCTGTGATGAGAGTCTGCAAAGGGATATAGATAGACGAAGTGAGTGGGCAGTAAGGTGGCAGATAGAGTATAATGTAAGGAAATGTGAGGTTAGTCACTTTGGAGAGAAACTTTCAAATGTTGGTGTTCAGAGAGATTTGAGTGTCCTCATCCAAGAAACCAGTGAGACCACACCTGGAGTACTGTGCACAGTTTTGGTCTCCTTATCTAAGGAAGGATATACTCGCCTTGGAGGTGGTGCAACGGAGGTTCACTAGATTGATTTCTGGGATGAGAGGGCTGTCCTATGATGAGAGATTGTGTAGAATGGGTCTATACTCTCTGGAGTTTAGAAGGATGAGAGGTGATCTCATTGAAACATATAAGATTCTGAAGGGGATTGACTCAGTAGATACTGAGAGGTTGTTTCCCCTGGCTGGAGTGTCTAGAACGAGGGGGCATAGTCTCAGGATAAGGGATAGGCCATGTAAGACTGAGATGAGGAGGAATTTCTTCATTCAGAGGGTTGTGAATCTTTGGATTCTCTGTCACAGAGGGCTGTGGATGCTAGTCTTTGAGTACATTCAAGGCTGAGATAGATATATTTTTGGACTCTAGGGGAATCAAGGGATATGGAGATAAGAACATAAGAACATAAGAAATAGGAGCAGGAGTAGGCCAATCGGCCCCTCGAGCCTGCTCCGCCATTTAATAAGATCATGGCTGATCTGATCCTAACCGCAAATCTACTATCACAGAACCATCTCCTGAATCTAACAGAATTAGACACACGAAATAGGAGCAGGATCAGGCTACACGGCCCCTGGGCCCGCTCCGCTACCCACAGGGCTTTGTTCGATCCGAACCTAGACTCATGTCCAAATTCCTGCCCGCTCCCCGTAACACTTAATTCCCTTTACTTCTAGGAAACTGTCTATTTCTGTTTTAAATGTATGTAATGATGTAGCTTCTACAGCTTTTTGGGGCAGCATATTCCATGGACCTACCACCCTCTGAGTGAAGTAGTTCCTCCTCATCTCAGTTTTGAAAGAGCAGCCCCTTATTCTAAGACTATGCCCCCTAGTTCTAGTTTCACCCATCATCGGGAACATCCTCCCCGCATCCACCCGATCCAACCCCTTCACAATTTTATATGTTTCAATAAGATCGCCTCTCATTCTTCTGAACTCCAATGAGTAGAGTCCCAATCTACTCAACCTCTCCTCATATGTCCATCCCCTCATCCCCGGGATTAACCGAGTGAACCTTCTTTGTACTGACTCGAGAGCAAGTATGTCTTTTCTTAAGTATGGACACCAAAACTGTATGCAGTATTCCAGGTGCGGTCTCACCAATACCTTGTACAACTGAAGCAATACATCCCTATTTTTATATTCTATCCCCCTAGCAATGAAAGCCAACATTCCATTGGCCTTCTTAATCACTTGCTGCACCTGCATACTAACCTTTTGAGTTTCGTGCACCAGGACCCCCAGATCCCTTTGTACTTCAGTACTTTCCAGTTTCTTGCCATTAAGATAATAGCTTGCTCTATGATTTTTCCTGCCAAAGTGCATAACCTCACACTTTCCAGTATTGTATTCCATCTGCCAAATCTCTGCCCACTTACTTCGCCTGTCTATGTCCCCTTGCAGGTTTTTTATGTCCTCCTCACTCACTACTTTCCCTCCCATCTTAGTATCATCTGCAAACTTTGATATGTTACACTCGGTCCCCTCCTCCAAATCGTTAATATAGATTGTAAAGAATTGGGGACCCAGCACCGACCCCTGCGGAACACCACTAGTTACTGATTGCCATTCTGAGAATGAACCATTTATCCCAACTCTCTGCCTTCTGTTAGATAGCCAATCCTCTATCCATGCCAAAATATTACCCCCAATCCCGTGATTTTTTATCTTAAGCAATAATCTTTTGTGTGGCACCTTGTCAAATGCCTTTTGGAAGTCTAAATACACTACGTCCACTGGTTCCCCTTTATCCACCCTATATGTTACTTCCTCAAAGAACTCCAGCAAATTTGTCAAACATGACTTCCCCTTCATAAAACCATGCTGACTTTGTCCTATTAAATGATGATTATCCAAGTGTCCTGTTACTGTCTCCTTAATAATGGGCTCCAATATTTTACCTACCACAGATGTTAGGCTAACCGGTCTATAGTTTCCAGCCTTCTGTCTACTGCCCTTTTTAAATAAGGGTGTTACATTAGCAGTTTTCCACTCTGCCGGGACCTTTGCCGAGTGCAGGGAGTTTTGGAAAATTATTACCAATGCATCCACAATCCCTACCGCCACTTCCCTCAAGACCCTAGGATGTAAGCCATCAGGTCCAGGTGATTTATCCGCCTTGAGTCCCATTATTTTACCGAGTACCACTTCCTTAGTGATTTTGATCGTGTTTAGCTCCTCCCCCCTATAGCCCCCTGTTTGTCCAGTGTTGGGATATTCTTAGTGTCTTCTACTGTAAAGACTGATACAAAATATTCATTCAGTGTTTTTGCCATCTTCATATTTCCCACCATTAATTTCCTGGTCTCATCCTCTAAGGGACCAACATTTACTTTAGCCACCCTTTTTCTTTTTATATAACTATAAAAACTCTTACTATCTGTTTTTATATTTTTTGCTAATTTACTTTCATAATCTATCTTCCCTTTCTTAATCAATCTTTTTGTTATTTTTTGCTGTCTTTTAAAGTTTTCCCAATCCTCTATCCTCCCACTAGATTTGGCTACCTTATATGCCCTTGTTTTTAGTCGAATACTATCCTTAATTTCTTTATTAGCCACGGATGGCTGTCTTTTCTTTTACACCCTTTTCTTCTCAGTGGAATATATTTTTTTAGGAAGTTGTAAAATAACTCCTTAAATGTACACCACTGATCATGTATCGTCTTACCCTTTAATCTATTTTCCCAATCCACTCTGCTCAATTCCACTCTCATACCTTCATAGTCTCCTTTATTCAAGCTTAGCACGCTTGTTTGAGATCCAACCTTCTCACCCTCTAATTGAATATTGAATTCAACCATGTTATGGTCATTCATTCCAAGGGGATCCTTTACTAGGACATTTTTAATTAATCCTGTCTCGTTACACAGGACCAGATCTAAGGTTGCTTGCCCCCTGGTCGGTTCAGTTTCATACTGCTCAAGAAACCCATCCCTAATACACTCAATGAACTCATCCTCAAGGCAGCCCTGCCCAATTTGATTTGTCCAATTAATATGATAGTTAAAATCCCCCATAATTATAGATGTTCCCTTATTACAAGCCTCAAGTATTTCCTGATTGATACTCCGTCCAACATGGTTGCAACTGTTCGGAGGACTATAGACTATGCCCACTAGTGTTTTTTTTCCCTTATTATTCCTTACCTCCACCCAAACTGTTTCATTATCCTGACTTTTTGACCCAATATCATTTCTCTGTATTACAGTGATTCCTTCCTTTATTAACATAGCCACCCCACCTCCCCTTCCTTCCTGCCTGCCCTTCCTGATCGTTAAATAACCTGGTATGTTTAATTCCCAGGCATTGTCACCCTGCAGCTATGTTTCTGTAATGGCCACAAGATCATACCCATATGTAGTTATTTGTGCCATTAACTCGTCTATTTTGTTACGAATGCTACGTGCATTCAGATAGAGAACTTTCAAATATGTTTTGTGACACTTAGTTCCTGCTTTTGCCCTTTTTATTACTTTACCTTTTACTCCATACCTTCTGCCCCTTCCTGACATGCTCTGGTTTTTAATTTCCCCACTGCTACCTAAGTCTATGACCTTCTCTGTTGTCATTGTTATTATTTGCTCTCTAGGAACCTCCCCCCCACTAGTTAGTTTAAAGCCCTCTCTACAGCCCTAGTTATATGATCTGCCAGGACTCTAGTCCCAGCACTGGCCAAGTGAAGCCTGTCCCAACGGAACAGCTCCCTCCTGCCCCAGTACTGGTGCCAGTGTCCCAGGAAGCGAAACCCATTTCTCCCACACCAGTCTTTGAGCCACGCATTTAACTCTCTAATTTTATTTGTCCTAGCCAAATTCGCTCGTGGCTCAGGTAATAATCCAGAGATTATTACCCTTGAGGTTCTGTTTTTTAATTTGACCCCTAGCTGCTCATACTCCTTTAACAGAACCGGCTTCCTAGTCCTATCTACGTCGATTGTACCAACATGGACCACGACAACTGGATCCACCCCCTCCCACTGCAAGTTTCTTTCCAGCCCAGAGGAGATGTCCTTAACCCTGGCACCGGGTAGGCAACACAGCCTTCGGGACTCTCACTCTCGGCTGCAGAGAACTCTATCTATCCCCCTAATAATACTATCCCCTACCACTACAACATTTCTAGTTACTCCCCCCTCTTGAATGGCCCCCTGTTCCACGGTGCTGTGGCCAGGTTGCTCATCCTCCCTGCAGTCCCTGCTCCCGTCCCCACAGGGAGTAAGAACCTCGAACCTGCTGGACAAGAGCAAGGGCTGCGACTCCTCCAGCTCCACCTCCTGGATCCCTGTACCTGCCTCACTTGTAGTCACACCGTCCTGTCCCTGACCATGGGCTACATCTGAATTAATTAACTTCATAGGTGTGATCACCTCTTGATACACAGAGTCCAGGTACTTCTCCCCCTCCCTGATGTGTCGCAGTGTCTGAAGCTCAGACTCCAGCTCATCAACACGGAGCTGGAGTTCCTGTAGCAGCAGACACTTGTCACAGACGTAATCACCGTGAGCCTCAATGGGGTTCACCGGCTCCCACATCTCGCAACAGTAACACATCACCTGCTCTATTCTATGTAATTAATTAAATTTTTTATTGTTAGTTATGGACACCCTCTGCCCGATTATAGATGCTAGTATCCCCTTTAATTAATTGGATTTAATTTAAATCAATCCCTCTAATTACACGAGTTAAATGGTTTACCAACAGTCACTCTGTACCAGAAAGGCCTTATTAACTACAACCCACAGAGTTAAAGTTTGAAAAGAACACCTAACACCCCACTTACCCTAACTCACACACTTACCAAACTCACAGCACTCTCTGCTGACTCGCACTCAGTGCTTGCTCGCACTAGCCTGGTCTTTTTATACTGTTTGTTTGTTTACAGCCAAATGAGTCACCCCTGCTGATTGGTTAGAAAACTGGTTTCCACTGCCTGCTGTGCCAATTTACTCCTACTGCAGTGTAACCTTGTTTTACTCTTAAACCAACAGAATCCCAAATATTTAACTTTTCCCCTTTACTTAAACTGCTTAAGTAATCTTATCAAGAATGATTTAAAGAGAAATAACAATTAAAGAACTCACACACTTACCCAAACTCACAGCACTCTCTGCTGACTCGCACTCGGGCAGGAAAGTGGAGTTGAGGTCGATGATCAGCCATGATCTTATTGAATGGTGGAGCTGTATGGACTACTTCTGCTCCTATTTCTTATGTTCTTATGTTCATAAATGTGCCATTTTGAGGTTGGCAGGTTGTAACTAGTGCGGTGCCGCACACAAGGGTCAGTGCTTGGGCCTCAGCCATTTACAATCTATATTAATGACTTAGATGAAGGGACTGAGTGCAATGTATCCAAGTTTGCTGATGATACAAAGCTAGGTGGGACAGTAAGCTGTGAGGAGGACACTAAGGGGGGAACTTTCCCAACCTTGGGGAGGCAGGAATGGAGGTGGGACTGCCGGGAAAATGGCAGAAACTGGAAGCGGGTACCGACCCCGCTCCCAACCCGCCTCCTTGCCATCTTCCCGGGAGGTGGGTACCTGAGTCGCGCAGGGACCTGTCTCCTTGAGGCGGGAAGGGGATTAGAGCCAATTTACTGCCTGTAAACAGGTACTTCATTCTCACTGCTGAAAGAAATGATTGGAGCACTAATTCAAGTATTTAAGCCCAAGCTCATTGGTGTTACACTCCAAGGGTGGACCAATATCAGGTGCAATCTAATCGCAAGTCATGATTGCCATAGGCTTTTTCCATTTCTTAAAGGGGAGGTTCATTGATGCTCTAGAGCCTCATTCTCAGCATTGCTGGCTGTGCAGCTATATCAGCAAGCAGCAGCAAGTCAAGGAGAAGGAGCAGAAGGACTGAAGCAGCTGTACTCATGGCAGATCCATGCCCCAAGAAGAGAGCCTGCAGATTCAATGATCAAGCATTGGAGGCTTTGGTGTTTGCTGTGGTAAGAGATGAAAGGTGGTGCTCTACCCGGCAAGTGGCAGGAGGCCCTCGCCACAAGTCTTTCACACCATGTGGAGGGAGGTAGCGCAGCGCGTCTCGGGCAGCATTGTCATCCCCAGGACCCACACACAGTGCAGGAAGAAATTTAACAACCTCACTCGGGTGGTCAGGGTGAGTGAATGCTTCAACAAATGCTACATACTACCATCTGAACCACAATCTTCACACACTGTCCTAAGCACCAAACCCCCAGCACTCACCCACCAACAATCTCCACCTACCAACACTCACACCCACAACTCACACCTTGCACACAATGACAGCTATTGAACTAAAGCAGGCATATCACCCAAACACATTGCTCCACACTTACTCACACACTTTCCTTTCTCTTGCAGGCCAAGGTGGCTCACAACAGGAGGGAGCAGAGTGCACAGGCGGGGGACAAGCCAACATCCAGCCAATGTCTGCGCTGCAGATTATTGGGCACCAGGTGGTGGGCACTGTTCCCTCTAAGGTGCGTGGGTGCGCATGTGCACAGTGATCCTGAGTTCGCACATTGTTGACTTGAAATGCCACACAGAGAACTGGACAGTAGCTGGAGCGGGGGAGGGGCCCAATACACAATGGTCCCGGGAATCCAAACAGACTTGTTTGCAAGTCTTGTGACCTCAGAGCCAATCGCAATTGCAGCTCTTGAAGTGTGTGTTCCGATGGTTGACGGCTCACTTTGTAATGTCAGGAGGGGTTTAGTTTTCTCCCTTGAACTTTGACCGTTCAGCGGGACAGTGGGAGAAGCCTGTAGGGGGTGGTGTGTTTAGTCAGCTACACCTCTGACTCTTCTGAGCAGTTCGAATCACTCCCATTCCCTTGTTCTAGACTTTGGACTTATTTGGGGGTCATAATAAAACTTGCAACAGACACCTGGGTTAGTCAAAAGAACTCAGATCTTTATTTTGAGACAGGAAAACGTACAATACCATAAAACCTACACTTTAAAAGGGTGGGGAACACATGGAATAAGCGAGGGAGAATTACAATGTACAAAAATCCCTTTCCCTCCCAACCCCACTACACTAGCTAGGCTGGAATCCAGAGGACCAGGAAATGCTCACCTAAAATGACTTTCTTGACAGTTGTAGAGGTTCGCAATTTTGGGGTTCTCTTTAGTTGTGGCGGTTGAGGCATGCCGTACCTCGGACGTGATAGAAGACTGCACCTGCGTTGGGTCTTCAGTTGGGTTGAGTCCACTGATGCGGTTAGTCGCTCTGTTTGGATGTATCAGGTGGCAGCACGGTGGCATAGTGGTTAGCACTGTTGCCTCACAGCGCCAGAGACCCAGGTTCGAATCCGGCCTCGGGCGACTGTCTGTGTGGAGTTTGCACATTCTCCCCGTGTTTGCGTGGGTTTTCTCCGGGTGCTCCGGTTTCCTCCCACAGTCCAAAGATGTGCGGGTTAGGTTGATTGGCTATGATAAATTGACCCTTAGTGTTAGGGGGATTAAATACGTGGGGTTACAGGGATAGGGTGGGATATGTGTTGGTGTAGGGGTTACAGGGATCGGGTGGGATATGTGTCGGTACAGGCTCGATGGGCCGAAATGGCCTCTATCTGCACTGTGGGGTTTCTGTGATTCTATGTGATTCTGTATTTACCCGATTTTCCTTGGTTAGGGCTAGTTTTAGAGTCTTTTGTCCAAAAATCTTACCCAGGGGTAAGTGAGACTAGCCTGCAGAGTGGAAACAATCTTTGGTTCGTGAGTTTTTCGGCGGTTGGTTTCTTGTTTGGTCGCGGTGGCCCAATATTACCTGGTTGGTGGTAATATTGGCTGGTGTTGGTTTCTGTGGGCCTTTGGTTGCCGCAAACTCTGTTTCTTCTTTCTTCCTTCGAGTCTCCGATGATGATCTCTCTCTTGAGCTGTACTGCACTCGACCTTGAACTGAACTGGTAACGAACTGACTGACTGTCCTTGACTGTGTTGTTCTGAAAAGGCAGGCCTCAGTTATACTAATTTGGGGACTGCCTTATCTGGCCGCCAAATCTTGCTAAATTTGGCGGGCCCGTTATTCTTAATGTCTTTTAAAGCTCTAACGAGTTTAGGGGATGGCTCACCCAAACTTAATCGGCTTTTAACTGGTTTCGGGTTTGCCTTGAAAACAATTTAAAATGTTTTTCAATCTCCTTTAAATTGACTTTGGACTGTGGTTTGTTTTTAGTAACTGTAGGGCTGATGCTCTTTTCTTTTGTGTGGCTGGGACATGTCCTGTTTAGCTGATACCTGGCTCTGTGACTTTTTGGGTGGGAAAACAGGCTTCATTGTCCTTATGTAAAACTGGGGCGGCCTGACATTCCTCAAACAGTCGAATATCCAAACTTCAGGGGCCCACCCCGCCTCCCTGCTGTTCCAGCCTTTTGCAAACCTGAACATGCCTTTTAAACCAGCCAAACATTCCTGGGATTTTTATTTTAAATTCCTTTTGCCCAATAACTTTGAAACCAGTCCAAAAAAATCTCTTCCTTAAAATTAACTCCTTGAAATCCTTCTGATCTGGCCCAACCACACTTTTACCCCTTTTCCACATTTCTTCTGTGATGCTCCAAAAATAACTTTAAAATGACTTCTCCTTCTGTTCTGGGGTTGTGCAGAAATTTTCGAACCTTACACCCGCCCCCCCCCCCCCGGTGAAACCAACTAGAGATCAGGCCATCCTAGACTGGGTATTATATAATGTCAAAGGATTAATTAGCAATCTTGTTGTGCGAGGCCCCTTGGGTCGGAGCAATCATAATATGATCGAATTCTTCATTAAGATGGAGAGTGAAGTAGTTGACTCAGAGACTAGCGTCCTGAATTTAAATAAAGGAGACTACGATGGTAAGAGGTGCGAGTTGGGTAGGATTGATTGGGGAATGTCACTCAAAGGGTTGACAGTGGATGGGCAATGGCAAACATTCAAAGATCGCATGGATGAACTACAGAATTTGTTCATCCCAGTTTGGCATAAAAATAAAACAATAAAGGTGACTCAACCGTGGCTAACAAGGGAAATTAGGGATAGCATAAGATCCAAGGAGAGGACATATAAATTGGCCAGAAAAAGCAGTAAACCTGAGGATTGGGAGCAGTTTGGGATCCAACAAAGGAGGACAAAGGGTTTATTTAAGAGGGGGAAAATAGAGTATGAGAGTAACCTTCTGGGAACATAAAAACTGACTGTAAAAGCTTTTATGTGAAGAGAAAAAGATTGGTGAAGTCAAGCGTAGGTCCCTTGCAGTCAGAATCAGGGGAATTTATAATGGGGAACAAAGAAATGGCAGACCAATTAAATACATACTTTGGTTCTGTCTTCACAAAGGAGGACACAAATAACCTCCCAAAGATGTCGGGGAACATAGGGTCAAATGAAAGGGAGGAACTGATAGAAATCAGTATTTGTAGGGAAATGGTGTTAGGGAAATTGATGGGATTGAGGGCCGATAAATCCCCAGGGCCTGATAATCTACATCCTAGGTTACTTAAGGAAGTGGCCCTAGAAATAGTAGATGCATTGCTGGTCATCTTCCAAAATTCGATAAACTCTGGAACAATACCCATGGATTGGCGGCTAGCTAATGTTACCCCACTGTTCAAAAAGGGTGGTAGAGAGAAAATGGGGAATTACAGACGGGTAAGCCTGACATCGGTAGTGGGGAAAATGCAGAGTCCATTATAAAGGATATAATAGCAGAGCACTTGGAAAAAAGTGACCGGATCGGACAAAGTCAACATGGCTTTACAAAAGGTAAATCGTGCTTTACTAATCCACTGGAATTTTTTTAGGATGTATTTGGTAAAATAGATAAGGGAGAACCAGTGGATGTGGTGTATTTGTATTTTCAAAAGGCTTTCGATAAGGTCCCGCATAAGAGATTAGCATGTATAATTAAGGCACATGGGATTGGGGGCAAGGTATTGACTTGGATAGAGAACTGGTTGGCGGACAGAAAGCAAAGAGTTGGAATAAATGGCTTTTTCCGAGTGGCAGGCATTGACTAGTGGGGTACCGCAGGGATTGGTCCTTGGACCCCAGCTATTAACAATATATATTAATGATCTGGACGAGCGAACTAGATGTAATATCTCCAAGTTTGCAGACGACACAAAGCTGGGTGGGTGTGTGTGCTGTGAGGAGGATGTCGTGAAACTCCAGTATGATTTGGACAGGTTGGGCGTTTGGGCAGAAGCATGGCAGATGCAATATAATGTGGATAAATGCGAGGTTATCCACTTTGGTGTCAAAAACAGGAAGGCAGATAATTATCTAAATGGCAATAGATTGGGAGAAGGGGAAGTGCAACGAGACCTGGGCGTCCTTGTGCACCAGTCGCTGAAAGTAAGCATGCAGGTGCAGCAGGCGGTTAAGAAGGCAAATAGTATGTTGGCCTTCTTAGCAAGAGGGTTTGAGTACAGGAACAAGGATATCTTGCTGCAGTTGTACAGGGCCTTGGTGAGGCCACATCTTGAGTATTGTGTGCAGTTTTGGTCAGCTTATCTGAGGAAGGATTTTCTTGCCATGGAGGGAGTGCAGCGAAGATTCACCAGGCTGATACCTGGGATGGCAGGACTGACGTATGAGGAGAGATTGGGTCGATTGGGCTTGTACTCGCTGGAGTTTAGAAGAATGAGAGGGGATCTCATCGAAACTTATAAAATTCTAACAGGACTAGACAGACCAGATGCTGGAAGGATGTTCCCGATGGTCGGGGAGTCCAGAACCAGGGATCACAGTCTAAGGATAAGTGGTAAGCCATTTAGGACAGAGATGAGGAGGAATTTCTTCACCCAGAGAGTGGTGAACCTGTGGAATTCTCTACCACAGAAGGCAGTAGATGCCAATTCATTAAATATATTCAAGAAGGAGTTGGGTATATTTCTTAAGGCTAAAGGGATCAAGGGATATGGAGAGAAGGCAGGAACAGGGTACTGAATTTGGACGATCAGCCATGATCTCATTGAATGGCGGAGCAGAATCGAGGGGCCGAATGGCCTACTCCTGCTCCTATCTTCTATGTTTCTATGTTTCTATAACACTACAGTATCATGCAGCATGAGCAAAATTTCTGATCCTCGGGAGCCAACCTTCCCCTGTATTACCTAAACTATTACCCAAAACAAAACACTCTCCCATTCCCTTTAGGTGTAGTGTTTATCAAAATACACAAAGTAAAACTTTTATTACATTCACATCCAAGCACGGAGGGGGTCCAACTCCCCTGCACCACTTGGAAACATCATGCACAAAAAATGAATTGACACATACACTTGTCCAACTTTATTTTTAATCACATTCATGATTGTTTTTATACCTGGGCATAGCCTTTATTTTTGTTTTTGCCCACGCTCCCTCATGCTGAGAGCAAAGCATTTGATCCCTTCCTTTGCATTTTGCACACAACAAATAAAAAACTATTCCCAGCTGGCAAACCACTAAAATGTGAGAAGCCAGCCTAATCCAAGAGGGGACTTCTATATTTTCAAAAATGTCCCACCAGGGTGGAACCACAATATCCAATATTTTGGCCCCTATCTCTACTGTTTTCTGCTCCAACGTATAGAAATGTTTTTGTGAGATGACTACTGCTTTTAATAGGGCGGTAAGATGTTCTGGTAGAGGGGGAATCTCATAGCCAAAATGTGTGACGTAACTTTGCAGGTTGGTGATGTTTTCCCTGACAGTGAGGCGATCAGTCGAGGGTTCAGGGATGGGTACAATCCATTCTTGTCCACTTGAACTTCTGCCTCGGGTTTAAAACAAAAACTGCTGTCACTCACCAGACACCAGATGTACTGTCCATGCCGGTAGTGGGGTGCACTTGTGGTGACACAATATGTCCCACCCCCTATGAATGCTACCTGTGGGGAATCATGGCCTTGTGCCATTACCTCCATTTTACAGTTCACAGGTTGTGCGCCAGCAGCTTTAAACCCGCACTGTGGTCTTGAATAGGCATTCAAGTGCTGGGGACACAGGATTATGTGTGCTCCCTGGCTCCGACACCCGGAGAGGTCTGTACCTGTCATAGCGTGCTCCCACTTTATGACATAAGGTGGGACCTCTGCAAAACAAACGTGTGCACCCCCTTGAATGATCCCAATGTTCTCCACCCTGTATACCGGTGAGGGTCGGGCTGTCCCACCCATGACCAGCATCCTCAGTACTATCCCCATGATAGTGTGATTGGAACGTCCACAATCCTCTGGAACAGGGTAGGCCTCAGAAGCTAGACGGAGTTGACACGGGCTCAGCGAATTACTAAATGGGTGGAGGGCTGCGAGGTGCTTGTTGCTAATCCAGGAGGGGACTAAACCTTGTTTTAAATCCTCCAGGTTGCTGCGGCCCTCGCCCAGCAACCATGCCCCATATAGCACGCACACCTCATTCTGTGCAGCTTGATCCGAAGCATTCCTGTCCTGCCGTATAAGTGCATTTACTGTTTTGGCGTGTCTCTCCAGCTCAGCTATTATCTCCTTTAAATGGAACATCATAGCCTGGTCCTCATGCAACTCTGATCCCACCACTGTGTTCTCCTCTGTTTTAGAGTTTTCTTAACTGGGTCTTTAAACCATTTATCTGAGTTTGTCGCTGTATATCATCTAGGCTGTTTATTACTGAAGATCCTGTACTGTAAGCTGTAAAAACATAATTCCAGGTCCCTCTTCTGTGTCTTCCTGCGCCCATATTATGTTCAGGATATAAACTGTACAGCTTCACTTTGTCCACATTGGCAAAGTCGAACTCATAAAACTTTCTAAACATTTCCTTCAACAGGGCTTGGTACAACCGTTCTGTTTCTCTAGGGCACCACTCAGGTAAGTGCACCTCGGTCAGGTTCAGGATCACTGAGGCCACTGCATAGTGTACCCCCTGGCCACTGCATAGTGTACCTGTTGGTACTAGGACTAAACCATTCCCTGGTCCCTTGGTGGTGGTAGGACACCACTGGACTATAGTCCGTGATGTTGTGGTCATGGGCAGGCGCTTCCGGGGGCGGGTTACAAGTTCAGTGGCGTTGACTGGAATCGGGGAGTGTGGGACCGCGCACACATGCAGACTAGAATCGCACTCCACCCCCTCCCCAGCATCTTGCCATTGCCAGTGGAAAATTATGGATATGCCTGTTGGACAGACCTACTCGGACCCCCACATACAGACATAAATCCCCTGATCCGGCTCCCACCACTTGTCCCAACACACACTCAATCCCCCTCGGGTCCCTGTAATCGTCCGATGGGTATTGTTCCCCAATCGTTCCCAATCGACTGCGGGGTTACCTATATCCTTGCTCAGCTTTCTGAGCCACCACCACCTAGCCAAGGGAATCTGTCCCTTGCATGTCAAACACACACGTTTTCCCACGGTGACACTGACCCTTGTATCAATGATCTGTACCCTGGAGCACGGGAGGGAGGCCTCCCCGTACGTGAACCCGGTCTGGCTGGAGTAGTGAGTCGAACTGGACCCCAGCCACCCTGGCCAACTTCCCTCGTAGAAGTAAATGGCGAGCTCCTCCACACCCTGTTCGCCACCCCCTGCGGTAACGATCGGTGCTCTCTCTCCTGAGCACCCATAGATACGGGAGTTCTCCACGTCTCCTCAATCACTGATGCTCACCCCTACCAGGGCGAGCAGGAGTAGAACCTTCCTCATCCCGACTTCCTTTCTGTAGGGACACACACACAAAATAGCCATGTCCCGAAGGTTCTCTGGCCTGACACAGTTATCGAAATTCAAAAACTTAACTTATCCTATAACCACTAAAATCCCAAACTTCCACACTGTAAAACCACACTTAAAATACTTCAGAAAACTATATACATCCGCTGCCCGTCTCCGGACGGCCAGGCTAATTTCTGATTAGCCTGTACCTTTTATGGACTCTGGGCAGATTGTACGTCTGGGCGTAAGGTGACCTGTGCCACTGGACTCGGAGAGTCCTTCTTAAAACAACTGGGAGTTTTCCTGACTCCCAGTTAACCAGGGGAGTGTGCCTTCCTGAGCTGCAGCACACCACCTGCTTCCTTGTGGCTGCCGAGTCCCTGTCCTGTCCTGTGGGTTCCCCGCAGCCTGATGCCGCAGGCTGGGGACCCTTCTCTCTCTCCTTGCCCAACACTAACTCTCCTGTGACTCCCTCACCTTTGGAGGCTCTAGGCTGGGGATCCGTATCCCTAGACTTGTCCCTAACCTTTGGTTTTCCCTTCCTGCTAAGGGTTCTCCTGGGGCTGGACCGTTTAAAGTGACACTCAGGTGACCAAGGTAATTTAGGCTGTGGTGTGCGAGGAGACCTTCTTAAGGCTCCGACTACTGGGAGTGTACCTGAATCCCACTTATTTGGTGGGAGGGCCTCTCCAGTCACACAACTCACTGCCCCCACCTTTGCGGTCTGTGAGTCATCCACAGCTGCAGACGGCTGCTCTCTAGCCTTAATGCGGTTAATCCTTGCTGACC
The DNA here is from genome assembly GCF_052327205.1 of Somniosus microcephalus. Taxonomy (NCBI): domain Eukaryota; kingdom Metazoa; phylum Chordata; class Chondrichthyes; order Squaliformes; family Somniosidae; genus Somniosus; species Somniosus microcephalus. The sequence continues at coordinate 83,485,176 of NC_140988.1, forward strand.
GTTCTCCACTCTCCGCCTTAAACAGCTTCCACTGATTAATGTGGAACCACTTTGTGCGGCGGGGCATCTTAATGGCATACACCATGGGACTTGCCTCATCCAGAATGCTGTACCCATATACAATGGTTCGAAACTTCCCAACCGGGCAAACTTTCTTACCATGACCTGATTCCCTATCTCCCACTCGTGGTGCCTGTTGGGTTCCAGCAGCAATCGGTGACTCCGATGCTGCTTTCCCGTGTTACTAGCAGCCTGCCAGTGAATCTGTTTGAGGTGTTCAAACAGATTTCTGACAAAACTGTCCCGGTTCACCTCTCTGAGCTGACCTTCTGTCAGCACCGGTGCTAGCACATGGGTGGGGGTCCACATAACCCTGCCAGTCATCAGCCCATGTGGGGAATACCCCGTGCTCTTTGACTGGCTGGCTCAGATCCCCATCAAGACTAATGGTAAGACCTCCACCCACTTCTTGGGTGAGTCTCCTGTTTCCTTCCTCAGCTTTTCCTTGATGGTACGGTTTAAACGCTCTACAGGACCCGATGACTGCGGGTTGTAGGCAATGTGCCATTTTCCTTTAATGCCGAGTACCATGAGGGTCTCCTGCATGACCTGTCCAGTGAAGTAACTCCCCTGGTCAGACTCCACATACTGTGGGAGTCCCCATCATGAGAACACTTCCCTGACCAGGATCTTGGCTGTACCCAACGCGGTAGCTGTGCGGCAATGAAAAGCTTCTACCCATTTTGAGAACACATCCACCAGGACTAGGCAATACTTGTAACCTCCCTGGGCGGTGGGTAGGGGCCCGATGTAATCGATCTGGATCGAATGCCATGGTCCCTCTACCCTCCTGGTGTGTCCCAAAGATACCTTCCTTTTCTGGGTGTCAGGGTTATTAGCAGCACACACCAGACAGTCGGCACAGAACTCGCGGACCTGTTCCCTCAGTCCTGGCCACCATCCTGCCTGTTCCACCCTTTGCCAGGTGGCTTCAGACCTGGGATGCCCCGCTCCTGGACCCTCGTGGGCCAGTTGGAGGAATTCCCTTCTGTGCTGCTGCGGCACTACCCATTGCTCCCCCCTGAACAGCATGCCTTCCTTTACGGTGATGGCTGCTGTACTGTACGGGCCCTCTACCTTCTCCCCTTTTGCGAGCGCGTCCAGGACGGCTCTGAGGATGGGATCCCGTACCTGGGCCTGCTTTAGGTCTGGGAACAAGGCCACCACTTGTATGCCTCCCTTGTCCCGGATTGTGGCTACTGAACCTGTCTGATAGGGGTCCCAAAACTCTACTTCCCTAGCTCCCTGCTTGGCTAGTTCATCTGCCCTTTGATTCCCCTCTCTCAAGGGCTCTGTTTTTGAATGGGCCTTAACCTTGTGGATAAAGACCTTCCCTTCTTTCCCTACTGCTGTCATGATTTTCTCCAGCAGAGGCTTGATGGCCAGAGGTCATAAACTCCACACCCTGTGAGTCGATTCCTAGCAGATATCGTGCTGGAACCATCCACATAGATCTCGCGGCCTGTGGGGTGTATCCCGGCCCGAAAACCTATGTCTACTTCCCATACCCCTTCCACAGAACACCTGTGGGCCGCCCCTGGATAGATTATGTTGGCTGTGAGTTTGGGCTCGCAGAGACCCTTTACCCTTATGTCCATCTGGGAGACAAGCAGGGTCCAGCGAGCAATGCGGGGCTGCTCACTGTCCCATCTTTAATTCTCCGATCTAGGAGCATCTAGGTGGGCGTGTGATGGGTGAGGAGGGTGATGGGCGAGGTGCCTGTGAAGATCAATGATCTTTTCACAGCCCAGTGAGTGGCAAGGAACTGCCTCTCACAGATGGAATAGCCGTTTTCTACCTCTGAGTGTTCTAGAGGAGTAAACCACTGGTCTCAGCTGACTGTGCCGCTCCTGGAGCAGCACTGCACTCAGACTGTCCCCGCTGGCTGCTACCTCCAAGAAAAACTCTTTCTCCCCATCTGTCGCCCCTAGAGCTGGTGCGGTCTGCAGATTTTTCTTGAGGCTTCCAAATGCTGCCTCGCAACCCTCATCCCAAACCCACTCCACTCCCTTGTGTAGGAGTCGGAGCAGAGGGGCTGCTGTGGCGACGTAATCTTCAATAAGATCCCGGCAGTACTCTGTTAGCCCTAGAAAGGATCTCACTCCTGTCACTGTACTGGGGGCTGGTAACTCCTGTACTGCTTCCCTTCTTGCTTTATCTATGGCCCTTTCTCCTGCTCTTACAGCCAGCCCTAGGAACTTTATTTCCTCTTGGCCGATCTGTACCTTCTTGGGGTTTACCTTAAACCCTTCCTGCTTCAGCAACTCCAGCAGTTCAGCCAGTAGTGGACCGTGTTCCTCTCCCTCATCAGTGAATAGGAGCAGGTCATCCACATACTGAACTAACTGTCGGGGTCGGCTGAAACCTTTTAAGCAATCTGCCATACACTGATGGAAGATGCTGGGGCTGTTGTGGAACCCCTGTGATAGGCAGTTCTAAGTGTACTGTTGGCCCTTAAACGTAAAGGTGAACTTGTACTGGTCCTCTCTCCTCAGAGGGATGGACTAAAACCCGTTGGAAATATCCAGCACCGTGAAGGTGGTCGCGGAGGCTGGAATGCTTCCTATGAGGTCGGCGACTGCTGCTACCGTGAGTGCACAGGTGGGGATGTTCCTATTGAGCACCCGATAGTCCACCATGGCTCTCCAGGAGTTGTCCGGTTTCCTAACCGGCCACATTGGAGAGTTTACATGGGTGGCTATTGGTCTCAATACCCCCTGTTTGACCAGAGAGGTCATGGCCGTTTCCATGTCCTTCTCTGCCTCTTTTGGGAAATTATACTGCTTCTGTGGTCGGGCCATGAGGTCCCCATCTACACACACTTCTACCCCGTTCACCCTCCCACAATCATGCTTGTGGGTGGCAAATGCGTCGAGATGTGCTCGCACAAATGCCTAGTACTCCACTGGAGTGTTACTGACCATTTGCTCGAGGTCATAACCCTCCTTGGGTTTTAGGGTACACAGGGTCCCCTTGCCCTGCTTCCCTGGGATAACTGCCACTTCACCCTCTTTGCTGGTGCATGCTCCCCACTGACAGTGGTTCCTAAGATCCACTAGGTTCCGGTGGCCTATGACAAAATCAGCCCCAAGGATCCCCTTCCCTTCCTGCTCCCACTTCATTAAAACACAAGTTCACTTGGTGTGGAGTGCTCCTAAATGAATGGACAGCGGGACAGGGAACGAGCCAACCTGCTCGTTACCTGTGAACCCCTCTAAGCTGTATGGGACCCCGTTAGACAGAGGTGAGGTAGCGGGGTTATCTGAGTAGACTATGGTGCTTGAAGCTCCCGTGTCCAACAGATAGGTCCCTTTTACCTTTTCCACCTCCATCTTAACAAGCGGTCTTTTCCATACATCGTACTCAAGGGGACACTGATAGACAGGCTGCACTGGCTCTAGTCATAAGTCTGTGTTAACTGGGGGGGCAGATGGAGTTAAAGCGCCCATGGCTGTGGCTACCTTCCCTGGGCCAGCCAACAAAACCTGAAGTGCAGCTATCGAATCTGCTGTGGGGGTAGAGGCCTGTGTTTCTGCCTTTGGGGCGGGAGCTGGGGAGTTCTTTCCTGCACTATCCTTCCAAGGATTTTTACAGTCCCTTCTCCAATGCCCACTCTTCCTGCACCCGAAGCAGTTACGCCTCACATCGGAAGGGTTACCCCCTTCCTGGTGCCATTCCTTCTTACCCTGGCTGGGTTTAAACTCATGAACCTTCCCTTTTGTCTGTGGTTCGTCTACCCCTCTACCGTTGCGGTAAGCCAGGGTCAGTTGTCTGACCACTGTCTCCTCGGTGACCTGGGGGCCTCTTGGGTCGAACCACAGCTCGGCCTTGGCTCTGATCCGTGGCAAGCTGTTTGCTACCAGACTTCGGAGCCAGTGAGCCAGTTCATCCTGGTTCAAGTTAGCCTGGTCAAGATCCCCATTACAGGCACTCCTGTACACAGGCCACAGCCTGTCTGCGAAAACCTGTGGGGTCTCCCCTGCTAACTGAGTAGTCTTCTCCACCCGGGAGAACGGACTACCATCATTCATTCCCATCGCCTCCAGAACTTGATCCCGGATGGCAGCGTACCCTCCCTGTCCCTTCTTGCACTCAGCAGAGAGGGACTGGTACAGCTTGCCATCCAAGGTGAACGGGAGCATCTTGGCCATTTCTGAGTTGTCGCACTCATTAATGCCTGCTGCTTGTTCCACTTCCAAAAAGTGAACTGACGGATCTCCCTTGTGGGTGAGCTTTCTCAAGTGGCTTACCATAGCCCTAAGCTGTTGCGTCCCATGGGGAACCACAAACTGGCTTTCAAGGGGCCCCTGGCCCCCACCTACCCCAGGTGGGCCAAACTTTTGCTGTCGAGTCAGGCCCATCGGCCCTGGCTCCGACCTTTCCTGCAATTGTTTGCCCACTTCACCCTGCTGCCAAACTGAGTCAAAACCCGGCACCACAGGTGGCGGTGGTGCGCACTCCTCCCTGCCTTCTCTACAGACCGCTTGTCCCTCCTGCTGCCCAACCGAGTTACTCCCCGGTGCCACAGGTGACATCTGCACAGTTTCTACTTCTACTTCCAGGTCTACCCGGGCCGCACCCGGGTTTACTAGGCATACCATGCCTTTTGCCCTGGACAGAGCAAGTTTTAAACACTCTATCTGCTTTTGACAGGGGCCGTGATCTCCTGCTTCAAACTCCCTACTACATGCTACTTGATAAGCTGCCTTTATATTCCTATACTGCTCCTCCTGTTCCCTTAACTGTCTGGTTAGGCGAGCATTCTCTTCTTTCAGTACCAGCTCATTTCCCTTTGCTTCAGTGACCTAAAATACTCATGCCTGTTTCTGTGTTTCTCTACTACAGTAATTGCAATTTCTCTTGATTCTGTGCTTGTAATTCCTGCAATAGTTCCTCCCCTGCCAAAGCTCTGGCTTTGGACAGTTTGGCTGCCTCCTGCAGCTCTGCTGTCAAAGCTTTCACCTGCTGGTCTAACAGCTGGATCTGTCGTAGGGCACAGACCAACCAGATGGCCTTCTCGACCGGCTTTTTATGATCCTGGCTCTCAGTCCATTTGGCTGCAGCATCTATAGGATGCCCAGCACACAACAGACTGGTTACCCACTTCTTGGTGATATTCACCTTCTCAAAAATGTAAGAGGAAATCCTCTCTTCCATCTTTGTCCTTTCATTAAACACAGGGTCTATTGCATTACTTCCCTTTTGCCAAAGTCCTGCCATGGTTGCCATGCTGTAGGTGGTGGTGTGTGTAGTCAGCTTCACCTCTGACTCTTCTGAGTGGTTCAAATCACTCCCATTCCCTTGTTCTAGACTTTGGACTTATTTGGAGGTCGTAATAAAACTTGCAACAGACACCTGGGTTAGTCAAAAGAATTCAGATCTTTATTTTGAGACAGGAAAACATACAATACCGTAAAACCTACACTTTAAAAGGGTGGGGAACACACGGAATAATCGAGGGAGAATTACAATGTACAAAAATCCCTTTCCCTCCCAACCCCACTACACTAGCTAGGCTGGAATCCAGAGGACCAGGAAATGCTCCCCTAAAATGACTTTCTTGACAGTTGTAGAGGTTCGCGATTTTGGGGTTCTCTTTAGTTGTGGTGGTTGGGGCCTGCCGTACCTCAGACGTGGTAGAAGACTGCACCTGCATTGGGTCTTCAGTTGGTTTGAGTCCACTGATGCGGTTAGTCACTCTGTTTGGATGTATCAAGTAAGTACCTGATTTTCCTTGGTTAGGGCTAGTTTTAGAGTCTTTTGTTCAAAAATCTCACCCAGGGGTAAGTCAGACTAGCCTGTAGAGTGGAAACAATCTTTGGTTCGTGAGTTTTTCGGCGGTTGGTTTCTTGTTTGGTCGCGGTGGCCCAATATTACCTGGTTGATGGTAATATTGGCTGGTGTTGGTTTCTGTGGGCCTTTGGTTGCCGCGATCTCTGTTTCTTCTTTCTTCCTTCACATCTCTGATGATGATCTCTCTCTTGAGCTGTACTGCACTCGACCTTGAACTGAACTGGTAACGAACTGACTGACTGTCCTTGACTGTGTTGTTCTGAAAAGGCAGGCCTCAATTATACTAATTTGGGGCCTGGCTTATCTGACCGCCAAATCTCAGTTTCCTTTGTTAAATTTGGTGGGCTCGTTATTATTAATGTCTTTTAAAACTCTAATGAGCTTCGGGGATGGCCCATCCAAACTTAATTGGCTTTTAACTGGTTTCGGGATTGCCTTTAAACCAATTTAAAATGTTTTTCAATCTCCTTTAAATTGACTTTGGACTGTGGTTTGTTTATAGTAACTGTAGGGCCGATGTTCTTTGCTTTTGTGTGGCTGGGGACATGTCCTGTTTACCTGATACCTGGCTCTGCGACTTTTTGGGTGGGAAAACAGGCTTCATTGTCCTTATGTAAAACTGGGGCGGCCTGACATTCCTCAAACAGTCCAATATCCAAACTTGAGGGGCCCACCCTGCCTCCCTGCTGTTCCAGCCTTTTGCAAGCCTGAACATGCCTTTTAAACCAGCCAAACATTCCTGGGATTTTTATTTTAAATCCCTTTTGCCCAATAACTTTGAAACCAGTCCAAAGAAATCTCTTCCTTAAAATTAACTCCTTGAAATCCTTCTGATCTAGCCCAACCACACTTTTACCCCTTTTCCACATTCCTTCTGTGATGTTCCAAAAATCACTTTAAAATGACTTCCTTCTGTTCTGGGGTTGTGCAGAAATTTTCAAATCTTAAAAGCTCCCGCGCTCTGATTATTCGCCTTTGCAGCCTTCAGCACCAGCTCGCGGGATACCAGAGCTGCACATGCGCAGTACCCAGTTGGGCCACTCTTTCGTCTGCTTCATGCAGAGGTCAGGAGATCTGTTGCTGGCAGGTGAGGGTGGTGAATTGAGGATTGAGAGGGGGGAGAGAGAGAGAGAGAGAGGGGAGAGAGAGAGAGAGAGATAGAGACATGTGAATGAACTGAAAGAGAAAGCAAGAAGGGCTTTCTATGCCATTAAAAAATCAATCCAAATAGAAATCCCAATTAGCATTTGGCTCAAAATTTTTAAATCAGTAATTGAACCAATTGCACTCTATGGCAGTGAGGTGTGGGGACCGCTAACACAACAAGAATTTGCAAAATGGGACAAACACCCAATTGAGATCCTACATGCAGAATTCTGTAAAAGTATCCTCCGGACTCAAAGGAAAACCATAAACAATGCATGCAGGGCAGAACTAGGCCAATATCCATTAATAATTACTATCCAAAAAAGAGCCACCAAATTTTGGAAACACCTAAAAATGAGCAACCCCCACTGCTATCATTACGAAGCCCTGAAATGCCAAGAGAGGACCATAAAAAAGAATACCCTCAGTCAACTAGTCCTGGGACTCAGTGAAGTAACTACTAACACGACTAACAATAACCAGCCCCAGGACAGTGACATCGTAGCACAGAGAATTCGACCCAACACAATTGTCACTAAGCAAAAGGAAAAATATCTGTCATATTGGGCAGAAACAACAAAAACCCAAAACAAACTCAATTGCTACTTGGCCCTAAACAGACAATACAACATGGCTGAATACCTGACCATGGTAAAGGATAGCAAACTGAGAAAAACCTTGACAATGTACAGACTTAGTGAACATAGCCTGACCATCGAAAAAGGCAGACACAGGCAGACCCGGCTGCCAAGAGAGGGCAGGATATGCTCTCACTGCAGTCAGGGAGTGGTGGAGACAGAGATGCACTTCCTCACAGCTTGTGGAAAATATCAGGGCATAAGGGAGAATTTCTACCCAAAATTCACAAAAATATGCCCTGAATTCAGAAATTTGAATGACAACCAAAAACTCCCATACCTACTAGGGGAACAGAGAAATTGTGTAACCTTAGCGGCACACTATGTTACAGCTTGCCATAAACAGAGGGACAACCATTAAATCTAAGAAAAGAGTATATGCAAATTATATGAATGTATATTTATACACTCAGGGATATATCTGTTTATACACTTTATGGATAGATCTGCATTTATGTGTTCAACCATAAATGTTTTTCGATGCTTTGGCAACATAAGATGTACCTTGTCATGCCAATAAAGCGATTTGAATTGAAAAAAAATTGAGAGAGAGAGACAGAGGAGAGAGAGAGAGAGACAGGGGAGAGAGAGAGACAGGGGAGAGAGAGAGACAGGGGAGAGAGAGAGAGACAGAGGAGAGAGAGAGAGAGACAGGGGAAAGAGAGAGATGGGAGAGAGAGACAGGGAGAGAGAGAGAGAGAGACGGGGAGAGGGAGAAGGACAGAGGGAGAGGCGGGGCTGTAGGGGGGTGGTGTGGGTTGGCGCGTGCGCCCAGTCAATTATGCCCCTGACTGTTTGTGAGTGGTTCGAATCGCTCCCATGCCCCTGGGTTCTAGACACCGGACTTAGGTACAGGCGGTGATACAGAAAAGACTCGAGTAGACAGGTGGTTTGGATGTGAGAAAACCAAGATTTTATTGAAATAGAAACTAACACAGTCTTACGAGAAGTTACTAGTATAAATTACAGGCAAATACAAAATAACTATACTTATACAGGGAATGGGGAACACACGGCACATCGAGGGAAAACAAACTATCTTAACAATCCCCTTATCCTTTTCCCACCCTTATACCTAACTAGATTAAGCTATGAGGGGCCAGAATTCATGCTCACCAATCCAAAGATAAAAGCCAACTGTTAACGAGGTGCGAGTTTTGAAGTCTGGTTTCTGGTCCTTCTAGGTACCCCGTCGCCACTTGGTCTTCAGGGGTGCGGTGCTGGGTCTGTTACTGCGACACACCTTCTCCCCTCCGCTGCCGTCATCGTCTCGTCGTGATGGGTTCTCCTCTTCTTCTCCCTCGGGCGGTCGTCGGCGGCACCGTTGTGCTTGCAGGGCAGTTGGCAGTTTTAACTGCTTAGATTTTTCTAGCCAAGCTTAAGTACGCCAGTTTATTCATCGTGGCGTGGCCACCTGCGTTTTCACAGTGCTCAATGAGATACTTGTCTTCCCAAGCGCCAGCTTATAACTAGGCGCTTGGTTCACTTATCAATACGTTTCTTTCGCTGCCCTGCTCTGCCCTTATCGAGTTATTATCGTCTTCTTCGTCTCGTCTCGTTGGACTACGATACGAGTCCTGGGCTACCTGCTCAACTTTGTCTCGCCCCTTTCTGCGGCCTGGGCATCCTGGATGGCTATGGACTTGGGCCTCTTTCCCCTTCCTTGCAGTTGGCATGGTGTCACTGGTTACTGAAAATCTGCTGCTGGGAGAGACCCCGCTACGAGGCCAGGGCACGAGTAC